>NC_055990.1:26020595-26687925 GCF_018446385.1 Zingiber officinale
AATTTTTATAATTTTAAAATATTTATAATGTATTAAAAATAGGAAGATAATGTATTTCATTTATTAAATTATTATTTTAACTATATATTACTCGTAAGTTGTGGTCGGTAAGAAGCTCGTGCTTGGTTTAAAGTTGATAATATTTTTAATAAAGAAGCTTGAAGAAGCTCAATAAGTAAATGGTTAAGTATGAAAATAGTTAAACTTGATGCATCTCGGTTCGTTTACACCACTCAACATGGTCGTACACTGATGTTAGTGATCTTTCCTTTGCTTTATCGTGAAAGTTAAAAGGCTCTTGATCAGTCTATTAAGAAAGAAGAGAGGGGAGGGGGAATCAATTGACTACTTAATACTTAGATGCATGCATGACTTTGTCAACAACTCAGCATTAAAGTATACCATTTCCTGCTTTGATATTTGTTATAGTTTTTTATGAATTAATGGAAATACAAGATAGTATTACTAAAATGCTGCAAATACAAAGTTAGGAACTGATATGATGCGTAAATTTAGTACAAAAGTTGATATGGAAATGGAACTTGAGCGATCACTGAGGGATTAGTTATGCAGTTGATCCTTAATCTTTCTGTTATCATACATTTTTAATAATTTAGTAATGGAGCTAAAGAATTGCTCACTTCCTACCTTACACAAGTTGACTAGATTTCCAGGTTATTTGCCCTCTCATGCTCTCATCATATTCAAACCTATCTGTTTTGTGGTATTTGATCAGCTACTGAAGATGGACCAGAAAGTTCAGTCTGCAAGGCTTCAAGCGGTAATCTTCCGGCACTTGGCTTCAGTTGGGCTTCCAAAGAGCATCCATTGCCTTACATTGAGGTTGGCACAGCTGTACCTTATAAATGCTGCTGCTCGATCTTCTCTGCCACCACCTGAATACGCCTCACGGTTGACAAACAACTCTTATCACCACATTGCACTCATAACCGACAATGTAGTTGCTGCTGCCGTTGTGGTCTCATCCACCATATCTAGTTGTGCTGATCCTGAGAAACTAGTGTTCCACATTGTCACTGATAAGAAAACTTGCAACTCAATGCATGCCTGGTTTGCTCTCCACTCTTTCCTTCCTGCAGTGGTGGAGGTAAGGGGACTTCACCAGTTTGACTTTCCTCCTGATGCGAATGCTGTGATCATGAACACTGTAGAGGAACTCCGTCAGAGCTCGTCTGCTTATCGCTACTACAGGGGATCAGGTAAAGAATACAGAAGACTTTTAGCTCTCAGACCAAGCATGTTTTCGCTCTTGAACTATATGTGGATACATCTTCCTGAGGTAAGCCGCATATCAAATTATACAACTATAAAAAGAGGTTGTGAAGTTTGAAGTGACAATTACTGGTTTTATGTTACAGCTCTTTACAAAATTAGAGAAGTTGATTTTTCTGGAAGATGATGTGGTGGTTCAGAGAGACTTAACACCCCTTTGGCACTTAGAACTACAAGGGCTTGTCATGGGTGCAGTAAGTTCACAGGACTCGGACGAAGTGCTGAACACTGGACCTTGTGTTGGGAAGATGTTTGCCGACTACCTAAATTTCTCGAATTCCCTGCTTTCATCACCATTACTTGGGCTGCAGCACAATAGTTGTGCATGGTTGCAAGGCCTAAACATATTTGATCTGCAAGCATGGAGAAAGAACAACATCACCCGTGCTTACCAGCACTGGCTCAAATTGGCAAGTGCTCTTCATTGAACTTACAAGTTCAAAAAACCTCTGATGATCTCTTTCAACCAAATCTTTGTTTTGTGAGCAGAATCGCGAGTCTGGATTCACGCTATGGCCGATGGGATCACTGCCACCAGCTTTAATAGCATTCAACAAACAGAATCTGCAGATCGAGCACTCATGGCTTCTGACAGGACTAGGTTGGCGAATGCCTGATCCTGATGAACTCGAATCTGCTGCAGTCATTCATTTCAGCGGGGCAGGGAAGCCATGGCTCGAAACCGGGCATGCTGAACTACAAAGAATTTGGCAAAGCCACTTAAACCATTCTGATGAGTTGATAAGCAGCTGCATGGTCATTTGAGGGGCGACATATAGAGGAGCATTAGTCAATCCAATTCATAGCTGAGAAAGCAAAATATATAGAAAACATATACATTCTTATTTGTTTTGGGGTCTGCAGAGCAGCAGAGGTTTAGGAAGGTTGAGCAGAGAGAAGAAGGTGTTGCCTTCAGTCTCTGCTCTATCTATCAGTCTCTCTGCATACTTTTCAGCTAAAGTTTGTACAAAAGCAAGCAGAAAATTTCCTCTTTTGTCTTGTTAGTGATGAACAATTGGCCTCTGTGTTAATAATCTAATTAAGTCTCTATTAGTGTCTATTTTCAGTTGGCAGTTGCTAATTTTTAATTAAATTTATTTAAAAATATCCTTACTATAATTTTGCATTTTGTTTTACTTTAATCATCCTTTTTTATCGAACTGGCTGTCATTTCAAAATGTTTAAATATTATTTTAAAATTTCAATAGGCACTCGCAGAATTAAAATTTCGAATTTGGCGGCGATGATAATATTGAGAGTTGGAGGGGGATTTTGTTAAGAATGATTTTCAATGATAATCACATCTTATTTGAGGGACTATGTTGCAAAAAGGGCGACCGTAGTTTTTCACTTTTTTTCTGGCGATAAGTTGGGGCGGCGGTCGCAGTCGCACTCACTCCGCTGTGACCGACGGAGCAATGTCGGTGAGGCGGCGAGTCCTGCTGCTGCTCAAGCCTCTCGACGTCTACCCGACGAGGCCAACCGCTGTGCCCAAATCGCCTTCCTCTTCCCCCCTCGCCCCAAAGGCATGCGATTTCTTTTTCATCCGGCCATCGTAGTACAAAATCGTTGCTTGCTCAATCATTAATCAGTGAGGAACACTTCGATTTCGTCCTTGTTGTTCCTAATTTGATGTTTAGAACTCATGGTAATGGTCACTCTACCTAACAGACTGTAGATCTGTGGCAAAACTGCGCTCCTTGAGCAATTCTTTCGTTATTTTTTTGTAAATTTCAGAAATAGTATTTCACAAAAATGTATACCTTTATCAGGGACTTCAGGTGTAAATTCTCTTATATCTCACTTATTTAACCTAATTGTGAAGCATATTTATCTGCACGAAAATTCCCTAAATCTAATTGTGATCCTATGAAATAGTTGACTTTCTTACTCACTACTTTACACACTAATTTCAATTTGACAATTGAAATTGTTTCTTGGATGCAGAATTATGAATTGGTCTTTTTGGTTAAGAATTATCTTTGATATCCTATCATATGGTTAATGGTTGAAGGCTTGAACGATGAGTTTGTGATGAATTTAGAACAATATGCTGATTGTTCTATCAGCTCTGATGCAACTACAATTATACATACATCTGATGTCTTGATTCTGTAGAATGTCTATGTTCCCTTTTATTTTTCTCTTTTTCCCAATGCAATCTTGGAGGCAAACTATTGTTCGACAATTACATTTTCATCATTAGAACGTAGAAGATTTAAATTATTGCCTTGAAGGGGATTATGAAAGTTAAGGCTCATTTCCTTCCCTACGTTTTGTTTCTGTAAAAATGAATTACAAATTTTCTTTTCTTTATAATGTATCCAATAAGATAAGAAACTTATTCTCCTGATATTTTGTTTCGACATAAGGTCTATTGGCCAACTTATTGAGTTGACAACTAGTTCAAAAAATCAACATGGCTTTATTGTTTCGCAAACATTCGCCAAGTGATCCAATTCCTTGCAGCACAAGTATCTCAGCTATCATAACTCTTCCGTAAGTTAATTCAGGTGGTCTTGTTTTATCAAAAACTAGAGGGTTTCAATTGACTTACACCCCACCTATGTATCATCTTAGAAATCACATAAATGTTGATTGCCTTATTTGATGGATGTCTACAAATACTTGTTATGGCCAGTCCCTCTTCATTTTACTCTCAATTGCTAACTTCCTAGGTTCTGTAATGTGCAGATCTTAAGTTATCTCGATGACAGGGTTAGGGTGCACAAGGAGACAATCAACTTTTGCAAGGATGTTTTGCAGCGCAAGTCCATCAATTGGGAACCTTTACTTCGTAACAATTTATCTCAACCGGTTCGTCATGTTGATCTAGTGATAACTGTTGGTGGGGATGGCACTCTTTTGCAGGCTAGTCACTTTCTTGATGACTCTGTTCCAGTCTTAGGAGTGAATTCAGACCCTACACAAGCTGACGAGGTCAGCTTAGAATCTGTCTAAATGGATATATTTGCTAACAATTGTTTTTATTATTTCATTTATTAAGTTTTGTCAATCGATATTGTTTCTTTTGATTGTTCTATTTATGTAGGTTAACGCATTCAGTAATGAATTTGATGCGACTAGAAGCACTGGATATCTCTGTGCTGCTACTGCCGGAAACTTTGAGCAGGTTAAACTCTTAATATCAATTCTTCACTCTCTTCAATTTTATTATGCTACTTATGCTAATTTGATTCCCTAAAGCTTATGTTTTTAATTCTTTGTAGGTGCTGGATGAAATTCTTGAGGGCCACAAACTTCCTTCCCAGCTCTCAAGGATATCAGTAAGCTTAAATGGGCATTGCTTACCCACCTATGCACTGAATGATATTTTAGCTGCACATCCTTGCCCAGCCTCAGTTTCTCGATTTTCATTTCGATACGATATGTTCCTACGATTCCAAACTAACTCTCTTGAAAGCTTTTCCTACTTCTCAACATCTCAATTCCTTGCTCTGCAGAATCAAAAGGGATGCAGAAACGAGTTCGCGGTTAGTTAACTGCCGATCAAGCGGCCTTAGAGTCTCGACTGCAGCAGGATCGACAGCAGCGATGCTCTCAGCTGGAGGTTTTCGTATGCCATCCTCGAGCAACGTGCTTCAGTACATGGTGAGGGAGCCGATCTTGCTCAGCCCTGTAGAGAGTCCATGGCTGCACGGATCGATAGAACCGGATCAGTCGATGCAGATTGCATGGTATAACCAAGAAGGTGTAATATATTTTGACGGCTCACATGTTCAGTACTCAATTCAGCATGGAGATAGCATTGAATTATCAGCATTGGCTCCCATTTTGAAGGTTTATTTGTCACAGCGAGAATCAACAAATGACATCTTTTGAGACGTATGATCTCTGTTGAACAGAAATGGCATGAATTCATTTTTTTAAATGTTTAAATGATGTATTTAAAATAACGGTAAATTGCAATATAATTTTATCGTCTCAAACTTTGATGAATTAAATACTAAGGTAATATTCCTCCTAAAATTTCAGTTTATGTGGTAAAAGACGATTCGCTCGCCCCTAATATTCCCGTTAATTCGTCCCTAAGTTAATACGGAGGAGATGTGACTATTAGTTTTAGAAGGTATGTGTGAATGAAGTTTAGTTATACTGACTTGAAAAATAGAATTTTACATTTATCTTATACTTGAATAAAACTAATTTTTTCCAAGGAGTTGTATGAAAAATACTTTCCTTTCACAGCTTAACCACAGAGCAAAGCGTACATAATCCCCGTTGACTGTTCTATGAGAAGCAAAGAGCTTCCATATCCACAAATCCGCAGAGAGAGAGAGAGAGAGAGAGCGCAGCGTGGATCGGAAAGGAGGTGATTTCTCTTCATCTTCTTCCTCGTCGCTCTTCGACGTCATCCTATTCTCCGCCTCAGCCGCCGCCGCCGCCGTTTCTGTCGCCGCCGCCGCCGTTCCTCATCATAAGGATCGGAACTGTCATCGAATCCTCGCTTCTTGCTTGATGCGTGGAAAAAGAAGACCTTTGTTGGCCCTTTTGAGGAGGCGATAGATAGCGGATCGGTTGGCGTTCCTGGATTTCGCCCTAATTTTTGCGCTGGAATGGAGGACGCAAGGGGGAACTCGAATTCCCCTCCCCCTTTCCTCGTCAAGACCTACGACATGGTGGACGACCCCACGACGAACTCCGTGGTCTCGTGGAGCCCCTCGAATTCGAGCTTCGTGGTGTTGAACCAGCCGGAGTTTGCCAGGGAATTGCTCCCCAAGTATTTCAAACACAATAATTTCTCCAGTTTTGTGAGGCAACTTAACACCTATGTAAGTGCCACCATCCTTGTAAAAGCCTCTCCTTTTCAATTGGAGCCTTACTGTTCTTCAGTTATAGTTTGTATTCTGTTTGATTAATTGCCTCAGTTGGATTAACCTACTTTACTATGATAATTGCATGATTCATAGCCAAACAATTTGTTGATCAGAGAAAACAGAGAGTGGAGCTTTCGTATTAATTCTTTATGGTTTCAAATAGAAAAAGTGTTTAGAAGTTCTCAACCAATTAGATACTGAGTTTTTGTCTGGGAATTATTCAGGATATTAATTCTTCTTTTTTCTCCATGGATTCACTTGTTCGATGGCTATTTGCATGTAAGCAAATTGGTTTAGTTGTCGTTCCTTGTAGTTAAGTTGAAATCAAGTAGGATGGAAGCTTTTCTCAAGTTGACATTATGGAAGTGTTAGGTAATAATCATCTATATGGTCAAGATAGAAGGGTTTTTATTTCCCAACATTTTAAGCTTTTTGAGTAATGATGGAACAGTTAAATCACTGACTTAAGGAAGGCGATGATCCATTGATTTATTTATCGTGTGTCACTTTGCTGCTAGATTAATATATATGAATAAGATAAGTATCTATGAACGATCTTCTACTACTCTGGACTTTGTATTGTTTCAGTTTATACTAGGAAGAAACTCAAAAGTGTTCCTTGTGTGCTTACCAGGGTTTTCGAAAGATAGATCCTGATCAGTGGGAGTTTGCAAATGAGGATTTCATACGAGGGCGGCCGCACCTGCTGAAAAACATCCACCGACGCAAGGCAGTTCATAGTCATTCACTGAACAACCCCTCAAGTTCGTTATCTGAAGCTGAAAGACAGGAGCTTGAAGAGGAGATGGAGAAACTCAAGCAAGAAAAGGTTGTACTTTTGAATGAGCTTGATAAGCATATGCATCAGCACCATGGAATTGAGCACCAAATGCAGTCTTTAGAGGAAAGGCTGCAGGGTCTGGAAAATCGCCAAGGAAGTTTCATTGCCTTCTTGAAACAAATCGCACAGGAACCTCTGTTCCTCTCTGAATTATTACAGCAAACAGAGCTCCACTGCAGCAAAAGGAGGAGGCTACCACAAATTGTGACCCTGGACGAGGATACTGAGATGGAAGGAAATCAGAATTTGGCTTTGCAGCCAATGTCTAGAGAGAAATCTTACATCGTTCCGATGCACTCACTCGACATGGAGCCTTTTGAGAGGATGGAATCATCTTTGAATTCATTAGAGAATTTCTTCAGAGGTGTTAGTCAAGCGTTTGGAGATGACATGTCATATGATAGTGTTGTCCCTTTGCCTTCTGATGTAATTGCTACCGAGACTAATGCATCGACAGTGGAGACTGATGGAAACCTTCAACCTTCTTCACTTCCAGCGATAGGTATCCACTCCTCTCCAGATATAGTTGAACGTGCTAACTATGTAGAAAATCAAACAGATTCAAGGGGTAAAGTATCAGGGATAGATATGAATTTAGAACCTGCTGCGACTGAGGTTAACTCATCAAGAGATCAATTCACGGGGACGACAACATCATCTAGAGTGCAAACTGGTGCAAACGATGTGTTCTGGCAACAGTTTCTTACAGAGAATCCGGGTTCTTCTGATACACAGGAAGTTCAGTCCAAAAGAAGGGATTCAGATGACAAACAAAGCGAAGGAAAGACGCAAGAGCAGCAAAACACTTGTTGGAACAGGGAAGAAATCAATCATCTCATGGTAAAAATTGGGAATCTGACTTCAGTAGAGAAAGCCTGATGTCAACTACATGCTTTGATTGTGAAGTAGAACTCGGTAACCATAAATTGTATCTTGTTCAATTACCTTACTTGCCTTGTTGGCCAGGAAGCAACTTCTAGCTTCGATCACCAATGTATTTTTCGATGTGCTTCCTACAGCACCTGCATTTACCCTGAGTCCATGTCAAGTATCGCGCATTCTTTCAGAACGATCAGTACATGTTCAAGTTGAATCCTTTCATTTGTAACCACTGATAGCAAAGGGCAGAAGCTTATTAAGTTTAATTATGTAAAGCTTTTCGTCGTTCCCATGAGTGAATTATGCATATATGTCTCAAGAATTGTATGTTTCATTTGAATAAGTCTCAAAATGATAGTTGTAAAGTAAGATTCAAGAACATTGGAATAATTGAGACTTTTTTTATGTAATAATTCTGCTGTTTAAGACTCGCTAGATCATGCTTTGCTGGTGAAATGATCCATCGCATTTTTGGATTTTGTATATTTATTTATTTTCAAATTAAATAGGAGAGTGATCGTTGGACTGAATTTAATAAAATAAACACGAGCTGGGCAAACAGAATCGAATAAAACAAGCACGAGGCAAGCCGTTGGACATTCGTGGTGACTAACACGTGGTGGGGGCCAGTACCGCAGAGGTTGACTGCATGGCTCCAGCTGGCACGAGACAAGGCACCTGGCTTCGTATCGACCTCATTGATTAATTTTTCAAAAATATTTTGACCACTACATTTTTGTCATTCAATGGTTGTTTATGATTTGTATAATAAAGATTTAAAATTTATATTCATATTTGAAAATTAAGATAAATTATTTTTTAACAGAAAATGGAGATACTTGAATTGAAAGGACACTTCGCCTCCACTGAGTTTGTCGAAATTACAGGACCCAATTACGCCGCTCATCCAACTGCACAGCAATCACAACAGGGGTACGAATAGGGGTAGCTTATGCTCGCATTCCGTAGGCACAAGGACATATTCTGTGTTCTGCAGGGTAACACGACGGAGACTATCCGACGCAATTTTCTGACAATGCACAGGACCACCACCGCACTCTCTCTCTCTCTCTCTCTGACAGCAGGGGCCCACGCAGAAGAAGCTGGTTCCGATACCCCGGCGCTGCGGGTACAGATACGCGTAAACGTCTCCCGCACACCATTGATCGTACGGCGCGGAGACGTACGCCATACAAATCAGGACCAATGGACGGTCGACAACGTCGTCATTCCGCCAAAACCCACAGATATTTTATTTTAACAAATAGTTAAAAGCCTTTTCATTCCCCCGTCGTCATGTTTCTTCGTAATTAATTATAGCCCAACGTAATTAGAAATCACTAACCACCTGACCAGGTTCATTGAATGGGCGACACGTGGGAGAGGCGAACGATAAAAGGATCCGGCGGGCGGAGGCGGGCGAGGAGATGCAACTTCGCCTTGCCCTAGAATTGGACGCAGCCAGAGACGATGACGGTGGAGGCTTTAAGGCTATGGATTCTTCTTCCTCTCTTCATCTTCATAGTCCCGTTTCCTTATATGATCTTTGATTCGATCTATTTTAGTTGATTTTTTGGTTGCATGGACGGAGGCGATCGGCCGGGGTCGTGTTTTGGGTTGACAGAAGAGAGTGAGCACACGGCGGGGAGGGCATCGCGGCGGTGCTGTTGCTGTGGCGTGCTCACTTCTCTCTCTGTCATCTCCATCTCCCCGGGCCGGCGGCGCTGAGGGAAAACTAACAAACACGGTTCCTTTCGTTTCCCCTTTGGAGCTGATATACGAAAAGAATGGGGCGGTATCTCCATGCGATGCATCGGGGGAGGACACGCGTGGCGTGGACTTGGTCTCACTTATCTTGTATCAGCCATCAGCTTCTCTGTGGCCGAGACGTCTCGTCCGATTGGGTTAAACCCGAGGTAGGGGAAGCTGTGTATCATTTTATGGCATGGCAGTCGTAGGGCGTAATCGTTTTGGGGACTCGATTAACTTTTCTTCGTCCTAATAAACGTTGTTTGAAAATTCTAAACTCGATAGATCAGACCGAAGAAATGGGAAAAATGGAATTTTTTTTTTCAGGTGGATTGGCGTGTGCAAGCGTGACTTTTGAGATGAAGAATACTCTGGAACGAGATTGGATAAGGATTCAGAGGAGGTACGCATAACATCCCTATCTGTATCCCCTGCCTCTTGTGCGGATTTAACGGATGTCACTGTTAACCTTGTTCACTACTCCAGTTCTTCGTCTTCCTTCCGCTTCGACTGTCTTCTTCATTTTTTTTTTTTTTTTTTTTATTTTCTGGATTCTTCCCGGCTTGCTTTCTACTATGTCTTTAGGACTTTCTCTCATGGCCTGGCCTCGAGAAGCATCGATCGCCATTTCCTAGTAGATCTTTTTTCTCTTTCCTTCAAAATTATATATTTTCCTTTTTCTTGTGCTTCCCAAGCATTTTTTCTTGCTAGATCTGATGTTATTTCTTGTTTTTTATTAATTTAAATTGTAAGAAGTTGAAGCTTGCTTCGGATATGTTGCTACTCCACGATTTCTTGGTCGTTTGCTGCATTCTTGGTCCATGGTGAAGCAAGTTGAGGAAGCAAGCGCATCTGAATGGGGCTTTCGTTCCTTCGTTCAAACGTGTTGGGTGGAACACTTGGATCGCTCGAGGTATGCAATAGGTTCTTTTCCACCGTCGTCTGATTTTATGTATTTTTCTCTACCAACTTTTATAATTCTGTGAGGTGGAAGTTTATGGTTCTTATGAAGAAAATATGCTGACTGGTAAAAAAACTTGTCAATTTTTTCTTTAGCCGCATATTTGATGTCATTTCACCTCTTTGATGAATAACACTAAAGAATTGCAATAAATGTCGAACTGTATGATCATGAAGAGAAGACTGTAGATAGGTTTATTCTGTAATTTTCTTTAACCAAGAAAATGTAAAGCAATTATGTTGAGATGATCCAGTCTAGGTAGATTTTCTGAGTGACTAAGCTTTTCAACCTGAATGTAGAATCCAAAGTAATTATTATTTTTATTTTTCGATCAAACAATAACTAGTAGGGATGCATTTAATCAGTTTTGATTCTTTTTTGTATGCCGTTAAGAATACAGTAATGTGAGCTATGCCATCATTATTCACCATTCCTTAAGTTTATTTTGCTTTAGTTGCTTGGTTTTCAAATTCATAGATTCTTATTCCTAAAGTTCCTTTGATTAAGTTTGTCAACATTTCCACAAGGTATAGATCTCCACCATCAATGAAAACACTTAATGACTCTCAATAATGACGATTTAACAAAACCAAATGGACTATAGAAGAAGTTTGTCATCGAAGAGTTTAGTACAGCTACCAATAACTTAATTAGAACAAAGTTTTGCAATTTATATATTCTTCCATTTAAGTAACTACTGTTCTTTTTTGTTTTGATCTTGTTGAGAATACTTTCAATCTTTACCATCGTAATTCATCCACTAGAAAGGGTATTTTCTAGGTTATGCACAATACAAGGGCAGCCCTTATTCTAAGTATCATTTCAGACAAATGATCTTACTTACCTTTTTAGCCGTTGATTCTGATCCTTTCACTAGTAATAATCTCCTGATTAGAATTTTGCACTAAGATGTCAGGGATGATAAAAATACTAAGACTAATCATTTATTCAAAAAAAATATAAGTTAACCATTGGAAATGTAGAGTTTAAAAATATTGTTGAAAGTCTTCTAGTGTCAGTAGTACTAATATCCAAACCTCCTTATCCCTCCCTCATTATTGTTAAAACTCATTTGTGCAATCTCAGCTACTCATTTGTTTTGCCCAAGACATGAATTTTCATTTTAATTATTTTTATTCTCTTTGATTGCATATTGAATCGAAGCTAGGTTATGATGAAATGTTGATCAAACACAATGCTAGAAGATGTAATAGTAGCAAGTTTCTCAACTTTAATCATAAATATGGCCATGAACAAATATGGATGTGAGATTGTTGTCTCATATTTTGCTTCGGATTTTTAATACAACTATTACTATAACGATGAAAACACCAACACCAACACATGCAGGGTAAACTTCTATCTGAAATTGTGATATATAAAAGCCAGATAGAATAAAGAACAGTCAAAGCTACGAAAAACATTAGGGAAACTAAAGTAGCAGGCGCACAAAGATAAATAACTGTCAATTGAGTTTGTAAAACCGTGAAAATAACTCACATCGATACTTTTTAAGGGTCCAACTATTACTTTAGCCAGAAAAAAAAACCAAACTTAATACATGCAGTGTAAAACCGTGAAAATAATCTCACAATTCAAAAGGCAGAAACTGTTGCATATAACAACAAAAATAAGAGTATCTTGAAAAGGAAAAAAACTTGAGGGGCACTTCAGCAATTTGTATATCAATTGTAGCATTGTAACATTTGTATATAACAAGATGATAGTTGGTGGTTCAATTATTGGAGGAAGTGGCTGCAGATGGGAGGTGATCGAGTGAGGCATGAATGGAGGAGAAAGTGGCATGTTAGGGAGTACTTGAAGACTGTGTGATAATGAGATGGCAAGACTGACGTCGGGTATGATAGCGATCATCCTATGGGCTGACAAGAAGGGGGTTTGAGGAGAAGACAAAAAGAGATAATTATTGTCCTCAGCTCTTTTTGAAAAAAAATTATTTAATATTCGAGAATTATTTCTTAAACAACTAAATACATATTTATATTGACTTTAAACCCTAAGACCCAAAGAAAGGAAAAAAAGTCCTAATATATAGACTTCAATTCTTATCTTGTTGAGAAAGGAAATGAATTCTAAAAAAAGAAAAATTTATTAACATATCACAATCCTAAAATTCCTAAACATACTCAAAATCTTAAATACAAAAAAATAAAAATTATCAAAAATACCTTAAATACAAAATTATCAAAAATAATAAAAAAAATATTCCGATCCTCATCACCTCGGGTTGGAAATAACTTATCTTCAAATTTAGAGTAGTATCAGGTGGTAGCCCAGGAGGAACATCATTTGGACTTTCGTCATTTGCATTATCTTTATGATCACCTTTTACCAAATGTCAAATTGATCTACTTGTAGCATGTTCATGATTCTTCTACTATTTTTGTTGATGACATATGCAGTCTCTTTTAGTGAATTAATGTAGCTCCATTTCACAAGTTTTTCACCTTTACAAGGTGTCAAAACTTCTCCAACATACTCTCTAAAATGTCTAAAATGGAACATTAGATTCTATGACCTTTCTGTCAAATTCGAGCCATAGTTGGATTGTTACTTGGTTAGAACCTCTGGTGAATGCCAAATGCATGGATTTGCCATGGCCTTGAATTTCTTGGCTGGTGAGAGCCCAAAATCAATGATCTTCTCTTGCAGAGGAAGGGTTTCTCACTTTCACCTAGATGTTGAGAGGATTCAAGTCCCCATGGTAGATCTTCTTCGGTTGGAGGTCTAACTCAACACAGTCGTGTTGCGGTGGTGCAAGATGACTTTGCTCCACCAGTCGCTAGGCTCTAGGCACCACCGAACATATTGCTCATCGTCACTGTGTTTGGTCTTCACCACGATTCGCTTAGCAATGAAATACGCAGAATAAAACCCCACACTGAACTGGCCAATCATGCCGATGTCAGCCCAGCAGCAAGTGCCTCCATGAATTCCTTGGTGCCAAATTGTGCAATGGTACTGATCAGACTTTGTCATGCCGATACTTTTGTCAACGATGGACAAAGTGTATGTGGCCTTGTCGGGGATGATATGGATGAAGAGCTCTGATTGTGCATCGAGCTCGCTCTTGTCAGTTTGGCTCTCAAATCAGATCGCATCGGAGAAGTTGCTAATGAGCTCGCGAAGGAAGAGCTCCTTATCGGAGTAACATGAGGCTTAGAAGCTAGTTGATCTCCGTCTCGGCCGCCATGATTGACCCCAACGAGAAGAACAATTTAGAATTAGAGAAGAATGAGATCAAATGATGTGATGACGTTAGCAAGGGCGAGACGATGGGGATTGGGGCTTCGTCAATAGAAAAACCAAGCTGCTGATTGTCGTCAGACAAGGTGGCCTTTTGGTCTTCGATTAACGCTTTGTCTAGGTCTCTCCTCTTCATTAGGATCTTCCACAACTTACATGTTAGGTTAATCAAGTTCTTCTGGGTGATGATCTTGTTGTTCTATACCTAATAAGTCCGAGCTTAAAACAAAGTCTTTCATAGGATAGGTAAATCTTGAGCGCCATTAATAAATTTATCTAATTCCATCAGTCAATCCTTGGAAATCAAGAAACCCTCTCAAACGATTAAAGTCTTAGGATCATCATCATAAAGTACCTCGTCAACTTCTTCCTCCAAATCATTTTCGAACTCGTCAAGGTCATCTTGGGCGTCAAAGCTATCGCCCTCCATGGTAAACCTAATTATCCTTGGAATGAAGTTTGAGTGTACCCATAAAGAAGAAAGTGATTTTTCATCTTTTTCTTCATCTTCTCTCAATCCTTGATATTGGTTTTGCCCTGTCTGTCTCGTGAGCGCTGCAAGTGCTCCCATTACGTCGATGCTAGACCCTTGAGTCTAATGGAAATCACTTTCACTTTCATCCGATCTGAAACTTGCTTATAGTCGAAGATCTACTTCACTTTGACTTTCTTATAGTCGAAGATCCACTCTACTTTGTTGATCCAATCAACAAAATTTTTTGTCTGTGACGTACTAAAAAATTTGGGTTGATCAACTTGACATCCGATGTCTCTAAGTTGTTCCTCTCGATCATGTACCTCACGATCTTCAAGATTATGCGTTGTCGTCGTTACACAGGTGAAATTTGTGCTTGCTTCTGTATCGTCTTAATCTCGTCTTGGGTGCTACGACCACGGTGCGATGCTTCCTCAGTTGGAACCTATCTATCATGACCATGATCACGACTACAATGACCTTCCATTGGATCCGATGCTCGATTGCCTCAATTGGAATGACGCTAGTTAGGATAGTGATTATCCTACTGGTTGACGAGAAGGAGATTTGAGGAGAATGCATGAAGAAATAACCGATGTCGTCCGTATCTTTTCGAAAAAAGGAAATTTTATTTAATAATCGAGGATTATCTCTTAAACAGTTAAACACATATTATATATTCTCTAGACCCTAAGACCTAAAGAAAGGAAAAAAAAATCCTAATTTATATACTCCAATTCTTATCTTGTAAAGAAAGAAAAGGAATTTTAAAAGAAAGGAAAAATTATTAATAGACTCACAATCCTAAAATTTCTAAACAGACTCAAAATCTAAAAAATATAAAAAATAGAAATTACCAAATATATCTTAAATACCAAAAGAATGAAAATTAACAATAATAATAATAATCTTTGGCTAATCCTACGTCAAAGCATGACATGGATAAATCCTACTTTGATTGATTGGGTAGGAATAGGGATGTAAATGAGCCAAGCCGCTCGTGAACTATTCGAAGCTCGATTCGATAAAAGCTCGTTTGAGCTCATTTAATGAGGCTCGTTAAGATAAACAAACCAAGCTCAAGCTTTACATATTCGGCTCGTTAGCTCGTGAACATGTTCGTTAAGCTCATGAATCAATTTTTAAATAAAAAAATAATAGTAATATTGAATTTATAGATTTTACACTTCACTTATGAAAAACATAGATAAATATATTAAATTTATTTATTAGAATAAAATTATAAACTTTAACAAGAATATTATAATTTTTTAAAATATATAATTTAGTTTTTTAATGAATATTTAAATTTATAATTTATATTTATTAAGCTCGTTTAAGCTTGATAAAAACTCGAATAAGCTCGTGAGCCATAAATACATTCGTTAAATAAAGCTCGAGCTCAGCTCGATTATAAACGAGCCAAGCTCAAACATCCAAGAGTTCGGCTCGGCTCGATTACACCCCTAGGTAGGATACTAATTATCCTGCGGGCTGACGGAAGAAATAACCGATGTCGTCCATATCTTTTCGAAAAAAGAAAATTTTATTTAATATTCGAGGATTATCCCTCAAATAGCTAAACACATATTATATACACTCTAGACCCTAAGATCCAAAGAAAGGAAAGAAACCCTAATTTATACACTCCAATTCCTATTTTGTAAAGAAAGAAAAGTAATTTTAAAAGAAAAGAAAAATGATTAACCGACTCAACATCTAAAAAAAATCTAAAAAATAGAAATATCAAATATATCTTAAATACCAAAAGAAATAATAATAATAATAATAATAATAATAATAATAATAATAATAATTTTGGCTCCTGCATTAAAGACTGACATGCATAAATCCTACTTTGATCAATTGGGAAACATTTGATTATGCTTCATGATAGATAGGGATACTGAAAGTTAACAAATGTATTAATGCAAAAGCATATGACTCGAGTGAATAGGTGAAGAAGAGGGAAGAGAGGCCAGGAATGTGAAGAAAATAAAGATGGGGAAGAAATATGAAGGTTGAAGGAAGACGATTAGTGTGGAAAAGGTCATGAAACAAGTTTGATTTGAACTACAATTGCTGCAGAGAAGATTTACATATCAAGCAATCCTTGTGGCCAAAAGATCATTAGAGTTTATATTGACTTTATCCCATTAGGCCATGAGTTTATTGGGATCGTCTGTTAGGATAGTAATATTTATGGGGTCTGTATGGATAGTATTTTTGTATGGATTCTATTAGAGCTCATGAGGATCCCTTCCAAAGAAGAACACTAATCTATATAGCTCCCGAGTAACGTACATCACCAACCAACTCTAAAGTAGCCTTACTTACAATTACTGATTCACTAAAGAAAGTGATCTGGTTACTTGATCTAAGACAAATAAAATTACTCAGCAAGTATATTATTGCACTTTGAGCCTGAATGAGTTTTTGATTGATGATTTAGCTGAAAATTGGTCGGCAAATGTATCCTTACTATCAAATATATAATATATTATTTAGCTCATGGCAAATTTTGCAGTTTCAAGTTGTCCTAAAAGTTTTAGTCTCTGATTGGAGCAATGTAATTTCGGAACCCTGTTATAGTGCCAACTTATAATGCCAGTAGTAAATTAGGGATTGAAGGGGAAAGAAACAGAGAGAGAGAGAGAGAGAGAGAAGGATATAATAGATATGATATATAAATTGGTTTCTAAAAAGAATTGTAGTTCTTCAATATCTTTTCACTTAGGCTATTTACTTGTGAAAACGAGAGTATAATAAGTAGATAACTAATCGATTTAAAATTTATTATAGTATGTCGTACAAGTACTTGACAATACTTGATATGTTTATGCATTCGTTATAGTTAACCTACACATATTTATTCATCTTATTTAGAGTTTTTTTACTTTTAATAATATTATATCAAATAATAGTTGAATTTAAAATATTGTTTATTTTATTTTTACTTTGCCGAAGTGAATACGTATTAATTTTATTTCACTTCACTTATTTGCTAATAAAAATACAACTATAAGAATTAGATCATCAATTGAATTTAAACTTTAGAAGAACAAACTAATATGAATTTATGTTGAAGAGTGTGATAACATGGCAAAGCCTGTTGATCGCCTATACGACAAGATGCTTTTTTGTTGATATTGAAGAGTGTGCTGATTAATATTGAGTTTTGATGATTTATCGAAGTAATATATTTTAATCATATCCCTAGTCAATTAAGTCACAAGCAAAAGATTTGTCATCCTAAGATTTAGGCATGCATATTAAGGAATGGTTAAATGAGCTCCATCACTTTTGGAGCATTAGCATTTATTTTTGTTTTTTTTAGAATGGGTGCATAGAAATTCTATCAAATAGTATTGCTAGCAACGGATCAAAAAGCTAGAAGGCAAAGTGATTTTTTTATCGCTATATACACTATTGATCCTTGTTAATTTGTTGGAAAGATCATTGAAGTTGATTCTAGAAGAGACAAATTGACTAATTAGATAGTGGAGTTGCAGAGGAACAGACTGAATTAAAGAAGGCGTGCAAGTTTCTGAAATATGTTGAAGATATGCCCATCTTGACTGTGTAATCTGACTAATTTTATTGCTTTTCAGTTATTTTGAGTATGACATTTAAGGTAAGATGTCTGGGGAAGAGATCCAAAAAAAAAAAGGGAAAATTAACGGCTAAATTCTAGGTTTCTAGCCTCACAAACTAACAATTCATACCAAATACCGTGTCAAACAACTATGTAGATGTCGGAATTATTCACTGTGAATCTGTGATTCGGAAGGGCGTAAACATGGCAAACAATGTTGTTTTCCCAAGGTGGACGAACACATTTGCATGTAAAGCCACTGTTGCTATATCATCATACTAGTAGGCTTCATGGCGCATGTAGAGACAGTTTGGCAAGAAGACTCAAATTGTCTTGAACAACTCTAAGGCATACTTTCAGTACACTACAGGAAATATGTGATTTAGCGGCAAATTATTTTGTCGCTAATAAAACAATTTTCGTCGCTAAAAGAACATAGCGACGATAAATATTCACCGCTAACATCATCGCTATAGGCTTGTCGTAAACCATATTTAGCGACAAAAGCTAAGATTTCGTCGCTAAGATTAATGACATAACATAAACTGTTGTCAAGATGGTCATAATTGCTGCTAATATTCAACTAGGTTAGTGACGAATTGGCGCATTTTTGCCACTAAATCCATCCCTGTTAGCGACGAATTGGCGTATTTTCATCGCTAAATCTACCTCGGTTAGCGATGAATTACACAAAATTTGTCACTATTCATGGTCTAGTTTCACGATGAATCATGGATAATTCGTCGCTAACCATTTAAAAAAAACCTAGTAGCTACAATATGTTTCGATAACCCAGGTCCCATATAAGGAATTAGCGACGAATTCCCATTAATTCGTCACTAATACTCTTTATTAGCGACGACTTCCGATAAATTCATCACTAACACTATTTTTTTAAAAATAATTTTATTTATGTATATTAATATCCTATATACAAATTTATAACTCACAACAAAGTCACAACATTCACAAATTTTACCAACTCATAGCATTCATAAATTTGTACTCATACTTTACAACATTCACAAAACATTATAAAGTTAACAACTCTAACAACGAGTAACACAAGAAAATAAAGTTCACATCCAAATTCATAACTTTAACAACAAGTTCACAACATCGAATTCTAACGTGGAGGAGGAGGAGATGGAGCTGAAGAGAAATCATGGATCAAGGATTGTAATGCTCAGGTGCCAATCGGTTAAGAATTTGTTCAAACATATTTTGTCTTGATCTTATTAATGTCAACTAATCTTGGGTGCTTGCTAACTGAACTCGGGTGTTTGCTAACTCTTCTTTGCCTTCTAGTTGTTGCTCGGTGGATTCAAGCTTTTTATGCAATGCTGCGTTAATTAATCTGGATGCGGTGGCATTTGAAGAAGTGGACCTAACTAACTTTGATCCACTTCCAAGTCCTCTAATATATCCGCAATGAGTACCAAGGACCTGATGTAGCTTAACAATAAAAATACCAAGTTATGAAAATTTAATTCAAGAATGAAAGATAACCATAACGAGATGTGCAAGTACATGAATCTTGCTAAAAGTAGTGACCAAATCAAGTTATACTGGATTATACGACATTCTCCTTCACAAGTAAATGACACTTGTGCATATACCATGTATGAAAAAAAAGATGAATATGAGGCTTTTACATTTCAAGATGATGCAGAATATACTAAATGCTTCATATGAGGTGTATGTTAATATAGAACAAACGTGTTGGCCTAGAGTTTTAATACTAAGTCACCAAAACAATACAAGTTTTGAAGATAATAAAACATATGATATGATGATATCTTGAGCATGCAGATAAGGTTTAACTCATCTGGGTATCTCAAATGACCAACATGGAACAACCTAACAAAATGAGTATCGTGGACCTGATCACAAATTATATCCTCAATTTGGACTGCATCGATGACATTTTCTGTATTTTCTTGTATTTGAACATACTCATCACAGTCTCACCATATCATCCTAGAAATAATAAACATATAAAAAATATCATAAAAAATAATTATGCAAAGTTAAGAATCACTAAATAAGATCATAGCATACATATACGATTTCGACCCTCTCCCCAATCTACCCTTTTGACGAGTTATAATGAATTTCATTAAAGACAATAATCCGATCTTTTCTTTGTGACTTGATCAGTTTGAAAAAAAAAATGTGATACTATTTTAATGAACACAATATATGATAATTATAAAATTCGCACTTACACCGTCGTAACAATATTGAATGAAGGATTTAGAACCTCTGCGATGGTTATATGAGAGTTTCTCTCAATTTTTAATAGTTGTTGCAGATCTTTTCTATGACGCAAAATTTTGTATAAATAAAACATTAGTTAAAGAATAAATAATTATTTTTTTTTAATTAAAAAGACATTTGTTATAGAATGAGTTAACCTGAAATGCCTCTTATTCAAACAGAGTACACATGTAGTCCTAGTTATCTTGCATCTTACAAAACTCGATCGACATATGTTATCAGTGCTCAACAAGAGGAAGGTGCAATAGCTTCTTATAATGACTATGCATTTTAATTATATTGTCTCTATACCTTGTACTCATTAACCGATCAGTCTCCTTTCTGACTGACGATGAACCATCTTGAAAACTAATATCAAAAGCAACTTGAAAAAAAATAAATTTATTTATTTTGCATGTGGTTAGTAATAAAGGAGTGGTTATAAATATGTTGAATTAGTTGTACTTATTGATAATTGATCATATATCATCCTTTTATTATTCGTGAGGACGACTTTTAGATTAAGGGAGCTGATCCGGTCCAAAAGTTGAAAAGACGAAAAGCTGGGGATGTGGCGCTCACGCTGACCTTCTATGGACTCCGCGCGGACCTGCAACACAGACGTTAGTGCCGAGACAGGGAAGGGATCCCGGCGTTAGCCCTCCGACGCTCAAGTCAGTCACCGGCGATGAAGTGGAAAGCGAAGCAACAAGAAGACTACTGTAGCGTAAACAATGAATATCACATACCTCCGCTGTTGCTTGGACCCTCCTTTATATAGAGCTCTGGTAGCGCATGTGCACACTTCCTAAGGCGAGCACGCTTCTCAAAACTTTCCCTGATAAGACTTGTCAGTAAAGTGTCCTTGACGCAGTATCTTAACGGGCCGAGCATATCTCCGAAGTGACAGTGAAACCTTCTACCGTACGATCTTCTGGCAGCTCATGCCCGGTGTTGGCGACACCAATTCCCAAAAGGATGTTGAGGGATATCAACGTACTGTACCACTAGGTCGAGCGGGTTGGTCGCTTGGCCGTCCATTCACCGCTCTGGTGCCCTGTCCGGTCGGGCAAAACCTTGGTACTCCTTGTCTTCTTGAACGAAGTTCCACTCTACCACTATCGAGTCCTACTGTTAGGCCCAGTGAGGTAGCCGCTCGGCCGAAGTTGAACTCTGTCGATATTTGGCCAAGCGGGGTAGCCGCTCGGCCGAAGTTGAACTCTGTCGATGTTTGGCCAAGCGGGGTAGCCGCTCGGCTCGGCTTCTGCACATCGTTCTCCCTTGGGCGTCAGTTGTTTGAATGAGACGGGTCGAAGACTTCTCCCCAATTGGGGCATGCTTCGCCCGATCAGTCGATGCCACCTACGCGTTGACCGCCTTGACTTTGACCTCCTTTGACCTCCACCGTGGCAGTGGGGTGGGACCCTTCATCATCACTGCATCACAAGCCTCCCCCTCAAGTCTAGTTGAAGGAGGCTGTAAGTTTGACTGACTGGACAATTGTCTGAACAGATTTCCTCCCGATCGACCTTCGACACTGTGTGGTTTCTGATCGGGATGTCACCGTTCCTTGCCGATCGGCCTGTTGAAGCTTGTCGTTCGAGTGTAGGTTTGCTCCCTTGATCCGATTGGAATGACGAAGGTTTTCACTTGTGAACTCTTTCCTTGGGTTGTCTTGTGTGAGCGCGAGTCAGGCTGACGTCACCCATATTTATGGGAAATCGTGCAAATTTCTGCGCATTAAGGCTAAGCGCGCTCCCATGCCGTCATTAAATGCCGACCCATGGCAATGCGCCACGTGTCCTGCCCCTGTCACCGCACGCTTGACGTGACAGGGTATCGATATGACGTTTGGCGGTTTAAATTCATCGGTCAGATCTCACCCTAGGTTTCTGCAACCTAGATCGGATGACTCCGATCGGCCGGCCCCCAGGCTTATAAGCCCGTGTGTGTCGCCGTCTTTGCACATTTCACCTTCGTGCTCTTTGGTGCTGCCCGTTTCGTGCTCCGACGACCTTCCCCTACTGCTCCTCCGGTGATCTCCCCCCAGTAGACTTTCTTCGTCGACCTTTTACTTGTAAGCTTCCTCCCTATCGAACTGACCTCCGAGTTTTTTTTGTCTTTCAGCGTTCTTCTTCCCCGTTCTCGAGTTTTTCAGCATCTGTGTTCTGGTGATAGCTCCGTCAGTAGGTTTTCTTCAAATCTCCACTTTTATTTTATAATGGCAAGTTCTTCGCAGCCTCTTGCCGACATCCTGGGCCCTGGTACACCTCTACCGAGTCCCGATTTGACGCCGGCGATATTGAGAGTCTGAAAGCCGCTTTTGAACTGCCTCCCAAGTATAAAGTCATCCTTCTCCTTCGGATCGACTGAATTCTTCGCCGCCCGACTGTATCACCTTCTTTCGGGACCATTTTATCGTCGGTCTGCGGTTTCCCATCCACCCATTCTCTTCTGTGTGTAAATATTTCCGAGTCTACCTCCATTAGCTGGTGCCGAACTCTTTTCGGCTACTGTGTGAGGTGGTTGTTCTCTTTCGCCTACACGGCATTCCGCTCACTTCCTGGCTCTTCCATTACTTTTATTATCCCAAGTCGTCCGAGCCGAGGACGTTTCTTTTCTAAGCCCGAGTGGACTTAGTTTTCTTTGATAAAATGCTGACTTCCAACAAACACTGGAAGGAGTACACTTCCTTTTTATGTGCTTTCCCAAGCGGTCAGATTTGCCCACACATTGGCAGCTTGACGTGACGCCTTATCCTCCCTTGAAAAAGTATAAGAGCCAATCGGACTACCTCAACGCAGTCACAATGTTGACCAGTCAGAAATACGTCATCCACAAGCTGCTGCTGGAGGGTATCTTGTATATTTTCGGCTTGAGTCTGATCTGCACCGGCTGTCGACTAGTCTAGGTATGTCACTTCTTTTAATGCTTCTTTTGATTATAACTGATTTCTCTTCCTCTTTTACAGTCGAAATCATGGTACGCGCACGTCTGGCCGGCAAGGTGAAGCTCGCATATGTCGTGATCAATACAGCCGCTGTCGAAGAACTGGGGAGCTGCAGCTTATAGCCGGTTGGCTCGCAAGAGGAGCCGCAGGATGAGAGTGCGACGGCTCCCGCTCAGGCAAGTGTTGGAGCGACCGGTGGCTCCCAACCTTCTGAACGGTGCCCGCTCATTCCAGTTGAGGACTCGAGCTTAGCTTCCTCAAACGAGCCACTGGCTAGGCACAAGAGGCGTCGGGCGGAGCCTTCCTCTCGCTCAGCTACTTCGGGGGTGCGTTCCGTCGAACGGGTGGAGACGTCGACCCTCGCTTCTATCCAAGTAGCCATTGCCCCCGAGTCCTCAAATCGTCTCCAAGGATCTGACCCATCCATCAGCAACGAATGGATTGGTGGAACTTGTGAAATCCAGGGGTCCCATCTTACAAAATTTCTTGTACGACATGTCAGTCCTCGCCACCTGAGAGGTGTCGACATTCTGACGTAGTAAATGAGTCAGGCCATCTAACACCTGCTTGCTGCGTTCAACAGGGGCGGTGTAATCTGGCGTCTAGGAAGCATCTAGGGATACACCACAATCACTACTTAGTCACAGCATGCTCAGATAAAATGAATGTGTACATATCCTCATATCATTAACAATTAACGTCATAAAATGCTCAACATCAGGAAATCATTTAGTATAGCTCAACCATCAGACAAAAGTATAAAATGCTAAAATTCACGGACTTTGGGGCATGATTCCTTGAGCTTCTTGCAACCAGCTGTAGGCATAACCCAAACCATGACTCTGGTCTGCCTCAGGGGACGGTCTGCGTCGTCGGTGGCCTTCCTACCGCCAAAATCAAAGACCAAGAAGTCGGGCATCCGATCAGCTTCTTCATCATGGTCGTTCGAGTGGGCGACTTCTGCACAGTCAGCCCCGAGCGGTCAGCGCCACATTACGACGATTTTACATTTGTCGACCGAGGAGTGGCGCGAATCCAACGTCGAATCCCGAGCTCCGGACCACCAGATCATCATATAAGGGTCGCTCGTCAAGATATGGGAGGATGCCCAGGATCGTGCGATGGCGATGCCTCTGGGGGGCACTCACGTATAACCACACCTAGATATCCCCTGGGGTAAGTTTTACCTTACATTTGTTTAATTCACACCCAATCAGCGCTTATATTTGCTTGCTTTTCGTAGTACTGGGTGGAGAGCCTGACTATATTCCAAAGGCTTGCGTTTTTGGAGGAGGAAGTAAAGCAATTGAAGGCGTCGAGCAACCAATTCTCCGTCGCTCAGGAATAAACAGATGCCGAGGTGGCCAAGCTACGGGTCGCTCTTGAGAAGAGCAACAAACTGCTTGAGGTCGAACGAGCTAATAGTGTCGGGCAGGCCACGATGCTAGAGCGGCTCAATAAACAGGTCACCACTTTTGACAATAAAATCGAGTCGGCCAACGCACGAAAGAACCGGGTCATCGCAAACCCCGAGGAGAAGAATAAGGAGGCTCGACCCTCGCCCAAAAACTTAAGGAAGCTGAGGACTTCTTGTTTGCCGAGCGGCACAGCCGGTTGGTCGAAGAAACGACCTTTCGAGGCCAACTTGCCTCCAAGGATACTGTGCTGGCCACCGCCAAGGATGAGCTGGAGGCCTCTCGAGCGACCTTGAAGACCTACCAAGATGTTAAGCAGAGTCGTTTTGAGGTCATGAAGAAAAATTACCTCCGTTCAGATGTTTTTAACGAGGTCGCCAATCGTGCTATGCGCTTATTCAACCTGGCCATCGATGGGGCATTCAACCAACTCCGTAAGGGAGGTCATCTGTCGGCCGCTCTGACAAGCAGCATCATTAGTCGGGATAAGCTCACTGTTGCATTACCTGATGATGTCTTGGATTATCTTGAGTGAGATCGAGCGTTACTGTAAGATGTAAAATTTTTGAAGTTTAAATGCATGCTCGTCCGTTCGGAAGCTTTACATCCTTGTATGTTTTTCAACTCCTTTTGAGTATTGCAAGAGCTCCATGATTAGTCTATCAGCCGACCGATCCCTCTCGTATTCAGAGTTCATAATTCCGCGATCTCCCGCCCGGCTCTGGGAGTATTTTAAAGAATAGTGTCGAACGGTCAATATATTCTGAAGACTAGATAAGCTCACTCGACTTCTAGAGCCTGTGGCTCTAATATAACCCAAAACCTGGCTGATCCGCACGGGAGTCTCTGACTCAAGGGTTTATAGTCGTCGTTTGACTGTTGATGAAGACCCAGGTTTTAGTTCGCCTCTCGACCGCTGATGGAGATATGCGTTTAAGGTCGCCGCTCGACCGCTGATGGAGACACGCGTTTAAGGTCGTCGCTCGACCGCTGAAGTCGACTCGAGTCTAAGGTCACGGTTCGACCGCTGATGGAGACAAGAGTTTAAGTTCGCCGCTCGACCGTTGATGGGGACACGCGTTTAAGGTCGTCGCTCGACCGTTGATGAAATCACGCGTTTAAGGTCGTTGCTCGACCGTTGATGAAATCACGCGTTTAAGGTCGCCGCTGGGGGGAGATCGCCGGAGCAGTACGTGAAGGTCATCGGAGCACGAAACGGGCAACACCAAAGAGCATGAAGGCGAAATGTGCAAAGACGGCGACACGCATGGGCTTATAAGCCTGGGGGCCGGTTGACCGGAGCCGTCCGATCTAGGTCGTAGAAACTTTGGTTGAGATCTGACCATTGAATTTAAACCATCAAAAAATTATTATCTGAGCATCAAAATAATCCTAAAACCATCCTCTAAATATCAAAATATTCCTAAAATTATCATCTAAATATCAAAATAACTGATTAAAAATATTAAAAATAATAAATGAAAAGCTTGGGAGAAAAGATTTGGAGGAGGGTCTAAATAGGAAAGCTACGCGTTGAGTTGGAGCAGAAGAAAGAGCAATCATCGGAGCAGGGAGTATGAGAAGGAAGATTTGTCGGAGTCACTGTGGCGTAAAAGAAAAAGCGAAGGAGAGGAAGAGTGTGGTGGAGTCGAGGAAAGGTAGGATTTTAATTTAAGTCACCAACATACCAATTAGCGACATAATATACTAATTTCATTGCTAATATCTAACTTTAGCAGTGAAGTAGGATATTTTGCTGCTAATCTCTCTTAAAAATGGGGTCCACCTAGTTTGATTTTTTTTGGAAAAACTAGTTTTAAATATTATTATTTGCGACAATCTGATATTTCCCCGCAAATAGTGATATTTAGCTACTAACTATAATTTCGTCGCTAATAATTCATCACTCTTTTACTAGTTTCATGTAGTAGTTCCATCAAAGCGCTGATCTATTTTATATGGTAACTGATCCTAGTTCTCGTGTTATATTTATTGAACAATTAGTCCCTATAATGTATGGGCGATTGGAATATATAACTTAAAAAGTCTTGAACAACTCTAAGATATAAGTTCAGAAGTTCCATCAAAGTGGGAAGTAAATCTTTTACTTGATTTCATAAAGCTTTATAGGACAATTGGCATCATCTTCGTTGGGTTGATCTGCTTTGCAGTGTAACTACGGATCTAGTTCTCATTTTTCCTATTTGAACAAATGGGAGTATATATCAATCATTGATTGTGCCACTTTTGTTATGTATCACACAACAGAAGAATCTTATATAACGATTGATTTCGACAGGATGTTATTTAGTAGTTTTCGATTGCTTGATCTTTGCCATCAAGTAAATTCTAAACCAACAACCCGAATTTACTAGACTATTATCAAGCAAAACTTAGGTCAATGCTTATGTCTCTATTCTCATTGAGTGAGCGACACCATGTATTCATATCAAATATCCTACGAAACACGTGTTATCCGAAGAGGATTTTATAGTTCAATCAAAGAGAACTCATGAATCCAATTTTTTCTGTCATTGTTATGAAAGTAAAGTCTATGCTAATTCTGACTTCAAGAGCGCCAACCATCTTAAGAACACTTGACCCTGGAGAAAAACTCTTATCCTAAGTTCTCCAACCTTCATTTAAACCTTGTATTTATTGCTCACAAGTTTTAGTTCTACTATATATTATCTGATCACAAGCGCAACCAGTTCATAGATGATCTTTTATGTGCTAAGCTTAAACACCAGTTCATATTCACATTAGAAATTAAACTTGCCCTTTGTTGTGCCAGTTATTGATGCGTTGATTATTGAACTATTTTTATACGTTTTTCTTTTGCAAACATCAGAAAAAAAAAAACTTTAATTGTTCCGAACCGAAGCTAATTCTCCCTTGAGCAATCGCTGAAACAGATCGTATGCATTTTCAGTTTGCTGATATTAAAAGGAATAAGACATTACTCGCGAGCAGCAACAATTGCAGTGAAGCGGGAAAACTGGTGCTAAAGACGCATCTTATCAGGTATTATTATATCGTTCAAGGTCACGTCACTTGCTGCATTTCTTCGTACCCTTTTCTTGGCTTGTTTATGTACGTACTAGTCCATTCTCTAATTGCTCTTCATTCGCTATGCCTATGATGTAACCCTTCACGAGTCCTTTTGCCTGCCTGTGTTGTTTAGTAGGTATCGCCGTATCGATAACTGGAGCAGCGTCCTGTGAAATTTAAGCCCATATTTTTCGTGCAAGGGTGTTTTGTCCATTTTGAAACATGCAGGGAGCGGTCTGCAAACATTTCGGTAGTCTGTTGTAAGTTATTAAATATATTTTTCGAAGCGTTTTATTTTTATTTTTTTTCCAACCGCTTGGAACCTTCGGACGTGGGTACGATCAGTCAACACGAATCTTAAAGCGCACACCCGTTGCTTACCAGTAATCTGACGACGAGGCTCCGACGCTGGCGGACGACAGCCCGATGCTGGACGTGAACGTGGCGGTGGCGTCGCCGGCGAGATACTTCTTGAGACGATCCAAATCGTCGGCCGCGCCGAGCATTGTCGGCCGATTATCCGGGTTCTCGAGGGCGCAGACGAGCCCTAGCTCGAGCAGCTCCACGAGCGCGGTCTCCCACATCTTCCTCACCTCCAGGCTCTGATCGCTCACCTCCCTCGTCAACGGCGCATCCACCACCGTCTCCATCTTGCTCCGGTATTCCTTCCTCACCCACCTCTGCAAGCTCACTCCTTCCCCGAACATGTCGTCGGTGGGCCTCTTTCCGGTCACCATCTCTAGCACGAGAATCCCAAAGCTGTAGACGTCGCCCTTGGTCGATGCGCTTCTACCATAGCCATACTCTGGCAAACGCAATGAAATTTATGCTTCGAATTTTCAAAAAGGGGCAAAATTTCTTTAATCCATTAGGGTTTTCGATCGCACCTGGAGCGACGTATCCAATCGATCCACAGAGAATGTTGGCGGTTGAGTTGGCCGTCGCCGCTGCCGTCTCCGCGCTCCCTTCCACCGTCATCACCAGCTTCGCGATCCCAAAGTCTGACACCAACGCGGTCATGTCGTCGTTGAGGAGAATATTACTGGGCTTGAGATCGCAATGTACGACCATGGCCGGCGAATGGTGATGCAGATAGGCCAGTCCCTCGGCGACGTCGCTGCAGATGTTGACCCGCTCCGCCAAGCTCAGCCGCGAGCTCGGCTCCCCCTTCGGGTAGAGATGGCTCTCCAGGCTCCCGTTCGCCATGAACGGGAGCACCAAGGCCTTGAAATCCGGGAGGCTACACGCCGTGATGATCCTCATCAGGTTCCTGTGCCGGATGTTCTTCAGGACCTCGCATTCCCTCTTGAAGCTCCTAGTGGAGTTGCCGGATTGCAGCTGTAGGACTTTGATCGCCACCGCCGTGCCGTCGCCAAGCACTCCTCTGTAGACTTTTCCGAAGCTGCCGGATCCTACCAATCTGCTCTTCTCGAACCCCTCTGTCGCCTCCACGAGCTCTCTGTAAGTGATTCTCGGGAAGCCCGAGGTAATACTCATGGAAAGATTCTTGCTCGCATCATCTCCTTTGTGTCTTTTGCTGCTCCTTTTTCTCATGATCATGTAAACTGTTCCGCATATGACTGTAGCCAAGAAAGCTGATACACTCACAATACCGACGAGCAATATCAGCCCCCTGCGAGAATGCATCAAGCTCGTCCTCTTGCTATGGCAACTGGGAATTCCATGTCCAGGCAGCACGGCACAGAAATGGTTCCCTTTTATCCGATCGGACGTCAACAAGTTGAAGATTCCGCCTTCCGGCAGGGCTCCGGAGAAGTTGTTGAAGGAGAGGTCCAGTATCGTGAGGCTGGAGCAGTGCTGAAGAGAGTACGTAATTGGTCCTGAGAGATGGTTAAAAGACAAGTCCAGTGTTTTGATGCTTAACAGATTTCCAATTGACTGAGGAATTTGTCCTTGTAAATTGTTGTGTGACAAGTTCAGCAGCTCAACTACTACACAGCCTCCCAAGCTTTCAGGAATCTCACCACTGAATTTGTTCGTTGACAGATCGATTTCACCAACCTTGTTCATCTGTCCCAGCTCTGTGGGCAGCTGCCCCTCTAACAAGTTGTGTGACAGATTGAAGTATAAGAGCAGGGAGTTCAAGCTCGCAACTTCAGCTGGTAGAGCTCCTGTTAGCCTGTTGTAGGACAGGTCCAAGAGCTCCAACTTTGTGTTTCCTAGGCTCAGAGGTATCGTTCCATTGAGCTGGTTTTCACTTAGTTTGAGTTGCCGCAGTTGAGTTAGATTTCCAAAAGCTGATGGAATTGGGCCTGAGAGATTGTTCTTTGATAAGTCGAGGAGGCCAATCTGACAACGAGCGGGTGGAGAAGGGATTTCTCCAGAAAAGGAGTTGTCGGACAGCCAGACTCTCAGCAGATTAGGCAGCAGCAGTAGTTCTGATGGGATCGAACCATGCAAAAGATTGTTCGACAGATCTAGCCATTTCAAGTTAACAAGCTTTGATAAGTTTGGAGGGATTGCCCCTTGAATTAGATTGTACCCGAGATCGATCTCAGAGAGATTGACACCTAGAAGACCGATACTCGCAGGCAGTTCACCTCCCAGAAGGTTACTTGCCAGTTCAAGCTCCTCCAGGTGAGTCAAGTTTGAGATGGCATCAAAGAAGGGGACAAGATTGGAGTTGCGGTCGTCCCCGGAGAAGTTGTTGTAGGAGAGGTGGAGTCTCCTCAAAGAAGACATCTGCATCAAGATCTTTGATGGCAACACCCCACTGAAGGAGTTGTTCTCAATATCAATCTCCTCCAGTAATCTTGAATTTGTGAGAGATTCAGGGATGCCGCCGATGAGTTGGTTCGAATACAAAAGAAGGTTAGTCAGCAGGGGAAGATGGTACCCGAGCTGTGAGGGAATGTGGCCGGTGAACAAGTTCGTCGAAAGGTCCACATACCGCAACTTTGTGCAATTGTACAAGAGAATGACAGGAAGACGGCCATGGAGCTCATTGCCACTGAGATCAATGAATTCGAGTTTTGCAAGCATTCCAAAGCTCTCGGGGACGTTTCCTCCCAGGCCATTTTGCTTCAGAGCAAGCACCCTCAGCTGAGACAAAAATCCAAGTTCCACAGGAACCGATCCTCCGAGGGAATTATCAGACAATTCGAGCAGAATGAGATTCGAAAGATTGGACAAGAAGGGGGAGATGGTTCCTACCAAGGAGTTACCTTTAAGATTAACTCTCTCCACCCTCTGAGGAGTACTTGTGCTACAATTGATGCCATACCACTCGCAGACATGGTTTTGCTGACTCCAATCGCGCAGCGAATTTCCAGGATCAGAGACGATCCCCTTCTTGAACTCCAGTAGAGCAGATTGGTCTGTCCAAATTGTGCCGCTCTGATGCGAGGGACGGACGGATGAAATGAAGAGGAGGATAACAACTTTGGCCAAGACAACAGTGTGGCAATTCATTGGGGGCAAGTTTATGTTATTACTAGGGCGGTTACTCCCTGCAATCTTCTTAAGCAATGATGCCATGTAGCACACTGATCAACAGTGACACAGGTGGAGGAGGATGAAGGGTGCTGGTTAATGGATGTCCAAGTCACTATGATTGCAATCTATAGTGGTAAGTCAACTAGTGTATAGTATCTGAAAAATGATTCCATTAAAATCATGAAAAGAACAGTGCTTCCTAATCCTATTGATTACAATGCAGATGCATACTTCCACTACATTTGGCTGTTCGAGGATTGTCTCCCACAATACTGTAAAACATGAGGTTGGACAAGGAAGCTTCCATGTTTAATTATCCACCATCATGGTGATGAAAGGTGTAGACGCAAAGATGATAGAGAGGGAGGATAGGTGATGGCACATTCATGCTGACCCGTTCTTCCTAGCTAGTGGCCTCTTCTTGGTGCTCTTCTTTGGTGGCCTGTGGATCGAGAGGAAGATAATGCGTTAGGCAATTCTTGTCAGTGAGTGCTCCATCTCTTTCATCCCTTTCTTTTTCTTTTTCTTTTTCTCTTTCTTTTTCTTTTGTGTGGTTTTGAGATTACAGAATGCTCTTCAGTTTTTATATCTGAAATGGTATAAGGAAAAGGTTGTTCTAACTTCTAAGTTGATGTGCAAAACGTGCATCATTTTTTTTTTCTCTATTTTATCCTCCGAAGTTAGTAGCATTTCGATTTATTAAAATGAAAAAGTCTGATTTATCATTTTTAAAATTTTATAGATTAATCGGATCACAATGGCCAACTCGGATCAGTGTTTATATGCGGCCCAGATTCTACGAATACACACTCCGTTTATACGGGACACGTGGTGGCCATCCAACCCATGTCACGATCGGACGGCGAACAAAATGAATTCTTGTCCTTGGTATGGTTTCAGGGTGTAGTTTCGCTAGACAATTGCATAAATTCCTTGAAGATTGTTGCTGGTTGGGAGATCTATGAGCCGAAGCAACGTAATTAATTGGGGAACCCTAAAACTTGTGTACGGTTGCTTTGCTTTGTTGCGACTCATCAAAATCTGGCCTTGGCTTCAGGTGTCGTCGTTGGAGCCGACTGGATGTAGCCATGTAGGTGATCAGGAGAAGACTAGTTCGGTTTCTTATTTTGAAGATGCAAGTGATTTCTCACTCGAACGTAGCATTCGAATGGAGAAATGAGGGAGTTTAAACCTCACAACCCGGTTTCAAAAGTGCCGGAACCTTTCTGGAGAATGCAGAAAGTTTCAAGTCCTGTTCTTCCTACAATTGTGGTAAAAGGTGAATACATTAGTCCACGTCAACCCGTCCCAAGGTCAATACGGAGGAGGTAAATCACGGGCGACTATTAACCTTTGGAATAGTGACTAGCACATAAGGGAGGTATTTACCTCGGCTTTGCCCAGATTCGAACCTCAGATCTCATTGTGGCACATCTCATGCGCTAACCTTAGACCCATCCAAAAATATATTGTTGGATGTTACATCATGTTTGATTTTTTAGCTATAGCCTGCGAGAAGTTGATTGATTGATGAAGATTTAAGAGTTCAAAGGGGAAAAGGATGGAAAGATTATAGTTTTGAAGAAAACTTGTATCATTTTTGATATTTTCTTGCAAGGAGTCTGGTTATTACGACGAGAATGCAGTCGAGATCTACATGCAGATGTTTGATTCTGGATTTAATCAAAATCTTCATATAACAGGTTCTATGATTGAAGAATCATGGACTTGAGCCTGGTTTGTATAGTTACAATACCTTGATAAAGGCATATCGAATTGCTGAAATGGTAGTAATGTGGTACAAGAAAGGAGAAGTAGAGGGATCAAACCTGATAGAATAATATATACTCCACAAGAACGACCTGGAGGCGGTTAGATGGTTAGTGTGGATGATGCAGATGGAATGTCATATTTAGCTCTGCCCGTCAAAAATTTACCTGCCAATAATTGCATCTTGTGAATGATAAATATGACTTGTTACTTGAGATATCTCAAAAAGAATTCATAAATTTCATTGAAAAGTGAACTATATTTATATACAAACTAGTAATCTATCTTAAAAACTATAATTAGATATAATTAGATTAATTGACAATTTACTTACTTTTATATATATATATATAAAATACTCCCCCTCAAGTGTTGGAGTATTAATCATACCCAACTTATTACAACTAAAGTCGACTTAAACCTCTCCATTTAAAACTTTTGTGAAGATGTCCCCCAAGTTATTCTTCAATATTTACATATCTTGTAGAAATCATGTTTTATTGAATTTTCTCATGAACAAAATGACAATTAATTTTAATGTGCTTAGTTCCCTTATGAAACACAAAATTCGATGCAATATGAATAGCAACTTGATTATCACACCACGGTTTTACTGGTATTAAAATTTTAAGTCTTACTTCAGTCAATAGTTGATATATTCATATTTTCTCATACATAAACTATATCATAGTCTTATATTTTGACTCTGCATTGGATCTTGACATAATATTTTGCTTCTTACTCTTCCATGAGATTAAATTTCCTTCAACAAAGATATTATAACCTGAAATAGATCTATCCATTTTGGAACCTGCCCAATCTACATCTGAAAAAACATTTGATATGATTGTGCTTATGATTTTTATATACGATACCCCATCCAGGTGCTTCCTTCAAGTAATACAAAATTTTCTCTAACGTTGCCTAATGATAAACAGTTAGAGATGACATGAACTGACTAACAATACTAACCGAATATGTAATATCTAAACCAGTTACGGTAAAGTAATTCAACTTCCCAATCAACCTTCGATATCTCTCAGGATGTTCAAATAGTTTCCTATCTCCTGTGAGGTGTATGTTTTGTGTCATTGAAGTACTATAAGGCTTTACACCCAATTTTCTTGTCTCAATTAGTAAGTCGAGTACTTGTTTTCTCTGAGATAAAAATATACCTTTTTTACTCCTTGTAACCTCAACACCCAAGAAATACTTTAGCACTCCTAAGTCTTTCATATGAAACTGAGTATGAATGAAAGATTTAAAAGATGAGATTCTTATAGTATCACTTCCAATGATAACAATATTATCCACATACACAACTAATAGAATGATACCTGCTGTTGATTACTTGTAGAACACAGAATGGTCAAACTTACTTTTTATCATACCAAATTTTTCAACAGTCAAACTAAATTTTCCAAATAAAGTACGAGAACTCTGTTTCAAACCATACAAGCTTTTTGGAGACAACAAACTCGCCCTGACTTCCTTTGAGTAGCAAAATCAGGAGGTTGCTCTATATACATCTCCTTCTGAAGATCACAATGAAGAAAAACATTCTTGATATCAAGTTAATGTAAAGGTCAATTATAAATAGCATCTATTGAGATAGACAATCGAACAGATGTCAACTTTGCAACAGAAGAAGAAAATGTCAAAATAGTCTACACTATAGGTTTGAGCATAACCTTTAGCAACAAAATGAGCTTTTAATTTGGCAACTGATCTATTTCGATTGATTTTAACTGTGAATACGCATTTGCATCCAATAGCCTATTTTCGTGAAGGTGAATCGATAAAATCCAAGTGTTATTGTCATCTAAAGCATTCATCTCCTCTATTATTGCATTTTTCTAACCAGGATTAGATATGGTCTCACGGAGAGTTTTAGGAATAGAGATAGAGTCAAATAAAGCAATAAATGAACAAGAGGAAGATGACAAACCATTATAAAAAGTAAAGGTAGGATAAGGATACTAGTGTTTACCTTTGCGTAATGCAATAGGAAGATCATCACTTAGAACTAGATCTGATGACGAATTAATAGGTATAGGACATGAATCAAGAGATTGACACCTGTAGTAGACTTGAATAATAGGAGGCTTGATGGGAGCCGATTCTTGGACTAGTGCGGAGGATGTGATAGAATACATCAACATATCATCATCCTCTCTTTGACGAGTCAGAATAGGTGAGGATGAGAAATGAAATATATCTTCCATAAAAGCAATATCAATTGAGACAAGATATTTGTTAATACTGGGACAATAACACCTATAACCTTTTTAAAAACGAGAATAACCAAGGAAGATACACTTCAAAGACTTGAGATCTAATTTAGTAACATACTGATGAATATCCCGAACAAAACAAGTGCTACTAAATATCCTAAGGTTAAGAGGAAACAACGACTTATTGGGAAAAAGGATTTTATAATGGGTCTCAATTTGATGAACAGAAAATGACATGAGGTTAATGAAAGAACATGTTATAGAAACTACATCAACCCAAAAAGATTTGGGAACATTCATTTGAAATAAAAAAAAACTCATGCAGTTTTAAGAAGATGTGTATTTTTACATTAAGTCACACCATTTTGGAATGGAGTATTGACATAAGAGGTTTCATGAAGTATGTCATTCTGATCCATATAAGATTGGAATGAACCATATGTATATTCGTTGACATTATCACTTTGTAAAATATGGATGAACGCATTAAACTGAGTTATAATCTCAATCCAAAAGATACAAAATAAAGAAAATAATTCAGAACAAGTTTTCATTAAATATAACAAAGTTACACGAGAATAAGCATCCACAAAAGTAAAATACCTAAAATTGGGTTTAGACAAAATGGGACAAGTGTAAGTACTCTGGGTGAGTTTTGAAGTGATCAATCAAGTTAAGTTAAGATCTACATATTTGATGCCTTGTATCTAAGTGTGCAGGGACTTAGGAGCATAAGAAGTCGAGTGGAAGATGTAATGAGTGAGAAGGATGGCATGGGAAGCGAGTTGACAAGCTTGGTACATCCGAGGGACAAAGAGTTGTGAAAGAGTACATTAGAAGACGAGAAGGACGCGTGCAACGTTTTTTAGCGACGAGAAACCGGGAGGAAGACTGCTCTAGGAGAAGGTTGGAGTTGGGTTCGGATGAGCTCAACTCTAGACGACTGGAAGAGCACCCAAGCGACTGGACAAGTCAACTTGAGTTAACTCTTCCCAAGTGCTTAGACTAGGTCCAGGTGCCTGTACCAAGTCCAAGCATCTGGAATGTCCCAGCCACATCATCGACCCATTGCGAAGAGGATCAGAGTTGGAGTCCACGTCAGCAGACTCTAGGAGCCCAACCGAGTCCAGACACCTGGAAGCTAGCTAATAAGTCATTGATGAAGAGTCATTGTAGAGTGGATTTAGGCAACCACATCCAGCGCCCAGGAGCTGCCACGTCAACAAATGGCTAGTTTGACCAGTGAGCTATAAATAGAGCTCTGGTCTTCGAAGTTAAGAACAACACACTTGTATTTCACTTCGTGTTTTCTGTTTTCATTTCGTTTGTGCTTAGCTGCTATAAGAGGTTTCTCCACCTTCAATAAAGGAGACTTTCTATTGGAGTTTTCACTGCCTTGGATTAGCAATCTCCCCGGTTGCAAACCAAGTAAATTTGGAGTCTTCTCTTACTTTATTTTTATGCATTTATTTTTGTTCAACTAACGTGTGTTTATCCTTGCTAAATTTAGAAGCGAGAGAAAGTTTAAATTTATATTACAGGGCTATCACCCCCTCCTCTAGTCGACTTACACAGGTCCAACAACAAGGACCCTAAATATCATAATGAACTAATTTAAAAGGAATAGTAGCATGTTTATTTATTTTAGAACTCGAACTAAGACGGTGATATTTTACAAACTAACACGACTCACAATCTAATAAAGACACCTTATCATATTACGGACAAAGTTTTTGAACAAAGGAAGAGATGGATGCTCCAACCTATAATGGGCCTCAAAAGGAGAAGTGACACTCGAGCAAATAAAAAAATTTGGGAGCAATGTGCCAAGAATGTAGTGTTAGGTCCCGTGCGGCCGACAAGAGGGGATGAATTGCCCTTCGAAAAGAAAATAAAACCTTTCTCAATATTTTTAAATATTAAAGCACTTGTATAAAAAGAATTGATAAACTAATTAAAAGAAAGAAGCTACCGATTTTACTTTGTTACAACTGAGAAAGTTGTTAATCTAAGACTTTGAAGCACTAACCAAATTCTCCTTTCGTCATAGGCGGAGAAGCCTCTTACAAGCATTGGAAGCACATAATGAAAGCAGTAGAACAGTAAATAAATTTATGTACAAGTGATTCTGAACTACTGGGATCAGGGTTGTATACATAGCCCTGATCTGGGAGCTTGGAAGGGTTCCGGGCACTTGGGTGTAGATAAACTTTTATCTATAGTACAACTGATCACAACAGCGTGGCAAACGATATATTTTGTGGTTCGAGTGCTTAGACCAAGTCAGGACACTCGGACTGGGTTGAACCAACCTGCGACCAAGGCTCGCACCCGGGGCACCCTGGCTGCCCAGGGTGATCTAGGTGCCCGGACCAGAGTCAACCACTAGTTGACTTTTTGTCCAGGTCTTCTGCACCAGTTTTGTTCGCTTGGGTGATTTCAGCCATCCAGAATAGGCTCACCCGAATCCATTTTCTGGCCTTCTTGAGCAGTCTTCCGCTCCGACTTCTCGTCCCTCAGAAACGCCATGAGCCTTCTCGTCCACCAGCGTACACTTCCGCAACGCCTCGTCCTTAGGATGCACTAAACCCATTGACTCTCTCCCATGTCGTCATTCTCGTTAATTGCATCTTTCTCTTTCTACGTATTCTTGTTGGGGATCTTTGGATAGGCTAGAAGGGGGTTGAATAGACTATCACCCCAATTGTTCACTTCCTACGTATTCTTTAGTGCATAGCGGAAATATAAAACTAATACGAATACAAAAGCTAAAGACAAGAAAGAAATGCAAACTCTAATACATTTGTTTAACATGGTTCAGAGATAAAACTACTACTCCATGGTTGTCTATAATGTGGGCGATCCCTATCCATTGGTGGATTAGCCCTTGGCAAACTCTAGTTAACACAATCCTTCTTATTAGTGGAGAAACCTTGTCATAAACTCGATTAAGATCTTGGAGACTCTAATTAGGTGTTAACTACTTCTAATTTCGCCACCAAGGCTAGCCTCTCCAAGCTCTATTATATAGGGATTAGGGAAATCAACAAGCTAATTTTATCATTACCAGTCAATTGGTCCTTGTACTAGTCGACTGGTGCTAACCAACGACACTCCACAAAATCTGTGATTCTGCCAATGACTCTTTACTAGTCGATTGGTAACATCACCAGTTGATTGGTGTCTCAGTCATCAGGAACAGATACATTTTGTGCCATGCCCTAATCGACTTGTCCAGTTGTCAGTCGACTGGTAAACCCTTAAACCTAAGGTTTCCTTTCTCTAGTACATTTCTCTCACACTCGGACCGTTACAACTCATTTGACTCTTCCTTGCAGCCTTGACCTCTTACCTTTAAGCCTCTATCCTTTGGCTTTTGTCCCTCAGATGCATTCAAGCCCACGGCTTGTCCCAATATCATCCTTTACGTATGCCTCAAAGTGTGCTTCCCTTGGCTTATCCTTGCTGCCTTGTCCATGGTCCCTCAGTTGCTCCATCTTTCACCAAACCCCAAGGCATCAAGTTAAGTTAAATGCATATCCTACAAACCTGCACAACTCAAATACACATATCAAATACAAGGATAAACTTAACTTAAATATTTTGCCCAAACATCAAAACTCATGGTCACACCGGACCCTTAAGATTGCTTCCAACAATCTCCCTCCTTTTTAATGTTCGGCAATACGTTTAAGTTAGGAAAAATATAATAGCAATCAACCATGCTATTGAAATATGCAACATGCATTGGAACCTATCACAAGGTTACCCCTGCACCTAAGCTCCCCATTGAGCTAGGCCACGAAGGTATTTAAAGGTTTTCCACTTAAACCTTACTTCTCCCCCATTATCTAATATTAAAAAGTTTCCAATAATATCCCAATTGTTGAAACTTGATCATCCAAATTGACCTTAAACTCGTGTATGTATCCCCCAAAAATCTCATACACCTATACGAGTTGTCTCGGTCAAACCTAATGCTGAGAAACAGTTTCAGACTGTATCAGTCGATTTCCATAGACCCCAATTGATTGCCCTCATCGAATTCAACTCACATAAATATTTTGTATTTGATGAATATTGTTACCAATCGACTGGTAATTCATGCAGTTAACTGGCAACCTATTTCAACCCAAACTACAATCTGAACCCAATTTTAGAAATACACCAAAAATTTTATAGACTTATAAAAATGTATGGAAATGTCTATTTTACCATTGTCTACTTGAAAAAAATATATTTAAAAATATATCTATCAAGGATCCCAAGATTAACACAAAGTCCAAAACTATTTAAATGGTTCAACTGAATCTTGACCTAAAGTCCTAGTTTTGGTTTCTTCTTAATGTATTTGCTCATACTAAACCATATTACATACCTAGAATTAGTTTATATGACATCTATACATGTAAAACCAATTTTAATGCCATATGTACTCAATTTCATATTTGCATGCATGAAACTCATTCCAAATGTGTCAACTAACTCAATGGAGACTCAAGTTCATTTCTAAATCTTGTGACACATTTTATGACCCATCTAGAATCCCAAGCAAGGTCCACTTGAGATCCATTGACCATGGGTCCTAACTTGACTCTTTAAGCTCCCCTAGAGCTCTTAACCTTGGACACCTCTGTTGGGATTGTAAGGTTTCAAACATAGTCCAACATTGAAAACACATGGGAGATATCATGGGTTTATAAGAGAAAGATATCTCCATTGGTATGAGGCCTTTTGGGTAGAGCCCAAGAGCAAAACCATAAGGGATTAGGCCCAAAGTGGATAATATCATGCAATTATGGAGATATCTAAATTCTTTTCGATCTAACAATTGGTATCAGAGCCCGGACTGCTATAAGGTTTAACCACCAACTGTGCACAAGAGCTATGGTCTGATTGAGCCATGTGGGTACAATATTGACCTTGAACAAAGAAAGTGGGGGGCTCCTATGTTCGGATCAAGAGGACCAGACACCAGGCAGGAAGTCCTAGTTGCGGCTAGGCAAGGAAGTCCTAGTAGGTCGGGTGGACCGAGGGGCAGGAAGACTTGGTGGGTCAAGGATCGGATATTGGAAGCCTGTGGTCCTTTGTTTGAGGGGGGATTGTTGGGGTTGCAAGATTGCAAACATAGTCCCACATTGAAAACATATAGAAAGATCATGGGTTTATAAGCGAAAGATATCTCCATTGACATGAGACCTTTTGGGTAGAGCCCAAGAGCAAAACCATGATGGCTTAGGCCCAAAGTGGACAATATCATGCAATTGTGGAGATATCTAAATTCTTTTCAATCCAACAACCTCATCCTTGCCATAATCATATGCAACTCTTGCATATTTCTTCTCATTGACCTTGGATGACTCTCCCTTTCCCTTGGTTGCTCCTCCCTTGCCATTATCATGTGCCACCCTAGCATATGATCATTTTTTGACCTTGGAGGGACTAGATCGGTATCCCAAACTTGATCTATCATTGTTAAATTTTTTACTATACAAAATATTATCTAACCCTATAGATCCAATCTTGAATCTCTCTAGTGTTTCCTCTAAACTATAAAGCTTTGCCTTCAAAGCTTGATTCTCCTTTTCTAGATTCCTAATTTTGGACTCTTGTTGTCCACCTTGGGCATTCCTAGATCTACCCATCTTTCTAGGTATGTGCCTCCCCTTCATAGGATTTTTACCTAGGTTCTCCATTACCTTCTCCTTAAGTAATGAGAATCTAACTTGTCTAGGTTTATCATGCATTGGTACCTTAGGATTAATTCTAAAATTTATCCTACTTTTATCATGATACTTAAAGCCAAAATTCTTCATTGCTATATGATGATAATTATTATCAATCCTAGCATGCATGGAAAAATAACAATTTGAATTATAATTCAAATTAGGGTATACCTCCCTTACTCTTACAGCACCCTCTTGACTTGAGCTTTTCCTCTTCTCCCATTTCTTCAAATGCGCTAGCTTCTCGATTTTCCTCTTCTTAGGGCATTTGGTGTGGTAGTGACCTTTCTCCCCACATGTGAAGCACACAATGCACATTCTCCTCCTTTCGGCTTCTTCATTTCTATAGCCCATATTAGTATCTAAAACAACTCGAGTGGGTTTAGGGTTTACCTTCTTCCTACCCATTACACACCTACTCTTGTAGTATCCCTTCTCATTGCAACCGAAGCAAATGATGTGATCCTTTGACTTGACTTCAGTGGAGATGCTTGCTAGGTTGACTTCCAAGATTTCCTCTTCACTTATCTTGGATTTTTCTTCAACCCTTGAAGATGTGGACGACACTTCCTCATCTTCCTTCTCCTTGGAAGTTGAACACATGTCAACTTTCGGTTGCCCCTTCTCCACTTGAGCCACTACATCACTTTCCTCGGACTTTTATTCTTCATGTGTAGGTTTAGGTTCTTCACCTAGAACCATCTTTACCTTGCTCCACAAATCATGAGTGTTCTTGTACTCACCTACATGACTCATCACACCATTAGGTAAAATATCAATAAAAATTGATATTACCTTTTTATTTGCCTTTGATCGTGAGTTTTGCTCTCCGGTCCAATAATGTGGTCAAAGTCTCTTCCCTTTTAGTCTCTTGGAACTTCAAACGACTCCTTAACAACCATCATGGTGTTCCAATCTGTCTCGAAGAAAGCTTCCATTTTCATCATCCAAAGGTGATATCCCATAGATTCCCCCCTCTATACTTTGGAGGAACAATCAAGCTGGTCATCCTTAGCTTCCTCGACGGCTAGTCCGACGGAGAGCAACTTTGCTCTAATACCACTTGTTGGGGATCTTTGGACCGGCTAGAAGGGGGGTTAAATAGACAATCACCCCAATCGTTCGCTTCCTACATATTAATTAATGCACAATGGAAATACAAAACTAATATGAATACAAAAGCTAAAGAGATGAAAGAAATGCAAACTCTAACACACTCGTTTAACATGGTTCAAAGATAAAGCTCCTTCTACAGCTATTCATAAGGTGGATGATCCCTATCCATCAGTGGATTAGTCCTCGACAATATCTGGCTAGCACAATCCTTCTTATCGGTGGAGAAACCTAGCCACAAATTTGATCGAGACCTAGGATTTCACTAAGAACTTGGAGACCCTAATTAGGGGTTAACCACCTCTAATTTTATCGACTAGTGTTGGCCAATGACACTCCATAGAATTTGCAATTCTACTAATGGATCTTTACCAATAGACTGGTAACATCACCAGTCGACTGGTGTCTCAGCCGTCAGGCACAGAAACATTCTGTGCCCTATCCCAGTCAACTGGTCCAGTTGCCAGTCAACTAATAAAACCCTAAACCTAGGGTTTCTCTTCCTGAGTATATTTCTCTCACACTCAAACCCTTACGACTTACTTGACTCTTTCTCGCAGCCTTGACCTCTTGCCTTCAAGTCTCCTTCCTTTGGATCTCATCCCTCAGATGCATTCAAGCTTGCGACTTATCCCAATGTCATCCTTCGTGCATGCCTCGTAGTGTGCTTCCCTTGCTTGTTTTTGTTGTCTTGTCCACGGTTCCTTGGATGTTCCATCCTTCACCAGACTTGAAACCATCAAGCTAAGTCATATTGTATCCTGTAAATTTGCACAACTCAAATACACATATAAAAAATAAGGGTAAACCTAACTTAAACCATTTACCCAAACATCAAAACTCATGGTCACACCAGACTCTCAAGATTGTTTCCAACAATAATCTTCTTCGATCATCAAAAGATCCTAAAATAAGTAATGATTAGGAAAAAATGAGATGCAATAGTTATGATTATGAGTTAGTTGACTAACACAGAGCAAATCAAAGGATAAATTAGGTAAATGTAAGATAGAGGACAGAGGAAGCAAAGGGGTAGGACTGATTGTGTCAGATCCACAAATACAAGATAGAGACCTATCGGCTAAAGTAATGGTAGGAGTGCTAGGTTATAACTAAAAATTAGAAAAGAGACTAGAATTACCTATCATATGATCCGTGGCACCAGAATCAAAAATCCATTTGGAAGATGAGGAAACAAAACATGCGTTGTGTTTACCTGAATCAGCAATAGTAGTGACAGAGGAAGATAAAGACTTGAGTGATTCCTAATATTGTGATAACTTGGCAAATTCTTCTTCAGAAATAAGCACTGATTTATCAGAGACATTGTAACGACCACCCTTCTCACTACTCTCTAAAGGTGTCCGTTACATAACTACTATAAACTCTTACTTAACTAGTGTAACAAACTGTACTTAAATTTTTCCAGAAAACTTAAAATTTCGGCAGAGTATATGCTGTTCGGCAGGACTAAAATACAATACAATACTCCAAAATTCAGAACATGCACATATAACTCATAGCAAACAAAACTAGGAAATAAATCTGCTCATGCATATTCAATAGCAAGGGAAATTACTCATGCTCAATTAATAGCAAGTAACTAGAAATAAGAATCAATACTGCTCATGTATATCTAGTAGTAAAGGAAAAAACTAGGAAATACTGCTCGTGCTCCCTAATAGAAAAATGGAAAATCTGGAATGCTTATCACTTGGCTGCACATGTCCATTTACTGCACTGCTACATATGGTGGTTCACGCCTAATACAAACACAAAGGGAAGACTAGAAACTTAAAGGGAAATCTAACTGTGTGCTTGGAATAAAAGGGTAGTTCAGTTTTTGTACAGCAGCAAGGAAAACTAACTCGAAACTGAATTTGCACTTGCTAAAACTGCAAATTTAAAGGGTTGTTCTAAACCCCATGTGAAACTGTTTGGGCCTGCAGGAATGCAATTAACGAAAAACTGTTCTAAGCTCTAAACAGAGTTGTTCATGCTTGCAGAAATGCAAATACAGAAAAGTTGTTCTAAGCTCTAAACAGGGATGTTCATGTTCAGGGAACATGGAAATCCAAGGTTAACATACCAAACTTGAAGCTAATCATGTTCATAGTATTAGCAAGGAAAAACTAAACTACAAAGTACACTATGTATGGTTGTTCGTGCCCATCCGATAGCAAAGAAAACTATATAACTGAAATTAGCTAACGTGCTGAAATAAACTAAAATAGCTAACTCGCTGAAATTGAAACTGATATAAAGTTTTTTTTTTTGTTCCAAAAGTCTACACTGTTTCATACTCACTGCCCAGTAACAAAACTTAAAACTACAAGGCTAAATGAAATCCGATCGTACCCATCAAGGTAACAAGGAAGTCTAAATTGAAATACTAACTAAAAGGGGCTGCTCTTTTTTCATTTCAGCAAGGAAAAACATGAACAAATCTAAAACTAAGATTCATGGCAGCATAGAATCTAAAATGCTAATCATAAGGCTAAAGAATCTAAACCACATGCCTTATCTATACAATATATTTATTTTCTTTTCTTTTCCTTTGAATTCGCAGCAGCAATCAACAAGATCTACACTGAATTACTAAAGCCATAAGCACAAACTGGAAACTAAAGTTCGGATTATAGCCCTTGAAGCGAATAAATCACACATGCATGCTAGGGTTTTACGGCTACCACAATCTTTACAGCAATAAGGAAGAAAATCACAGAACTATTCTTACTGCAGGTGAGAGCACTTACCGAGGTGTTCTTGAACTTACAACCGAATCGCCTTCAAGGGCTTCGGAAAATCTCGAAATTTCCGGCCTCTTCTTGCGCCCACAGATCCTCCTCGACGAAAGGATCGTGATGGTGGTGACAACCGCTCGGAGATCCCCCTTGGCCAGTCGTCGGAGAGAAACCTAACCTCCAGCTTCATTTTCGCCCGAGAGGAACCGCCGCGGACGCAAGAGGAAGAAGGGAACGGATTTAGGTCACGGGCAAAAATAATCCCCTTCCCCTCTTAAGCTATCCTTTTATAACCTAGGGTTATTTTTAGGTTCGGTTATTGCTCAAGATAATTTCACTTCCCTTTTTATCATGAAACACACGTTGGGATGCCTGGCTAGCCGAAACCACTTAAGACTTGGTTCGGGTCGGACGTCGTGGGTTCGAACCTCGGTCGAACCTCTTTATTTTTGAAACTTCTTCCTTTTGGTAAAAATATCAAACGACCTCCAAAAATGGCATAAAAATACTCTAAAACTTCCTAAAATTCTCTAGAATATTTCTAAAGCATTTCTAAGTATTAATAAGGACTTTTAGAACTTAAGACAAGGAAATTTTGGGTCGTTACAATCCCCCATACCTTATAAAAAGTTCGTCCTCGAACTTAGAATAATTCTGGATATTTCTGTCTCATGTTGTCCTCACGCTCCCAAGTAACTTCCTCGTGCTTCTGATTCTGCCAGATGACCTTCACTAGTGGTACTTCTTTGTTCCTTAGTCTCTTAACTTCTCTGTCCACTATCTATGTAGGTCTGCTCTCATAGCTAAGATCCTCCTGGATCTGCACTGACTGAGGCTGAATCACTTGGTTAGAGTCGTGGATGCACTTCTTTAGCATAGAGACATGAAATACATTGTGTATTGCTGACATGTCTTGTGGTAAATCCAGCTTGTAAGCTATCTTCCCAATCCTCTCTATGATCAGGTAGTCCTACGTAGCGAGGACTTAACTTGCCCTTCTTGGCAAATCTCATCACTCTCTTCATCAGAGCAACCTTGAGAAAGACTGAATCTCCTACTTGGAATTCAAGTGGCCTATGACATGTGTCAGCATAACTTTTCTGCCTACTCTGAGCAGTCTCAATCCTCTGTCTGATCTTCTGGATAGCCTGTGTGGTTTCTTCTATCATCTCTGTCTGGACGCCCAGCTCTACTTCCATTTCTTTTCTTTCACCTGCTTCTTGCCAGCAAATGGGTGATCTGCACTTCCTGTCATACAACGCCTCATATGGTGCCATCTTGATGGTGGCCTAATAGTTATTGTTGTAGGCAAACTCAGCTAAGCATAGATACTTGCACCAACTTCCCTTGAAATCTAGTGCACAGACTCTGAGCATATCTTCTAAAATCTGATTTACTCGCTCTGTCTGTCCATCAGTCTGAGGATGGAAGGCTGTGATGAACTTGAGTTTGGTGCCTAGTGCATTCTGAACACACTCCCAAAAATGAGAGGTGAAGCGCCCATCTCTATCAGACACAATAGATTTTGGAACTCCATGAAGTCTGATCACTTCCTTAACATACAGTTGTGCCAACTGCTCTATAGAATGGGACACCTTGATGGCTAGAAAATGGGCAGACTTGGTTAATCTGTCCACTATTACTCATATCGCATCATATCCATTTGTAGTTCTTGGAAGACCTGTTATAAAGTCCATGGATATTTCTTCCCACTTCCACTCTGGTATTGGGAGAGGCTCTAGAACTCCTCCTGGTCTCTGGTGCTCTGCTTTGACCCTCTAACATGTCAGGCAGGTACTGACATATTTTACAACATCTCTTTTGAGTCCAGACCACCAAAATCTCTGTTTCACATCCTGATACATCTTGATGGAACCAGGATGCATGGAGTAAGGTGTACTATAAGCTTCTTCTAAAATTTCTTTCTTAGTTCTTCATCATTGGGGACACAAAGGTGGCTCCCCTGATAAAGAATTCCACCGTCTGATACTCGAAACTCTGAATTTTCCCCTTTTGTACCCCTTGCTTGATCTTTTGGATATCTGTATCTTCACTATGCTTTCTCTGTATATCCTCAAGCAGGGTTGATTCTAAGGTCAATGCAGAGAGTTGTCCATAAATAATTTCCATTCCAAAATCTGACAACTCCTTCTGCATTGGCAGGGCTAATGATGGCAAAGACATCAGGGATGCACTGGATTTTCTGCTTAGTACATCTGCCACTTTGTTAGCTTTGCCTGGGTGGTAGAGGATTTCACAGTCATAGTCTTTGGCCAACTCCAGCCACCTGCGCTGTCTTATGTTTAAGTCTTTCTGGGTGAAGAAATACTTTAAACTGTGATGGTTTGTGAAGATTCTGCACTGGACTCCATACAAGTAGTGTCGCCAGAGTTTCAGTGCAAAGACCACAGCTGTCAGCTCAAGATCATGAGTGGGGTAGTTCTTCTCATAGTCTTTGAGTTGTCTGGAAGCATAAGCTATAACTTTTCCTTCTTGCATGAGTACAGCTCCTAGGCCCATCTTGGAAGCATCACTGTAGATGTCAAAACTCTTGTCACTTTCTGGAACTATCAGGATGGGAGCACTGGTCAGTCTCTTCTTTAGCTCTTGAAAACTCTGCTCACATTTGTCTGACCATTCAAACTTCTTGTCCTTCCTCGTTAGGGCTGTTACTGGAAAGGCTATCTTGGAAAAGTCCTCCACAAATTTTCTGTAATACCCAGCTAAACCAAGGAAACTTCTGATCTCTCTAATGTTCTTGAGCCTATGCCAATTATTGACTGCCTCTATCTTGGCAGGATCCACATGAATGTCTTCTTTAGAAATAATGTGACCTAGAAATGCCACCTGATTTAACTAGAACTCGTACTTCGAGAATTTGACATAAAGTTGTTTCTGCTGTATGGTCTGCAGAACTATTCTCAAGTACGTGTCATGCTCCTCTGGGGTTCTAGAATAGACTAGAATGTCGTCGATGAACACGATGACAAATTTGTCAAGGTATTCTCTGAACACTCTGTTCATCAAGTCCATAAAGACTGCAGGTGCATTAGTCACACCAAAAGGCATGACTACGAACTCATAGTGTCCGTATCTGGTCCTGAAAGCTGTTCTGGGTATATCACTTTCCTTCACTTTCAACTGATGGTACCCAGAGCGCAGGTTTATCTTGGAGAACACTATTGCCCCTTTCAATTGATCAAATAAGTTGTCGATTCTGGGCAGTGGGTACTTGTTCTTAATTGTTACTTTGTTCAGCGCTCTATAATCTATGCACATCCGCATAGATCCGTCTTTCTTCTTAACAAACAACACCGGAGCTCCCCATGGTGAATGACTGGGACGGATGAAGCCTTTGTCAAGCAGCTCCTGGAGTTGTTCTTGTAGCTCTTTCAGCTCTGCTGGAGACATTCGGTAAGGAGCTTTTGAAATTGGACCGGTACCAGGAACCAATTCAATTTCAAACTCCACTTCTCTGTTGGGAGGTAGTCCAGGTAGCTCTTCTGGGAATACCTCTGGATACTCACATATTACCCGAACATCTTCCTGCTTGGGTCTTTCTTGTTCTTCCTTTTATTACCCTTGCCCTTCCAATTCTGATCATTTGACTGGGGTCTCTCATTCCCCACTGTCTTGTCTTCTATCTTGACTGTCTTGTGTTGCGTTTGTTGTGCCTTGATGCTGTTCAGATAATGCTCAGCGACTAACGCCCTGCTGACCAGCTCTTCACCAGTCTGTGGTCGGTGAGTCTCACTACTCACGTTAAGTGCTATTTCTGGCCTCAACATTCAGAGCATCAGTCTGACTCGTTCTTTCTCTGTACTTACTAGCTCGGGACAGAGGCGACCTAATCTATTGAATCTCTTTACTGCTTCTTCTACTGGCAGGTCACCTTGTCTGAACTCGAAAAATTCTTCATAGTGTTTATTTGTGACTCGAAGATGGAAGAATTCTTTATAGAACTCTGTCTCGAAGTCAGTCCAGCTCATCTGGTTGACTGCTCTCTTGCTCTTAACTCTCTCCCACCACATACGAGCATCTCCAGCCAGGCATAAGGAGACACACTTGACCTTCTCGACTTCTGGCCAGTCAAGAAGCTCCATGGTGCTCTCCAGTGTCTTGAACCAAGCTTGAGTATCCCAAAGCTCAGTCGTGTCTGAGAAGTTTTCTGGTTTCAGCTTCAGCCACTGGATGAGGTATGCTTCTTGCCTTTGAGGTGCTATTGCGACTTCCTGAGTAATTGGTGGGTCCTCAGTCACCAATGGAGTCTCCACGTTTACAGTTGGGGGAGTGGTAGGAATTGACTGCTGATTAGTCATCAGATTGACAATCACTTATTGCTGCTCTGCTACTTGTCTCTCGAGTTGAGCAACAACTTCAAAAAGATTGGTCTTAGTTGTTCTGGGCTCCTCGTTCTCCTGAGCTCGGTTCTCAGTACGAGTGGTACGGGGACTCCCTCTTCTTGACATCTCGTCATGCAGAGGGAAAACTTGAAATCATCACTATACTTTCTAGATATATCTTACTTAAGCATGATTCTTGACTTTAAACACACATGAGCAGGTACTTCTAAACATTTCTCTATACTACAAGCACTAAAGGAAAAGCATAAAAGAAAGTATAAATACATTCTTACTTGAAGACGGCAAGGCTGGTGCTGATGTGTGATGCTGGAGAATAGGAACTGCTCTGATAACAACTGTAACGACCACCCTTCTCACTACTCTCTAAAGGTGTCTGTTACATAACTACTATAAACTCTTACTTAACTAGTGTAACAAACTGTACTTAAATTTTTCCAGAAAACTTAAAATTTCGACAGAGTATATGCTGTTCGGCAGGACTAAAATACAATACAATACTCCAAAATTCAGAACATGCACATATAACTCATAACAAACAAAACTAGGAAATAAATCTGCTCATGCATATTCAATAGCAAGGGAAATTACTCATGCTCAATGAATAGCAAGTAACTAGAAATAAGAATCAATACTGCTCATGTATATCTAGTAGTAAAGGAAAAAAAAACTAGGAAATACTGCTCGTGCTCCCTAATAGAAAAATGAAAAATCTGGAATGCTTATCACTTGGCTGCACATGTCCATTTACTGCACTGCTACACGCCTAATACAAACACAAAGGGAAGACTAGAAACTTAAAGGGAAATCTAACTGTGTGCTTGGAATAAAAGGGTAGTTCAGTTTTTGTACAGCAGCAAGGAAAATTAACTCGAAACTGAATTTGCACTTGCTAAAACTGCAAATTTAAAGGGTTGTTCTAAACCCCATGTGAAACTGTTTGGGCCTGCAGGAATGCAATTAACGAAAAACTGTTCTAAGCTCTAAACAGAGTTGTTCATGCTTGCAGAAATGCAAATACAGAAAAGTTGTTCTAAGCTATAAACAGGGCTGTTCATGCTTGCAGAAATGCAAATAAAGAAAAGTTGTTCTAAGCTCTAAACAGGGCTGTTCATGTTCGGGGAACATGGAAATCCAAGGTTAACATACCAAACTTGAAGCTAATCATGTTCATAGTATTACCCATCCGATAGCAAAGAAAATTATATAACTGAAATTAGCTAACTTGCTGAAATAAACTAAAATAGCTAACTCGCTGAAATTGAAACTGATATAAAGTTTATTTTGTTTGTTCCAAAAGTCTACACCATTTCATACTCACTGCCCAGTAACAAAACTTAAAACTACAAGGCTAAATGAAATCCGATCGTACCCATCAAGGTAACAAGGAAGTCTAAATTGAAATACTAACTAAAAGGGGCTGTGCTTTTTTCATTTCAGCAAGGAAAAACATGAACAAATCTAAAACTAAGATTCATGGCAGCATAGAATCTAAAATGCTAATCATAAGGCTAAAGAATCTAAACCACATGCCTTATCTATACAATATGTTTATTTTCTTTTCTTTTCCTTTGAATTCGCAGCAGCAATCATCTAAAACAACAAGATCTACACTGAATTACTAAAGACATAAGCACAAACTGGAAACTAAAGTTCGGATTATAGCCCTTGAAGCGAATAAATCACACATGCATGCTAGGGTTTTACGGCTACCACAATCTTTACAGCAATAAGGAAGAAAATCATGGAACTACTCTTACTGTAGGTGAGAGCACTTACCGAGGTGTTCTTGAACTTACAACGGCTTCAAGGGCTTCAGAAAATCTCGAAATTTCCGACCTCTTCTTGCGCCCACAGATCCTCCTCGACGAAAGGATCATGATGGTGGTGACAACCGCTCGGAGATCCCCCTTGGCCGGTCGCCGGAGAGAAACCTAGCCTCCGGCTTCGTTTCCGCTCGAGAGGAGCCGCCGCGGACGCGAGAGGAAGAAGGGAACGGATTTAGGTCACGGGCAAAAATAATCCCCTTCCCCTCTTAAGCTATCCTTTTATAACCTAGGGTTATTTTTAGGTTCGGTTATTGCTCAAGATAATTTCACTTCCCTTTTTATCACGAAACACACGTTGGGATGCCTGGTTAGCCAAAACCACTTAAAACTTGGTTCGGGTCGGAGGTCGTGGGTTCGAACCTTGGCAGAACCTCTTTATTTTTGAAACTTCTTCCTTTTGGTAAAAATACCAAACAACCTCCAAAATTTGCATAAAAATACTCTAAAAATTCCTAAAAATCTCTAGAATATTTCTAAATCATTTCTAAGTATTAATAAGGACTTTTAGAACTTAAGACAAGGAAATTTTGGGTTGTTACAGACATCAAGGGGATGCAATATGGGCAAAGTATTTTTCCTGATTTTTGTACTTAAGCTTTTCTATACTCAAATTTTGTATGGTCCGACTTATGACAATAATTGCATACAATAGCATTAGAATTTCGTGTTCAAGTTTGAAAGCCCTAGGAACCTTCTCCTTTGTTTCCATTGTGACTAGTTGATCTTCCAGGTGATGGTCTAGGTGAGGTCAGCTAGAGTGGGGTTGAATAACCTGAAATAAGGTTAGCACTTCTCTTGCTATAGAACTTAGCAAGGAACACATGTTAATTTAACAAAATAAAAACATAAACACAATAAAGAAGAGGCGCAAAGAATTTACGTGGTTACAACTGCGGAGGTTGTTAATCCAAGGCGATGAAAGCTGACTAAAATCTCCTTCATTGAAGGTGGAGTAGCCTCTTACAGCTGTTAAGCATAAACAAGATGAAAACCAAATTACAAAGTGTGTTGTTCTAACTTCGAAGAGCAGGATTCTATTTATAGTCCATTGGTCGAGTGTAGCCTTTGGCTGACGTGGCAGCTCCCTGGTGCATTCACCTGGTCTGGGTGCTTGGACTTGGTCACCTCAATACACTCCGTAATGATTCTGTTAGAGTGTATACTAAAAGCCTAGCTTTTGGTATAAACATTTATCTAGAAATAAGAATCACATTGGTCAAATGACTACATTTATGATAAATGTAGTTGTTCAATTAATTTATATTGTAGATAACATGGTGTGTGGTGTCACACACAAAAGATCATGTTATCAGTACCTTATAAATTATAAACAGTAGCTCACGACCAAAATGGAAAGGAGCAAACCATTAGAAGGTCGTAGTGTAATTAGGTATCAGTTTATCTTGACTGTATAATTACACTAGTACACTTAGAGTGTATTGAGTAGGACCATTTGAGGTCATTTCTTTTATACTGATTTTATAAAGAAACAAAGACCTCGGTTATTATGGAAGTGTGTGCTCTTAATCCTATTATAATAACAACACATATATTTGATATTTATTTCTTTAATTTATCAATGGGTGAGATTTAGTTCGATGAATCAATAAGCCCGATAAGTTGAGAAATGATATCACTTATAGTGTGTGTTGTTGATTATAGAAGAAACTATGTCCTAGAGATACTAGGTTGATAATGTCCTCAAGAGGAGCTCATAAGGATTGTCATGTTAAACCCTGCAGGTGGACCTAGTCCGACATGATGATAAGGTTGAGTGGTACTACTCTTGGACTAAGATATTAATTAAATGAGTTGTCAGTAACTCACTTAATTAGTGGACATTCGATATCTTAAACACAGGGAGACTAACACACTCATGATAAGAAGGAGCCCAAAATGTAATTTGGGATTGGTGCGGTAGTTCAATAATAGTTCTCTAGTGGAATGAATTATTATTGATAAAATTAAGTTGTGTGTTCGGGGCGAACACGGGATGCTTAATTTTATCGGGAGACCAAAATCAATTCCTCCTCTCGGTCCCTATCGTAGCCTCTTGTATATAGAGATTTATACCCACCACATACCCACCTTCTTACCCAACCAATAGGGGCCGGCCAAGCTAAGCTTAGGGCTGGCCAAGCCTAAAGGTTGGCCTTAAGGTGGCCGGCCAATAGCTTGGAGCCCAAGCTTAGGTAGCCGGCCACATCATATTAAAAAGGATTTTTTATTATTTCTTATGTGGATATCATAGTTTTAAAAGAGAGTTTAAAAATTAAATCATTCCTTTTAAAAGCTTTCTACAAAAGATTAAGAAAAGATTTGAAATCTTTCCTTATTTGTAGATTGAAAGGAGATTTTATTTTTAAGAAAAACTTTCCTTTTTAACCATGATAATAATTTAAAAGAGAAGTTTAAAAATTAAATATTCTCTTTTATTAGTTTCTACAAAAGATTAAGAAAAGATTTGATATCTTTCCTTATTTGTAGATTGAAAAGAGATTTTAATTTTTAGAGATAACTTTCCTTTTGGAAATTATCCACATGTTTAAAAGAAGAATTTTAATTTATAAAATTTTCTTTTTATTAACCACCATGAAGGGAAAATTATTGGAGAAATTTTTTATAAATTTCTGGAGACAAATTAGGAAGTTTTAATTAATTAAAACTCTTCTTGTTTATATCTTGATGGTGGCCGGCCATGTAAATTGAGAATAGGAAAATTATTTTTAATTAAATAAATTTTTCTTTTTCATGGCAAAAGAATTAAGGAAGTTTTTAATTAAATTTCCTTATTTGCCAAGACCAAGGATTATAAAAGAGGGGGTAGAGGTGCCTTCATGGGTGATCAACTCTATTATTCTTCTCCTCTCTTTTCCTCCTTGGTGGCCGGCCCTAGCTTCTTCCTCTTCTCTTCTTCTTATGGCCGGCGGCAACCTCTCTTGGAGCTCTTGATGGTGGCCGGTTCTAGCTAGGAGAAGAAGGAGAGAAAGGTGGTTTTGTTTCCATGCCTTGAGCTTGGTTGGTGTCACCTCTACTTCTCTGGAAATTGTGGTGGCCGAAACTTGTAAGGAAGAAGAAGGTGTTTGGTGGTTCTCATCTCGGAAGATCGTTGCCCACACAACGTCCGAGGTTAGAAGAGGAATACGGTAGAAGATCAAGAGGTCTTTTTAGAAGGTATAACTAGTAGTTTTTCCTTTCCGCATCATGCTAGTTATTTATGGAAATAATACCAAATACAAGAGGCTTACGATTCTAGAATTTCGAATATGTTTTTCGATGTTGTGTTCTTTTGTTTTTTTTTTTCCTTGTGATTTGATTGTTCTTTTCGGTTAACCTAAAGTTATTTTAGGAAATTAAATATTACCTTTCTATAAAAGGTTTTGTCTAGTCGGTGGTGGTTGCTCCCATATCCAAGAAGGCCATGTGCCTCGCCACGTCAGTACTGGGAACCAATTATGGAAATTAATATTTAATGGAATTAATAACTTAAGGTGATTTGGGTCGAACGTGTTAAGTTCCGCAGGAGACCCAAGTCAAAACCTAAAAGAACGAATAGATTAAGTTTTGGATCAAACGTGTTAAGTTCCGCAGGCGATCCAAAATTTAATTTAAAAGAGCACATGGTAGCTAGGAAAAGGTTCAGACCTTTGTACAAAATTTTTGTACAGTGGAACCTCTAGGTTTTCCGAGTAGCAACCAACAGACTCTTCGTCAATTGTTTATCAGTTCTTGGGCGCCTTGACCTGGTCCAGGCGCCTAGAGTCTTATTGACATGGAATCCAATCTAATTCTCACTACAACAGGGTTGCAACAGCTCAAACAACTGGTCAGTCCAGGTGACTAGACCTAGTCCAGGCACCTAGACATGGTCAACTTCAAAGTTGACCATTTTCTCGTCCATTCGCTTGGGTGATTCTCCGACCGCCTAGAGTTGAGCTCGCCCAAATCTAACTCCGACCTTTTCCTTGAGCAGCCTTCCTCCCTGACTTATTATCTCTCAGAAGCACCGAGTGCGTCCTTCTCGTCCGCTGGTCTACTCTTCTATAGTTCCTTATCCCTCGGATGCATCGAGCCCATCGACTTGCTTCCTGTGCCATCGTTCTCGCTAATTGTGTCTTCCGCTCGACTTCTTGTATTCCTAAGTCCCTGCACATTTAGGCATAAGACATTAAACTGCAAAGCATAACTCAACTCAGTTGATCACATCAAAACTTACCCAGGATACTTATAATCTCTCCTTTTTTTATGTGCTTCAACCTAAGTTAAATTAAGGTTAACCCAAAACAATAAAACATTTATTGACATCTATAATGAGACATAAATTTGCAATAAATTAAAAAAATAAACAATATAAATTGTAATTCAAAATTGCAATCAATTCAATAACCTCCCCTTAACTTAATCCTTAATTTTCTCCTCATTTGATTACATAAAAAAAATGTTAGAAAAAATACGAGAAAAGTTAGAAAAATATTGAAACTTTTTCTAATGGTTTTAAATAGAATTATCAGTTACATGCCTTTTTATAGAAACTAAATGTCAAAAGGAATAATTTTTAATCAATTAATCCAAAGTTTTGACAAAAATAATTTAAAAATTATTTCAATGTGTCAAAAAAATATTGATATTTTTCAATAATAATCATAATCATTTAAAACATAATAAAAATTTCAAGCATAGAATTTTTTTTAAGCATAATAACCATTTTTGAATAAATAAAGTTATTTTCAAAAATAAATATTTAAAAATAGTTTTTAAGTCCTAAAAATATTTTTAAAAAATTAAACTAACAAAAAAAAACTTCATTATAATAGAAAAATTATTTTTTTTCAAAAATAAATTTTAAAAATATTTTAAATTATTAAAATTAAAAAAAATGTTAGTATATAACATCTTTAATTTTCATAGAAAAATATTTAATAAAATACATGAAAATGAAGCATGTGAAATAATTAATTTTTAAAGCAATTTTAGAAATTAAAGCAAATTCAATTTAAATCATGCATAAAAAATTAATTTTAATAATAATAAGCATGATTTAAGAACCCAAAATAAGTTTTTACCAATTGAATTTATCAAGTAATTTCTAGAAATATATTTTCTAGCTACTTTTATAATTTAGCTCCTATATTTATTAAATACTAGTTAAGCCCACCATCATCTAACATGAGAAATATTCAAATTTGGGCACGTATCTTTTTTGTTCAACAAATCTATTTATTTTTAAATTTTTATTTTCATTTTCATTTTTTCAAAAAGTTCTAATGAACATGAATTAGTTAAGTTTATATTTAACTCATTTTTTTCTATTTTTAAATCCACACATTTAGTTCGTAGTTTGTATAATGACCTAGATAGCATTTTTATGCCTTCATAGTACTGATCAGGAGGTAAGAGTCATACCTCACTTGTTGTGTCAGACTCATAATTTGAAGCTCCCCTTTCATCGATGCTCATCTCGGACGAAGTTTCACTATCTTCTTCTTCTTGATGACTTGCCATTAGTGCAACTTCGGCAAAAGCTTCGATGTCGAATTATGTGATGTTTCATCCTATGTGGCTTTTAGATTTTTGTGTTCAATTGTCTTGCCCCTTTATCTTTTTCCATGTTTTTTAACTTTTGGTAGTTATCCTTGCTATACTCTTTTTCTTGGCAATTGTATCATCTAACTTACCTCTTTCCTAGAAGAAATTTATTGGTCTGTGACTTATTAAATCTATTAGTTTTAAAAAACTTATTTAGTTTTCTTACCATAAATGTTTTTTCATCTTCGTCAAGTGAAGAATCTGACTCTTATTCGTCCTTCTTGTTGGCTTTCAACACTAAGTTCTTACTTGACTCATTTTATTTTCTTATACTCATACATCTAGACTCATGTAATTCTAATGTAGAAAATAAATCTTTTAAAGTACTTACTTGCAGATCTTTTGAGATGTAGTAGGCATCTACTATTGATGTCCACTTTGAAGTTCTTGCAAAAGTAATAAATGCATAATGAACTGAGTCCCGATTTGTTACACATTCACCGAGGTTGATAAGTCTGGTGATTAGCTCCTTGATTTTCGCATGAAATCGAATCACCGTCTCTCCTCTCTCCATTCGGAGGTTTGTTAACTTACTTTGAAGGATGTCCCATCTTGCTAGCTTTGCTTCTGATGTACCTTCATGAAGTTCCATGAACTTCTCCCAAAGTTCTTTGGCCGAGGTGTAGCTTTCAATGTGGTTGACTTTTTGAGATAGTAGTGCAGTCAGTAGATGGAATTCTACTTTTTCGTTGGCCACGAAGTTTCTCTGCTCTTTCTTGTTCCATAGGTGTTCTTCCTTCTCTTCATGCTGATCTCTAGGTACTACAAAGTCATATTTAATGGTTAGTAAGATTTCAAAATCAGTCTTAAAAAATAGCTACATCTTCTTTTTCTATATTGTAAAATCTCCCTCAAAATTCGGTGGATGAATACTTGCTCTGGCCATCTTCTTATTATTTCAACTGGCCATTAGTCCCGATGAGGCTTGCTAGAGGGGAGTTGAATAGCCTGAAATAAGGTTAGCACTTCTCTTGCAATAGAACTTAGTAAAGAACACATGTTATTTTAACAAAATAAAAACATAAACACAATAAAGAAAAGGCACAAGTGTAGGTCTAGTGGGGTCGGCTAGAGAAAGGTGAATTTCCATAAAAATAGAGTTAGAATTTTCTCTTGCTTTTCAAACTAGAAAGGATAAATAGTTAAATAATTATAAATAAATTAATCAACAACATAAAAGAAAAGAGACAGAATTTACTTAGTTACAACCTAGGTGGTTGTTAATCCAAGGAAAGTGAAAAGTCAATAAGAATCTCCTTTGTTGAAGGCGGAGAAGACTCTTACAATCGTTGATAGCTCAGTAAGGAGTATAGAAATTGATTGCAAGTTATTGTGTTTGAGCTAAAGGACATCTTCTCTTTTTATAGTACTCAGAACACATTTTACTGTTGGCTAACGTGACACTGGAGGTGCCTCAATTGAGCTTGAGGCACCTCCAAATCAGAAAAACTTATCCGATCAAAGTTGATCCATCCAACAGCTCTAGACGCATGGAGGCGTCTCCATTCCATTTAAGATACCTCTTGTGAGTAGCCATTAATGTGGCTAAATTTTGCATGGAGACGCCTCCGTTCCATCTGAGGCACCGCCTGTAACGCCCGAAAATTCTCAAAGTAATTTTAGAAATATTCTATGATTTTTTTGAAATTTTAGAATATTTTTATGGAATTTTTGGAGAAGCAGAAGTAGCAAAATTAAGTAAAAACGTAAAATAGCCTAAGTAGGAATTGAACCCGAGACCTAGCGAGCTCTACCTCACCTTATAGATGACTCTAGTAACCAAGGGGCCCCAGCAGGGGTGTGCTGAAAGAAGAGGAGAACAATTATATTTAAGATTTAGTTGGGTGGTATTAATCACTTAATATAAATAGGGGAATTAAGAGAGGAGTTATTATTCGTGAACGACACCTCTCCCTCACCCTCACCCTCACCCGGCGCCTCTCTTCTTTCGCACCCTCTCGGCACGCCAACCTCAAGGAGACCTAGGGTTCAATCCCTAGGGTCGTAGGAACACTTTCCGGCGACAACTCCGGCACGAGAACGTTCCCCTCCGCGAGAAGGAAGCATAGACGCAAGAGGATCGCCGAAACGGCCATCTTCTCCGGAAAACTAGCGATCATATTCGTAAGAAAACTAGCGCAGGATGTAAGTAACCCCTCACCTGCAGTATAAGTAGCTATTCGCATGCTTTTATGGTTCTAGTCCACTTTTATGGTCTTAGTTTAGCTATATGCAGGATTAGAGCACACCAAGTACACGATAAAATACCTAGTATAGTTAAATGTTACAATAGGCATTTTAATAGCTCAGTTAAATGCCCTAGATGCATTTTAAATGGCATACCTAGCCTTGCTTCAGTTATAAGGGACTACGGTCCAATGGGTGGGCTCCCATAGTCGCCTCTAGGTTCAGATAACCTAACTCTAGGTTCAGATAACCTAATAAAAAGCAAGATATGATAAATCAATTATAAACAGTATTTTACTTTATCAGTGGCACTGTACTGGACTTCAGATGTCCTTGGGTTGGGCTCCCATAGTCGTCCCTAGGTTTAGATAACCTAGTAACCCTACTAGATTCGGGACTTGCTACCTCGGGCCTAGTTAGGGATGCGTGCACAGCGAGTACAGTTGCCGGGCCCATCAGCAACATGTTTAGTATTTTTTATCTATTTACGAAAATAGTTTTCAAACTTCACAAAACAGATAAGTGGATTCAGCTTAGCTTCAGTTCAGTTTTCTATTTACATAGCAGATAGCTTTATGTTTAATTCTTGATTGCCATGATTTACATGCTCATGTACCATGTTTTAGCATTTCTAGTATGATTCTCAGCTTGCATATCAGCATAGCATATTTTAAAAAGCATGATTTCTACAAATGCATGTTTTGTGAGGTAGATGGTTTCTTACTAAGCTCCCAAGCTTATAGTTGCATTTTTCTTATACTGCAGATAAAGGTAAACTAAAGATGGATTAGCGGAGGTTGGAGGACAATGCGATGTGATGTGTGTGTGAAGGAACCTATAATAAAGACCCTTGGGGAGTAGCCCATTTTAAGACTTTATATTTATGTTCTTAGATACTTTTTTCACTCTTAGGATGTTAAGTATCATGAATTGTGATTCTAAGAATTATGCCATGCATAGACTGTTAGTTGTCTTGCTGATAGATAGTAAAATATGTATAAAGTCATGTCTAGTAGTATTGTTTCATGGTTTAGTGATTTCTGAAGGTTTTGAATGAGTTTGGGTGGGTTTCTGCTGAAATCAGAACCCCAATCGATCAGCCGATCAATTGGGAGAAACTCTCCGTGCACAGAATGCTATTGAATCGATCAGCTGATCGATTGAGGAATCCTCGATCGATTAGCCGATCGATTGAGACGTGATTCCTGCGAACAAAGAGCCTCTGAATCGATCATCGGATCGATTGGCCAGGCTGGATCGATCAGCCGACCGATCCAGAATTGACCCCGTGCACAGTAGCCTGTTGAATCGATCAGTGGATCGATCAGACCCCTCCAATCGATTAACCGATCGATTGGAATGTCTGATTTCAACTAGAAATGTCTAAGTTCAGCTTTTTGATTAAATAGAAAGTTAGTCTCCCTTCTTTAGCATATGTACAACTTCAGAAGTGTATTCTGAGTATAATTTCCAGACTTTATAGTAAATAGCATAGAGTTTTAATTAGTTCAGCATTTCCGCACCTGGACATTTACCGATAGTCCAGTTCAGTTCAGCATAATGTAACCCCCGGCCTTACAACTTAGTCAGTAGAAGGCGGGGCGTTTACAGAGTGGTATCAGAGCAAGTTCCATACTTCCTCCACACACATTAGCATTGAACCTGCAGCTTCCAAGTAAGAATATCCCTCACTTTAATTATGTTTCTTGCTTTCATGTTTATAGATAACTAAAGCATGTTTAGTTTATATATGATAACATCTAACCAGATAATAGTAATTATGCAAACATGATTGTATTAGTTATGTATGTCCTCTATTTCTCTAGAAAATGGTACGAGGACGCCCAATTAGAAAGACACCAGCTATTGAGCCCCAGCAAGAGGCAGGCATCTCAGTGCCTCCCCCAGACCTTGCAGCAGTAGTGGCCCAGTTACAGAAACAACTAGCTGAACAACAACAAGAGATAGCCACCCTAAGGGCTAATCAGCAGAACACTCCCACTGTCACTCCAGAACCTAACCTTGCAACCCCATTAGTGATAGAGGTTCCACCAGTCCAACCTGCAGCACCAGTAGCCCCAGCAGCAGGGGCAAGGAGAGGAGCTTACCTGATCCAGTGGCAGAAAATCAAGCCCAAGAACTTCTCAGGCACCAATGAACTATGGGATGCCCAAGCCTGGTTCAAAACACTGGAAAGTATGATGGAGCTTCTGGACTGGCCAGAGTATGAACAGGTGAAGTGCGCCTCCTTCTGCCTGACAGGAGATGCACGTATGTGGTGGGAGAGAACTAAAGTGAAGCGCCCAGTGAACCAGATGACGTGGGCCAACTTCGAGAGAGAATTCTTTGAAGAGTTCTTTCACATGCGGGTCACAAACCACCATTATGACGAGTTCACTGAATTTCGTCAGGGCAACCTTTCAGTTGAGGAGGCCGTGAAGAAATTCAATAGACTGGCTCATCTATGCCCTGAACTAGTCAGCACTGAAAGAGAATGAGTCCGGTTGATGCATAAAATGCTAAGGTCGGAAATAGTAATAAATGTGGCCAGCGACGTTCATAGGCCGCAAACTACTGAAGAACTGGTAAGTAGTGCTCTGACCACCGAGCATTACCAGAACAGCATCAAGCAGCAGAAGCAAGCCTTTTCAGAGTATAAAGGCCAAGGAGGCTTAGGTACTCAGAAACACCAGGGCCACAGCTCTAACTGGAAAGGGAACTCCATCCACAAACGCAAACCAGGGAGTTACCCAAAAGGCGGACCAGCTAGTAAACAACCTAGTTATCCCAAGTGTTCTACTTGTGGGAAATCCCACCCAGGAGTTTGTCGCAAGGACACACGAGGATGCTTTGAATGTGGCTAAGAAGGGCATATGGCTAAGAAATGCCCAAACAAGACCAGTCTCCCTCCACCACAGCCGATCCAGTACGGAAGTAACCCAGCGTAGTTACATCAAATGCAGGCTGCTATAGATGGACCACATATCAGTCAGGGCAGACTAGAAGCCCCCTCAGCCACGACGAACGCGAGGATCTACTCACTCACCAGAGAGGACGTAGCGAATACCTCGACAGTTGTCACAGGTCAGATTAGTATTTTACAGCAAAGTGCAACTGTCTTATTCGATACAGGGGCAACCCATTCTTATATATCCAGGGCATTTGCCGAGAAGTTAGCAATAACTCCAGATGCACTTAGTGGTCAGTTTTTGACAACACTACCTTCAGGAGAAATTATGGCATCCACGCACTGGCTTCGAGCAGTGCCAGTCATTATAGCAGACAGAGAGCTTTTTGGTGATCTGATAGTGCTAGATATGACTGACTACGATGTCATCTTGGGAATGGACTTTCTGATCAAGTACAGTGCCTCCATAGAGTGTCGTAAACAGAAAGTTGTATTCCAACCTGAAGCAGGAGTGCAGTTTGGGTACATCGGAGAACCAAAGAGAAATGCCAAGAAGTTTCTCTCAGCTCTGAAAGCACAGAAACTACTTGATTCAGGATGTACGGGATTCTTAGCGCATGTAGTCAATACCAGTCAGGACAAGGACCAAAAGCTAGAAGAGGTCCGAGTTGTATGTGACTACCCAACAGTTTTCCCTGAGGAGTTACCAGGCCTAGCACCAGACAGGGAGATTGAATTTGAGATAGAACTCGTTCCCGGTACAAATCTCATCTCCAAAGCACCCTACCGCATGGCTCCAGCAGAACTGAAAGAACTTCAGGAGCAACTACAGGAGCTGCTCGACAAGGGCTTCATACGCTCTAGTCACTCACCATGAGGAGCGCCTGTATTGTTCGTGAAGAAGAAGGACGGGAGCATGCGCCTGTGTATAGACTACCGAGTATTAAACCAGGTCACGATTAAGAATAGGTATCCTATTCCCAGGATAGATGACCTGTTCGATCAGCTAAAGGGAGCAGCAGTGTTCTCTAAAATAGACCTCAGATCGGGATATCACCAAGTGAGAGTTAAAGAGGGTAATATACCCAAGACGACTTTCAGGACTAGATACGGACATTATGAGTTCATAGTCATGCCCTTTGGCATGATGAATGCTCCGGCTACCTTTATGGACCTCATGAACAGAGTATTCAGAGAATACTTAGATAAGTTTGTCATCGTGTTCATCGACGACATTCTTATTTATTCCAAAACTCAGGAAGAACACGCAGAGCACCTGAAGATAGTACTGCAAACCCTTTAGCAGAACCAGCTGTACGCGAAGTTCATGAAATGTGAATTCTGGCTCGATCAGGTATCCTTCTTAGGTCACATCATCTCCAAGGATGGTATCATGGTAGACCCCAGTAAGATAGAAGTTATGAGTAACTGGAAAAGACCTAAGAACGCTAGCGAGATTAGAAGCTTTTTGGGACTAGCAGGTTACTACAGAAAATTCGTAGAGGACTTCTCCAGGATAGCCTCCCCAATGACAGCTCTCACCAGGAAGAACAGAAAATTTCAGTGAACAGAGGACTGTGAGAACAGTTTCATGGAGCTCAAAAGAAGATTGACCAGTGCTCTCATTCTGACTCTGCCAGAAAACACAGACAACTTTGATATTTACAGTGACGCCTCTAAATTGGGATTAGGAGCAGTACTGATGCAAGAAGGTAAGGTGATCGCTTATGCCTCCAGACAACTCAAGGACTATGAGAGGAACTACCCTACTCATGACCTTGAGCTTGCAGCAGTTGTGTTCGCCCTCAAAATTTGGAGACATTACTTATATGAAGCTCAGTGCAGAGTGTATACAGATCATCAGAGTCTGCAGTATTTCTTCACTCAGAAGGATCTGAATATGCGACAGCGCAGATGGCTCGAGCTGGTCAAAGACTACGACATAGACATCCTCTACCACCCAGGAAAAGCCAATAAGGTGGCAGACGCACTTAGCAGGAAGTCCAGTGCCACCTTACTATCCCTAGCAGCCATGTCACCGCCCCTACAAAAGGAGATTGCATATTTCGATCTCGAATTAATAGTTGGGCAACTCTCTACCATGACATTAGCATCTACCCTACTTGGCGATATCCAGACAGCTCAGGATCAGGACCCTGAAATTCAGAAGATCAAGCAAGGGTTAGCAGAATCAAAAAGTGGAGAGTTCAGAGTATCTGATAGTGGGGTATTATATTTTGGTGACAGACTATGTGTTCCGGATCAGGAGGAACTACGAAGGAAGATCCTAGATGAGGCTCACAGGACTCCTTATGCGATGCATCCTGGTTCCACCAAGATGTACCAAGACTTAAAGAGACGTTTTTGGTGGCCTGGGATGAAAAGAGACATCGCTAGATATGTCAGTACCTGTCTGACCTGTCAAAGGGTCAAGGCAGAACACCAGAGACCAGGAGGAGTTCTGCAACCTATTCAGATCCTAGAATGGAAGTGGGAGGATATTTCCATTGATTTCATAGTGGGACTACCCAGAACCACGAATGGTTTTGATGTCATCTGGGTAATAGTCGACAGATTGACTAAGTCATCCCACTTTTTAGCTATCAGGATATCCTACTCCATGGAGCAGCTAGCTCAGTTGTATCTCAAGGAGATCGTCAGACTGTATGGAGTCTCACGAACCATCATTTCAGATAGAGACAGCAGATTTACATCACACTTCTGGGAGTGTGTACAGTCAGCATTGGGCACCAAGTTAAAGTTTAGCACAGCCTTCCATCCTCAGACAGATGGTCAAACGGAGCGAGTAAATTAGGTACTTGAGGATATGCTCCGAGCGTGTGCCCTAGACTTCAAGGGGAGTTGGTGCAGATATCTGAGTTTAGCAGAATATGCATACAACAATAGCTATCAGGCTACTATCGGCATGGCACCCTACGAGGCTCTCTACGGGCGGAGGTGTAGATCTCCAATCTGCTGGTATGAAAGTGGTGAACAGAAAGAGCTAGAACTTCAGACAGATCTAGTAGCAGATACCACAGCAGCTATACAGCAGATCCGCCAGAGAATAGAGATAGCTCAGAGCCGCCAAAAAAGCTATGCTGATACACGGCGTCGACCCTTAGAGTTTTCAGTTGGAGATACAGTATTTCTCCGAGTGGCTCCTATGAAGGGAGTAATGCATTTTGGGAAGAAGGGCAAGTTAAGTCCCAGATATGTGGGACCATACCTTATCACCAGAAGAGTTGGCAAGGTAGCATATGAGCTAGAGCTACCCCAGGAGATGTCAGCTATCCATAACGTGTTTCATGTCTCTATGCTGAAGAAGCATATCCCAGATGTCACCCAGGTGATTGAGCCTCAGTCGGTACAAGACCGTGAAGACCTCAGCTATGACAGTCGACCTATTCAGATAATAGACCAAGCAGTTAAGAAATTATGGAACAAGAAAGTACCATTAGTAAAAGTTATTTGGCAAAATCACACAATAGAAGAGGCAACTTGGGAGACAGAAGCTAGTATGAGGCAGAAGTACCCAGAGTTATTCTAAGTTCGAGGATGAACTTTTCATAAGGTATGGGGGATTATAACGCCCGAAAATTCTCAAAGTAATTTTAGAAATATTCTATGATTTTTCTGGAATTTTAGAATATTTTTATAGAATTTTTGGAGAAGCAGAAGTAGCAAAATTAAGTAAAAACGTAAAATAGCCTAAGCGGGAATTGAACCCGAGACCTAGCGAGCTCTACGCCTTATAGATGACTCTAGTAACCAAGGGGCCCCAGCAGGGGTGTACTGAAAGAAGAGGAGAACAATTATATTTAAGATTTAGTTGGGTGGTATTAATCACTTAATATAAATAGGGGAATTAAGAGAGGAGTTATTATTCGTGAACGACACCTCTCCCTCACCCTCACCCTCACCCGGCGCCTCTCTTCTTCCGCACCCTCTCAGCACGCCAACCTCAAGGAGACCTAGGGTTCAATCCCTAGGGTCGTAGGAACACTTTCCGGCGAAAACTCCGGCACGAGAACGTTCCCCTCCGCGAGAAGGAAGCATAGACGCAAGAGGATCGCCGAAACAGTCATCTTCTCCGGAAAACTAGCGATCAGATTCGTAAGAAAACTAGCGCAGGATGTAAGTAACCCCTCACCTGCAGTATAAGTAGCTATTCACATGCTTTTATGGTTCTAGTCCACTTTTATGGTCTTAGTTTAGCTATATGCAGGATTAGAGCACACCAAGTGCTCGATAAAAAAAACAATTATAAACAGTATTTTACTTTATCAGTGGCACTGTACTGGACTTCAGATGTCCTTGGGTTGGGCTCCCATAGTCGTCCCTAGGTTTAGATAACCTAGTAACCCTACTAGATTCGGGACTTGCTATCTCAGGCCTAGTTAGGGATGCGTGCACAGCGAGTACAGTTGTCGGGCCCATCAACAGCATGTTTAGTATTTTTATCTATTTACGAAAATAGTTTTCAAACTTCACAAAACAAATAAGTGGATTCAGCTTAGCTTCAGTTCAGTTTTCTATTTACATAGCAGATAGCTTTATGTTTAGTTCTTGATTGTCATGATTTACATGCTCATGTACCATGTTTTAGCATTTCTAGTATGATTCTCAGTTTGCATATCAGCATAGCATATTTTAAAAAGCATGATTTCTGCAAATGCATGTTTTGTGAGGTAGATGGTTTCTTACTAAGCTCCCAAGCTTATAGTTGCATTTTCCTTATACTGCAGATAAAGGTAAAGGAAAGATGGATTAGCGGAGGCTGGAGGACAATGCGATGTGATGTGTGTGTGAAGGAACCTGGAATAAAAACCCTTGGGGAGTAGCCCATTTTAAGACTTTATATTTCTATTCTTAGATACTTTTTTTCACTCTTAGGATGTTAAGTATCATGAATTGTGATTCTAAGAATTATGTCATGCGTAGACTATTAGTTGTCTTGCTGATAGATAGTAAAATATGTATAAAGTCATGTCTAGTAGTATTGTTTCATGGTTTAGTGATTTCTGAAGGTTTTGAATGAGTTTGGGTGGGTTTCTGCTGAAATCAAAACCCCAATCGATCAGCCGATCGATTGGGAGAAACTTCCCGTGCACAGAATGCTATTGAATCGATCAGCTGATCGATTGAGGAATCCTCTATCGATCAGCCGATCGATTGAGACATGATTCCTGCGAACAGAGAGCCTCTGAATCGATCATCGGATCGATTGGCCAGGCTGGATCGATCAGCCGATCGATCCAAAATTGACCCCGTGCACAGTAGCCTGTTGAATCGATCAGTGGATCGATCAGACCCCTCCAATCGATTAACCGATCGATTGGAATGTCTGATTTCAACTAGAAATGTCTAAGTTCAGCTTTTTGATTAAATAGAAAGTTAGTCTCCCTTCTTTAGCATATGTACAACTTCAGAAGTGTATTCTGAGTATAATTTCCAGACTTTATAGTAAATAGCATAGAGTTTTTAATTAGTTCAGCATTTCCGCACCTGGACATTTACCGAAAGTCCAGTTCAGTTCAGCATAATGTAACCCCCGACCTTATAGCTTAGTCAGTAGAAGGCGGGGCGTTACACCGCCCCACCTTTTCAATTGAGGCACCTCTAGTCCATGGAGGTGCCTCCATGCCTTTCTGCAGTAAAGGCAGTCCAACCCGCCCGAGGTGCCTCCCTTCCACTAAGGTGCCTCGAGTTTTCAAGGCATAACTCTTCATTCCCAAGGTCAATCTCCAAGTTGGCCTTTTCCGGACTTTTGCTCCCATGGGTGATGCTTCTGACCATCCGGAGTTGAGCTTACCTGAACTCAACTCCGATTTTCTCCTCGAGCAGACTTTGCCCTTGATTTCCCGTCCCATGGACCGTCACGTGTGTCCTTCTCGCTCCACCAGTGTACTCTTCCTCAACTTCTCATCCCTCGAATGCATGGAGCCCGCCGACTTGCTTCCCATGTCATTCTTCTCATCCACTACATCTTCCGCTCGACTTCTTGTGTTCCTAAGCTTCTGTACACTTAGACATAATGCATAAAAAACAAACAGGATCCAACTTAACTTGGTTGATCATATCAAAATCAGCCTAGGATACTTTCAATCTCTCCCCTTTTAATGTGTATCAATCCAAGTAAAAGTTAGGGTAAATAAAAAAAATTTAAAAATAGTTATAACATGAATATTACATTTAAGTACAAAAGAAATGCAAGTAATATTCATTTTTAATAGTTTAATAATTACTCTCCCTAAATTGAATAACTATTCTTCCCCTTTGATTACATCAAAAATCAAAAATCAAAAATAGGGGTAAAATCCAAAAAAATAGAAAAAATATTGAAACGACTTTTAATGGTGTAAAACAAAATCTTTAGTAATCTACCATTTTATCGAAATTATTTTTCAAATAAAATTTGTTAATCAATTAATCTAATCATTTTGGGAAAATAATTAAAAATTATTTTAATATTTCAAAGAAATACTAAAATATTTTTGTCAATAACAATAAGAATTTATCAAAAAAATCCATCCACAAAATATTTTTATTTTAGCCACAATAAATATTTTTAAATCGATAGAGTTATTTTTAAAAATAAATTTTAAAAAATAGTTTTTAAGGTCTGGCTATTTTTTTTTCTAGCATTTAAAATTTAATAATAAACTCTTGAAAAATTAGGTCTTTCAAGATTAATCTCTAAAAAATTTTAAATTTTAAATTATATTTTTTGATAAAAAAAATCATATAAAATAAGAGAATTATTAAAAAAAAATTAAAAATATTTTATCTAACAAAAAACCTAATTTAGTAGCACAGAAAAATTGAATTTTTGAAAAATAAATTTGAAGCATTTTTAATCGTTAAAATTTATTTTTCAAATGATTTTTTAAAAAAAATTGTAAAGTTGTTAAAAAAAATTTAAAAAAAAATCCTATTATTCCATAGAATAATTATATAGCACAATAAAAAAAAAATTAACTTAAATTATTGAAGAGCAAGTGTATCAAACAATTAAGTTTTGCAGACAATATTAAAATTAAACTAAATTTATATTTGAAGCGTGCATACAAATTAATTGAAACTAAGAGTGATTTAGGAACCCAAAACAAGTTCCAACCTACTAGATTTATCAAAAAAATTTGTGAGATATATTTTCTATCTATTTTTATAATTTGATCCTTGTGAAATCTAAAATACTAATTAAGCCTTCCATAATTTCTAAACTTAGAAAAATTTGAATTTAGGTATGCAAAGTCCTTTTTCAATTTTCTAGTTGATCTTTTAATTCATCATTTTTAATTTTCAATTTATCATAATCTTTTAGTAAACATGATTTTGCTAAGGTAACTTTTAATTTTATATTTTCTATATTTAATAGCTCATGCTTTATTTTTAATTTACACATACTTCTAGAAAGTATTTTTATGAACTCGTACAACTTTTCAAGAGGTAAGGAATGTACCTTACTTATTGTGTTGTTCTCGTAGTCTGTTGCTTCCCCTTCATTGCTACTTTCTTTTCATGTATCTCCCCCTTCATCAATGCACATTTCGGATAAGCTTTCAATGTCTTCTTGATAATTGGCCATTAGTGGTAACCCAGCATATTCTTCTAGCTCGGATTTGGATGAGGACTCGTCCTACGTTACTTTCAGGTTCTTGTGCTTGGATCTGCTTGGCCCTTTGTCCTTTCTTTTTCTTTTTAGCTTCGAGTAATTATCTTTGATATGTCCTTCTTGGCAGTTGTAGCATCGAATCTTCCTTTTACTCCTAAAAGGTCTTGTTGCCCATATCTTGTCAAAATTGTTAGTTTTTAGAAATTTTGAAAACTTTCTTACTAGAAAAGATTCTTCATCTTTGTTAAACCTTTCTTTTACTCCTAAAAGGTCTAGTGGCCCATTCATGATGATTCTGACTCTAGCTCGATCTTTTTGGGTTTGAGTGTCAAGTTCTAAGTTAACCTTTCTCCTTTGTTTCTTAAACCTACACATCTAGATTCTTGAAGTTTTAAAGTAGAAAATAAGCTTTCTAATGTACTTACCTCTAGATACTTAGAGATGTAGTAGGAGTCAATTATCGATGTCCAATACGGGTTCCTTAGAAAAGTTTTAAGAGCATACCTTAGAGAGTCTATGTTTGTTATCATTTCTCTGAGGTTTATCAATCCGGCGATTAGTTCCTTTAGTTTGGCTTGTAGTTGAGTGATCATTTCTCCTTCTTTCATTCGGAGGTTCGTAGTTGATTCCAGAGTAGGTCCCATTTTATGAGCTTAGCTTCATAGGTATCTTCATGCAACTCCAGGAATTTCTCCCAAAGTTCTTTTGTCGAGTCATAGCTGTCGATCTGACTGACTTCTTGGGGTGGAAGAATGCTCAGTAGGTGGTATTCAGCTCTCTCATTTGTCACGAAGTCATTCTGCTCCTTGTTCGACAAATTCTCTTCTCCATATTGGCCTTTGGGTATTACAAAATTATATTTAATTATTAAAAAAAATTCCAAATCAGTTTTGAAAAATAGACGTTTCAAAGTTTGAACTCCCCCTCAAACTTTAGCGAATAGATACTTGGTCCGACCATCGTCTCCTTGCTTTAGCAGGTGGTTAGTCATTCTAGAGTGATCAAGCTCTAATACCAATTATAGGTCTAGTGGAGTCAACTAGAGGGGAGTAAATAGCCTTGAAAATAGAGTTAGAATTTTCTCCTACTTTTTGAACTAGTAAGGATAAATAGTTAAACAATTATAAATGTAATATTTATCCAATATATATATATATATATATATATATATATATATATAATCCTGTTTGAAGGGTAGGGAGATGGTGTGCTGGCTCAGGTGGATAGTTTGTTAACCGACGGAAGACTTCTCTAACCGGCGATGGAGCTCCTCAACAATCCTGCATGTGCTCTTTATGAAATATATATATTGATTCGCATAATAAGCTTGGCAAGGTAAATACACCGAGCAGAATGACCAGGCTGGGCAAACAGATTACATTGTAAGAACTTCCCAAGCTGCATGATGTACCAGACGGACTAAGTGCGCCAAGCAAAATAATTATACCAGATATTTATAAGCAGTCTTTATAATGAATTTTTGGACTGAATAGTAAGCCGGACGAGCATATAATGTCGAACGAAATAAACATACTGGATACTTATAAACAACTTTTCATAAAGAATTCCCGGACTGAATAATAAATCGGATGAGCATATAATACCGAACGAAATAAACAAGCTGGATATTTATAAACAACTTTTCATAAAAATTCCTGGACTGAATAATAAGCTGGATAAGCATGTAATGCCGAATGAAATAAACAGGCCGGATAATTATAAACATTTTTCATAATGAATTCTCGGACTGGATAATGAGTTGGGCGAGCACATAATGTCGAGCGAAATAAACAGGCTGGATATTTATAAATAACTTTTCATAAAGAATTCGTTGATTGAATAATAAGCTGGATGCGCACATAATGCCGAGCAAAATAAACAGGCCAGATATTTATAAGCATTTTTCATAATGAATTCCTGACTAGATAATGAGCTGGGCGAGCACATAATGTCGAGCGAAATAAACAAGCTGAATATTTATAAATCCTTAATGTTGGAATCCATCTGAAATGAATGCTTGCTTGGAACACGGCCAAAAGCTCGGGGGCTTAGAATAGACCCAATTGCTCAGGGATTAAGAATTTGTAGGCATGAGAACATGCTTATTTGTATTTGGGTTTAAAGTCATCGCTTGACTATATAGAGTTGAAAGTTGCAGTTCGATTATATAGAGTATAAAGTCGCAGTTCAACTGTGTAGACTTTAAAGTCACTATTCAACCATGTAGAGTTTAAAGTCATCATTTGACTGTATAGAGTTTAAAGTTGTCATTCGATTGTATAGAGTTTAAAGTCTCAGTTCTACTGTAGAGAGTTTGAAGTGCAGTTCGATTGTGTAGAGTTTAAAGTCACCATTCGACTGTGTAGAGTTTAAAGTCGTCATTCAACTGTATAGAGTTTAGAGCCATCATTCGACTGTATAGAGTTTAAAGTCATAGTTCAACTGTATAGAGTTTAAAGTCGCAGTTCAACTGTGTAGAGTTTAAGTCATCATTTGATTGTGTAGAGTTTAAAGTCATCATTTGACTGCATAGAGTTTAATGTTATCATTCGACTGTATAGAGTTTAAAGTCACAGTTCGACTATATAGATTTTAAAGTCACAGTTCGACTGTGTAGAGTTTAAAGTCATAATTCGACTGTATAACGCAAACTTGATTACTCGAGATGCTAAGTAGATTTTTCAAATGAATCCGCCTACATTTTCATTAAGTATATAAAAAATTGAATAAAATATAAGAGTAAGTTACAAGCGTACTTGTCAAACTCTATATGGCTGAAGATGGTTGGCACCCTAAGGTCTTTCTAATTTTCTCTCCTCTATATCTTGGAGATAATAAGAGTCTGATGCGGGCTTTTGTATCACCTTGTATGGTCCTTCCTATTGTGGCTCCAATTTATTAACATCTTCGACTGGCTTGATGCTTTTCTAGACCAAATCGCCCACTTGAAAAAAATCTAGGGATAACTCTTCTGTTATAATTTTGCCTTATTCGTTAGCAATATGATATAAGCCGAGTTGTTGCCTTGTCCTACACTTCTTCTATTAAATCGAGCTCCATGATACGTCGGTCAGCATTATCCTCGTCATATAAGCGTCTTCGGTCAGATTCCCCACCAATTTTGACTGGGACCACTGCTTCACCGCCGTAAACCAAGTGGAAAGGAGTTATGCCTGTCGATTCTTGGGGAGTTGTACGATATACCCATAATACACTGGGTAATTCATCCACCCAACTACCTCCAACATGATTTAATTTAGTCTTAAGCCCTCTAATAATCTCTCTGTTTGTTACTTTAGCTTGACCATTACTCTGTGGATAAGCCACAGAAGTGAAGGTCTACGTGATACCATATCCCAAACACCATTCTTGAATCCTTTTGCCTTGGAACTGTCTTCCATTATCAGAAACCAGCTTACATGGAATACCAAATCTGTAGATAATATGTTGTTATAAGAACTTAATAACCATTTATTTAGTTATTTTGGCTAAGGGCTCAGCTTCCACCCATTTTGAAAAATAATCCACAGCCACCAGTAAAAATCTCTTCTAAGCAGATGCCAAGGGAAAAGGCCTTACTATGTCCATACCTAATTCATCAAATGGGTAAGAAACAATAGATGTTTTAAGAAACTCTGTAGGATGATGTAGGATATTTTGATGCTTTTGACAAGATAAACAAGTTCTTACTAGTTGAGCTGCATCAATCTGTAAAGTAGGCCAAAAATACCCTTCCAATAATATTTTACGGGCAAGAGACTGACCTCCTATATGATTCACAAGAACCTTGATGTGCTTCTTATAAAATGTACTGCATATTATTTGGCCCAATGCACTTGAGTAAAGGACATGAGAAGACCCTCTTATAAAGCTGATTTTCAATCATAGTGAACCGACTAGCCCTTCTCTTGAGCATACGTGCTTATTCCCCATCAATTGGTAGAGTACCTTATTGTAAGAATAAGATGATTGGCATTCTCTAGTCACTTTGTAGCTCCAGATTGGTCTACTACTCAATGCAAGCTACTAATAATGTTTGCTCAACAGGCTTATCCAAACTCCAAAGAATTATAGTAGAGGCTAATTTAGCTAACTTATCTGTTGTTTGATTATCTGAACGAGGAATCTTTTGTATGATTACTTCCTAAAACTTAGCCTTCAACTTATCAAATACCTCTGTATATAACTTGAGCCTCTCATTGTTGATCTCAAAATTGCCTGACAGATGTTGTGCCACCAATTGAGAATCTAAATAGATTAAAACATGGGTAGCTCCCACATGTCGTGCAACCTATAATCCAACTATTAATGCCTCATATTCTGCTTCATTATTGACAGCCTGATAATTCAACCAGATAGATAATTGTATTCGATCTTCCTTAGGTGATATAACAAGAATGTCTATCCTACTATCCTGTCGGGTAGAGGATCCATCAACATATATCTTTCATGTTTTCTCAATTTCAAGACCTTATACTTCTGTTATGAAATCAGCTAAGGCTTGAGCTTTGAGAGCTATTCGAGGTTGGTATTGTATATCATGTTCACTGAGCTCGATGGTCCCTTTGATCGATCTTCCAGATGTCTCAAGATTGACGAGCACTCATCCCGAAGTGCTATTAGTTAATACAGTAATTAAATTTGATAAAAAAAAAAATAAGGACGCAACCTTTGAGCAGCTAAGATCAATCCATACGCCAATTTTTTGAATGCAGTGTAATGACACTCTACTCCTTTTAATAAATGGCTAAAAAATGTATAGGTTGTTGCTCTTTTCCCTCCTGCCTCACCAACATTGAACTAATAGCATATTCATTAGCTGATAAATAAACTCACAATGTTTCATCCATTATTGGTTTAGCTAATATGGGCAGAGTAGCTAGATAATTCTTCAACTCCTCGAATAGCTTGTCTCAATTAGCATCCCATTGAAACTTGGTCACTCGATGAAGTATCTTGAAGAAGGGAAAACTTTGATTAATCGATCGGGAGATGAAGCGAGATGGAGCAGTGATTAGACCAGTCAATTTTTGTGCCTCCTTTAGATTGCGTGGGGGAGACATGTTTTGTAGGGCTTATACTTTACTATGGTTGGCTTCGATCCCTCGCTCGATGACTATATAGCCCAAAAATCTTCCACTGCTAGCTCTAAACAATCATTTATAAGAGTTGAGCTTGAGCCTGTACTACCTTAAAGTTTTACAGGTTTCTTCTATGTCTGCGGACAAGTCTACAGCTCGGAGAGATTTGATGAGGATATCATCCATGTAGACTTCCATTCCATATTTCACCCGATTTACTTTTGAAAGACCTTGTTCATAAGACGTTGATAGGTAGCCCCTGTATTTTTTAGTCTAAACAGCATGACATTGTAACAATAAGTGCCCTCAGTAGTTATGAAGTTGACCTTTTCCTAGTCTTCCTTGGTGAGTGGCACTTAGTGATATCCTTGATAAGCATTCACCATACAGATAAATTTATAATCGGAAGTGGAATCAACCACTTAGTGATATCCTTGATAGTCTTTCGGGCAGGCCTTGTTGAGATCCCTGAAGTCAATACAGACCCGCCACTTATTTTCGGGTTTGGAGACCAAGACAACATTGGCCAACTAGCTCGGGAATTGCACCACTTGGATGTAGCCTACCTCCAATAATTTGTCCACCTATTCTTTAATGATTTTATCCTGGTTAGCCCCGAGATCTCACTTCCTTTGCTTGACCGAGCGTGCATCAGGATAGACATGAACTGCATGCTCCATGATTGTTGGAAATACGCCCGTTACTTCTTTGGGACAGGCCGGAAATAGAATCAACCACTTGATTGATGTGGAGTAGAGGATAATAGTCTTTCGAACAAGCTTTGTTGAGATCCCTGAAGTCAATGCAGACCTACCACTTATTTTTGGGTTTGGAGACCAAGACAACATTCGTCAATCAACTCAGGAATTGCACCTCCTGGATGTAGCCTGCCTCCAATAGTTTTTCCACCTATTCTTTAATGATTTTATTCTAGCTAGCCCTAAAATCTCACTTCCTTTGCTTGACCGGTCGCGCGTCAGGATAGACATGAAGTACATGCTCCATGATTATTGGTGATACCCCCGTTACTTCTTTGGGCGCCCATGTAAACACATCGTTGTTGCATGTTAGACATTCCACCAGCTCAACCTTAAGTTCTGGAGCTAGGCTGGCAACTATCTGAGCAATGGCTTCTGGAAGACCAGGTTGAATCTGGATTCCTTCTTTTTCTTCATATACCAGGTCAGACGACTTCTCTTGAATAGTATTTGTTGGAACCCCAAGGTGTTTTGATGTGATCAAACAAGTTAAGTTAGGTCATGTTTGGTTTAACCCTTGTGTCTAAGTGTGCAGGAGCTTAGGAGCACAGGAAGTCTAGCGGAAGAGGCGGCTAGCAAGAAGGATGGCATGGGGAGAGAGCCGACAGGCTTGGTGTGTCCGAGGGACGAGGTGCCATGAAAGAGTACACCGGTGGACAAGAAGAACTTACGCGATGTTTGAGGGATGAGAAACCGGGGAGAAAGGCTACTTGAGGAGAAGGCTGGAACTTGGGTTCGAGTGAGCCCTATTCTGGATGGCCGAGATCACCCAAGCAAGAGGAGCTAGAGTGAAATACCCGGACCGAGACTAGCTAAACCGGAGTAGAGGGGCCCGGACCGAAAAAAAGTCAACTCTGTTGACTTTCTTGGTCCGAGCACCCGAAACTATTCCGGGCGCCCAGACCTGGATATTATCCAGATCGTGGTCAAATGCGATCTATGCGAGAAGGGATAAAGTTTTATCCCCTCCCAGACACCTGGAACCCTTCCAAGCACCCCGACCAAGGCTATAAATATAGCCTTGGTCCAAGAAGTTGAATAACAACTTGTAATCCATATCTATTTTGTTCTACTTTTCTTTGTGTGATGTTAACGCTGTAAGAGGCTACTCCGCCCGAAGGAGATCTTCAGATAGTGTGCTTCATTCTCCTTGGATTAGCAATCTTTTGATTGCAAACCAAGTAACTCCTTTATGTCTATTTCCTGTTTAATTAGTCTCTTTATTTTTAATTACAAGTATTCTTAATTTAGTTATGAGTTGAGAAAGGGTTGATTTATTTTTTTAGGGTAATTCACCCCTCCCCTCTTGTCGACCTCCAAAGGGACCAACAAGTAGTATCAAAGCGAGGGTGCTTCAGAAGAACTAACCGCCAACCGAAGAAAAGCAACTAATGGTCGAACCAAGCATCGTTCCACCAAAATTCGAGGGAGACTTCGCACACTGGAAACGTCATATGGAGATATTTTTGAAAATAGGCTTTGAAATTTGTTTAATAATAAAATATGATTTTGTAACTCCTACGAATCAAATGGAGAGGAAAAAGAAGAAAGTCTTTGGATGAAGAAAGAACAAAATGATTTCGTAGCAAATAATCAGGCGGAATATCACTTGCTGAGCGTGTTGCAGCCTCAAGAAGTCAACCGCATCCGAAGTTACTCGTCGGCCAAAGAACTCTGGGAAAAATTCCTGGAACTTCACGAAGGCACATCCGAAGCCAAACTTGCAAGGAGTGATATACTTCGGAACAAACTGACAAATATCCGTCTGGAAAAAGGTGAAAAGGTAGTCGATCTACACGCAAAGGTAAAAGAACTAATCACCGGGCTCAAAAACCTCGAAGAAACGGTAACCAACCGGGACACGATACGCTACGCACTCAATGTCTTTCCCAGGATTCCAGATTGGACCTCAATAATCGACGCCTACTACATCTCAAAGGACCTAGAGGTAAGTATCCTAGAGGAACTCTTTTATACTCTTGAATTACATAAAACCATATATGCAGGGACAACAAAAGAATCAAGTCAGATTATGGCGCTAACTGCAACTAATAAGGATGAACCCGAGTCAGACTCAAAAGAAGATTAAGAAGCTTATATGGTGAGAAATTTCAAAAAATTCTTTAGATCTAATAAATTTAAAGAAATGCAGAATAAGAAAAATCCAAGAAATAGAAGAAGAGTTCGTTGCTACCAGTGTCAAAAGGAAGGACACTTAAAAGAGGATTGCCCAGAACTCAAGAAGGATAAAGTCAAGATCCCCAAGAAGTACAAGAATCTGAAAGCTACTTGGGACGACAGTTTATCATCTGAGTCTAAAATACAAGAATATGTCGGACTAGCACTAATGGCGAGCTATGAAGGGCAAAGTACATCAAAAGCCAGCATCGATGAAGGGGGAGCGACTACAGATGAATGTAGCGAAGCAGGGGGAGAGTCAGACTTCAAGTCTGATATGGTAAGTGAGATATGCCTCTTACCTCCTGATCAGCTTTATTATGGCATTAAATCTATGACAAAATCTATGTACAAATTAAAAAGTAAAAATAATAAATTAAAGAATAAAAACTTAGAAATAAAAAGAATTTTAGCAAAATCATGTCTAATAGAAGATTTTGATAAAGTAAGACTTGAAAATGATAAATTAAAAGAAGAAATAGAAAACTTGAGAAATTCTACTTATTTAAATATTTCTGCTTTTAGAGGATTAAACTGGTACTAAAGGTTTCACAAAAGTCATATCAGAAAAATATCAAAAGCTTATGTACCTAGAAAATACCTGATTAACCCTGTAGGAAGGAACCTCTATTGGATTCCAAAACCGTGTTTAAATTAAAAGAATAATTAAGACTTAGGGCTTTCAGGTAGAAAATTGAATATTTGAATTCATTAAAAGGTTTTGTCTAGAAATAGTTGATGATCCAATAACCAAGAAGGTCTAGTGCCTCGCCACAGCCTGGAAGTCTATTTCTGAATTAAATATTTAATTGACAAACTGATAAGCATAAAATAGTTAATTACTTTCAATATTTGTCAATGGTTTAACAATTATTAAAATTTCTTCAAAATTTTCACTTAGAAAAATTCAATATTTAAAATTTCTATTAAACATATTTTTTTAAGTTATTTATTCCGTTGCACAAAAATTTTAACTTAGAAAATTAAATTGTTCTCACTTAGAAATTTTCTTAATTAGAAATTTTTCTGCTTGAAAATTTTTCACTTAAATTTTTTTTTAACACTTAAAATTTTCTAATTTATTGCATATTTTTTTAAGTTTTAAAGTTAACCTTAGACTTGTTAAGAAACCTCATTTTTTATGTGATCAAAGGGGGAGAAGGATATTAAGTCTAGGGGGAGGTATGGCATAATTCTAATTTTTAAACTGAAAAATCTTTTTGCACTTATTTACAAAATTAATTGTTTTTACATTGCATTTGTTTACCCTAGCTTAACTTGGGTTGCTCACATCAAAAAGAGGGAGATTGTTGGAACCCCAAGGTGTTTTGATGTGATTAAACAAGTTAAGTTAGGTCTTGTTTGGTTTAACCCTTGTGTCTAAGTGTGCAAGAGCTTAGGAGCATAGGACGTCGAGCGAAAGACATGGCTAGCGAGAAGGATGGCACAGGGAGAGAGCCGACGGGCTCGGTGCGTCCGAGGGATGAGGTGTCGCGGAAGAATACACCAGTGGACGAGAAGAACGTACGCGACATTCGAGAGATGAGAAACCGGGGAGGAAGGCTGCTCGAGGAAAAGGTCAGAACTTGGGTTCGGGCGAGCCCTATTCTGGATGGCCTAGATCACCCAAGCAAGCGAAACCGAAGCGGAAGACCTGTACCGAGGCGAACTGAATCGGAGCAGAGGGTTCGGATTGAAAAAAGTCAACTTTGTTGACTTTAGTTTGGGCGCCCGGACCTGGATATTATCTAGATCGCGGTCAAACGCGATCTATGCGAGAAGGGATAAAGTTTTATCCCCTCCCAGACACCTAGAATCCTTCCAAGTTGTAACGACCCGCCTTCTACTAGCTGAGCTGTAAGGCCGATCGCTACAGTTATGCTGTGCTAACTGTGCGGAAAACTGATCTAATTTAAATTTTAGTCGCTAACTGATAACCATTCTTGATTCTACATGTTCTGGTGCATGTAATCTAAGGGATACAAGGTGTATCCCACATCCCCTATGGGCTAGAAGCTGATCTGCTAAGTCTCTGGGTCAAAACTGAACTTCTCAATCGATCCAGACGGAGCTGGATCGATTGCTCTCTGTTGGATCGATCCATGGATCGATCCCGACCGCTACTGTGCTCGGGTGGTAATCTGGATCGATCGGCTGATCAATCCAGGCTCACGGATCGATCCAGTGATCGATCCCGCGTGCTTCTATGCACGAGACTTTATTTGGATCGATCGGCTGATCGATCCAACCTAGTCAATCGATCCCACGATCGATCAAAAACCTTTCTGTTCGCTAGGGATAGCTTGGATCGATCGACCGATTGATCCAGAGGCCTTCTGTTCGCGACAGAATGTGACTGGATCGATCGGATGATCTATCCAGAAGCCTTCTGTTCGCAGAATCAGCCCTCAATCGATCCATGGATCGATCGAGGACCCCAGATCGATCCATGGATCGATCGGAGTTTCTGATTTCGCACTGAAACTCTGATTTCTGCACTAGTTCGTGCCAAAATCTCACACAACAATTATACAATGCATGGAAAACATTCTAATATCTAATAACTAGCATTCTAACATGACATAGTGCAAGGTTCATTAATTCATAGCATTTAAACCACTAGAAATGTCGAAAAGTGTCTTAAGAAAGAAACTAAGTTCTTAGTTTGCTAACTCCCTAAGGATCTTCATTCCAGGTTCCTGCCACACACACCATCACTGCATTGACGTTCAGCTTCCTCTGCTAATTCATTTTCCCTTTACCTTTATCTGCAGTATAAGGAAAAAGTATCTGTAAGCTTAAAGCTTAGTAAGAAACCATCTACCTCACTAAAACATGCATACGATGCAAATATGTTTTTAAATCATGCTGTTTAAAAGGTTATGCTAAGTATACTAAATAAACTAAACATGGCATGGCATATAAGCATACATTCATGGCATATCTAAAGCTGAACATGATATCAATCACATGGTATCAATGAAGAACTAAACTGATACTAAAACTGAGCTACTGCTAGGACTGTACTGAATTCACGAACTAGTTTGTGAAAGGTTGAAAACCATATACATATAGTAAGTGAAAATACTAAACATGCTGTTGATGAGCCCTGGCAACTGTACTTGCTGTGCGCGCATCCCTAACTAGACCCGGGTTTGCAAGTCCCGAATTTAGTAGGGTTAACTAGGTTATCTAAACCTAGGGACGACTGTGGGAGTCCAACCCAATGGATATCTGATCCAGTACAGTGCCACTGAAAATAAAATACTGAATATAGCTAACTGTTTTAACTTGCTGTTTCTAGGTTATCTGAACCTAGAGCTAGGTTGTCTGAACCTAGAGGCGACTGTGGGAGCCCACCCATTGGACCGTGGTCCCATATAAGCTAAAATAAACTGATTCACTGATTTAGATGCTTCTAATACATTTAACTGAGCTATTAAAATTCCTAATTTGCATTTTAACTTAACTAGCTATTTTATCGAACACCTAGTGTGCCCCAACTCTCCCCTCTATTAGGGAGACCACCACTAGGCACCCGACAACGTCTAGGAACCCCCACTGAAGAGGGAATACGTGTCCGACCCATCTAGAAGCACTCACTAAATCCCTAAATCTGCGAGAAGAGTCAAATTCACCCTATGCGTTGATAAAAACTGCATATAGCTAAACTAGTGCGTGTAAAACCAAACGGAGCTACTTATACTGCAGGTGAGGGGTTTCTTACCTTGTGTGCTAGATTTCTTACAAATCTAATCGCTAGAAATGCCGGTGGAGACGACTTCTCGACGATACGCTCGCGTCCACGTGCTCTACTCGCGGAGGGAAACGTCCTTGTGCTGAAATCGTCGCCGGAAAGTGACCTTGGGGCCCTAGGGAGAGAACCCTAGGTCTCCTTGTGGTTGGCGCCGAGAGAGGGAGGAGAGGGAGAGGTGGCGTCGGTGAGGTTAGGGTGAAGGAGAAGTTGTCGAACCAAACTCCCAAAATAAACCAAACCCCAACTTAAATTTCCTATTTATACTAAGTAATTAATTCGGCCAAACCAATTATAAATATAATTGATTCCCTTTCCTTTCAGCACGGCCCTGCTGGGTTCACCGGTTACTAAGGCTAACTAAAGGTTTAGCGGACCCGAGGGGTCCCGGGTTCGATTCCCGCTTAAGCCTTTTTATTCTTCTAATTATTTTTGGCTACTTTCGCTACTCGGAAAATTCCGGAAAAATATCTAATAATTCCAGAAAAATCATAGAATATTCCTAAAATAGTTTTGAGAATTTTCGGGTGTTACAATCCCCCATACCTTATAAAAAGTTCGTCCTCGAACTTAGAATAATTCTGGGTAATTCTGTCTCATGCTGGCTTCTGTCACCCAAGTTGCCTCTTCTGCTGTGTGACTGTGCCAAATGACTTTGACTAATGGTACTTCCTTGTTCCACAATTTCTTAACTGCTCGGTCTATTATCTGAATAGGCCGACTATCATAGCTGAGGTCTTCGCGGATCTGTACCGACTGGGGCTCAATCACCTGGGTGGCATCTGGGGTATGCTTCTTCAGCATAGAGACATGAAATACGTTGTGGACAGCTGACATTTCCTGGGGTAGCTCTAACTCATATGCTACCTTGCCCACTCTTCTGCTGATAAGGTATGGTCCCACATATCTGGGACTAAGTTTGCCCTTCTTCCCAAAACGCATCACTCCCTTCATGGGAGCTACTCTGAGGAACACTGCATCCCCGACTGAAAACTCTAAGGGTCTGCGCCGTGTATCAGCATAGCTCTTCTGGCGGCTCTGAGCTGTCTCTATCCTCTGGCGGATCTGCTGTATAGTTGTTGTGGTATCTGCCACTAGATCTGTCTGAAGCTCTAGTTCTTTCTGTTCACCACTCTCATACCAGCAGACTGGAGATCTACACCTCCGCCCATAAAGAGTCTCGTAAGGTGTCATGCCGATAGTGGCCTGATAGCTGTTGTTGTATGCAAATTCTGCTAAGCTCAGATATTTGCACCAAGTTCCCTTGAAGTCTAGGGCACACGCTCGGAGCATATCTTCGAGTACCTGATTTACTCGCTCCGTCTGACCATCTGTCTGAGGATGGAATGTTGTGCTGAACTTTAGCTTAGTACCCAACGCTGACTGTACACACTCCCAGAAGTGTGATGTGAATCTGCTGTCTCTGTCTGAAATGATGGTTCGTGGGACTCCATGTAGTCTGACGATCTCCTGGAGATACAACTGAGCTAGTTTCTCCCTGGAGTAGGATATCTTGATAGCTAAGAAGTGGGCTGATTTAGTCAACCTGTCGACTATTACCCAGATGGCGTCAAAACCATTCGTGGTTCTGGGCAGTCCCACTATGAAATCCATAGAGATATCCTCCCACTTCCATTATGGAATCTGTATAGGCTGCAGGACTCCTCCTGGTCCCTGATGTTCTGCCTTGACCCTCTGACAGGTGAGGCAGATACTAACATATCTGGCGATGTCTCGCTTCATCCCGGGCCACCAAAAATGGTTCTTCAGGTCTTGATACATTTTGGTGGAACCTGGATGCATCGCATATGGAGTCTTGTGAGCCTCATCGAAAATCCGTCTCCGTAGCTCCTCCTGATCTGGAACACAGAGTCTGTCACCAAAATACAACACCCCGCTATCGGACACTCTGAATTCTCTACCTTCTGATTCTGCTAGCCCTTGTTTGATTTTCTGAATTTCAGGGTCCTGCTCCTGAGCTGACTGAATATCACCAAGCAAGGTAGACTCTAAGGTCATAGTAGAGAGCTGTCCAACGATGAGTTCAAGACCGAAATCTACGATCTCCTTCTGTAGGGGCGGTGACATGGCTGTAAGAGATAATAAGGTAGCACTGGATTTTCTGCTAAGTGCGTCGGCTACCTTATTGGCTTTCCCTGGATGGTAGAGGATGTCTATATCGTAGTCTTTGACCAGCTCAAGCCATCTGCGCTGTCGCATGTTCAGATCCTTCTGAGTGAAGAAGTACTTCAGACTCTGATGATCTGTATACACCCTACACTCAGCTCCATATAAGTAATGTCTCCAAATTTTGAGAGCGAACACTACTGCTGCAAGCTCAAGGTCATGAGTAAGATAATTCTTCTCATGATCCTTGAGTTGTCTGGAGGCGTAAGCGATTACCTTGCCATCTTGCATCAGTACTGCTCCTAGTCCCAACTTAGAGGCATCACTATAGATGTCAAAGCTGCTGGTGTTGTCTGGTAGAGCCAAAATGGGAGCACTGGTCAATCTCCTTTTTAGCTCATTGTTTCTCATGCATCCTCCGTCCATCCGAAATTTTCTTCTTTACGGTAAGGCTGGGGAGGCTATCTGGAGAATTCTCTACAAACTTTCTGTAATATCCTCGCTAATTCCGAAGCTCCCGATTACTGGCGTTCTTAGGTCTCTTCCATTTACTTACTCTATCTTGTTGGGATCTACCATAATACCATCCTTTGAGATGATGTGACCCAGAAGGACACTGATCTAGCCAAAATTCACATTTCGTGAACTTGGCGTATATCTGGTTCTAAAGGGTCTGCAATACTAGTTTCAGGTGCTCTGTGTTCTTCCTGAGTTCTGAGTAGATAAGAATGTCATCAATAAACACAATAACAAACTTATCTAAATACTCCTGAATACTGTTCATGAGATCCATGAATGTAGCTGGAGCATTGGTCACGCTAAAGGGCATGATTACGAACTCGTAGTGTCCGTATCCGGTTCTGAATGTTGTCTTGGGTATATCCTCTTTAACCTTCACCTGATGATAACCTGATCCGAGATCTATCTTAGAGAACACTGCTTCCCTTGATGGTCGAGCAGTCATCGATTCGGAAGGGATACTGTTCTTGATCGTGACTTGGTTCGTGATCCGTAGTCTATGCGATCGCATGCTCCCATCCTTCTTCTTCACGAACAATACAAAGGCGCTCCCCATGGTGAGTGACTCGGGCGTATGAAACCCTTGTCAAGCGGCTCCTGTAGTTGCTCCTGAGTTCCTTCAGTTCTGCTGGAGCCATGCGATAAGGCGCTTTGGAGATAGGATTTGTACCGGAATGAGCTCTATCTCAAAGTCAATCTCCATGTCTGGTGCTAAGCCTGGTAACTCTAGGGAAGACTGCTTGGTAGTCACATACGACTCAACCTCTGCTAGTTGGTTCTTGTCCTGGCTGGCGTTGAATACGTGTGCTAGGAATCCTGTACATCCCGAATCCAGTAGCTTCGTGCTTTCATAGCTGAGAGAAACTTCTTGGCCTTTCTTGGTTCTCCGCTGTATTCAAACTGCACTGCCGCTTCAGGTTGGAAGATGACTTTCTGTTTACGGCACTCTATGGTAGCACCGTATCTGATCGAAAGTCCATTCCAAAGATCACGTCATAGTCGGTCATTTCTAGCACTATCGGATCACAAAAGAGCTCTCTGCCTGTTATAATGACCGCACTGCTCGAGCCGGTGCATGGATGCCATGATCTCTCCTGAAGGTAGTCAAAAACCGACCACCGAGTACCTCCGAGGGTATTTCTAATTTTTCGGAGAACATCCGGCTATATATGAATGGGTTGCCCGAGTATCGAATAAAACAGTAGCACTATACTGTACAATGCTAATCTGACCTGTGACAGCTGTCGAGGCATTAGCTACGTCCTCTCCGGTGAGTGAGTAGATCCTCGCGTTCGTCGTGGCTAATGCCCTGGCTGATAAGTGGACCTTCTAGAGCGACCTGCATCTGAGCTGGCTGGCCTGCATACTGAATCTGCTATGGCCGAGGAAGACCGGTCTTGTTCGGACCTGCTTGGCCATGTGCCCTTCTTGTCCACATTCAGCATCCTCGTGTGCCCTTGCGACAAACCCCTGGGTGGAATTTCCCACAAGTGGCACACTTTGGATAACTGGGTCGCTTGCTAGATGGTCCTCCTTTTGGGTCACTTCCTGATTTGCGCTTGCTGTTGGAGTTCCCTTTCCAGTTGGAGCTGTGGCCTTGCTGTTTTTGAGTGTGAGAGTTTCCTTGGCCTTTGGACTCTGAGGAGACTTGCTTCTGCTGCTTTATGTTGTTCTGGTAATGCTCTGTGGTCAAGGCACTGCTCACTAACTCCTCTGTGGTTTGTGGCCTATGTATGCCACCAGCCACGTTCACTGCTATCTCTGGCCTCAGCATCTTGAGCATCAACCGGATTCGTTCCTTCTCTGTGCTGACTAGCTCTGGGCATAGACGAGCCAACCTGTTGAATTTCTTCACGGCTTCCTCAACTGAAAGGTTGCCCTGACGAAACTCAGTGAACTCGTCGTAGTGGCGGTTTGTAACCCGTATGTGAAAGAACTCCTCGAAGAACTCCTTCTCGAAGTCAGCCCATGACATCTGGTTCACTGGGCGCTTCATTCTGATTCTTTCCCACCACATGCGTGCGTCTCCTGTCAGGCAGAAGGAGGCACACTTCACCTTCTCGTGTTCTGGCCAGTCCAGAAGCTCCATCGTGCTCTCCAGTGTTTTGAACCAGGCTTGTGCATCCCATGGTTCACTAGTGCCTGAGAAGTTCTCTGGCTTGACTCGCTGCCACTGGATCTGTAAAATACCAAAAATAGGCAAATATTAATAAAGGAATTTTTCGGAATTTTTGGGAATTTTTCGGAAATGTTTGGGAGCTCGTATGGACGAGTTAACGGGGACAAGAACGGGGTCCGGAAAAGCCTGTTTAGGCTACCCGATTTAAGCGAGGAAAAGATTATATATATATATCCTTTTCTTTTTATTTCTTTATTTCTTTTCCTCTACTTTTGTCGCCGAACCCGAGCCGTCCCGCACCCCTTTCCTTCTTCTCCCCGACGCCGCCGCGCGCCTTCTCCTTCGGTGCCCTAACCACCGGCCACGGCGGTTCCTCCCTTTATCTTCTCCTCTTCTCGGTGAAGCCGAGTTATTCTCCTCAGTCCTAGTTCTCCGAACGATTTCTCCTCTCGGGCTTGCGACCCCCTCGTTTCTCTCCTTCCCGGTGCATAACTTCAACCAAGGGCAGAGCCGAGCCCTAGTTTCCCGATCGCCAGCCACTCTCCTCGGCCGATCCTCTGTGCCGGCAACCGAGCCATAGCGCCGACTTCTTCCCGACGCCTTCTCTGCCCGAAGCCGATCACCTCTTCCTTGCTTGCCCTAGCGAGCCCTCCTCCGCCGACTTCTTCCACTGTGCCAAGCCCTAGCATTGGCCTCCTCCACTGTGCTGTGCCCTAGATCGCTGGAATTCAGAGGTTTGAGAAGGTTTTTAGTTGGGAGCAGCAACCCTAGCCTTGGTGTGTTTGTCCGTGCCCTAATTCCACTGTTGTGTCTTCCTTCAGCCACCTCCTACAGTGAAGTCTCGGCAGAGGAAGCAACAGGCAGTCACCTTCTAGTGGTGGACAGCCCAATTCGGCCACAAGTCTTGATCCAGCAGCAACAAGGTAAGGATTTGGTGATTCTAGGTAGCTGTCAGTGGAAGTTTTTATAAGGTTGTAAGCTTTGCGTAACAATTGTGAGGTTTGCTTGTTTTTGTTTACAGCAACAAAACAACCCTTCTCCGGTAGGAACTATCTGGCCGTGAGTTTGAGGTAAGATTTAGGGTTTTGGACTTTGTTGTAGATGTTTGCTAGTTGTGTTGGCATTATATGTTAATTTGGAATCGTGTGTAGGTTTCAATTGAACCCGAATAGTAGAATGGTTAAGGTTAAGGAAACTAACTCTAGTTAACTTGAGTTATATTTGATTAGGGTTTTACTCTAATTTTAGGATTAGAGATTGTATTTAGCTATTTATGAGAAGTGTAGCTAAATAAAAAGATTTATTGTTTGACACAGGACTGTGACGCGAGACGAGTATCTCGGAGTCGGACTGGACCTTTCTATTTTATCGGAGGGGGGTACTTTTGACTTTTTGTCTTTGATATGCTTAGTAATGAAATTAACATATTGCATCAATTGTGTTTCTTATCTGTTTCGGTTAATCACTACTCAAATCTTGGTACGTGCTTGATTGATTGATTGATTTACATCTCATGTATATTTTACCTGTTTATACATGCTTATAGGGGGTAGTGATATACCATGCTTCACCGTGTTCAGGATCTAGGTTTTTATACCTTCTGTGTACCTTTGATTCAATATGATTCGTTGACCTAGGGTGCACTTTTCTATATATATGGATTAGGTCAGGATGTTTATATGGTTATTGACATGCATCATTTGCATGATTGCATGCTGTGCGATAGTCCGCTCCATTATTGTTGAGTACATCGCCAGTTACATGGATCTGCACACACCACCACTCATGGGTTAGTGGTCGATTCAGGCAGAGTGTGTTGCAGTAGGGACTCTGTTAGGCACCGTTGGTCCGCTCATGGGTAGTGTGACACAACGTGTTATCCGGCAGGGATTCCTCCCCATCATCGTGTACCGAGAGTTGAGAGCATTGCGCTCCCCCATCTATGATTTGGAGTAGGAGGATAGGTGTACTCCGATAGCATCCCGTCCACTCGGTCACTCATCAAGAGTAGTGACGACAGAGTGCACGGTTGTCACAGCCCTACCCACTCGGCCTCACTATTGTGTGTGAGATGATCGACTGGCGTCAGGGGTGACCAGGACGCATCATTGACATCATATGTATGATGCATTTATTGCTTGTGTTTGTGTTTGCTGCATTTATATGCTGCATATTGTTTGGATACCTATGTTTGACATGCATACAGGATTTCCTTATCCCTCGGACTGTTTGACCTTATACTCAGGACCTGGTTAGTACAGCATTCTCCTGTTTACTTCAGATGCATTTTTATCTTTCTTATCAGGAGACTGTACGCATGATTAGTGCTAGGTGTTGTTTCTTTACTTTGCATATCAATTGTACCTGCTGAGTGTTGGACTCATCCCGCCTCCATTGTTGATATTTTCAGGTTGATGCTGTCAGGAGAGAGTTCCAGTTGTTGGTCCCTGCAGACCTCGAGGATGTGATTGGTTTTCGTTTGGTTCCCTTTTCTGTTCTAGACTGTTTGAACTTGTTATGTTCTGGATTTATTTACTTATGGACATGGTATAGATTTTATTATATCGATGGATTTGGATTTGGTTTTTATTCTACTACATGCCTGCCTGGACGGCAGAAGAGGTGAGTTCGTCGGTTTTGAGCTTTACGAGTGTAGTTGAGTAGGGTGGTTTTCGAATCAGAGTATTACTACTTTGTTTGATCATATATAACTGCGTGGTGATGTTTTATTTTGTTGTTATTATTCCAGCCGCCTGTGGCTGAGGTATTTGTGAGATGTAGAAAAGTTTCAGATTGTCCACCGTACAGGGGAGATGCTGTCGAAATTTTCTCGGACAGGGACTCCTCTGGGGCGTGACAGGATCAGATAGGCTTCCTTTCTTGGCTCAGCTGTTGGGACTGCTGGTGCTGGTACTGGTGCTGGCGTTGGCGCTGTAGGCTGGGCTGGTGGAACCTTTAAGACTTCTGGAGTCGTCAGATTCGGTTCCGAGGTGACTGTGGGGGTACTCTGCTGATTAGCCTTTAAGGTGGCTATTTCCTGTTGCTGTTCAGCTAGCTGCTGCTGTAACGATCCATGGGTCAAAACTAAACTTCTTAGTAGCTAGTGCCCTTCTAGCTGTGCGTCCTCGTGCCATTTCTAAAGACATAGAGAACATAACATAACTAATGTAATCACAGTTATATAACTACTGATATCATGTTTAAAAACTATCACATACTAACAAGCAGTAGTTTATTTATAAACATGAACTATAGCAAGGAACAGAAAGCATAAATAAAGTAGAGGTATTCTTACTTGGAAGCTGCAGGTTCAATGCGGATGTGTGTGTAGGAAGTATGGAACACTGCTCTGATACCACTCTGTAACGACCCGCCTTCTACTAGCTAAGCTGTAAGGCCGATCGCTACAGTTACGCTGTGCTAACTGTGCGGAAAACTGATCTAATTTAAATTTTAGTCGCTAACTGATAACCATTCTTGATTCTACATGTTCTGGTGCATGTAATCTAAGGGATACAAGGTGTATCCCACATCCCCTATGGGCTAGAAGCTGATCTGCTAAGTCTCTGGGTCAAAACTGAACTTCTCAATCGATCCAGACGGAGCTGGGTCGATTGAGAAGTTCAGTTTTGACCCAGAGACTTAGCATATCAGCTTCTAGCCCATAGGGGATGTGGGATACACCTTGTATCCCTTAGATTACATGCACCAGAACATGTAGAATCAAGAATGGTTATCAGTTAGCGACTAAAATTTAAATTAGATCAGTTTTCCGCACAGTTAGCACAGCGTAACTGTAGTAGAAGGCGGGTCGTTACAGAGTGGTATCAGAGCAGTGTTCCATACTTCCTACACACACATCCGCATTGAACCTGCAGCTTCCAAGTAAGAATACCTCTACTTTATTTATGCTTTCTGTTCCTTGCTATAGTTCATGTTTATAAATAAACTACTGCTTGTTAGTATGTGATAGTTTTTAAACATGATATCAGTAGTTATATAACTGTGATTACATTAGTTATGTTATGTTCTCTATGTCTTTAGAAATGGCACGAGGACGCACAGCTAGAAGGGCACTAGCTACTAAGAAGTTTAGTTTTGACCCATGGATCGATCCCGACCGCTACTGTGCTCGGGTGGTAATCTGGATCGATCGGCTGATCGATCCAGGCTCACGGATCGATCCAGTGATCGATCCCGCGTGCTTCTATGCACGGGACTTTATTTGGATCGATCGGCTGATCGATCCAACCTAGTCAATCGATCCCACGATCGATCAAAAACCTTTCTGTTCGCTAGGGATAGCTTGGATCGATCGACCGATTGATCCAGAGGCCTTCTGTTCGCGACAGAATGTGACTGGATCGATCGGATGATCTATCCAGAAGCCTTCTGTTCGCAGAATCAGCCCTCAATCGATCCATGGATTGATCGGAGTTTCTGATTTCGCACTGAAACTCTGATTTCTGCACTAGTTCGTGCCAAAATCTCACACAACAATTATACAATGCATGGAAAACATTCTAATATCTAATAACTAGCATTCTAACATGACATAGTGCAAGGTTCATTAATTCATAGCATTTAAACCACTAGAAATGCCGAAAAGTGTCTTAAGAAAGAAACTAAGTTCTTAGTTTGCTAACTCCCTAAGGATCTTCATTCCAGGTTCCTGCCACACACACCATCACTGCATTGACCTTCAGCTTCCTCTGCTAATCCATTTTCCCTTTACCTTTATCTGCAGTATAAGGAAAAAGTATCTGTAAGCTTAAAGCTTAGTAAGAAACCATCTACCTCACTAAAACATGCATACGATGCAAATATGTTTTTAAATCATGCTGTTTAAAAGGTTATGCTAAGTATACTGAATAAACTAAACATGGCATGGCATATAAGCATACAATCATGGCATATCTAAAGCTGAACATGATATCAATCACATGGTATCAATGAAGAACTAAACTGATACTAAAACTGAGCTACTGCTAGGACTGTACTGAATTCACGAACTAGTTTGTGAAAGGTTGAAAACCATATACATATAGTAAGTGAAAATACTAAACATGCTGCTGATGGGCCCTGACAACTGTACTTACTGTGCGCGCATCCCTAACTAGACCCGGGTTTGTAAGTCCCGAATTTAGTAGGGTTAACTAGGTTATCTAAACCTAGGGACGACTGTGGGAGTCAAACCCAATGGACATCTGATCCAGTACAGTGCCACTGAAAATAAAATACTGAATATAACTAACTGTTTTAACTTGCTGTTTCTAGGTTATCTGAACCTAGAGCTAGGTTGTCTGAACCTAGAGGCGACTGTGGGAGCCCACCCATTGGACCGTGGTCCCATATAAGCTAAATAAACTGATTCACTGATTTAGATGCTTCTAATACATTTAACTGAGCTATTAAAATGCCTAATTTGCATTTTAACTTAACTAGCTATTTTATCGAACACCTAGTGTGCCCCAACTCTCCCCTCTATTAGGGAGACCACCTCTAGACACCCGACAACGTCTAGGAACCCCCACTGAAGAGGGAATACGTGTCCGACCCATCTAGAAGCACTCACTAAATCCCTAAATCTGCTAGAAGAGTCAAATTCACCCTATGCGTCGATAAAAACTGCATATAGCTAAAATAGTGCGTGTAAAACCAAACGGAGCTACTTATACTGCAGGTGAGGGGTTTCTTACCTTGTGTGCTAGATTTCTTACAAATCTAATCGCTAGAAATGCCGGTGGAGACGACTTCTCGACGATACGCTCGCGTCCACATGCTCTACTCGCGGAGGGAAACGTCCTTGTGCTGAAATCGTCGCCGGAAAGTGACCTTGGGGCCCTAGGGAGAGAACCCTAGGTCTCCTTGTGGTTGGCGCCGAGAGAGGGAGGAGAGGGAGAGGTGGCGTCGGTGAGGTTAGGGTGAAGGAGAAGTTGCCGAACCAAACTCCCAAAATAAACCAAACCCCAACTTAAATTTCCTATTTATACTAAGTAATTAATTCGGCCAAACCAATTATAAATATAATTGATTCCCTTTCCTTTCAGCACGGCCCTGCTGGGTTCACCGGTTACTAAGGCTAACTAAAGGTTTAGCGGACCCGAGGGGTCCCGGGTTCGATTCCCGCTTAAGCCTTTTTATTCTTCTAATTATTTTTGGCTACTTCCGCTACTCGGAAAATTCCGAAAAATATCTAATAATTCCAGAAAAATCATAGAATATTCCTAAAATAGTTTTGAGAATTTTCGAGCGTTACACAAGTGCCCCGACCAAGGCTATAAATATAACCTTGGTCCAAGAAGCCGAATAACAACTTGTAATCCATATCTGTTTTGTTCTACTTTTCTTTGTGTGTTGTTAACGCTGTAATAGACTACTCCGCCCGAAGGAGATTTTCAGATAGTGTGCTTCATTCTCCTTGGATTAGCAATCTTCTGATTGCAAACCAAGTAACTCCTTTGTGCCTATTTCCTATTTAATTAGTCTCTTTATTTTTAATTACAAGTATTCTTAATTTAGTTATAAGTCGAGAAAGGGTTGATTTATTTTTTTTAGGGCAATTCACCCCTCCCCTCTTGTCGGCCTCCAAAGGGACCAACAGTATTGACTTCCATCCTCTGCATTTTTCGAGCGGCACTAGCCTCCACCTCACTATCTCCACAAAGCACTTGCATGCTACTCTTGGTGCAGCGGGACCGACAAGAGGAGGGTGAATTGTCTGTCACTCAAAAAGTATACCCTCCTCAAAGAACTTTAACTCAAAATGAAAGCAACAAAAGTATTATAAATTAAATGACAGAAACAAAAAGAGAGACGACTCAGTTATTTGACTTGGTTACAACTGAGACGGTTGTTAATCCAAGGCGGTTAGAAAGCGCACTAGAAACGTCTCCTTCTTTGAAGGCGGAGAAACCTTTTGCACTTTGAGAGCACAAAAGTTGCTAAGAATGAAAGTACAGAGTTGTTGTTTCGAATAGCTGTTCGAGACCCCTTTATATAGGGGTTCCAGAACTTATCAGATCACCTGATCTTCGGGATCAAGTTTTGACTCGAGAGGGATCGGTCGACCGACCCCCAGGTTCGATCGACCGAACTTGATGAGCTCTCCTAGCTTTCCGTCTGGATGCAGGCTCTATGGATCGAGCTTAGGTTCAATCGACCGATCCTTGCGTTTGGTCGACCGATCAGCCAACGGTCTCCCTGAGCTGGTCCGATCAGCACGCTCGACTAGGTCTTCTGGTTTATCTTCGGTTCGGTCGACCGACCAGAGGGTCCAGTTGACCGATCAACCAACGACTGGATGTTGACATGGCTGCGAAGGTTGGCTTCTGAAGATAGGGGTTCGGTCGACCGATCATGGCGTTCGGTCGACTAAACACTTGTCAAGTCAACTCCCGGTTGACTTTCTCTGGTTCGGTTTGCTTGGGTGATTTCGGCCAACCGGAATAGGGCTCACCCAAACTCAATTCTCGGTCTTCTCCTCGAGCAGTCTTCCGTCCCGGCTTTACATCCCTCGAACACCGCGCACGTTCTTCACGCCCACTAGTGTATTCTTCAGCTGCTCTTTCGTCCTTCGGGCGCACCGAGCTTGTCGGCTCCCTTCCCGTGCCGTCCTTCTCGCTAGCTGCGTCTTCCGCTCAACTTCCTGCGCTCCTAAGCTCCTGCACACTTAGACATAGGGATCAGACAAACAAGACCTAACCTAAACTTGGTTGATCACATCAAAACAACCACGGAGTCCAATAATCTTCCCCTTTTTGATGTGCATCAACCCAAGTTTAAGTTAGGGTAAAAACAAACAAATAGTAATTTTAAGAAAATTACAAAACTAACATTTTAAGCACAAAATTAAAAAAAAAAAAATTTTCCTAACTCCCCCTAAACTTGTTACTTAAGTCTCCCCCTTTGATCACAACAAAAACGAGGGAAAATTTTTCTAAGACATTTTGAAAAAAAATTTGCTAAGTGAAAATTTAATATTATTTTCAGAAAAACTTAGCTTAGATAAATCTAATTTCAGAAAAGATCTTAATTAAAAAAATGAGAATTTTTTTTTAAGTAAAACTTTCAAGAAATATTTTTCTAGATAAAAAAAATATTTTTGAAGAATTTCTAAGGAAATGTTTAAAAACTTTTCAAAGCATTATTTAATTCTAATTTTAATTCTTTTATCAGAAAGTTAATCAAACAGTTTATTTCGATATTTCGGCTTCCAGGTCGTGGCGAGGCACTAGGCCTTCTTGGTTATTGGAGCAACAACCACTTCCTTAGACAAAGCTTCATAAAGAAATTTATTGTTTAATTTTCTCACTATAAACTTTTAACTAAAATAAAAATTCAAACTGGCAACGATTTTGGAATCCAGTAAAGGTTCCTTCCTACAAGGTTGGTCAAAAACTTAGGGGGTACATATCCTTTAGGTATTCTTCTAAGTTGACCTTGATGTTTTCTTACATACCAGTTTAATTTTCCATACACATTAATTTTTTATTTTTGAAAAGCATTAGTTTTTAAACATGAATTTTCAGTTTTCAATTTTTCAATTTCTAAATTTAATTTCTCATTTTCTAAATTCAAATTTTCTAACATTGTTTTTAAATTAGCAACTTCTTTTTCTGATTTGACTAAGTCTTTAGTAAGTACTTTGATAAACTTAAAAGACTGAGAAGGAGTGAGATCACGTACCTTACTTACCTCACTTGTTGATGCTCCCCCTTCATCGTAACTTTCTTCTTCTGATTCTCCCCCTTGATCAATGCTCATCTCTGAGTCTGAGTCATCTTCGAAGAGATGGTTGGCCACCAGTGCTAGTCCCGAGAAAGCTTCGGCTTCTAACTCAGAGGACGAAGAATCATCCCATGTAGCCTTCAGACTCTTGCGTATAGAGGATGTCGATTTTTGAGGCTTCTCGTTGTTCTTTTTCTTCAGTTTGGGGCAGTCATCCTTGATGTGCTCTTCCTCGTTACAGTTGTAGCATTGGACCATCCTTCTGTTGCGTTGATGCTTTCTCGACTGTGATTTAAATTTATTAGTTTTAACAAATTCATTTAGCTTTCTTACCAATAATGCTGCTTCATTTTCATCGATCGAGGCTTCAGAGTCAGAACCGTTTATTCTTGCCTTTAAGGAAATGTTCTAACTAGTCTTCTCTACTCTATTGGGCTCTACAACTCGAGATTCATGAAGTTCAAAAGTAGAAAATAAATTTTCTAAAGTACTTACCTCGAAGTCCTTAGAGATGTAGTATGCATCTACTAAGGACGCTCATTCTGGAGTTCTGGGGAAGGCGTTGAGCACGTACTAGATAGAGTCTCGGTTCGTTACTTCTTCTCCAAGGTTGCTTAGTTGAGTTATTAGCTCCTTAATCCTTGCTTGGAGTTGCGCTACCTTCTCGCCGGTGTTCATCCGGAGATTCGTTAGTTGTGTCCGAAGGATGTCGCACCTCGCTAGCTTTGCTTCCAAGGTACGTTCGTGGAGTTCTAGGAATTTCTCCCAGAGGTCTTTTGCAGAGTCGTAGCTTCCGATCCGACTTACCTCCTGGGGCGGAAGAATGCTGAGTAAGTGGAACTCAGCCTTTCCGTTAGCCACGAAATCAGCCTACTCCTTCTTCATCCATTGGCATTCTTCTTTGTCTTTTGGAGCTGCAAAACCATATTTCATTGTAATAAGAATGTCAAAATCCGTTTTAAAGAATACCTCCATTTTTCGCTTCCATGTAGCGAAATCTCCGTCGAACTTTGGGGGATGAATGTTCGTGCCAGCCATTGTCCTGATCTTTATGCTTCAAACGGCGGTTAATCCTTCTAAGGCTGTTAGGCTCTGATACCGCTTCTTGGTGCAGCAGGACTGGCAAGAGGAGGGTGAATTGCCTGTCACTCAAAAAGTATACCCTCCTCAAAGAACTTTAACTCAAAATGAAAGCAACAAGAGTATTATAAATTAAATGACAGAAACAAAAAGAGAGACGACTCAGCTATTTGACTTGGTTACAACCGAGACGGTTGTTAATCCAAGGTGGTTGGAAAGCGCACTAGAAACGTCTCCTTCTTTAAAGGCGGAGAAGCCTTTTACACTTTGAGAGCACAGAAGTTGCTAAGAATGAAAGTACAGAGTTGTTGTTTCGAATAGCCGTTCGAGACCCCTTTATATAGGGGTTCCAGAACTTATCAGATCACCTGATCTTCGGGATCAGGTTTTGACTCGAGAGGGATCGATCGACCGATCCCCAGGTTCGGTCGACCGAACCTGATGAACTCTCCCAGCTTTCCGTCTGGATGCAGGCTCTGTGGATCGAGCATAGGTTCAGTCGACTGATCCTTGCGTTCGGTCGACCGATCAGCCAACGGTCTCCCTGAGCTGGTCTGATCAGCACGCTCGACTAGGTCTTATGGTTTATCTTTGGTTCGGTTGACCGATCAGAGGGTCTGGTTGACCGATCAACCAACGGTTGGATGCTGACGTGGCTGCGACGGTTGGCTTCTGAAGATAGGGGTCCGGTCGACCGATCATGGCGTTCGGTCGACCGAACACTTGTCAAGTCAACTCCCGGTTGACTTTCTAAGGTTCGGTTTGCTTGGGTGATTTCGGCCAATCGAAATAGGGCTCACCCGAACCCAATTCCCGGCCTTCTCCTCGAGCAGTCTTCCGTCCCGGCTTTACGTCCCTCGAACACCGCGCACGTTCTTCACACCCACCGGTGTACTCTTCCGCAGCTCTCTCGTCCTTTGGACGCACCGAGCCCGTCAGCTCCCTTCCCGTGCCGTCCTTCTCGTTAATTGCGTCTTCCGCTCGACTTCCTGCGCTCCTAAGTTCCTGCACACTTAGACACAGGGATCAGACAAACAAGACCTAATCTAAACTTGGTTGATCACATCAAAACAACCACGGGGTCCAACAGCTGCCAGCTGATCTCCCTTGACTTCCCCCACTTAGTCATCCATGAGGAATATTATTTTCTGGCAGAAGGTGGAGACGACTGTATGAAATTCATTTAGGGTCGATCAGCCCAAAATGATGTTGTAAGCAAAGGGTACGTCCACAACTATAAAGATTGATCGATGTGTTCTCATTAGGGGCTCTTCCCCTAAAGATATAGACAACTTTATTTGGCCGAGCAGTTGAATTTCATTACCAGTGAACTCGTACAACAGGGGCATCATGGGCTGAAGCTCGCTCGAGTCTATTTGCAGCTGCTCGAATGCTTGCTTAAAGATAATGTTAACTGAGCTGCATGTATCAATAAAAGTGCAAGAAATGTTATAATTATCTATAATAATCTTTATTATTAAATCATTATCATGGAAGACCTCCACCCCCTCTAAATCTTTGGGTCTGAAGCTAATCTTGGGTTCCTGTGCCTTCTCTTGGCTACAACCAACCTCATGGATTTTCAGCCTATGAGCATGCGACTTCCTCTCTCGGTTGGAATCTCCATTAGTTGGCCCTCCAGTGATCATGCCAATATTGCCCCGAGGGGCATTGTTATGATTCTCCTCTTGCTGATTCAAAGGTTGTTCTTGTTGAACTCGGGCGGGTGCTTGGGCTTGCTCGGCCTGGAGCTGAAGTGCTCCCTATTGTGGCTCAGTCGCTTGGTACTCAATCTTGAGAAGGCTATTTTATCGTCGATACGATTAGCAGTTTAGAGCTGGAGAACGCCGGCGGTATTTGGGGTTGTTGTTTCATTGATTCAGCAGAGTGTAACATTCCTAAGTGTTGTGAGTGGACGTTTGATGGTATGTACACCACCTTCATGGAGCTTTTCGAGGAGCTTCCACATGCTGCATGGCCTGAGGCTGTGGTTCTTGATGACGAATTTGAGGACCTACCCAAGGTCCTCTTAGTAGGGGATCAGGTTGTGCTGGTCGATTGACTGCTAGGGAAGGGGTGGGTGTGGTGACTTCCTTCTTCCAAGCGGCCTGTGATTCTTCAATGTTGATGAATTCAGTTGCTCGGTTGATCAGTAGGTCAAAGTTCATTGGAGGTCTCCTGGCTAGATCACAGAAAAAATCGTTATCGGTGAATCCCTGAGAAAAGACGATCACTAAAATCTCTGTGGTGGTTGTGGGGGCATCCATAGCCACCTAATTGAACCTCTTGATGTAGGCTCAGAGTATCTCTTTGGACCCTTGTTTGAGTGAAAAGACGCTCTAAGGGGTTTTATGGTAGCCTCAGTTACTTAAGAAGTGGTGGAGAAATATTTTACAGAAGTCCTTGAAGCGGCGAATGGAGTTATCTGGCAGTCGTTTAAACCATCGTTAGGCTGCCCCGCCGAATGTGGTGAGGAACATTTGGCATTTCATACCGTCCGTAAATTGTTGGAGAAGGGTGGCATTCTCAAATTGTGGAGATGATCCTCCAGGTCGGTTATCCTGGAATACTCTCCTATATTCAGACTTTGATAGTGCTTTGGCAATGGATCCTCCAGTACCCACTGGGAGAACGGGGTGACAATTCGCTCAAGAGAACTATCACTGTCTATGGCTTTTCCTTTACACCTATCTCGGATAGGTGCTTCTTCCAAATATTCTTAGAGTACTCCTCCTTGGCCCAACTGCTCAGGTGGTGTGCGAAAGAGTGCTCGGGGCATCGGATTCGTGAAAGAGGCGCAAGAAGCAAACGAGCAAGGTCTTCTTCTTGAACTCCTCTTTCCCTCTGATGCATTGTCGTCAATGTTGTGGCATTTAGCGGTGGTAGTGTACCTACAGTAGCTACTTGTTGTTGATGCAATGTTTTTTATACTCAAGCCTCAACAATCATCTTGAATTCCTCAGGCATTAAAGCAACAATTGTGAGTTTTCCAGCTTCTTCCATCTCGAATTCCTCGGGCGTTAAAGCAACAGTTGTGAGTTTTCTAGCCTCTTCCATCTCAAAGCTTCAGATTTAGGCAAAGATTCTCACAAATGGAGCCAAATTTGATCTTGTCTAAAGGCTATAGAGATAACGTGCTAGATCAAGTGGAGGGTTTGTTGACCTGCGGAAGACTTCTCTAACCAGTGATGGAGCTGCTCAACGATCCTGCACACAATCCGACAATCCAACAAAACATTAGTGACCAAAGACCAGAGAAGGGATCCATGGCAAGGCCCTCCGACGCTCAAGTCAGTACATTTTCTAGCAAGTGGGTGAAGAATAACAATAGAGGATATGTGTGAGAGTAAGGTTTAGATGATTCTTATTACGTACCTTGCTAACAAAGAGGATCCCCCCTTTATATACTACCTCTCACAACCTCCGTGATCGTGAGGTGGTCCCTTGCATCGGAGTTTGTTAGGTGATAGAAAAAAGTACAGTCTGGGTGTTCTATAATAATAGTCTGAGGAAACTTTTTCTACCTATAGATGTATCTCTTGTTGGTGCAGGAAGCATCCGACGATTGAACCTATGTTTTGATTATGTCAAAGGGTTCAAGTTAAGTTATTTTGTTATTTAATGTGCTTGAATGAGCTTTGCAGGAAAGTCTTAAGTGTTCTTAGGCAAAAGTCCTAGCTGCGATTAAGCAGGTGAAAAACCCTAAGGGGTGGTAACGCTAGGTCCTAGGGGGTGGTAACCCTAGGTGGTGGAAACCCCTAAGGGGCGGTAACCTTAGGTCCTAGGGGGTGATAACCCTAGGTGGAGGAAAACCCTAAGGGGTGACAACCTTAGGTCCTAGGGGATGGTAACCTTAGGTGGAGGAAAATCCTAAGAGGGGGGAGGGGTAACCTTAGGTCCTAGGGGGAGGTAACCCTAGGTGGTGAAAAACTCTAGGGGGTGGTAACCCTAGGTGGTGAAAAACTCTAGGGGGTGGTAACCCTAGGCAGAAAGACCAGTCGGTCTGGAGGACCGGACTGGCATCATGTATGCTCTCCTGAGTGGAGTATGTGAGGACGTGTTCCCCACAGAGGGAACAATAGGCGTTGGTTCGACCTAGGGTTTCCAGTCGGAAATTTGAAGTCAGAACTGGATAGTCCATTCATGTTATTTATGTGTTAACTTTGTTTTGCAGGATATATTATTATTTTGTGGACTAACCTATCTTACAGGGATAAAAAAAGTACATTATGCCTCGGATGAACAGTACTCGAGGCTCACTTCATGGAGCTTGGAGGCGTCTCGGGCGCAAGGCAGAAGCTACGCAGGAAGCCACATTAGAGGCGCCCTCATGGAGGCTTGAGGCACCTCAGACGGCAGGCTGGAGGCGCCCTCATGGTGGCTTGAGGCACCTCGGACAGCATTGGAGGCGCCTTCAAGGTGTATGGAGGCGCCTTCAAGAGGATAGGCGAAGACTTCTTCTCAGCTTATCCACGCGCGCCTGACTCGACGAATGGAGGCGCCCTCAAGGGACTTTGAGGCACCTCCAACAGCCTTTATATGAAGGTTTCGACCATCAGCTCAGATAAAACAATTCCCAAGCGATCATTCAACTGTTTGCTGCTCAAGAGACGACCCAGAAGTGTTGTAGCGAGTCCCCGACGACCAGAAGCTCCAATTTCTATAATTATGTTGTCCCTATTGTTTAAATTTCTGTTGTACTTATTTCACACTTGTACTCTTTACGATATTATAGTTGTTACCCACCGAAAGCGATCAACAATCACGGACCTTAGAGTAGGAGTCGCCCAAGGCTCTGAACCAAGTAACTACTTGGGTCTTTCTATGTGTTTTCTTATTTCCGCTGCCTTACTCGTCGAATTTCCGAATACTAAACAAGTGAAAGCCACGAGCATTATTCACCCCCCCTCTAGCACTTCTCGATCCAACAATTGGTATCAGAGCAGGGTCGTTTTGATTTGGTGCAACCACCAGTCAAGTAAATTTTTCATGGTGTTTTTCAATTTTTTCGGAGTCGATTGGAATCGGTATTCTTACCGTCTTCTAATCTAGTTTTTCGTAATCGGATTCTTGTCTCGAAGTCAGTGCAACACCACTCGAGATCGTCTTTTATTCTTGTTTTAAACCACACAGCTAATCCAGGATTTATCCTGGGACAAGTTTTTTGTTTGCTTTGTGTGCAAGTTTTATCACAAGTTTTTTGTTTGCTTTGTGTGCAAGTTTTATCACAAGTTTCAATGGCTCTTCAAGAAGGGTATAGCACTGCTCATCCACCGCTCTTCACCAGAGATGACTTTAGTTACTGGAAGGGTCGGATGGAGGCATATCTCCAGACCCACTTTGAAGTCTGGATGATCGTCAAAATCGGCCTTGAACTACCAACTGACGGTGCCAACAAGCCAATTGTTGGTTGGTCCTAGGAAGATCGTACCGGTTCCACTGTACAAAAATTTTGTACAAGTGTCAAACCTTTCCTAAACAACCTATTGTATTCTTTAGAAATTAAATTAGGAATCGCAAACGGAACTTAACATTATTGATTTCCAAATTTAACTTATCTGTTCTTAATGGTTTAGATTTGGATCGCAAGCGGAACTTAACACTATTGATCCAAATCCACCTATGTTATAAAGTTGATTAAATATTTATTTATAAAATCGGCTCCCAGGTCAAACATAGCGAGGCACTAGGCCTTCTTGGGTATGGGATCATCCACCACTGCCTCGACAAAGCCTTTAATAAAAATTCAATATTTAATTTCCTAAAATAATATTAGGTTTAACCGAAAAGAACAATCGAATCACAAATTTGAAAAACAAAAAAAAAAACACAACTCGAATTACAAATTCGAAAAACTAGAATCTAATGTCTCTTGTGTTTGGAATTCTTACAAAGAAAAAATAACTAGCATGATGTGGAAAATAATTACTAGTTATACCTCTTCTTTGTATGCTAATAACCTCGAGATCTTCTGCCATATTCCTCACCTCGCCTTGGACGTCGTGTGGGTGATGATCCTCCAAGATAAACACCACCCAAAGAGCTTCTCCTCCTTCTCTAAGTTTTGGCTACCACCACCACAAGGAACCAAAGAGAGCAAGGGGAAAGGGAATAGAGAGAGGGTCGGTCATAATAGAGAGCTCCAACAAGAGAATAAGGATTAATTTCTCATGAGGCCTCCCGTCCCCTTCTTTTATATTACTTGTCCAAGGCAAATAAGGAAAGACTTTTTACAAAAATTAAAATCTTCCTCTTGTTTTTCCTTTTCCCCTTTTATTTTTCCTTTTCTTTCCTCTTGATTGACTCAATCATCAATCATTGGTTGATTATTTGATTGGTCGGCCCCTTGCTTGGGCACCAAGCAAGGGTGGTCGGCCCCTTAAAAGGAAGGAAATACTTTCATCAAAATTTTATAAGCAAAGAAAGCTCTTATAAAATTTTACAAGCTCTCTTTTAATTTCCTAAAGTGGATGTTAAAAAAGGAAAGTTTTAAAAATTAAAACCAAGTTTTAAAATTTAAAACATCTCTTCTAAAAATTTCCTTTTTTAACATGGTTACAAAAATAGAAAATTTCAAATTTAAAACTTCTCTTCCTTTTTTCTAAAAACCATGAGGATGGTTAAAAAAAGGAAAGTTTTAAAACTTTTAAACTTTCTTTTAAATCATGTGGCCTAATTCAAATAAGGAAAATTTTATATTTTAAAATTACTCTTTTAAAACTTGTAGTTTTCTACAAAGAGAAGATTTTAAAAATTCAAAACACCCCTCCTATTTGAATTTATTATGACCGGCCCCTCTTTGCTTGGACACCAAGCAAAGGGTCAGTCCCTTTGTGAAGGAATTGGCCGACCCCTATGGCTTGATCACCAAGCCATGGGCCGGTCCCCTCTTGGACACCAAGAAGGGCTTTCATGAGTGGACTATGAGGCACTAATGAGGCTACGACAGGGACCTAGAGGAGAAATTGGTTTTGTCCTTCCGATGAGCTTGAGTATCTCATGTTCGCCCCGAACACACAACTCAAGTTCATCAATAATAACTCATTCCACTAGAGAGTTATTATTGCACTACCGCACCAATCCCAAATTACATTATGGGCTTCTTTTTATCATGAGTGTGTTAATCTCCCTGTATTTAAGATATCAAATGTCCATTAATTTAATGAGTTACTGACAACTCATTTAATTAACAATCTAGCTCTGAGAGTAGTACCACTCAACTTTATCGTCATATCGGACTAAGTCCACCTGCAGGATTTAACATGACAATCCTTATGAGCTCCTCTTGGGGGCATTCTCAACCTAGATAACTAGGACACAATTTCCTTCTATAATCAACAACACACACTATAAGTAATATCATTTTCCAACTTATCGGGCCTATTGATTTATCACGCTAAATCTCACCCTTTGATAAGTCAAAGAAATGAATATTAAATATATGTACTTGTTATTATATTAGGATTAAGAGCACACACTTCCATAATAACTAAGGTCTTGTTCTTTTATTAAGTTAATATAAAAAGAACTTACCTTAAATGGTCCTACTCAATACACTTAGAGTGTACTAGTGTAATTTATTAGTCAAGATAAACTAATACCTAATTATACTGCGACTATTCCGAAGGTTTGTTCCTTTCCATCTTAGTCGTGAGCAACTGTTTATAATTTATAAAGAACTAATAACATGATCTTCTGTGAGTGACACCACTCACCATATTATCTACAATATAAATTAATTGAACAACTACACTTAGTAAATAAATGTAAACATTTGACCAATGTGATTCTTTTATTTCAAAATAGATGTTTACAAAAAGCTAGGCTTTTAGTATACACTCTAAAAATCTCCCACTTATACTAAAAGGTTATGATGCCATACATCTAATTCCCTACCCTTCAACATGCCCAACAAAAGCTCTTGCCTTAAGGGCCTTAGTGAAAGGATCTTCCAGGTTATCACTTGATGCAATCTAGGCGGCAACAACTTCTCCTCATTATACGATTTCTCGTATTGGGTAGTACTTGCGCTCTATTTTATTTACTTGCCTTATGGACTTATGATTTCTTCGAGTTTGCTACTGCACCACTATTATTACAATAAATTGTAATAATTTTGGGCAAACCAGAAATCATGTCTAAGTCCATCATGAAGTTTCTGAGTCATATAATTTCTGTGGCTGCCACATACTAAGCTTCTATAGTGGAGTCTGAAAAGCACTTATGCTTAACACTCTTCCATAGTTATGACTTCACCTCCTAAAATAAACACAAAAACCCCAAGGTCATCTTACTATTGTCCCTATCTGATTGGAAACCAGAATTCGTGTAACCCACAGGGAACAAATCATCTGCCTTGTAAGCTAGCATATAATCTCTAGTCCCTCTAAGGTACTTTAATATATGCTTTACGGCAATTTAGTGTCCTAGCCCTGGGTTACTCTGATATCTGCTAACCATGCCCACGGTAAAACAGATATCCGGTCACGTTCATAGCATACATTAGGCTTCCGATAGCCGAAGCATAAAGAACTACCTTTATTTCTTCTATCTCTTTTGATGTCTTCAGAGACATCTCTTTAGATAAAGTTACTTCATGCCTAAAAGGTAAGAAAACTTTTTTGGAGTTTTGTATGCTAAAACGAGCAAAGACTGTATCGATATATGAAGCTTGGGATAAGCATAATATTCTTTTCTCGCGATCCTTGATCGCGAGAATATGTGTGCATTCTCCCAAGTCCTTCATATCGAATTGCTTGGACAACCATACCCTTACTTCCGACAACACTTTGATATTGTTTCCAACTACCAAAAATGTCATCTACGTATAGTACAAGAAATACCACCACGTTTCTATCATACTTCTTGTATACACAAGACTTATCCAGTTACTAAATAAATCCATAGGTCTAGATTATTTTATTAAACCGGGTGTTTCAAGACCTTGAAGCTTTCCCTCAGTCCATAGACTGATTGAGCTTGCACACAAGTTGCTTCTTAGTCCTTTGCAATGAACCCTTCTGATTGCTTTATATGGATATTTTCTTCAAGACTTCCATTAAGGAAAGTTGTCTTGACATCCACTTGCCAAATCTCATAATCAATAGATACAAAAATCCGGATAGACTTAAGCATGGCTACTGGTAAAAGGTTTCCCTTTTTCAACAAGCCTTGCTTTGAAAGTTTCCACCTTCTCGTCTGTCTCTCTTTTTCTATTGTAGACTTATTTTCATCCAATGGCTTTTACACCATTTGGTGGTTCTATAAGCTAAGTATTCATTGCTCTTTGCCAAGATGCTGCATCTTTGTCTTGGAGTGCTTCATCATATGTCCGGGAATCTGGTTCATGTTTACCAGGGATCAAGTCCAAAAACTCTCCCAAAACATGAATCTTTTAGGTTGCCTAACAACCCTCCCACTACGACGAGGCACTTTATCCAATTGTGTATCATTTGTGATACGTGTTGCAGTTTCTTGTGATATCTCATCTTGTACAGTTGGTACTAGATTAGACGTGTCCTTTATTATTTCCTTAAGAACAAATTTACTTATGGACATATGGTTCATTACATAGTCCTTTTCTAAAAATCGGGCATTGGTGCTAACAATGACCTTCTGATTTTTAGGACTATAAACCTCCTTTTGTTTCTCTAGGATAACCCATAAACAAGTGAACTCTTGTTCTTAATTCCAACTTATCAGTGTCTCCTTTCAGCACATGTGTTGAACTACCCCAAATCCAAATATGTTTTAGACTAGGCTTACGCCCATTCTACAATTCTATGGAAGTAGAGGGTTCTGATTTAGAAGGTACTATGTTCACTTCCGTTTCCAGAGTATATCCTCAAAATGATTTTGGTAATAACTCATCATCGATCTAATTATTTCTATAAGAGTCCTATACCTTCTTTCTGCCACACCATTCTATTGGGGTGTACTTGGTGCAGTCAGTTGGGATTTAATCCCGATTTCTGATAAGTGTCTCCTAAACTCTCCTAAGTGGTACTTGCCACTACAATCTCACTGCAGTGTCTTGATACTTTTACCTTGACGTTTCTCCGCATCAGCCCTGTACTCTTTGAACTTATCAAAGTATTTACACTTGCAGGGCATCAAGTAAATATACCCGTATCTCAAATAGTCGTCTATAAAAGAGATGAAATATTCGAAACCACCTCTTGCCTGGATAGTCATAGGTTCACACAAATTAGAATGAACCAATTTCAACACTTCTTTGGCTCTATACCCCTTAGACTTAAAAGGTCTCTTGGTCATTTTTCCTTCCAAGTAAAACTCGCAAGTTGGAAAGTTTTTCCATTACTAATGAACCCAAAAGTTCATTGGCTATTATCCTTTGAATCCTACTCAAGTCAATATGACCTAGCCTTAAATGCTAAAGATATGATTGGTTCATTTTCGAAGATTACTTTCTCTTATTAGAGTTAGAAGATATGTTATTAATTTCCATTTGTTGCATCGTGGGAGTTATTGGATTTATAAATTGCCAACCAATGTACCAGAACAGATATCTTCCCTCTTTTTCTTGATAACATCTTTGTTATCAGAATATCATGTTCTTTGAATAGTTTAGAAACTGAATTTAAGTTCTTTTTAAACTTGGTATGTAAATGTTAGGATCGGTTGAGCTAGAGGAGGGGGGGAGTGAATGGCTCACTTCATTTTCTTGATCAACTTGATTTTGCGCAGCGGAGACTCGAAGGCAATGCTAACTCTGATATTTACTTGGTATCCACCTCCCCAAGGAGGTGACTAGTCCAAGAATCCACACTACTCACACTCTTCCACTATCAAAACCCTCATTCTCGGAATCACACCGAAGGTGGAGAAACCTTCACTACAACAAAAACCCTCATAGACATCGATTTTCCACTGGTGTCTATTTCATTTTCGACCGATGTCTATGAAGCCGATGTAAAAGGTCTGCCATTTTAGATATCGGTTTAAAACCGGTGTAGTATCACTTAACGACACCGGTCTTCGAATCGGTTATTAACCGGTGTAGTATCATTTAACGACACCGTTTCATCAACGGTGTAAAACTGATGTAATATTGTATGTTAATAACACCAGTTTTGGCAGCGGTAAATGACCGATGTAATATTAATTAATAACACCGATTTTGCAGCGGTGGAAAACCGATGTAATATGGATATTTTTTAACAATTTGATTTCCGAAACAATGAAAAACCGACAATAATAAAAAAAAAGATACACAAATATTCACAAATTATACAAATATTCTTCATTCAACAATATCCATAAAATACACAAATATTCACAAATTATATAAATAATCTTCTTACAACAGTATCCATAAAATACCCAAACATTCTTTTTACATCAAAAGCTAGCTAATAGATATCAAAATCAAGGTAGAACATTCTTTTAACAACACATCAAGGTAGAACCGCACTTCAAATGTAATCTAGCATGCATTCAACCCACTCGATCCGCACTTCATCAATTTCAACTCTGGAGTACTTGAGATTTGTAAACTGTAAAAACACATAAATAATATATTAATAAACCAAGACCAAAAATCATAGTTGAAAAAGCAGTAAGGGCACCAGGTAACAAGATGACTAACTGAAATGCTTAAAAAAAGAAACATTCATCAATTATCACATAAATATAAGGGATTAATTTGTAACAACAACTCAACAAAATGTACTACCTCCCTAAACTAAGGGATTGGTGTGCATTGAGATCAAGAAAGGTGAAACAAACAACTGTATATATCCACTAAAGAACTTGAGCTTTTCTGACTTGTAATTCTCTCCCCTAAACAATCCAAAACTCTTGTACGTATAAAAAGTGACAAAGAATAAATTTCCTTTAGAACCAACAGAACTATGAGATCAACTTGATAATCAAATTACTAATATTATGGTCAATATATAACTGTATATAATTTCCAAGGCCTATAATATATGGATGAGGATGCTCAATAATACATCAAGTAAAACAAGAAATAAGTAAAGAAGTAAATTCACCATATATCATCATTGCTTATTGTATATTGTTTATAATGTGCATGTGTAGATCATATCATAAAAGAATGATATTATATCTGCTATAATACTACCCTGTTTACTTGATGATATGGATAGGATGGAAGGCAGAAATTTATGCACAGGCACAGGGGGATTAGCAGTGGATAAACAGGAGGGTAACATTTGCTACTTTCATTGTGCCAAAAATGCAAAGCTCGAACTCTGACAAAGGAAAGGCGGTGGATCGATATCTGCTATATCTATTTCTGTCATTGACTTTGAGATATCATCGACCAAAAATGGAATGCTGCATCAAAGGAGAATGTAAATCTAATTTATAGTAACTAATATGTAGAACAGAGGAAGAAAAAGTTTAAGGCCTACCTGGAATCATCATCTAACAAGAAAGAATTATTGGAAGAATTATTTGAGCCCTCGGCCATCACAAGTCTCATACTTGAAATGATCTATAAAATTGAAAAGGGAAAAAAAACTCTACGTCATTACTTGGAAAGACCTAAAAGTGCAACAGAACAGTTTGAAGTCATTACAAAATAAGGTTGATACCATTTGTCCCAAAGGCAAGCTATGAGATGGAAGACTTGGTATAAGCTAATATATTTATTCTCAATTGTCTTCCATCAGTTGGTTATGTCAACAAGAATATTACTAGATGTTAGAAACGCACCATTATTGCGTCACTAGACTGGCCCCGTCTTGGTGCCTTAATTGCTCTCTATTTTGTCCCCACACAAACTTAGTTGGTACCACACTTAGCTATTCCATTGTGAATATGAAAATTATGCATGTGATATATATATATACACAGAATGCAACTTAAGAACATATCTAAGTGAAATCAGACCTCTGATGTAACACTCTGCGTGTCATACTTGTCATCCCAGTACATAGTACTGATTCTGTATAACTGTTGTATGCTAAGAACCTGAAAACCAAATCAAACCAAAAAAACAGTTTGTTACTGACAATCTAAATGACTGAAACTTTGAATATTTATAAGTGGTCTCAACTGGGCATAAATCTTTGGTTATCTCCTTCAGTGTCTTCTTTGGTTTCTGATGTAAAACTTATATCACGATATAATATTAATAGTTCAAAGATAAGTTACTGGACAACAAGTACAGTATACAATAAGCAATCTTGATGTCTGGTAAGTACGTGCTGAATCGCTCAAACTCATGGCAAATTTGCACAAATATAAATATGAATCAAAATTCTAGAACCACCAAAATCAACATAAATCATTCTTTAAAAATAAAGTCAAACCTGGAAGGCCAATTCTCTTGTATGACACATCACAAGTGCAGCAACTTGGCCTGCTGTTGGCTCAATTTACTGAAGAGTAGAAAGTACAAAAACCGCCGTTTTACCCATTCCAGACTTTGCTTGACAAATAACATCCATTCCCAGAATAGCTTGTGGAATACATTCATGTTGTACTGATAAAAATTGAGGAGTACCCCAGTAAGTAAAAAATAATCTTCTGGATCCTTTAATGGAAAGGTTTACCTTATTCTCCACCAAACTGAGAAACATGCAAGTGATCTTTACCTGCAAAATACCATAAAGATTTATGCATCTATCCACTCGATGATGAAATGAGATATCTATTTAAATTTAAATAGGGTTCTCTTGATTTGCTCTCAAATTAAGAAAGTAAAATGAGCAGAGGACAAGTCTATAGTTCTAGTACTTTAATTGAAAAAAACCACTTCCATATAATTTCACTGATTACCTCATACGCCTAAGATAAAAGCAGCATGGACTTTAATTGAAATTACTAGGCATGATAATGATAATGATCCTCTTTTTTGCACCATCACTGACCAAGGCACACAGTTCTTCCTAGTGTTTAGTGACTGTGGCTTTTGATTGTGCCAAATAATAGAGATAAACAGACTAAAAAATGTCTCTGAGAAGATCTTAACTACAAATATAAGTTGATGATTCACTCTGATCCAACATTTCTCACTGAATTAAAGGGTATATCGATTTTCAGTAGTCAAAAACCGCATCAAACTATTTATTCTCAGGTTTGTGTGAAACAATCAGAGAGAAGGTCAACAAGTAGAATATTTTCACTTCTCTCTGCAATATGGATAAGAACTCATGTTAGCCAACACAAAGAAAGAGATTGAGGATAAGATAATATTGGAATTCATCGTTTTAAGCCAAAGTGAAAGATAAACTTACAGCTAAACTATTTAAGGAACATTGATACTAATTCATAACAATAACCAATTTTCCCAACACACACATCTAGAAGTTATCCGACACTATTTTAATGTTGAAAAAGAATAAAAACAAGGTGTCGGAAAGATAAAAACAAGGAAACATTCTAACCGAGCAATAAACGTTGAAGTTGCTGCAAAATGTGGTTGGTGCACCAAGCGAGGTGCGGTACCATAGTACGTCATTTTCCACAAAGCACCATGCTTTACCAAAAAATTGTAGCTTCTCGGTAATTGATTAAATGGCTAGGGTGTATGCTCCGTCCACAAGTCAGTCACAAAGACCTACACTAGCACAAGATTTTGATCCATAGAGCAAGGGGAAAAAGCTACTTTCTGGACCACTTGGAGACAAGACCACTAATTAAATTTCTAATTCACCTGGTACTCATCGCCGAATTCCTGGTTGAAGGCAGCCCTGATGGCCTCCACCGACGCGCGATGCCCACCACCAGTATCACTCATCAAAATCAAAACCTTCTTCGGCCTCTCATACTCCGCCACGCCGTTAATGGGGGCGCCGTTGTCCTCGGCAATGAGAGGGCTCTCATCCTCTAGACGGATCTCGTCGTTCGAGAGGCCGGTGGAGGCAAACCCGATGGGGGCACGGGGCTCGCTGTGGAAACGCACGAACCGGTTGAAGTGGCTCCAGAGGCGATGGAGCTCGGAGGAACCGGGGGAAAGTGAGGCAAAGGCGGCAGGCCGGCTGCAGCTTCTAGTATGCGAGGGAAAGGAACAACGTCGAGGAAAAGCAGAGAGGGAGGAAGGAGAAGGAGAGGTGAAGAAGGGGATCCGAGCGACGAGGGAGTCGAAGGGGAGGAGGAAGAGAAGGTCATCTTTGGCGACGGAAGAGGGAGTCATGGTGGCGGGATTTCAATTAGGGTTTAATTGAAGGGGATCCTTGGCCTGCTTTTCTGACTTTTACTCGTCTTTCTTCGCATGGACTGATAAAAATCCGTTCTTACTTTTTCACTGCTTCACCGGAAACCTGGGCAGCGACCGAATCCGGAGCTTTCTCTTCCTCCTCTTCGTAGTCCAGGAGCTCCTTCTCGTAAACATCATTATCCTTGGCTTCCCCCATACTATCTCGAATCAAGAGAAAAAAAAGATCAAGACAAGATAATATCAAAATATACAACGAAAACGCATCAATCACACCAAAAAACTAAAAAGAAAATGAAAAGAATCACCTTGGCGGACGAAAACTGGAAAGTGGAGCTAGATAGAGTCTGCAAGAGAAACAAATCAGGAGAAAAATAGAAAGTAGGACGACGAGGGTTTTGAGAAAATATCCTAAATGGGAGAGATCCGAGGAGGCTAGGGTTTGGAGGATGAATGGGAGGACTGGAGGAGAGGGGAAAGTTGGATAATAAAGGGTTGACGAAGCCAATCCAATGGCGGACTGGATGAGTGGCGAACGAGAGCAGCGTGATCTTAGCAGCCCGTGTGTTGATGCTGTGTGGTTGGACGGAGAAGCAAGGGCGTCGTGTGTTGATCCTGATCGGGAGAGGAAGGGGCGTCGATCTAGGAAGGGGGAAGAGGGAGATGAGGTTGAGAGAGATGGTCGGAGGTTTAGGTTTAGGTTTAGGCGAGAGAGATGGTCGGAGGAAGGGGCGCGATATAGATTTAAGTTTGGAGGGAACTTCACAGTGTTGCAAATTTTGGCTGGTGGGAAAATTAAAATATTTTATTTTGGTTCATTAACACCGGGTTTTAAAAATCACTGTTAAAATCGGTGTCTATTAACGAAAAAAGGGTGCTTATAGACATCGCCTAAAAAACCGATGTCTATGAGCGAAAATCTGCGCTCATAGACACCGATTTTTGAAAAAACCGGTGTAAAATACTCAAAGACATCGGTTTTTGCTTAAAACTGTTGTTGTTCCACTGATGTCTATGAGGGTTTTTGTTGTAGTGCTTACACGGTTACAACTCTCCCTCTCCAAAGTAAAGGATCACACTCACCACAATGAAGAAGAAAAGAAAGATTACAGGCTTTAAAAAGGCTTCTTCTTTGCTGAGTGAGATTTGAGAAAGTAGCGAGAGGGAGATCTTGAACTTGAGCACCTTTTGAAGATCTTGAGCACTTGAGAGAGTTGAGACCTTGGAGAGCAATGGAACAGTATATGTTTCTTTTCTTATCTCTTTTCTTTTTCTTCCATGCCTTTAAACGTTGAGAAAACTAGCCGTTTCTCACGTAGCCGTTGCAGTGAATCGATCGGAGTTATATTTGGATCGATTCATAAGTATCCATTGGAAACCATCGCGTCACGATCAACGGCTTAGATTGCTTCACTTGAGTTTGAATCGATCGGTGCAATTCTTGAATCGATTCAAACCTCTGCTCGTGAAATCGCAGCTCTGTGAATCGATCGCCCGATCAATTGAGTAAACCTCAATCGATCGGCTGATCGATCCAGGGGAAATCTGTGCTTCGCACAGAGGCTTCCTGGATCGATCGCTCGATCGATTGGATTGCCCCAATCAATCGCTTGATCGATTGGATTGCCCCAATCGATCGCTCGATCGGATTGCCCCAATCGATCGCTCGATCGATTGGTTTTCCCCCAATCAATCGGCTGATCGATCCAAAAGCACTCTGTGCTTCGCGCAGAACCTTCCCAATCGATCGGCCGATCGATTTGCTTCCTTCCAATCGATCGACTGATCGATCCAGAGGCATTCTGCCTCACAACCATATCTAAATCGATTTTCCAATCAATTTCTGATACGTGAGGGATCATGCATCCAGCTTTATGACCTGCAGGAACTTCTCTTGCCAAGAATTCGGTCCTCGACCTTCTTAGACTTCTCTTGCCTTGCATCCGGTCTTCTGACCTGCAAGGATTCTTTTGCCAAGAATCCGGTCCTCGACCTTCTTGGACTTCTCTTGCCTTGCATCCGGTCTTCCGACCTGCAAGAACTTCTCCTGCAAACTCACACTGTATGTTAGATCCAACGTATTAACCTAAACTTAAATAATTGTCAACAAATTGAAACTTCCAGGGCATGATTGCACCAACAATCTCCCCCTTTTTGATGTTTGACAATCTATTTAAGTTTAGGCCAATTTTCAATATACCATAATAGTACAATGATAAATAATGATTGCAACAACGCTGAAAAATCATCTAAGTTAAACATAAGCAGTAAGTATGAGCATACACAGTAAGCTTGAGTTTCAATTTAAATTTTATTTAGCATGAACTTCAACATATATCTCCCCCTTTGTCAAATATCAAAAAAAAAGAACATAACTCCCCCTCAAAATGTGTACTAATCAAACACAATAAACCGAAGGATTACTCCCCCTAAACCACACAGATATCAACAAAATATAACCACGTGAATTGTAGAAACAAAATAAAAGGTAGAACAAGTAACATATCAGATATCCAAAAATAAAATAGAGTTCACATAAGGACTCCATAACAACCATCCATAAGACGTACAATAACATATCACAAAGAGACATAAAACTCGATAAGATCATCACCCGAAGGAGGGGGATCAGCACCAGCAGGAGGAGGAGCAGACGTAGTAGCTGGAGCAGGAACCGCTGCAGAGTCAGCACCAGCAGCATCCTCAGCATGGGGAACGGGAGCTATGGATGGAACAGACTGAGACGGATGACCCGTCACCCAGGAGCTCACTAAATCCACTAATGTATCCATAGTCGCCTGCATCGAAGTATGTCGATGGACCATGGTCTCCATCATGGAACGCAGGTCGACTACCTCCATGGTCAGCTCCTCCAGGCGAGTGTCGACAGTCTCCTCGAATGTTGGAGAAGCTGGCTCGGGGATATCCTCCTCAGCATCATCCGCTACAGGAACCAATGCCTGTGCATCCCCCCTGCGGCGAGCCCTGGGTCCCTCACCAAAAGCACGTCCATCGCGCCATCGAACTCCCGCTGGACCACCAACTAAGCCCGTCTTCTTGAAGGAGCGGGAAGAAATCCGAGAATAAGCCACAGTCATGTGCTCTAGCCGTCCCCGGGAGACATCTATCTTCTGGGACTCCAGCCAGTCTGTGATAAGATGCCCGAAAGGCATGTGGACCGTCTGCTGCACTGGCTGAGTAAAATGAATGATGCAATGAAAAATGTTCAGAGCGATGTTGATGTCAAGGGAATGACGAATGGCATAGAGGGCAAACATGTGAGGAGGTCGCAGAGCGGCTAAGGCACGAGAAACAATGGGGAAAAGGCAGTTAATGATCACTTTAAACAAAGCGGCTCAGCCGATAACTCAAGTGAAGAAAACTTAGTGATTTGAGCATTTGGCCCATCCGGACGAGGACGACCAAAGAGGAACTGATGCATGGATGCAATGCTGATATGCTCAAAAGGTGGAGGCAACTCATCGGGAAGATTGGGATAAAAGACAAAATCATTGGTGGATGGTAGACAGTCAAGAAAAGATCGAAGAATCTCATAGGAGAAGTCCAAGTTCCATTTCGCAACACAAGTGCGATAATTTACACCATCAGAAGTGTGCAAATTATTATAGAATTCGGAGACAAGACTTACATTGGCATCCCTCTCACAGGTTAACAATGAGTCAAGTTTATAGTGCTTAAACTGGTTATAGGTATCAAAACAAGACGTCCTATAGTATTGAAAATCAACAGATCTAGGGGTTATGAGTTTGAAGGTGCGTTTGCTAAAGGCTTGCTGCATAGCAGCATTAGGGAATCTCGGATCAGTAGGAGGTTGAGGACGTGATGGAGGTACGGGCGATCCTTCGCCCGATTCATGAACTTTTTGTTTCTTTCTGTGGGATAGGAAATGAAAAAGAACAAGAGGTGGCACACGATTTTGCAGTGCAACAGAAAGATGCAGGGAAAGATATGCAAAAATGCAAGGACAGTGCAGATAATGCAATGCATGAGCGATAATGCACAAAGACACACAAGACACATATAGATTAGGTCAAATATAGGAGCAAAAACCAAAAAAAAAAAAAAAGAAGAGAGCAAAGAAATTTACTTAGGGTTAGGGTTTTGAGACCGCATGTTGTGTGAGGACGCGGAGACGAGGAAGAAAGGCTGCCCAGTGCGTCGAGAGAGAAGGAGCAGAATCGGAAGAGAGGTGGAAGAGCTCCCCTTCACCGGAGAAACACGTCGGAGTGAACGAGCGAGGCAGACGAAAGAGTCGCCTGGAAAATCGCCTAGGGCAAGACAGGGTCGAGAGAGAGAAAAGGAAGAGATGATAATAAGTGGATCGATTCGAGAACCATTGGATTTAGGGGTTTAAGATGGGTTTTAAATTCTCAATCGATTGACCGATCGATTGAGAGCATGTGAATCGATTGATCGATCGATTCACGACGCTACTGTGAGAATTTGAATAGGCATCTCAATTGATCCAGTGATCGATCCAAACGCGCTGAATCGATCCATTGATCGATTCAGATGCCTTTTGGAAAATCAAAAAACGCAGTCCAATCGATCCATTGATCGATTGAAATGGTCTGAATTAATCGATCCATTGATCGATTCAGATGTTATCTGTAGGGAAAAAGCTAGCCTCCCAATCGATCAACCGATCGATTGGGAGGTCGGATATTACTGCACTTTCGAAAACTTTCATATCCAAGTTTCAGAAATTCACAAACAATTGCACACAACTCTAAAAATCACAAAATTTTGTGTAGACACTATAGATGTCACATATTATCAAGGAAAAATAAAAGTCAACAAAAAGCGACACTCCCTAGAAACGATTTGCACAAAATTAAAAATTGTCGAAAACATCAATGATTCGAGTGAGTCTTATCAAAGTTTCAAAAATAAGTATGGTGCATATGATGAGTTTGAAAATTTCCAATCATAATCGTAGGGCAACGTGCACATGATTTGTACACGTGCTTTCCCTATGATTGGACAAATGAATATTTCATATGAAAACCACTTTTATTGACCAAAATAATGTATCATAACAAGCATCATGACCAAGATAAATGTCCCTAACCTCTCACCCCATCTAAATCATATTAAGAGGACAATCCTATGTTCTTGTGAGAGGCAATGTTAAGGTGAATAAAACTTAAAGAGCTTTACCTATGAAGTGATCATGGAGTATGTGATTTAATCAATACAACACATTCCCAATTCCCTTCTAAGAAAGCTAAATTCAACTTCGGGAAGAGGTTTAGTGAAGATATCGGCTAAGTTTGATTTTGATCCAACATAATTTAAAATGATATCACCTCGAGTTACATGATCACGAATAAAATGATGTTTAACCTCTATGTGTTTCGTTCTTGAATGATGAACGGGATTTTTGGTCAAGTTGATTGTACTCACATTATCACAAAGAACTTGAACATTGTTATAGGTAAGTTTATAGTCCTCTAGAGTATGAGTCATCCACAATAATTGTGATACACACTCTCCCATGGCAATATATTCCGCTTCGGTTGTGGAGAGAGCTACATAATGTTATTTTCTACTTGACCAACTTACCAAAGAGGACCCTAGAAATTGACAACTACCACTAGTATTTTTGCGATCCAATTTGCATCCGGCATAATTGGAATCGGTATAGCCCACTAGGTCAAAAGTTTCAGTTCTAGGATACCAAAGACCAACATTTTGAGTCCCCTTGAGATAACGAAGAATTCGCTTAACGGCACTCAAATGTGACTCCTTGGCACAAGATTGATACCGTGCACATATACCTACAGCAAAAAGTATGTCGGGTCTACTAGCCGTAAGATAGAGAAGACTCCCTATCGCACTACGATACACCTTGGAGTCAACTTCTTTCCCCTCAACATCTTTATCCAATTTAGTACTAGTGGCCATGGGAGTAGATATTTCCTTTGCATTTTCCATTCCAAATTTCTTAAATAGCTCTTTGACGTATTTAGATTGATGAATGTAAATGCCTTCTTTTGTTTGCTTAATTTGTAACCCTAGGAAAAATGTCAAGTCACCAACCAAACTCATTTCAAATTCACTCTCCATGTGATTAATGAATTCATTTAAATAATCTTTATTTGTAGAACCACAAATAATGTCATCTACATATACTTTGGTCACAAACATATCATTACTACTATTTTTCAAGAATAAAGTGGGATCAATTTTTCCTCTATGAAACCCTTTTGATACTAGAAATGTTGATAATTATTCATACCAAGCCCGCGGAGCTTGTTTTAGCCCATATAAGGCCTTTTTAAGTTTATATACATGATTTGGACACTCCAAATTTTCAAACCCCGGTGGTTGCTCAACATATACCTCTTCTTTTATAACATCATTCAAAAATACTGATTTTACATCCATTTGATACAATTTGAACCCCTTGTGGGCGGCAAATGCCAACATCATCCTAATTGACTCCAATCTTGCTACGGGTGCATAAGTTTCATCATAGTCTAACCCTTCTACTTGATTGAAACCCCTAGCAACCAATCTAGCTTTGTTTCTCACAACTATCCCCTTATCATCAAGTTTGTTTCTAAAAACCCATTTTGTATCAATAATCGATTTGTTTGTAGGCCTAGGAACTAAATCCCAAACTTGACTTCTCTCAAATTGAGATAGTTCATCTTGCATTGCTAAAATCCAATCGGGATCAAACAAGGCATCATCAATGGTTTTTGGTTCTATTTGAGATATCAAGGCGACTTGGCTTCCTTCATTTCTAAAGTAAGATCGAGTTCTCACTCCTTGAGTGATGTCTCCTACTACTTGATCTAAGGGATGATTTACATGAATCCTAGTAGGTCTTGATTCTTGATTTATTATGACTTTGGGTTCAAGTGGCAAAGATTCATTTTTCTCACCATCACTTTCTTGATTTTCTTTTCCTTGATGATCTACTCCATCCAATGTTAATTTCTCTAACTCAAAATGTATTTCTTCATCGTTTGTTCTTATAGAGTTCAAAGAAGGATTTTCTTCAAAGACAACATCTAGTGATTCTTCAACTAATTTTGATCTTTTGTTGTAAATTCGATACACCTTGCTATGACTTGAGTAACCTACAAGGATCCCCTCATCCGCCTTAGCGGAAAACTTTCCCAAGTGATCTTTGGTGTTTAGAATATAGACCTTATACCCAAACACTCTAAGATGCTTAATTGTAGGTGGTTTACCAAACCACAACTCATGAGGTGTTTTTCCTAGAAACCTATGTATTAATGTTCAATTTTGCACATAACATGTCGTATTAATTGCTTCGGCCCATAGAAAACTATGAAGTAAATATTCATTTAACATGCTCCAAGCGGCCTCTTGCAAAACCCTATTTTTCCTCTCAACAACTCCGTTTTGTTGTGGAGTCCTAGGGGTGGAAAATTCATGTTTATATCCTTTTTCTGTACAAAAATTTGTGAATCTATCATTTTCAAACTCACCTCCATGATCACTTCTTATCTTATTTATCTTATGAGCCTTTTCATTTTCTACTCTATTACAAAAAGCAATCAAGATATCTAGAGTTTGATCCTTATGTTTCAAGAAAAATACCCATGTATATCTAGTGTAATCATCCACAATCATAAAGCAATATCTACTACCATTTAAAGAAATATATTTACTACTATCAAATAAATCCATGTGAATGAGCTCCAAAGCATTTGAGGTACTTACAACATTTTTACCTTTATGAGTAGCTTTAGTTTGCTTACCCATTTGACATGCATCACATATTTTGTCTTTTTGAAACTTCAACTTTGGCAATCCTTGCACCAACTCCTTCTTTGAAAGGTTTTTGATATTCTTCATGTTGGTGTGAGCGAGTCTCCGATGCCAAAGCCACGTCTCCTCTTCTTTGGACATGAGATACTTAGCAAACACATTAGTAGCACCAAATAGTTCAACTTGATAAATATTCTCTCTTCTATAGCCTATGAGAATATTGGTTTTTAGTTCACTATGCTTGATTAGGCATTGAGATGAGTTGAACTCAACTCCATAACCCGAATCACATAGTTGACTAACACTTAAAAGATTAAAGACCATGCCTTTCACTAATAGCACATTTTTTATTACAAATTTTTCCGAAATTCTAATATCTCCTATTCCTATAACTTTTAATTCACTACTATTACCAAAAGAAACGGTACCTTTACTTTTGTGTCTAAATGATAAAAATTTTGATGAGTCCCCCGTCATATGCTTAGAACATCCACTATCTACGAACCATGTTGTTGGATGCTCCCCCTTGGCGCATGCCTGTTTAAACACGATAAACCAAATGTTTTGGTACCCAAACCTTGGGTCCGGTAGCATCAATAACAAATTGCTTGGGTACCCAAGCTTGAACAAACTTAACTCTTGAAGCATGATTTCTACTAATTAGAGACATGAATTTAACTTCCTTATCTTGTGATTTAAAACCTAGTCCCGCTTTGTTGTACACACCCCTTTGAGTTCCTAGAATCATGTCTAAATACTTTGAGCTTAAAGTAAATCTTTCTAGAGCACATCTAAGATCATCAACTTGTAATTTCAACGATACATTTTCCTTTTTAAGATCATCAAAATCATTTTTGTCATTTTCATGAAGCATGCAAGTTTCACATGACACAATTTCATTTTTAAGTGATTTCAAGTCATTTTGCAATTTCTTAACCTTCCCTTTTGATTTAGCTAGTACGTTGGTTAAGCATGCAATGGTGGCATACATCTTATCAAGCTTGGGAGAAATTACCTCGTCATCACTAGATGATGACTCACTTGAAGACTCCACATCCTCTCCATGACTATCTTCATCTTCACTATCTTCAACATGGCTTAAGGCTATGAGAGTCATGTGCTTTGAGCTCTTCCTTTCATCTTCTTCCGATGAGCTTGACGATGAGTCATCCCATGTGGCTTTCAAAGCCTTCTTCTTTTTCTTGATCTTTTCCTCTTGCTTCTTCAACTTTGGACACTCCATTTTGTAGTGCCCCTTTTTCTTGCATTCATAGCAAATAACATCAGTCTTAGTCTTAGAATCCACAAGAGATTTACCTTTTCTCTTTTCATCATTGAAAATCTTCTTGACATCCTTTTTGTCAAACTTCCTTGAATGTCTCATCATTCTTCGAACAAAGTTTGTCATTTCACTAGATGATAGCTCTTCATCACTATCACTATCACTATTTTGTTCAGATTCTAAAGATGACTCCTTCTTCTCCTTTTTCTTTTCCTTGTGCTTCTTTTTGCTCTTTTCACCTGCAACCAAAGCTATACCTTTCTCTTTATAGCTTGTGTTAGCTTGCTCATGTAATTCAAGTTCATAAAATAATTCATCCAACTTTACTATTGACAAATCCCTTGATACCTTATAGGCATCCACCATGGATGACCATAATGAGTTTCTTGGGAAGGATTTTAAAGCATACCTTATGAGGTCTCGGTTCTCTACACTCTCTCCAACTGAATGAAGACCGTTTAGGAGTTCCTTGAACCTCCCATGTAGTGAACTTACCGTTTCTCCCTCCTTCATTGTGAAATTTGGAGTTGGTTTATCAAGAGATCTCTCTTTGCAATTCTTGAATCCTTGGTACCTTCATTTAGCTCAATGAGCTTGTCCCATAAATCCTTGGCACTCTTGAAAGGTCCAACCTTGTTGAGTTGTTCTGAGCTTAATCCACATTGAAGAGTCACAATCGCCTTTGCATTTGCTTGAGCCTTCATTTTTTGTTCAACAGTCCACCTTGATGATTCAAGCATTCTTCCATTTTCGGTTGGCGCCGTGAATCCCTCCGTGATTGAGAACCACATGTCAATCTCGGTCATAAGATAGTGTTCCATGCGGCTCTTCCAATATGCGAAATTACTGCCTTCATAGAATGGTGGTCGTGAAGTACTATGTCCCTCCTTCAAAGACATCTTGTAGCTCTTTAACTTGTGCTTTCTTGGCGATGAATCCTCAAAAGCAAACCAATGCTCTGATACCACTTGTTAGGATCGGTTAAGCTAGGGGGGGTGAATGGCTCACTTCGTTTTCTTGATCAACTTGATTTTGCGTAGCGGAGACTCGAAGATAATGCTAACTCTGATATTTACTTGGTATCCACCTCCCCAAGGAGGTGACTAGTCCAAGGATCCACACTACTCACACTCTTCCACTATCAAAACCATCCTTCTCGGAATCACACCGAAGGTGGAGAAACCTTACACGGTTACAACTCTCCCTCTCCAAAGTAAAGGATCACACTCACCACAATGAAGAAGAAAAGAAAGATTACAAGCTTTAAAAAGAAGTTCTTCGCTAAGTGAGATTTGAGAAAGTAGCGAGAGGGAGATCTTGAACTTGAGCACCTTTTGAAGATCTTGAGCACTTGAGAGAGTTGAGACCTTGGAGAGCAATGGAACAGTATATGTTTCTTTTCTTGTCTCTTTTCTTTTTCTTCCATGCCTTTAAACGTTGAGAAAACTAGCCGTTTCTCACGTAGCCATCACCGTGAATCGATCAGAGTCATATTTGGATCGATTCATAAGTATCCGTTGGAAACCATCGCGTCACGATCAACGGCTTAGATTGCTTCACTTGAGTTTGAATAGATCGGTGCAGTTCTTGAATCGATTCAGACCTCTGCTCGTGAAATCGCAGCTCTGTGAATCGATCGCCCGATCGATTGAGTAACCTCAATCGATCGGCTGATCGATCCAGGGGAAATCTGTGCTTCGCACAGAGGCTTCCTGGATTGATCACTCAATCGATTGGATTGCCCCAATCGATCGCTCGATCGATTGGTTTTCCCCAATCGATCGGTTGATCGATCCAGAAGCACTCTGTGCTTCGCACAGAACCTTCCCAATCGATCGGCCGATCGATTTGCTTCCTTCCAATCGATCGACTGATCGATCCAGAGGCATTCTGCCTCACAACCGTGTCTAAATCGATTTTCCAATCGATTTCTTATACGTGAGGGATCATGCATCCAGCTTTATGACCTGCAGGAACTTCTCTTGCCAAGAATCCGGTCCTCAACCTTCTTGGACTTCTCTTGCCTTGCATCCGGTCTTCTGACCTGCAAGGATTCTTTTGCCAAGAATCCGGTCCTCGACCTTCTTGGACTTCTCTTGCCTTGCATCCGGTCTTCCGACCTACAAGAACTTCTCCTACAAACTCACACTGTATGTTAGATCCAACGTATTAACCTAAACTTAAATAATTGTCAACACATTGAAACTTTCAGGGCATGATTGCACCAACAGTAAAGACAATTTCTCAAAATCCATGTTTTATTCCTATAAGAGGATAAACATCTCCCACTGCAACAGCTGCTACTTTTGCAGCAGTGCCCATGTAGACAGTATTTTCCTTTTCACATAGTTGTCAGGTTTCCTGGAACCCCTGCAATGAATTGCAAACATGATCAGTGGCTCCCATATCTACATACCAAGTACCGGTAGATAACACCACTAAACATGTTTCAACAACTAATGAATTAAATGCACTTTTATTGTTCTCATTTCTGAGAGGACAGTCCACCTTAGAGTCCAAGTTTTGTTTCCAATCATAATTGGGACTACTAAGTCTATTCTATAGTATAATAGCTAGGGGATTGATAAACATTTGAAAACCTAAGAATCACAAAAATATTTGGTTAAGACCAATACCTTAAAATCCCCGTGAATTTTATATGTCACGTTAGTGTGGACGTATACAAATTCAAACTTTAATAGGAGATTTTATCCATCAATCTTATTGTCTTGTCAACCTATCTTTTATAACAAATAAAATTAATAATTGATCTTTTTTTGATCAAATATTTGGTCAAAACTTTGAATTTATAATAATATTGATTCCTCAAACAATATTATTTAAATTCACCAACACCTCAAACATCAGGAATTATGCATGCCACGTTAGTGTGGACGTATACAAATTCAAACATTTGTAAGAGGAGGGTTTAACCCATTAATTATCTTGTCAACCTTAAATTACCTCAAACACCATGAATTTTGTATGTCATGTTTGTGTGGACGTATACAAATTCAATTGTTTGTAAGAGGAGGTATTACCCATTTTATTTTGTCAACCTAACTTTATGACAAATAAAATTACCTCAAACACCATGAATTTTGTTTGTCACGTTAGTGTGGACAAATACAAATTCAAACATTTGTAAGAGGGGGGGTTACCTAACTTTATAATAAATTAATAGTTGGTATTCTTTTGGTCACGCAAAACAATAGCAGTGACTCCGTTGGGGAGAATACTATTGAATGCGTCTAAGTGTATACCATTACTTGATACTTAGTCTATTAAATAGGATTGTGCCCCTTCAGTTGGAGAAGATCACACGCTCCTAACTAATTTCCTATAACCATCCATAAAGGAAGTTTGATCTAGTGATCTGCAACAAACTCATCTGTTGTGGAGGGAGGCACTCATAGCCAACACACAAGCTTGTTGCATCACTTACAAACCAGTAATGGAGACCGTGAAATTTATTTGAAAATCCCTCTCCCACTTAGTTATTTAAGGTGAGGAATTTTAACTATAACAAGCACATATCATATGCACACACACATCATAGTAAATAAAGCAATAAATATGGAAATTAATTTTCCAACTATTATGGTCTTTTCCATCACTGTCCTTCGCGTGCTGCCAGCCCTAAGGTTCATGTCGTCCGATCCATCGAGCTTCCTTTTCCGCTGCACCTCTGGTCCTCCAATAGCACCACGCCTCGCAAGGATACAATCCGTGACAAAAATAAAATCAAATTTTACATACATCGATCCTATATTCCACAAGGGAATGTACATCAAGTCTAGATCGAACATAAATGTAAAATCCTAGGGCTAATACAGCTCCTGCTGTATTTAATATTATAATCATGCACTCAAAAAAATATTGCCCTTGATATGTCCAAGGCTCCAATCACACACAATATCTATATGTCATAATAGTTGGAGCCTGCAACCACAAAGTTAGCACATCCTACTATTATCCTACCTAAATTATGTATGACATGTGCATAATCTATTTGAAACCCAAAACACACAAAGGCAAACCCTAGCTCTGATACCAATTGTTGGTTGGTTCTAGGAAGATCGTACCGGTTCCACTATACAAAAATTTTGTACAAGTGTCAAACTTTTTCTAAACAACCTATTGTGTTCTTTAGAAATTAAATTAGGATTCGCAAATGGAACTTAATATTATTGATTTCAAATTTAACTTATCTGTTCTTAATGGTTTAGATTTGGATCGCAAGCGTAACTTAACACTATTGATCTAAATCCACCTATGTTATAAAGTTGATTAAATATTTATTTCTAAAATCGGCTCCCAGGTCAAACATGGTGAGGCACTAGGCCTTCTTGGGTATGGGATCATCCACCACTGCCTCGACAAAGCCTTTAATAGAAATTCAATATTTAATTTTCTAAAATAACATTAGGTTTAACCGAAAAGAACGATCGAATCACAAATTTAAAAAACAAAAAAAACACAACTCGAATTACAAATTCGAAAAACTAGAATCTAATGTCTCTTGTGTTTGGAATTCTTACAAAGAAAAAATAACTAGCATAATGTGGAAAATAATTACTAGTTATACCTCTTCTTTGTATGCTAATAACCTCGAGATCTTCTGTTGTATTCCTCACCTCGCCTTGGGCGTCGTGTGGGCGACGATCCTCCAAGATGAACATCACCCAAAGAGCTTCTCCTCCTTCTCTAAGTTTCGGCCACCACCACCACAAGGAACCAAAGAGAGCAAGGGGAAAGGGAATAGAGAGAGGGTCAGCCACAATAGAGAGCTCCAACAAGAGAATAAGAATTAATTTCTCATGAGGCCTCCCCTCCCCTTCTTTTATATTACTTGCCCAAGGCAAATAAGGAAAGAATTTTTACAAAAAATTAAAATCTTCCTCTTGTTTTTCCTTTTCCCCTTTTTTTTTCCTTTTTCTTTCCTCTTGATTGACTCAATCATCAATCATTGATTGATTATTTGATTGGTCGGCCCCTTGCTTGGGCACCAAGCAAGGGTGGTCGGCCCCTTAAAAGGAAGAAAATACTTTCGTAAAAATTTTATAAGCAAAGAAGAAAAGCTCTTATAAAATTTTACAAGCTCTCTTTTAATTTTCTAAAGTGGATGTTAAAAAAGGAAAGCTTTAAAAATTAAAACCAAGTTTTAAAATTTAAAACATCTCTTCTAAAAATTTCCTTTTTTAACATGGTTACAAAAATAGAAAATTTCAAATTTAAAACTTCTCTTCATTTTTTCTAAAAGCCATGAGGATGGTTAAAAAAGGAAAGTTTTAAAACTTTTAAACTTTCTTTTAAACCATGTGGCCTAATTCAAATAAGAAAAGTTTTATATTTTAAAATTTCTCTTTTAAAACTTGTAGTTTTCTACAAAGAGAAGATTTTAAAAATTCAAAACACCCCTCCTATTTGAATTTATTATGGTCGGCCCCTCTTTGCTTGGACACCAAGCAAAGGGCCGACACCTTTGTGAAGTAATTGGCCGGCCCCTATTGCTTGGTCACCAAGCCATGGGTCGACCCCCTCTTGGACACCAAGAAGGGCTTTTATGAGTGGACTATGAGGCACTAATGAGGCTACGACAGGGACCTAGAGGAGAAATTGGTTTTGGCCTTTAGATGAGCTTGAGTATCCCATGTTCGCCCTGAACACACAACCCAAGTTCATCAATAATAACTCATTCCAGTAGAGAGTTATTATTGCACTACCACATCAATCCCAAATTACATTATGGGTTTCTTTTTATTATGAGTGTGTTAATCTCCATGTGTTTAAGATATCGAATGTCCATTAATTTAATGAGTTACTGACAACTCATTTAATTAACATCTAGCTCCGAGAGTAGTATCACTCAACTTTATCATCATGTCGGACTAAGTCCACCTGCAGGGTTTAACATGACAATTCTTATGAGCTCCTCTTGGGGGCATTCTCAACCTAGATAACTAGGACACAGTTTTCTTCTATAATCAACAACACACACTATAAGTAATATCATTTCCCAACTTATCGGGCCTATTGATTTATCAAGCTAAATCTCACTCTTTGATAAGTCAAAGAAATAAATACTAAATATATGTGTTTGTTATTATATTAGGATTAAGAGCACACACTTCCATAATAACTAAGGTCTTGTTCTTTTATTAAGTTAGTATAAAAAGAACTTACCTTAAATGGTCTTACTCAATACACTTAGAGTGTACTAGTGTAATTTATTAGTCAAGATAAACTAATACCTAATTACACTACGACTATTCCGAAGGTTTGTTCCTTTCCATCTTAGTCGTGAGCAACTGTTTATAATTTATAAAGAACTGATAACATGATCTTCTGTGAGTGACACCACTCACCATGTTATCTACAATATAAATTAATTGAACAACTACACTTAGCAAATAAATGTAGACATTTGACCAATGTGATTCTTTTATTTCAAAATAGATGTTTACAAAAAGCTAGGCTTTTAGTATACACTCTGACAATACCATACGAGAACTGGGACGCGACTCTTATCAAAAAGGTAGAAGCAAACGCTAAAGCAACATATACACTTCAGTACGGCCTAACCAATGTGGAGCTGAACCGCGTCGGTCCCTTCTCAAGTGCAAAAGAATTATGGGAGAAGCTGATTGAGCTACATGAAGGTACTTCTAATACGAAAGTAAGTAAGCATGATTTAATAGACGACTTATTTGAGCAGACTAATACTACTCCGGCAGAGGAAGGTGTTGCGTTGGTTGCAAGTACAAGCAAGACAAAGGAGGCTAGAAAGAAAAAGGTGTTGAAGGCAACATGGTCCGAGTCATCAGACGAATCCGAATCTGACGAAGAAGAACAAACGAGCTTTCTCGCTCTACCGGTACAAGCAAATATTGTGGAAACCAAGTCTGAGTTCGAGTCTGAAACTGAGAGCAAATCAGAAACCGAGTCCGAGCGAAGCCACGGATTCGTATCCGTTTCCGTTTTTGAAGGGCCTAACTCCACTGTAAGTTCTCTATTCGCCAGTACTCAAGTAAACGATTTACAAAAGTTAGTTTTTTATTTGTTAAGGAAATTAGCTAAATCCAACGTCCAAGTTAAGTCACTTCAAAAGGAGGTAACAACCCTTAAGGAAGTGACTAAATTGAGTCCTTTGACTGAGCCAGTTCAAATTGGAAGTTCAACTCAAGTCCAACAACTTGAGGAAGAAAACTTCAATTTGAAAACTCAAGTTAAAGAGATCAAGGACACGCTGGAACAGTTCACATTGGGTTCCAAGAATCTTGATCTGATTCTTGGAAAACAACAAGTCGTTTACAACAAATTCGGACTTGGATTTAAGGTCAAACACAAATACAAGTCGTATTTATCAGTTGTAAATCGATCAAATAGAAATGTAGTCCAAGCATGGGTCCCCAAGTCAAATCTGACTAATCAAGTCAGACTTGGACAATATTGGGTCCCCAAGGATCAAGTCCATTACCTTGATAGACCATATCGAGGCTATGATCCAGGGGGGGCCAATCAAAAAACTATCTTTATAAACAAATAGAATTGTTTTATGATTGCGTAATTTTTTCTACTTTTATTATATGTTTAGAGTAGGCTAGATTAAGGACCTAGGCATAATTTACACTTGATTAGTTAAACCTAGGGGTTTCAAAAAGAAAATTAAATATATACTTTCTTTGAAAGGTTCTGTCTAGAAGTGGTGGATGATCTCATACCTAAGAAGACCTAGTATCTCGCCACAGTCTGGGAGCTAATCTTAGAAATATGTATTTAATTGACAAATTAGAAAACCTAAATCTAACTCAAATGTAAATTAATTCTTAGACATAATCTAAATTAAAAAATAATCATCTCACAAAAATACATAAGGTTTCCTGATTGACAACTTAGAATCGGGTGAGATGGATCTAGATTGAACTTAGTTGAACTTAAATCAACTTAAGTTAATTTAATATAATTAATCATAATAATTTCAAATTTTAAAATAATTATCTACAAAATTAGTTTTAAAAATCATAACTATTTTTAAAATCATAATTAATTTCATAATTATCTTTAAAATCATAATTATCTTTAAAAATAATAACTATTTTAAAAATCATAATTAATTTCATAATTATCTTTAATTTCATAACTATCTTTAAAATCATAACTATTTTTAAAATCATAATTATCTTTAAAATCATAATTACCTTTAAAATCATAACTATTTTTAAAATCATAATTAATTTCATAATTATCTTTAATTTCATAACTATCTTTAAAATCATAACTATTTTTAAAATCATACTTTCATAATTATCTTTAAATCATAACTATTTTTAAAATCATAATTAATTTCATAATTATTTTTAAAATCATAATTAAGTTCATAATTATGTTAAAAATCATAATTATTTTCATAATTATTTTTAAAATCACAATTAATTTGAAAATTATTTTAAAAATCATAATTAATTTTAAAATTTCAATTAATTTGAAAATTGATTTAGAAATCATAATTAACTTTTAAAATCATTATTAATTTTAATGTTATAATTAAATTTAAAATCATAATTAAATTATTTCTTAAAGTACTTTCAAAAAGTTAATTATTATTAAGGTACAACCCATTATTGTCAAAAATTAAGTTTGAGATCATAATTAATTTTGAAATCTTATTTTATTTTGATTTTCAAATCTTAATCTTAATTAAATCATATTTGATTCAAAATCTTAATAATAATTAGTTTTTAAATTATATTCAGAGTCTTAATGATAATTAATTTTTAAATCTTAATTAATTTTAAAATCATATGTTCAAATTATAATTTCAAACTCAATTTTCAAAATATTCAAATGTTTACTCATTTGAAATTCAAACTCAAACTTATTTTAAATATCAATTACAATTTAAACAAAGACAACTCCATCTCACACTAACTCATAAGCTGAATTTACTTGATAACCTAGAATGGGTGAGATGGTAAATTAAGAAAATAATTACCTTTAAATGCATGCTTGGACTATAGGCATTAATTAAGGGGGAGTGAAATTTTTTTTCCCAAGTTAATTTTTTTTCTAAAATAAAAATTATTTTTGACTTAACTTCAAAATTAAAAACTATTTTTAACTTTTCTTCAAGAATACAGATTATTTTTGACTTGGATTTAAAATTAAAATTATTTGTGACCTAACTTCAAAATTAAAACTTTTCTAGAAGCTAAATGTTTTCAAAGCTAAGTACTCAAGCCAAGCTTTTATGTAAATCCTTTTTAAGTTAAGTATTTAAACTAAAATCAAGAAAATCTTTAAAGAGTCAAGCTTTTATCAATACTTTTAATCATCTTAAGAGTTCAGTTTTTCAAACAGCAATTATTTTCAAAATTTTGCTAAGTTTTTGTTAAAAGCGCTAAGTATTTTTCAAACCATTTTCAAAATTTAGCTACATGTTTTTCAAAACAATTCTTTTTGAAAAGCTAAGTCTTTTTAAGGCTAAATACTTGACAAAACTATTATTTTGAAAAGTTTAGCTAAGTCTTTGATAAAAGTATTTTCAAAGCAAAAATTTGACTAAGTTTGTTTGGGGGGCTAAGTTTTTGCAAGATTTTTTTACTAAGTTTATTAAACACTCTTTCAGCTAAGTTTCTAAACTTAGCCATTTAACAACGTATTTTCTCAATGCAATCATTTTGAAGTTAAAAATTTAGCTAAGTTAATTTATTTTTCGAAAAAAAAGCCAATATGAAAGTTTCAAAATTTATGCTTATCTAAGTTTGTTGAAGTTAAGCATTTCTAAATTGGCTAAGTATTTTTAAAACTTCATTCATCTAAGTGCTACTCTTCAGGGGGAGCTTAGAATTACATAGAATATTTTTCTATTTTTCTCTCTATTTATTCTTTTTTATTTATGTCAAAGGGGGAGAGAAAAAGTCAAAGTAAAAGAAAATTAAGAATTAAGAATTTAAACATAAGGAGGAGCATAAGTTTTACAAATTTTTTCATTCATGTTCATGTTTAAATTTCTTATTTATTGTCATATTTTTTACTTAACTTTGAACCGTGTTGTCATAATCGAAAAGGGAGAGATTGTTGGTGCAGGAAACATCCGACGATTGAACCTATGTTTTGATTATATCAAAGGGTTTAAGTTAAGTTGTTTTGTTATTTAATGTTCTTGAATGAGCTTTGCAGGAAAATCCTAAGTGTTCTTAGGCAAAAGTCTTAGCTGCGGTTAGGCAGGTGAAAAACCCTAGGGGGTGGTAACCCTAGGTCGTAGGGGGTGGTAACCCTAGGTGGTGGAAAACCCTAAGGGGCGGTAATCTTAGGTCCTAGGGGGTGGTAACCCTAGATGGAGGAAAACCCTAAGGGGTGGCAACCTTAGGTCCTAGGGGGTGGTAATCTTAGGTGGAGGGAAATCCTAAGGGGGGGCAACCTTAGGTCCTAGGGGGAGGTAACCCTAGGTGGCGAAAACCCCTAAAGGGTGGTAATCTTAAACAGAAAGACCAGTCGATCTGAAGGACCGGACTAGCATCAGGTATGCTCTCCTGAGTGGAGTAGGTGAGGACGTGTTCCCCGCGGAGGGAACAGTAGGCGTCGATTCGACCTAGGGTTTTCGATTGGAAATCCAAAATCAGAACCGGACAGTCCGATGACTGTCAGATGTTCTTGTTCATGTTATTTATGTGTTAACTTTGTTTTGCAGGATATATTATTATTTTATGGACTAACCTATCTTGCAGGGACAAAAAAGCACATTATGCATCGGATGAACAGTACCCGAGGCTCACTCTATGGAGCTTGGAAGCGCCTCGGGTGCAAGGCAGAAGCTGCGCAGGAAGCCACATTGGAGGCGCCCTCATGGAGGCTTGAGGCACCTCAGACGGCAGGCTGGAGGAGCCCTCATGGTGGCTTGAGGCACCTCGGACAGCATTGGAGGCACCTTCAAGGTATATGGAGGCGCCTTCAAGAGGATATGCGAAGACTTCTTCTCAGCTTATCCACGCGCGGCTAACTCGGCGAATGGAGGCGCCCTCAATGGACTTTGAGGCGCCTCCAACAGCCTTTATATGAAGGTTTCAACCAGCATCTTAGATAAAATAATTCCCAAGCGATCATTCAACTGTTTGTTGCTCAAGAGACGACCCAGAAGTGCTGTAGCAAGTCCCCGACGACCCGGAGCTCCAATTTTTATAATTTTGTTGTCGATATTGTTTATATTTCTGCTGTACTTATTTCACACTTGTACTCTTTACGATATTATAGTTGTTGCCCACCGAAAGTGATCAACGATCGCGGGCCTTGGAGTAGGAGTCGACCAAGGCTCCGAACCAAGTAACTACTTGGGTCTTTCTGTGTGTTTTCTTATTTCCGCTGCCTTACTCGTCGAATATCCGAATATGAAACAAGTGAAAGTCATGAGCATTATTCACCCCCTCTCTAGCGCTTCTCGATCCAACACCTCTTTTGTCATTTATACTTCGTGCCATTATTGAGGCGGTTAAGAGAATATGTTGTCGTGATTAACTAGCTTATAAGAGACATAATAACCTTCGAAGAAGGCTTCAAAGGAATATTCCCTGATAAGTTCGGATACGTTATTATAAGATTATCTACTGCTTGTCTGCTGAATATATCTCGGTCTATCCATAAGGCCGGCTATATTGCTTACCATTGTATCAATCTGCTCTATCATATGTTAAATACTGCTAAGATCTTTTCAGAGATTAATATAGTGCCCACAGTATACTAAAGATTAGTTCAAGGAGCTATATGATAAATCATGTATAGCATTATTTTAGGGACAATATGACATCAAATAACTTAAACCTGGTCAACCTTTACCTGGCCAATCATATATGTAGAGTTTCTTAAGGATAAGTGTCTTTAAGCCCACTCGATCTTTGCCCGGCAGGGCATACACATAGAGTCTTATGTTCAACCGACCTTTATCTGACCAATTAGGTATAATGATATTTATAAGACTAAGTGTCTTTAAGCTCGCTCGGTCTTTGTTCGGTCAGGCATACATATAGAACCTTATGTTCAACCGACCTTTATCTGGCCGATCGAGTATAAAGAGGTTTATGAGGCTAAGTGTCTTTAAGCCCGCCCGGTGTTTGCCCGGTCGGGCGTACACATAGAACATTATGTTCGACCGACCTTTATCCGATTGATCGGGTATAAAAAGGTTTATGAGGCTAAGTGTCTTTAAGCTTGCCTGGTCTTTGCCCAATCGAGCGTACACATAGAGCTTTATGTTCAACCAACTTTTATCCGGCCGATTGGGTATAAAGAGGTTTACGAGGCTAAGTGTCTTTAAGCCCGCCCAATCTTTACCTGGCCTCACTACACATAGAGCTTTATGTTTGACTGATCTTTATCCGGCCAATCGGGTATAAAGAGGTTTATGAGGTTAAGTGTCTTTAAGCCCGCCCGGTCTTTACCCGACTGGACGTACATATAGAGCCTTATGTCCGACCGATCTTTATCTGGCCGATCGGGTATAAAAAGGTTTATGAGGCTAAGTGTCTTTAAGCCCACCCGGTCTTTGCTCGGTCGAGCGTACACATAGAGTCTTATATTCGACCGACCCTTCATCCAACCGTGCGAGTATAAAGATTTTTAGAAGGCTTAAGTGTCTAGAGGGAGAAGAAGTTGAAGCAAGTTCACAATTCAAAGACTTCATCAAAGGCTCAACTTCAAGATGGAATTCCGAGATGGACTTGGATTCAACATGAGGGTGCCTCCACTATTCATATCAATGAGCTTCGATTATTGGAAATCAAGGATAAAAAAATTTTCTTATGATGGACATAGAGCAATGGTTTGCTCTAATGGAACGTTTCCAAGCTCCAACAAATAACAAAGGCAAAATTCTTAAGAAGAGCAAGTGGAGCCAAGAGAAATTCCAAAGATGTGAGGTCAATAATAAAGTGACCAAGCTATTGGTCAATCTATTGTCAAGCAACATCTTGGAGAAAATTGAAGAATTTGAAGACGCCAAGGAGCTATGGAGCAAATTGGCTAAAATTCATGAGGTTCCCTCCACTGTACCAAATCAAGAGAAATCCAAAGAGGGCAACTCATTAGATCAAGACCAAGAGGAAGAGGACTCCGAAGTTGAGAGATGCTCAACTTCCGAAGAAGAAGTTTAAGAAGCTTCATCCTCCAAGGAGTGCAACCAAAAGAGCTAAGAGGAAGCATACTCTTTGTTTCATGTGCAAGAGGATGAAAATGAAGAGGCCTCCACCTCTAGGATTGGGGTCATTCATTGACACCGGGCTAAGAAGAAGTATCTACCTTCGGGTCAAATGAAGAATAAGATGGTAAGATGGTACCACCTCCACAAATCAAGAAAAATCAACTGGAGGATCATGTGCCACCCCTACACGCAAAGATATAATAATTTCAAGTTTAAATAATAAAAATCATATCATCTGCTTTGAGTGTAGGGAACATGGGTAAGAGTAAGTGCCCCAAATTAGCCAAGAAGAAGGGTCAAGTAGCACCTAAGGGCAAGGAGAAGACCAAAGAGACCGCCCCCGCGACAAAGAGGAGCAAATAGCACATAGTGTGCTTCTTGTGCAATCAAAGAGGACATTACCGGAGTCAATGTCCTAAGGGGAATAAATCAGTCAAAGTCAGAGGAGAAACCACAAGTCAAAGGGGAGCTTCCAAGGCAAAACTCAAGGTATTATTTATTGAGCTTATTCCTTTGACTCATGATAAAAAGCATGTTAGGAATCATTTATATCATTTTAATGTTATTTATTATAAAAATAGAAGGCATGATAGAATTAAAGAAAATCATGTGGCTTATCATGCTAAAACAACTCAACCTAGGGTTAGGAAGGTAGATAAAAACTTAGGCAATAACTCTAAGGATTTTAGTTATAGGCCTAAAAATAGAAATGCTCATAGGAATAAAGAAAAATCAAAATCTAAGGATTTAATGTTGGAAACCCAAGCCTTGAGGTCAAGGCTTGATAAATTAGAAAAAATCCTAAAGAAAATAGAAATTATTTTTAAGGGTAAAGATGAGCAAAACCTAGGTTTAGATAAACAAGAGTCATCCTATGGTCATAGAGGTTTGGGATACAAACCTAAGGCTAAGAAGGATGTGGCTTCATACCATAGGGTTCCATATAGTTATGGAACTAATCCTAGATTTAGGAGTCAAGTCAAGGATACAAAGGAAGTTATCCCTAGAAGTATCTTTGCAACAACAAATATGACTAAGACTTCTAAGAAGTCAAATAAAGTCACCAAGAAGGTCACTAGGGAAGCTATCCCTAGATTTAACCTAGAGAAAGTGACCAAGGCTTCTAAGAAGCCTAGAAAGGTCATTAGGAAGGTATTTAGGGAAGTTATCCCTAGTTAGTACCTAGAGCATCCAAGGAGCACCAATAGGTTTTGGGTTCCGATGAGCATATTCTCTACACCCTAGATGGGTTTAGAGAGTGTCAACTCCAAATGGGAAGGGTGGTTAATCCAACCTTGATAAAGTTGACACTTGAAGGTATTTTTAAGGTTTTTGTTAACCTTGAAAATGAAAAGAAATTATACTTATTACTCTTTGGAAGAGTAAAATATACCAAACCTTGAGAAATTATACATAATTTAAATTGGCACAACTAAGGAAAGACAAAGGAAATGTCATGTTGGGGTTTGGCATTTTCTTGAGAAAATATGGGCAATCTAGGATTAGATTTTAATTTAGTTAAGGAATTAAGGATACTTAGATAGGTTATCTAGGTATATTTTATTTATGCTAAAACTTGCCATGATTGATTGTTCATCATATGTCATGACATCATATTTTACATTCATGTTTATTATGAAAAATATAAAAATACCATATCATGTCATACATACATCATGTAGCTATGGTATGTTTTCTTTTAAAAATCACTTATTTTGATGTATGCCATAAATCATTATGCATTATTTTTAAATTCCTTGCAATTAAGGACAATGGTATTTATTAATGAGTGACATCATAGGTGGATGTTCAAAATTTCTAAAATGCCTAGATAGATATACATGATCCCTAGTTTAGGACAAAACCAAAATCTACATCTCACAAAGACTATAAGGTGACTTGTATGTGTTTTAGTACACATTAGATACAAGTGAGATGCTAGGATGATGAACAAGACTCAAACTGTTGATTTAGTGCATCTAGTTGAGTTTTGACTTCATCAAAACACATAGATATGTGTACTCCAATCATTGAGAAAGCTAATGTACAAGTCATGTGCATTGAGCCCAAAGAACATGGTTGGAAATTGATTTTGAAAAGTATTTTAAATATATTTTAGAAAACCTTGCTAAAGGCTATCTTTTAATAGTAATCATCATTGAAAAGTTAGACACAAACTTAGAAGAAACATTGAAGTTTTTACAAGTTTCTAATTTTGTGTCAATCTTTGAAAATAAGATGTATTTTCTTATAAAACTATTTTTCCTTGATAGTATATACCCTAAATAATGTCTACAATAATTTTCATAATTTTAGAATTTTATAGAATTTTTAGGACATTTTTGAATTTCACTGAAATTGAATTTCAGGAAATCAGACATCCAATCGATCGGGTGATCGATTGGAGTGTCTTAATCGATCGAGCGATCAATTGAGACGGGTATTGTCACGAGCAGAAGCTCGTTGAATCGATTATCCGATCGATTCAACCTTGCCTGGATTGATCAGTGGATCGATTCAGAGGTAATTTTCACGAATAGAAGCTTGCGGAATCGATCAAGCGATCGATTGAAAGTGTGTCAATCGATTGAGTCTCAACCCAATCGATTAAAAAGGCTAATTTTGACTGGAAAAGTCTGATTTCAGTACTTTGAGTCATGTTTAGCCTCTTTAACCACTCCTAAACCCTTGGAATATATTTATATACATTTAAGGGTAGTTTTCATGATGAAAACAATAAGAAATGGTTAAGGAACACTAGGTTGAAGTTTAAGATGAGGTTAGTTTCAATATTGAATCTTTTAAACCTCAAAACTTCAAATTTTTGGGTTTCCTAAAGATTTAGGGATTCTAAGTCATTGTTTGTGTAATGACAGAAGTATGAAGTAGGTTTTTAGGGGAGCTACTCTTTAAAAACATGGAAATATTTTTCTGAAACCATAAAAGGTGGTAAAACCTTCGTTTTGTAAAATGCGCAAGGTTAAGCATGGGGAAATAATGGTAGATTAGATATCTTTATTATTGGAAAGAAGAATGTAGGATCGAAAAGAATTTAGATATCTCCACAATAGCATGATATTGTCCACTTTGGGCCTAAGCCCTCATGGCTTTGCTCTTGGGCTCTCCCCAAAAGGCCTCATGCCAATGGAGATATATTTTATCTTATAAACCCATGATCTTTTCCATGTGTTTCCAATATGGGACTATGTTTGCAACCTTACAACCCCAATAATCCCCCCTCAAACAAAGGACCATAGGCTTCCCACATCCGATCCTCGACCCACCAGGTCTTCCTGCCCCTCGGTCCACCCGACCTACTAGGACTTCCTTTGCCTAGTCGCAACTAGGACTTCCTGCCTGGTGTCTGGTCCTCTTGATCCGAACATAAGAGCCCCCACTTTGTTTGTTCGAGGTCAATATTGTACCCACATGGCTCAATCAGACCATAGCTCTTGTGCACAGTCGATGGTTAAACCTTCTGGCAGTCCAGGCTCTGATACCAATTGTAGGATCAAAAAGAATTTAGATATCTCCACAATAGCATGATATTGTCCACTTTGGGCCTAAGCCCTCATGGCTTTGCTCTTGGGCTCTCCCCAAAAGGCCTCATGCCAATGGAGATATATTTTATCTTATAAACCCATGATCTTTTCCATGTGTTTCCAATATGGGACTATGTTTGCAACCTTACAACCCCAACAAAGAATGCTCTAGGAGGAGCATTAGCTACAATGAAGGGTATGGGACATTCATTGTTAGAAAGCAAAATGCTCAAGGGTGAGCATTGGATACAATGAAGGGTATGAGACCTTCATTATTGAAATTGTTAATACTCAAGGGTGAGCATTGAAGATAATGAAGGGTATGGGACCTTCATTGTAGTGTTGTGAACAGCATGTGAGGTTGTGAACAACGTTGAGTAACTCTTCAGGGGAGAATTTTTTATGTGTACCAATAGGGGGAGAATATAAGGTTTAAGTTAGGCCTTCATTATTCAAAGGGGGAGTTTGCCCTCTAGGAAAGGGAGAGAATGAAATAAACTCTCATTCAAGCATTGGCATGAAGAATAAGTTGAGGCTATGGGGTTAGCCTAACTTAAAGGTATTGTCAAACATCAAAAAGGGGGAGATTGTTGATGCAATATCCCTAGGTCAAGGTTGACCTGGTTGACTAAGCTTAAGTTGGCTCAAGCTTGAGTCTTGATGTTTGGGTTTTGATGTTTGATAATACATAGAGATTGTAGATATAATCGTCCAATTGAGGAGATTATTGATACAATTCCCCTCTGGTCAAGGACTGACCAGTTAGATGTGAAGAAGAGTCAAGTAGGTCAAAGGGTTAACCGGATACTTGACTGGGAAGTCCTAACTGGCGGTTAGGCAGGTGAAAGTCCTGGTGAGTGAAGTCATGCAGTTAGGAAATCCTGGTGAGTGAAGTCAGGTGAAAGACCTAGTGAGTGAAGCTAGGAAGTTGGGAAATCCTGGTGAGTGAAACCAAGTAAAAGACCTAGTGAGTAAAGCTAGGCAGTTGGGAAATCCTGGTGAGTGAAGCCAGGTGAAAGACTTAGTGAGTGAAGTTAGGTGGGTGAAAGTCCCAGTGAGTGAAGCTAGACAGTGGTAAAATCCTAGTAAGTGAAGTCAAGTGAAAACCCTAGTGAGTGAAGCTAGATGAAAGTCCTGGTGAGTGAAGTCAGGCAAATAAAAGTCCTAGTGAGTGAAGCTAGATAGATAAAAAAAAAATTGGTGAGTGAAGCCAGTCACATGGAGATCCAAGTAGGTCAAGGTTGACCGGACACCTGGTGTTGGGAATCCCAAGTAGGTCAAAGGATTGACCAAATACTTGTCATAAGGAAATCTAGATAGGTCAAAGATGACTGGACATCTGGTGGAAGTTCAAGTGGGTCATGGAGGACCGGACACTTGGCACGAAGGGAAAAGTCCAAGTGGGTCAAAGGATTGACCAGACACTTGGTGAAGAACTCCTAGCAGGTCAAGGTTGATCGGATGCTAGGCATGAGGAGTTCCAACAGATCATGATTGACTGGATGTTAGAATTGGGGATCCTAGACTTGATTTAAGCAAGTCAAAGGGAGGTCAATCGATCAACCAATCGATTGGACCGTAATCCAATTGATCAGTCGATCGATTGGTTGTGTGTGTGAATGAAGGCTGGCTCAATCGATCAGCCGATAGATTGGGAGTTTATATCACGCAAACAGAATGCTTCCATCGATCAGTCGGTCGATTGGGCACCGCCAATTGATCAACCGATCAATTGGGGGCTGTTTCTCGCACATGGATGTGAAGGAGGCTGAATTGATCGGCTGGTCGATTTAAGCCTCCCTAATGATTAGCCGATCAATTAAGATGTGACTGTTGTGCAGGTAGCGAGCGATGGACGACTGGGATTGCGCGGATTTGACGTGGTAATCAATTAGGAGCATGCTCAATCGATTGAGAGCCCTAGAAGCGCGAAGTATATAGTCATTGGCGAGCTTCTTTCCCCGACACACGCAATTCTCTCCGAAGATCTTTCCGCCAGTTCTTGAAGCTTCTTGGGGATAAGTGCGGGTGCACTTCCAAGAGTCAAGAGGTGATCTACATCAACAAGAGTAAGCAAGAAAAGGGTTTTATTTATACACTTGTGTATTTTCTTCTTGTTTGAGTGTATCTTGTTGTGAGGAGATTGTACAAGGTTTCTCCACCTCCGGTAGTTACCAAAAAGGGGAGTTTTCTTAGTGGATGTGTGTGTGAATGTCGGATCCTTGGATTAGTCACCTCTTCTTGAAATGGATACCAAGTAAATTCTAGCATTAGTGTTGTGAGTGTGCTTTGTGTATATTTCCGCTGCATTTCATCATCACGAAGCAAGCAATTGAAGTGTGACGAGCTATTCAACCCTCCCCCCTCCTAGCTACAAATCGACCCTAACAGGATCATCGATGGATTCTCAAATGGTGGATCTAGGATTTCCTCTAAAAGGGAAAAACTCTTCCCAAGGAAAGGGGTGGACCACCAAACCAAAGATTTCTCAATGGAGGGTTTTCTTAACCCTTTTATACCTTCCACAAACTTTCTAAATCTACCCCCATTACAAGGCTTTGCTAAAATGGGTTTTTCGCCCCTTAGACGTAGTTTTTTAAGGTTGAACTCTAAACCAAATTTGTAGGTCTTGAGATTATCTACATTTTAATAGGTTAAACATCTCACAAATCCAACTGAGTTGAAAGTTATAGTCATTTTACTTTTGGTCTATAGTGTGAAGAAAATATGCGACACTATCATGCCTCGGAGGCACATCTACGCATTTTAGAATGGCTAGATCTGGTTTTCTCAAGTTGAACCCTGAAGTAAAGTTGTAGATCTTGAAGTTAGCTATATTTTATTGGTGACACGGCTTGTGGCTCCAACTGTGTGGAAAGTTACGATAATTTTAAAAATGGTCCATAGTGTAGTCTAGGATTCAACACAACCATGTCTGGGGGCACAGCGGGGCCATGAAACACACGAAAAAGGCTCCATATTTGATATGGATATGTGGGAGGCTTGAGGCTCAGTTTTATCATTATTGGGGTTCAATTTCACCCGTAGATGAGGCATGATCGTGCTCAGAAGGCACGACCATGGCATGAAAGCCATTGGATAGAAGGCACGGTCTGTGGCTCCCTAGCAACGGTACCAAAAACTTATTGTCTCACCGTAAGTATACAGTAAAGTCATCAAGTAATAAAAATTTCGATCCACAAGGACTGTTGATTAAGCACTAGTCAAATCTACAAAGCAAGTTATCTAAATGATTAAAGTATTGAAAGCTTGAGAACTAGAAAGCAAGTGAGAGAGAGAGAGAGATTCAAGGAAAACTAATAATCAACTATAGAAGAATTCGTTTGGGGGAAACGATTTTAGGAGTTCAGTTTCACTATGATGTTAGTTAATATTTCTATTTATTATTCATCTTCTTACTTTCATGCTTATACTCTTGTAAGGATTCTTACCAAATACCAGTACGAACCTGCGAAGTTCGTTACGGAGTGTTTACCCTCATTGAATTTCAATGCTATTAAGTAAAGAGGTAATATAGAAAGTCCGGTTGAGAGAGATATCCTCTATCACTAAGAGCCCCTCAGTCATACAGTGTAGATTACACAAGTCACTTTCTAGCATTAAATTAGGAAAAGTCCATTAAACTCTAATTAATTAATCCCTTATAGAGAATTGACCTCCTTTCAAGAGGATCGCACTAGAAAGTCCGCTTAGAGGGATGCTCTCTGTCACTAAGAGCCCGCGGTCATACAATCTAGAGTTTCTCCTCTATAAGGCGTTCAATCCTTTATATCCATTCAATCAAACATCACATACATACATTTAATTACCACATACATATTTAATCAAATAAGAATAAGACATAAATGTATCATTGAATAAGGAAATAACTGAATCCATAGTTTATACATAAATATCATATCACAATTACTCCCTACATCTGAAAGTTCAGAGGATCTACTCTCTAGCAATGAAATTACAACCCAAAAATAAAGAAACAAGCATTCTTTCAATCCAAATAAAGAGTAGAGATAAAGAGATGTTAGCGAGATGAATCTAGTGTCTCGGGATGAAATCCTTGTTTGGATGGTGAACGAATCATCGACCACTTCTCGAATGATGGCTCTAGGCTTTCCCCTAGAAGGGGAAAATCTTTCCTCAAGAAAAGTGACGAAGCCCCCAAAACCAAAGATTCATCAATGAAAGGTTTTCTCGACCCTTTTATACATTGCATAAACTTTCTAAATCTGCTCCTTTTATAGGGCTCTATCAAAATAGATTTTTCATCCCTTTAAACATGATTTTCTCAAGTTTAACTCTGAATCAAATTTATAGGTCTTGAGATTATCTGTATATTGATGGGTTAAACACCTAGAAACTCCAACTAAATTGAAAGTTATAATCATTTTATTTTTAGTTGCAGTTTAAAGAAAAGACAACACAATTGTGTCTAGGAAGTATGACAGTACGTGTTAGCACGGTTAAATTTAGTTTCTAGGTTGTACTCTAAAGTAAAATTATAGATCTTAGAGTTAACTATATTTTAGTTGATGTCATGGTTGTGGTTTCAATCATACCAACAGTTATGATTATCTTAAAAATAATCCATAGTAGACCTAAGCTCGAATCTTACTCATACGGATGGCACGTGCAAAACAGTAGGACAAACCTACAGCGACAACTGGGCACCTAACCCAAATTAAAAAAGACCTTTTTATTTAATTGCCTTTGCTTTCTTCAACCAACTATTGATATTATCGTAAGCCAAAAGCTAAAAGCTCAAAAGGGGCGAAGAAGAACAAGAGTAAGCTTTATGTTTTTTTTTTTTTTTGCTCTTCTCTTCTATCCAAATTATTTCATCATACTCCTCTGTTCCTTCTCCTTGTTCTTGTTCTTGAGCCGCTCTAATTTTTTTTGTGCTTTATTTTTCTAGAATTTGTTTGTGGATCGAGTTGTGGACCTGGCGGTGATGGAGGGCTTCTCTGCCTCGTCTCCTCCTCGAATCTTTTGGAACTCTCGCAAGAGATCAGGTTTATTTTATTTTTCTTTAAAAAAAAAGGAAATAGTCAAGGTAATTTTCTTTAGATTTAAAAAACTCTCTGTGATTATTTAAGGGGACAACTTGATCCTTTGCATATGTATGTATATATTCATCTTTTGATTTATCACGAAGAAATAAATAATTAAAGATAAATATGATTTGATGATGATGATCTTGTGTTGCCAATTTTTTTTAGATGTGAGAATTCATAGCTATGCATTGAGATCTTAACTCAATTAACTGCCAACAGCCACTCCCCGGAGTTTGGAGAACAAACTCATGGAGGAGAGTCTGAAACCCGCCGGAGATGGGGCGAAGACAGCGACGACGGCAGGCGGCCAGCGTGACGACGAAGACGTGGCCACCGCCAAGGCAGCTGCTCTGACGGAGCGCCGGCGATCCCTGTTCGAGCCACTGGAGTCTACTGGCTCAAACGGTCGCCGCACGCCGGCAGAACTCCTCCTCCCTCCGCCGGACTTCGAGGCGGCGTCCTACCCGAAAGGGTGGCTCGTCGGCAAGAAACGCAAGCTCGTGAACGTAGACGTCGTCGAGAGCATGCGCCGGGTCGCCGTCCAAGAGATGAACAGAAAGGTCTGTCCCTGCGAATCCTTTATCCTTATCCTTAAGCTACGCAGCAAGAATATCATCAAACTCAGAAAGAAAGAAAGAAAAAACACAAATTTAGATATCTTTATTGAAACTACTTATCGAATATATTCTTGGCACGACATCAGTTCAGACATTCTTGACGTTGGTTGTCTAAGCCGAACAAAATTCAATGGCACAGGACAAGGAGATCGACGGACTCAACGAGCAGTTGGAGGAGGACGCCCGGTGCCTGGAGCACCTCCAGGTCCAACTCCTCGACGAGAGGAGCAAAAGGAGCGACGCCGAGAGGCAGAACGCCATGCTCCGAGACCAGATATCCATGCTGATGACCATGCTGGAAGAAAACCAAGCAGAAGAAATAGAAGAAGAAGAACAACAACAACGACACACTTTAGGAGATCATTAATTCAATTTATGTGATATATAAGACATTTTCATGTATCTAGTTGCAGTTTGTCTCATTCTTTAAGTGAACCTTTATGGCATCTGTAAAGTGAATGCCAAGTTGGTGGTTCATATATTTTGGTTAATGTTGTTCAATACTCTCATGAAATGAGTTTGCCATCAACCTCCATTCGAGTGAACTCGTCTCAACATCAACAGGTGAACTAACTTGCAATTAAAAAAAATGAGTAATTACACAATAAACAAACAAATTTAACATGTCAAAATCGGCCTTACTCTCTTATTAGCAAAGCAAGAAGAAAAAGAAATCATGGAATATACATAGCTCCAACCAAAAGCCATCCACATTTATCTTTTCCAGAAATCGCCACCGTAATTCTCTGGCCCTCGTATTTCCGGTACTAAGCACAAGGCTCCAAGCAACAACTTATCTGAAAACACAAATAAAGATAAAACGACCACCAAAGAAAATACACACAGTGGAAAGTGGAGGCACACGAGAAGGTTGTAACTTGGAGGATATGGATTTTGATAGGGAAGTGAAGGATTAGGCGATGAGCAAGTCTTGGCCATAGATTTTAGGGGGCTCCCTCAAGCTCTCCTCGCTCTCTGCTTCCCTGCAAACGCCCCTGCTCGCTTAAACCTCTCTACTGCCACAGCCTTATCCACCTCTCTCTCTCTCTCTCTATCTATCTATAGATATCTATCATCATTGCTTCTCTGCCTTATACTTCTCCTTCTTCTTCCAATCCTTTTCTTTTCCTTTTGCTTCTTCTCCTTACCTTTCGTTCTTTCCCAGGCATTATTCCTGCTCTAATTTATGTAAAGTTCGCACCTTTCGGTTCCTTTTGCTCTCTGGGGGAACCCAATTTAAGCGAGAAATCCATTTGAAAGATTTTGAGGAGGAGGAGAGATGGCTCCCAAGGCTGGGAAAGCCAAGGTTCATAGAATCAAAGGCGAGAAGAAGAAGAAAGAAGAGAAAGGTTTAATGGTTTTTTACTGTCAATTCTTCCGATTTCTTTTTCGTTTTTGGAACTGCTGATTTTGAGGCTCTCTGCTCCTCGACGGATCTGTGCATTGACATGGCCGAACCTTTGACTGCAGTTCTGCCGGCGGTGGTGGATGTCACCGTCGAGACGCCGGACTACTCGCTGCTCACCCTCAAGGTTCTACTCGCTCGACTGTTTAGGAGGAGGAATTCTGCCATTTTTACGGAATAATTTCATTTGGATACCTTTGAAGTTTTAAAATCACTAAAATGCTCCTCGAATAACATATCTCAGAAACTTAGATTTGCGTCATGAAATTTCATTTCGACCCCTAAAATGCTAATATCTTCAAAACTGCTCTTTAAATCTGACATTACTTCATCCCTTCCTAATCATCAATAATAAATATTACAGTAACAATTAGTACATGTAATTATTAAAATAAATGGATATGCAGTAAATTAATTGGAAGCTTTTAGAGGTTAATTATTTTTAAATTCCTTTTGTAGGGTATATCGACCGATAAGATACTAGACGTGCGTAAATTGTTGGCCGTACACGTGGAGGCTTGCCACCTAACTAATTTCTCTTTTTCCCATGAGGTAATTTTCCCTTTAAATTATTTTCACCGTTCGATGATTGAACGTGAAACATTTTATATAAAAATATATATAATATCAGTCTTTGTCCATAGTATAATTTTTATTTATTTATTATTTATTTTTAGATAATATCTTCGCTGCATCTACTAAGTTCGTATGTCGTGACTCAACTCGTGACAGGGGCGAGGTGAAAGACTAAAAGATACGGTGGAAATTGTCTCGCTAAAGCCTTGCCACGTCAGCATTGTGGAAGGTAAAAATCATTAAATCATATAAAACAAGCTAATTGCTAATTACTAATTAATAAATGAAGCCAGTGAAATAGCTCAATCGCACGGTTCAACAAAAAAAAAAAAAATTATTAAATTATTGGATAAAATAATGACATAATAATTTTCAACTCTCAGATGATATTGCTCTTTGTTTGTCGTATTATTATTCTGATTAAGTAGAATTAGTGTGAAATTATAATAGCTTATAAACTTTTCTCCTATAAATTAATCGTCAATCAATTCTGATTTTTAATAGTTTATTATTATTATTATTATTATTATTACTTTATAAAAAAAGTCTTTATAAAAAAATTCATTTAAATTTGCCTTTTTGGAAAAACTGGTGTATTGTTTGTGTTGGAGAAAAAATGGATCCTGTTCCGGGAAAGACAGGGGATCGTTAAGTCTTTTTCCCCGTTTATAAATCTTCCATCTCAGAGGAGTACACGGAGGAGCTCGCCGTGGCCCACATCCGTCGCCTGCTCGACGTCATCGCCTGCACCACCGCCTTCGGAGCTTCTCCGGAGAGGAATGCTGGACCAGAAAGTCCGTCTTCCGCAGGTGGCGGGGGAGGGAAGGGCGATTCGCGGCCCGGCGACGCTGCGAAGCCGGGCGAAGCAAACGGGGAGGAATCTAAAGATGAAGGCGCTGAAATTTCCGGAAGCAAGAAGGTGGCTTCTCCCACCTCCGCTACGGTTTCTGTGCACAAGGACGATCTGTTGTACCCTCCGCCCAAGCTCGGTCAATTCTACGAGTTCTTCTCGTTCTCCCACCTTACTCCGCCACTCCAATGTTTGTGCAATTCTCCTTTTTTTCTCTCTCTCTCTTTTTTTTTTTTTGATAAAACTTTACCTGGAGTTTGAAAGTATGTTCTCATAACTCGTTCCAGATATAAAGATGTCTTCGCGATCATTTATGGACGATAAAAAGGAGGATGACTTCTTTCAGATTGATGTGCGTTCTCCTGACACCTTTTTTTGGTATTCGTAGTCACGGTTTAGTTATTTGAGCCAATTTTATCTACGTCTTCAAATCGACGAGCAGGTGAAGATTTGCAATGGGAAACTTGTGACCGTAATCGCTACAAAAGATGGGTTCTATCCCAATGGGAAAAGATCTCTTCTAAGTCATTCTTTAGTTGGCTTGTTGCAGCAAATAAGCAGAGCCTTTGATAGTGTAAGGTTTCATGTAAACTTTTTGGTCTTAATGGTGTCTTCAATGCCTTGTGTTTCCCTTCTAACCAAGAGTTATTGTATTGTATAGGCATACAAGTCGCTGATGAAAGCTTTCATTGAGCACAATAAGGTTGGCCTACTTTTAGCCTTTTGCCAGTTTATTTACTTATTTTCGAGACTTGATTTATTATCAGGACCAAATGAAGCTCCAGTTGACAAAATTGAATATGTTTTAAGAGATGGGAATTCAATATATGATGTGCCTTTGCATGGAGTTTGATAAAGGATAAACTCTATGTAAACAAACCTAAATAGTTGTGGCTAACATAGCTCGTGGTGATGATGATGACCTGATTTATTTTCGTGCCTTTATAATGTCCAACTAAGACAGGATATTTCTGTCACAACATTCTTGTTTGTTGCATTGAAAAGGATAGGCATCAATAGCCTTTGTACTGTATATAATATTGTGTAAACTGAGTTGTTAAATCTCCACAACTGGGGAAACACAGGACCAAGTCGTTTGTGCAATCATTGATTACTGCTAAATTTAAGGCTACTAAGCTTGGAACTGAGGTTCATGTTCTTGCTCATTCTCGAACAATACTACATTTTATGTTATAACTCAATTATTGTGACGCCTTGCTCCTTATATCAATATGGTAAACTTATTATATCAAAGTTCCAAATATCTTGCAGGAACTTGCATTTTTTACTTCTAACGGTTTACTTGCTAGATACACTTAATCACTAAATTCAAAACTGAGCATTAAACAAACATTAGCAACTTTTGGCTCTTTAGCGCTTATGTTGTTCATTCTGCATTATTTCAGTTTGGAAATCTTCCATATGGATTTAGAGCAAACACTTGGGTGGTCCCTCCAATAGCTGCAGATCTGCCATCAATATTTCCTCCTCTTCCTGCCGAAGATGAAACTTGGGGTGGTAATGGTGGAGGCCAGGGACGAGATGGCAAGAAAGATCGGAGGCCATGGGCCAAAGAATTTGCAATCCTTGCAGCAATGCCTTGTAAAACACCGGAGGAGAGACAAGTCCGAGATAGGAAAGCCTTCCTTCTTCACAGCTTATTCATTGATGTTGCAGTCATGAAAGCTGTCAAGGTTATTCAACAACTGATCATCAAGAACGAGAGCTCAAATGAATCAAATTATCCCTCTGCTGCAGTTTTACGTGAAGAACAAGTCAGAGATCTAAGAATCACAGTTACAAAGGACAATACGAATGCCAGCACTAAATTGGATGTGAAATTGGATGGAATTCAAGCCCCAGGAAAGTCTTCTAAGGATCTTTGTCAACGAAATTTACTAAAAGGAATCACCGCAGATGAGAGTGCAACTGTTCATGTAATCAATAATCCAATACTTCTAGTTACAAATTCACACTTGGTTAATTTTATTGCATCTACTTTTCCTTTGTCATTAAAATGTGAAGTAGCATGTTCGTTTTTGCAGGATACTGCCACCCTTGGTGTAGTAGTTGTTAGACACTGTGGCTATACTGCTGTTGTCAGAGTTCCAACTGATGCTGGTTTAAGTGAGAGTCCTTTGACAGAAGAGGAAATTCATATTGAAGAGCAGCCTGAGGGAGGTAGTAACTCTTTAAATGTCAACAGGTACCACTTAAGAGGATAAACTCTTTATTAAACTGCTTCAGGATAAGTTAGGCATCTATAATGAGATTAATTTCTTTTTGGAGGAAAATAGTGAAATTTGTTATTTGTACCTTTCAGTTTGAGAATGCTTTTGCACAAATCCTCATCATGTGGAATCCAGAAGTCCCACTGTGCAGACATTGAAGATTTACATTCCTTCAGGTCTTTGGTGCGAAAAGTACTAGAAGATAGTCTACTGAGGTTAGATGAAGAAACCAAAGAACGGAAAATGTCAATAAGATGGGAGCTAGGGGCTTGCTGGGTGCAGCATTTACAGAATCAATCAGGAAATACTGATTCCAAGAAAAGTGAAGACAGTAAAGTTGAAACAACCGTAAAAGGGCTTGGTAAACAATTTGGTCAATTGAAACAGATAAAGAAGAAGGTACAAGATAATGGTGGAAAAACCAATTCTGCAAATGAAAACGCTACTTCTTTTGGCGTGGGCTTCATTAAGGAACATGTGGACGTTTCTAGGCTTAAGGAAGATAAGGAAATGATGCTACAAAAATTGCTTCCTGAAGCAGAATACATGCGCCTCAAAGAATCCGATACTGGTCTTCATATTAAGGTTTTATGCGTTCCCTCTGTTCCCTGACTGATTTATCTATTATATTTTGTTAAAACTGATTGACATGAAATTATTGTTAGCTGCATGATTCTTTCAAAATGCATACAACAAAATTCTTTACTGCTTAATCTCTTATGTCGTCCTCAACTTTGGATGCATACTATCTTTCCATGTTTGAACAAAACCTTGCCTTCAAGAATAAATTGCTTTATAATTATGCATTTGATCTTCTGCACTATCTTTGACTTCTGTGAATTATTTTTTGTCAGTCACCAGATGAGTTGATTGAGATGGCACACAAATACTATGAGGATATTGCTCTGCCAAAGTTGGTATAATTTCTAAACTGTCATATTTTTCTTTATATTTATTGGTTCTTCGCAAACTAGTCAGTTATTATTATCCTGCAAATATCTTTCAGGTAGCAGATTTTGCTTCACTCGAACTTTCTCCTGTTGACGGAAGGACGTTGACAGATTTTATGCATACCAGGGGTTTGCAGATGTGTTCACTTGGACGCGTGGTAAAACTATTGATTAGTAATGTTCACAGTTTTAGTCTAATGCAAATCTTTGTTAAATCATTGCTCGAGTTTAACTTGCAATATGAAAAGATAATAAGCCTTTTGTTTTCTGCACTTCCATTCACCTTCTGGACAGGTTGAACTTGCAGACAAGCTTCCTCACGTGCAGTCCCTTTGTTTGCATGAAATGATAGCTCGAGCATATAAGCATATACTTCAAGCTGTCATTGCAACTGTTGGCGATATGTCTGATATGGCTGGGACCGTTGCATCTTGTTTAAATGTATTGCTTGGATCAGTTCCAGCTGATAATACAGATATTTACTTGAACAATGACATCAGTCTCAAACATAAGTGGCTGGAATATTTTCTATCAAAGAGATTTGGGTGGAAATTGAAAGATAAAGACTGCAATGACTTGAGGAAGTATGCAATTCTACGCGGTCTTTGTCACAAGGTCCTGAAACATATCTGTCATGAGACTGTTATCTGATAAGTTATCTCCTGTCAAGTTGTTCTTGGTGATTTAATTTTAAAACACATTTTACCTTTTTTGATGCTGCAGGTAGGACTAGAGCTTGTGTCAAGAGACTATGACTTTGAGACTCCACATCCTTTTAGGAAATCAGACATTGTGAGCATGGTTCCTGTATACAAAGTAAGAATTTATAGTTTTACATGTTATTTTGTTTTCCTTTTTTCCGTAACTGATTGTTCTGACTTGGTATTGCAGCATGTTGCCTGCTCATCGGCTGATGGACGCACTTTGCTGGAGTCATCTAAGACTTCTTTAGACAAGGGAAAACTGGAGGATGCTGTTAACTATGGGACCAAGGTACAAGTTTTTGTTTATTATTGTTTTTGTCATGATTGTTGGTTTCAAAAATCTCTAATCATTTTCCCCTCTATTGTTTTTTAACTCTAGGCGTTAGCAAAACTAGTTGCAGTATGTGGTCCATACCACAGAATGACAGCAGGAGCATACAGTCTGTTGGCTGTAGTTCTCTACCATACGGGTGACTTCAACCAGGTACATGCCTTGGAGAAAGTTCATGAAGAAGTTTGATTATGACATTCAATATTATAGAATTGGTTTCTTAGCATGAAAACCATTTTGTTGCTATTTTTAAGAGTTGAAAGGGATAGAGCAGTATTAATGAATGCAAAAGTGAAAAAGTTTATTCATATGTTTTATACCTAAAAATAATACCTACTGACTAATATATTGGACTGAACAATTAAATCTAACAGTCCCTAGGTTTGTTGGGTAAACTGTCTGCCAAAAGTTATCGAACGTAAGAGGATTTGTCAGATGCAGTCAGTCAGTTAGCAGAACTCATCTTCTTTAATCCATCCAGGTATAAGAGTTTAATAGTGAGTTTACAGTATATAAACTTGCAGGCTTGTTTACCAAAAGTTAAAGCCATAAACTAGTTTAACAGTGAGTTGAAGACAATTTGTTTGACCAATTTGCAATACTTGTTGAGCAAAAAGCTAAAGCCATTGTAATTGGAAGATAAAAAGGCATTCCTTTTCTGCTTTGAAAGTAATAAATGCAGGGTAGGAGTTCTTTTGCATGGAAGAAAACAATTTTTTTGAATGATACTAGTTTGTTTTACAATTCTTTTGCATGCATGAGAACTTTTATCCTGCCAGGTTGTTGTTGCCAATAAGTTGAGTTCCATTTATTCCTAGGCAACCATCTACCAACAAAAGGCTTTGGATATCAATGAAAGGGAACTAGGTCTTGATCATCCAGATACAATGAAAAGCTATGGTGATCTTGCTGTTTTCTACTATCGTCTTCAACATACAGAACTGGCACTGAAGTAAGTTGAGCCTTTTCTTTACCATTATTTTTTTTTCCTACAATAGATAGATCCTACAGGGCAAAAGTTCAAAATTTGTTCTTTAACAATTTACTGACTCTGGTGCATGGTATAAGTCTGCTTTGATCACAATCCATATAAACATGCAACTTGAGATCTTACTATCAATATTAGATGAACTGCTTAGTATGTCTCATCTAAGATTTAAAATCTCTAGCAGTGTCATTGAGTGTAATGATATGTGTTTGATAGAATATCATGTTGATACGGTTTTAGTATAGAATTACTTTTAAATATAAGTTTATACTAATTAAAAATATATATAAATATTTGGAAGCAATACGTTGCAAATTGTTATAAGCATTTTGACGTCTTGCTAATACCAAAACGAAAACTGTACATCGGATGATAGAGGTGTTGGTTGCTACTCGGAAAGCCTAGAGGTTCCACTGTACAAAAATTTTGTACAAAGGTTTGAACCTTTTCCTAGCTACCATGTGTTCTTTTAAATTAAATTTTGGATCGCCTGCGGAACTTAACACGTTTGATCCAAAACTTAATCTATTTGTTCTTTTAGGTTTTGACTTGGATCTCCTGCGGAACTTAACACGTTCGATCCAAATCACCTAAGTTATTAATTCCATTAAATATTAATTTCCATAATTGGTTCCCAGTACTGACGTGGCGAGGCACATGGCCTTCTTGGATATGGGAGCAACCACCACCGACTAGACAAAACCTTTTATAGAAAGATAATATTTAATTTCCTAAAATAACTTTAGGTTAACCAAAAGGAACAATCAAATCACAAGAAAAAGAAGAAAACATAAGAACACTACATCGAAAATAAATTCGAAATACTAGAATCGTAAGCCTCTTGTATTTGGTATTATTTCCAAAAATAACTAGTATGATGCGGAAAGGAAAAATACTAGTTATACCTTTTAGAAAGACCTCTTGATCTTCTACCGTATTCCTCTTCTAACCTCGGACGTTGTGTGGGCAACGATCTTCCGAGATGAGAACCACCAAGCACCTTCTTCTTCCTTCTAGGTTTCGGCCACCAAAATTCTCCAAGAGAAGTAGAGGTTCGGCCACCACCACCAAGCTCCAAGGGATGCAAGAAATAAAACCTCCTTTCTCTCTTTCTTCTCCTAGCTAGAACCGGCCACCATCAAGAGCTCCAAGAGGGATTGCCGCCGGCCACAAGAAGAAGAGAAGAGGAAGAAGCTAGGGCCGGCCACCAAGGAGGAAAAGAGAGGAAGAATAGAATATAGTTATTCACAATGAAGCCTTCTCTACCCCCTCTTTTATAATCCTTGGTCTTGGCAAATAAGGAAAATTTAATAAAAACTTCCTTAATTCTTTTGCCATTAAAAAGGAAAATTTATTTAATTAAAACAATTTTCTCCTTTTAATTTTCAATGGCCGGTAAAATAAATCTCCAAGCAAATAAAATTTTAAACACCAATTAAAACTTCCTTATTTGCTTCCGGAAATTTATAAAAATTTCTCCAACAATTTTTATCCCTTCATGATTGGTTTATAAAAAGGAAATTTAATAAATTAAAATCTTTCTTTTAAACATGTGGATAAAAAGAAAGTTATCTCTAAAATTAAAAACTCTTTTAATCTACAAATAAGGAAAGATATCAAATCTTTTCTTAATCTCTTGTAGAAACTTATAAAAGAGAAAATTTAATTTTTAAACTTTCTTTTAAATCATGAACATGGTTAAAAAGGAAAGTTTTCTTAAAATTTAAAATCCACCTTTTAATCAACAAATAAGGAAAGATTTCAAATTTTAAACTTTCTTTTAAACATGTAGATGATTTACAAATAAGGAAAGTTTTTACCAAAAATTAAAACCATCCTTTTAAACTACAAATAAGGAAAGAGATTAATCTCTTCTCTTAATCTTTTGTAGAAAGCTATAAAAGGAAATTTTTAATTTTTAAACTCTCTTTTAAGATCATGATATCCACATAAGAAATAATAAAAATCCTTTTTAATTCTAGTGGTCGGCCACCAAGCTTGGGACCCAAGCTTTGGCCAACCACCAACTTGACTGGCCGACCACCTTAGCTTGGGTTCCAAGCTTGCCCCATTCGATGGGTAAGAAGGTGGGTATGCGGTGGGTATAAATCTCTATACTAGAGGCTATGATAGGGACCGAGAGGAGGAATTGGTTTTGGTCTCCGATGAAATTAAGCATCCCGTGTTCGCCTTAACACACAACTTAATTTCATCAATAATAATTCATTCCACTAAAGAACTATTATTGAACTACGCACCAATCCCAAATTATATTTGGCTCCTTCTTATTACGAGTGTGTTAGTCTCCTGTGTTTAAGATAACAATGTCCACTAATTAAGTAAGTTCGACAACTCACTTAATTAATATCTAGCTCCAAGAGTAGTACCACTCAACTTCATCGCCATGTCGACTGCAGGGTTTAATGACAATCCTTATGAGCTCCTCTCGGGGACATTCTCAACCTAGATTACTAAGATACGCTTCCTTCTATAATCAACAACACACACTATAAGTGATATCATTTCCCAACTTATCGGGCTTATTGATTCATCGAACTAAATCTCACCCATTGATAAATTAAAGAAATAAATATCAAATATATGTGCTTGTTATTATATTAGGATTAAGAGCACACACTTAATAATAACTGAGGTCTTTGCTTTATAAAGTCAATATAAAAGAAACGACCTCTAACGGTCCTACTCAATACACTCTAAGTGTACTAGTGTAATTATATAGTTAAGATAAACTAATACCCAATTACACTATGACCTTCCAATGGTTTGTTCCTTTCCATCATGGTCGTGAACTTATAACATAATTTCTGTGTGTGACACCACACACCATGTTATCTACAATATAAATTAATTGAACAACTACATTTATCATAAATGTAGACATTTGACCAATGTGATTCTTATTTCTAGATAAATGTTTATACCAAAAGCTAGGCTTTTAGTATACACTCTAACAATCTCCCACTTATACTAAAAGACTAAGCTGCCATATCTGCTGCCATACATCTGATTCCCAACCCTTCAACATGCCCATCAAAAGCTCTTGCCTTAAGGACCTTGGTGAAAGGATCTATAGGTCATCACCTGATGCAATCTAGGCGGCAACAACTTCTCCTCGTTTATACGATTTCTCGTATTGGGTGGTACTTGCGCTCTATTGTGTTTACTTGTCTTATAGACTTATGGTTTCTTCGAGTTTGCTACTGCACCAACATTATTACAATAAATTGTAATAATCTTTGGACAAACCAGAAATCATATCTAAGTCTATCTTGAGGTTTTTGAGTCATTCAGCTTTTATGGCTACCTCAGAGGCTTGCCATATACTAAGCTTCTATGGCGGAGTCCAGAAAAACACCTATGCTTATCACTCTTCCATAATTATGACTTTACCTCCTAAAGTAAACACAAAACCCCGAGGTTGACTTATTATTGTCCCTATCCGATTGGAAGTCAAAATCCATGCAACCCACAAGGACTAAATTAACTGCCTTGTAAGCTAGCATATAATCTCTAGTGCTTCTAAGGTACTATATGCTTTACTGCAGTCTACTATCCTTGTCCAGGGTTACTTTGATATCTGCTAACTATGCCCTTGGCAAAACAAATTTCTGATCTCGTGCATAGCATATATTAGGCTTCCGACAGCCGAAGCATAAAGAACTGCCTTTATTTCCTTTATCTCCTTTGATGTCTACAGAGACATATCTTTAGATAAAGTTATTCCATCCTAAAAAGGTAAGAAACCTTTCTTGGAGTTTTGCATGCTTAAAACGAGCAAGGATTTTTTCCGATGTATGAAGCTTGGGATAAGTAAAATATTTTTTTCTTGCGATCCCTTATTACTTTGATCTCAAGAATATATACATTCTCCCAAGTCCTTTATATCGAATTGTTTGGACAACCATACCCTTTTTGACAACATTTTGATATTGTTTCCAACTACCAAAATGTTATCTACATAGTAAAGAAATACCACCACGTTTCCATCACATCTTTCGTATACACAAGACTTATTACTAAATCCATAGATCTGATTACTTTGATAAATCGGATGTTCCAAGACCTTGAGCTTTGCCTCACCATGATCGATTGAGCTTACACAAGATGCTCTTAGCCTCCGATGAACCATTCGGTTGCTTTATATGGATGTTTTCTTCAAGACTTCCATTAAGGAATCTTGTCTTGACATCCACTTGCCAAATAGATAAAAGAATCCGGATAGATTTTAGCATGGCTACCGGTGAAAAGTTTTTTCATCAAGCCTTCTTCAAGATTTCTATCTTCCTATCAATCCTTCTTTCCTATTATGACCTTTTACACCCAAAGGCTTTTACACCACTGGTGGTTTTCAAGCTTCCAGTTTTATTAGAATACATATATTCTAATTCTATTATTCATTACTCTTTGCCAAGATGCATATTTATCTTGGAGTGCTTCGTCATATGTCTGGAGATCAGTCATGTCCTTCAGGATCGAGTCCAAAACTCTCCCAAAACATGAATCTTTTAAGGTTAACAACCTCCCACTACGACAAGGCATTTTCTGCAATTGTATCATTTGTGATACGTGTTGCGATTTCTTGTGATTGTACAGTTGGTACTAGATTAGACATGTCTTTTATTATTTCCTTAAGAACAAATTTACTTATGAGCACGTGGTTCATTATATAGTCCTTTTCTAAAAAATCAATCATTGATTGACCTTCCGATTTTTAAGACTATAAACCTACTTTTGTTTATCTAGGATAACTTACAAACAAGTGAATTCCTATCCAACTTATCATTATCTCTCCATATGTACTGGATTACCCGAATCCGAATATGCTTCAAATACGCTTATTCAGAACTCTATATGAGTAGAGAATTATGACTTTGGAAGGTACTACGTTCACTCGCTTCCGAGCATATCCTTAAAACAAATTTGGTAATTTTCTGAATAACTCATCACCTATCTAATTATTCTATAAGAGTTCTATACCTTCTTTCTACTACATCATTCTTGGTGTACCAGATGCAGTTAGTTGGGATTGAAATCCAACTTCCGATAAGTGACTCCTAAATTCTCCCAAGAGGTACTTGCCACTACGATCTTACCATAGTGTCTTTTACTTTAACATTTCTCCGCATCAGCCTTGTACTCTTTGAACTAATCAAAGTACTTAGTCTTGCACATTAAGTAAATTTATTTGTATCTTGAATAGTTGTCTATAAAATAGACAAAATATTCAATACTACCTCTTGATAGTCATAGGATCACACAAATCGAATGAACCAATTTCAACATATATTTGACTCCATACCCTTAAAAGCTTCTTGGTTATTTTCTTTCTAAGTAAGACTCGCAGGTTGGAAAGATTTCCACTACCAATGAACCCAAAAGTTCATTAGCTACCAATGAATCCTACTCAAGTATAACCTAGCTTTTAGATGCCAAAGATATAATTGGTTCATTTCCAAAGGTTGCTTTCTCTTAAAATTAGAAGATGTGTTACTAATTTCCATTTGTTGCATCGTGGGAGTTATTGGATTATAAATTGTCAACCATCATACCAGAATAGATAACTTCCCTATTTTTCTTGATAACAACTTTGTTATCAAAATAGACACAATATCTATAATAGTTTAGAAACTGAAATCAGGTTCTTTCTAAACTTGGTACGTAAAGACAATTACTTAAAATCCATATTTTATTCTTATCAAAGGATAAACATCTCCCATCGCAACCACTACCACTTTTACCCATGTGGACGGTGATTTAACTTTCATTTAGTTGTCGGGTTTCCTGGAACCCTTGAATTGCGAACATGATTAATGGCATCTTGTATCTACACTCCTGGTTTCGGTAGATAACACCACTAGACATGTTTCAACTAATGAATTAAATGCACCTAAATTGTTCTTAGTTCTAAGAAGACAGTCTACCTTAATGTCCAAGTCCTATTTCCAATCATTACAATTGGGACTACTAAGTCTTTTCTATAGTATGACTACTAGGATCGACAAACATCCTAAGAATCACAAAAATATTCGTCAAGATCAACTCCTTAAAGTCTCCATGAATTTTGTATATACAAAAAGAAGATTTTATTCATTAATTTTATTATCTCGACTTTACTTTACGACAAATAAAATTAATAGTTGATCCTTTCGATCAAATATTTGGTCAAAACTCTTTAATTTAAAATAACATTGATTCCTCAAACAATATTATTTAAATTCACCAACACCAAACACTGAATTTTTATGCCACGTTAGTGTGGACGATACAAAATTTAAACATTTGTAAGAGGAGGGTTTTACCATTAATTATTTTGTCAATAAATCTTTATGACAAATAAAATTACCTCAACACCGTGAATTTTGTATGCCACGTTAGTGTGGACGATACAAAATCAAACATTTGTAAGAGGGTTTTAATTTTATTATCTTGTCAACCTTTTATTCGACAAATTAATAGTTGGTTTTCTTCAATTACAGTGACTCCACGGGAGGATACTATTAGACATGCTAAGTGTATACCATTACTTGACACTAAGTCCATTAATAAGATTATGCCCCTTCCGTTGGAAGATCACACGCCCTTAATTAACTTCCTATAGTCATCCAAAATCGAAGTCTTTCTAGTGATCCACAAACAAGCTCATCCGTTATGGAGGAAGGCACTCGAGCCAACGCTTGTTTGCATCACTTACAAACCAAGAATGGAGACCATGGGATTTATTTAAAATCCCTCTCCCACTTAGTTATTTATAAACGAGGAATTTTAACTATACTAGTCTACTATACTCACACAGCACAATATAAAAGCAATAAATAGAAAATCTAATTTTCAACTATTATGGCTTTTATCTATCGTTGTCCTCCGTGTTGCCATCTTTGGCCACCGCCACCGGTCTAGTTGTCGCATCCATCTTGCTCCTTGTTCAGCCTCGGGTCCTCAAAAGTTCCACGCCTTGCAATCGATTCGTGACATATATAGAATTTTACATTTTTCGATCCTATATTCCTCGAAGGAATATACGTATCTAGATCAAAAATAAAATCCTAATAAAACTAAATACACTCCTGCTGTAATACAATCATGCACACAATAAAATGCCCTCGAGGTCCAATCACACATAATAACTATAAGCCATAATAGTTGGATCCTGCGTCCACAAAGTTAGACATCCTACTATTATCCCGCCTTAAATTATATATTACATGTGCATCATTAAACTAATACCAAATACACGAGGCAAATCCTAGCTCGATACCAATTGTTGGTTGCTACTCGGAAGCCTAGAGGTTCCACAGTACAAAAATTTTGTCAAGTTTGAACCTTTCCTAGCTACCATGTGTTCTTTTAAATTAAATTTTGGACTTAACACGTTTGATCCAAAACTTAATCTATTTGTTCTTTTAGGTTTTGACTGGATCTCCTGCGGAACTTAACACGCTCGATCCAAATCACCTAAGTTATTAATTCCTTTCCAGTACTGACGTGGCGAGGCACATGGCCTTCTTGGATATGGGAGCAACCACCACCGACTAGACAAAACCTTTTATAGAAAGATAATATTTAATTTCCTAAAATAACTTTAGGTTAACCAAAAGGAACAATCAAATCACAAGGAAAAGAAGAAAACATAAGAACACTACATCGAAAATAAATTCGAAATACTAGAATCGTAAGCCTCTTGTATTTGGTATTATTTCCAAAATAACTAGTATGATGCGGAAAGGAAAAATACTAGTTATACCTTTTAGAAAGACCTCTTGATCTTCTACTGTATTCCTCTTCTAACCTCGGACGTTGTGTGGGCAACGATCTTCCGAGATGAGAACCACCAAGCACCTTCTTCTTCCTTCTAGGTTTCGGCCACCAAAATTCTCCAAGAGAAGTAGAGGTCCGGCCACCACCACCAAGCTCCAAGGGATGCAAGAAATAAAACCTCCTTTCTCTCTTTCTTCTCCTAGCTAGAACTGGCCACCATCAAGAGCTCCAAGAGGGATTGCCGCCGGCCACAAGAAGAAGAGAAGAGGAAGAAAGGAGGAAAAGAGAGGAAGAATAGAATAGAGTTATTCACAATGAAGCCTTCTCTACCCCTCTTTTATAATCCTTGGTCTTGGCAAATAAGGAAAATTTAATAAAACTTCCTTAATTCTTTTGCCATTAAAAAGGAAAATTTATTTAATTAAAACAATTTTCTCCTTTTAATTTTCAATGGCCGGCCAAAATAAATCTCAAGCAAATAAAATTTTAAACACCAATTAAAACTTCCTTATTTGCTTCCGGAAATTTATAAAAATTTCTCCAACAATTTTTATCCTTCATGATTGGTTTATAAAAGGAAATTTAATAAATTAAAATCTTTCTTTTAAACATGTGGATAAAAAGAAGTTATCTCTATAAATTAAAAACTCTTTTAATCTACAAATAAGGAAAGATATCAAATCTTTTCTTAATCTCTTGTAGAAACTTATAAAAGAGAAAATTTAATTTTAAACTTTCTTTTAAATCATGAACATGGTTAAAAAGGAAAGTTTTCTTAAAATTTAAAATCCACCTTTAATCAACAAATAAGGAAAGATTTCAAATTTTAAACTTTCTTTTAAACATGTAGATGATTTACAAATTAGGAAAGTTTTTACCAAAGATTAAAACCATCCTTTTAAACTACAAATAAGGAAAGAGATTAATCTCTTCTCTTAATCTTTTGTAGAAAGCTATAAAAGGAAATTTTAATTTTTAAACTCTCTTTAAAATCATGATATCCACATAAGAAATAATAAAATCCTTTTAATATTCTAGTGGTCCACCTAAGCTTGGGACCCAAGTTTTGGCCACCTACATGACTCATCCACTTGGTCTTGGCCCTAGCTTGGGTTCCAAGCTTGGGTATGTGGTAGGTATAAATCTCTATACTAGAGGCTACGATAGGACCGAGGAGGAATTGGTTTTGGTCTCCCGATGAAATTACACTTCGCTTCGAACACACAACTTAATTTTATCAATAATAATTCATTCCACTAAAGAACTATTATTCAACTATCGCACCAATCCCAAATTATATTTTGGGCTCCTTCTTATTATGAGTGTGTTAGTCTCCCTGTTTAAGATAACAATGTCCACTAATTAAGTAAGTTCTTGACAACTCACTTAATTAATATCTAGCTCCAAGAGTAGTACCACTCAACTTCATCGGACTAAGTCCACCGCAGGGTTTAACATGACAATCCTTATGAGCTCCTCTTGGGGACATTCTCAACCTAGATTACTAAGACACAGTTTCCTTCTATAATCAACAACACACACTATAAGTGATATCATTTCCCAACTTATCGGGCTTATTGATTCATCGAACTAAATCTCACCCATTGATAAATTAAAGAAATAAATATCAAATATATGTGCTTGTTATTATATTAGGATTAAGAGCACACACTTCAATAATAACTGAGGTCTTTGTTTCTTTATAAAGTCAGTATAAAAGAAACGACCTCTAATGGTCCTACTCAATACACTCTAAGTGTACTAGTGTAATTATATAGTTAAGATAAACTAATACCTAATTACACTATGACCTTCCAATGGTTTGTTCCTTTCCATCATGGTCGTGAGCTACTGTTTATAATTTATAAGGTACTGATAACATGATCCTCTGTGTGTGACACCACACACCATGTTATTTACAATATAAATTAATTGAACAACTACATTTATCATAAATGTAGACATTTGACCAATGTGATTCTTATTTCTAGATAAATGTTTATACCAAAAGCTAGGCTTTTAGTATACACTCTAACAAGAGGATTATTTCTTGTAGTATCCTCGTGAGATCGACGTCATAGTGTTGTTCCAAAGTCAAATTAAATAATTCTCCCAAGGCAAATGGTACTAAAATTGGTTTCTTCACATGTCCTTCAATATATCTCAATTCACCATTAGGAATTGGACTTGCACCACTAGATATAACATATGAATACATGTCTCCAAGCTTTGATATGATCGATCACTGTATGTTGCATTAGAATTATAATAATCATGAACTTCATTTGGTTTGTCATCCATATATCTAGTTTATTGATACTAACTCTTTAATAGCTTAATGCCATGATAGTCATCCCTTGCATCCAAGATATTTGGTAGTACTTAGTATCTAAGATATAACTTTATTAGCATTTGTATATAACTCTGATTTATATAACATCTTTTTGTGGATGCCTCAAGTGACATGGCAGCAAACACGTTATATAGAGTCGTTAGTAACATTATCTGAAGTTTAAGCCTACATTTCTATGTCCCTTGTTGATTGTCATGTTTCAACCTACTAAGCAAACTAATTATTGTATGCTATATACCTGAGTGTACTTTTCCTTCACTCAATGTAGAGTTTTCCACATGTATCAGTGATCTGTGTAGTGAGCTGCACTCTCCTATTTGAATTTTCATTTATGTTTTATTCTCCTTGTTGTCTTGCAACTAGGATAGGGTAACTTTTGTTCTTTGTTTATGACAGGTATGTTAATCGTGCGTTATACCTACTGCACCTGACTTGTGGCCCTTCGCATCCTAACACTGCTGCAACATACATAAATGTGGCCATGATGGAAGAAGGGTTAGGAAATGTGCATGTTGCTCTTAGATACCTACATGAGGCGTTAAAATGCAATCAGAGACTACTCGGAACTGATCATATACAGGTTAGTACTTGTCCTCCTTTCCCTCTTCCTCTTTTCTTCTTTATTGTAATTTTTATTTCCTGAAATAAAAATTGTATCCTGAAAATTAAAACATGAAATTGTATATTTACTGACCTTATATTCATTTCACAGACTGCAGCTAGTTATCATGCTATTGCCATTGCTCTGTCTTTGATGGAAGCTTATTCTTTAAGCGTCCAGCATGAGCAGACAACTCTACGCATACTACAAGCAAAGCTTGGATCAGAAGATCTACGAACACAGGTAACCATTCACATAGGGACCGATATACTGTCTGTTTTCACTGTCTGGTGATCTTATCCTAATCACAGTGGTGTTCATCCTATAATGCAGGATGCTGCTGCATGGCTTGAATATTTTGAGTCTAAGGCTCTCGAGCAACAGGAAGCTGCACGAAATGGTACTCCAAAGCCTGATGCTTCCATTGCGAGCAAAGGTCATTTGAGGTAAATTAAACCATTACTAAGTACGAACAACATGTCGAGACAATTTAATTGGAACAAAAGGTTCAGACATTTTGAATGACACGACTTCTGATAGAGGCTAGTGGAGTTAATTTCATTGTTGATTCTTAAAAAATTTCTAGCATAGTTTTTCCAAACTTCCCCGTCTTGGTTCTCTACAGTTTAATTGATTCTCCAATTCGTGTTGCACTTTTTATGCAGTGTATCAGACCTTTTGGATTATATCAATCCTGAGGCAGAACAAAGATCCAGAGAAATTCAAAAGAAGCAAGCCCGAGCAAAGGTTCTGTTTTGCATTTTTTACAAGGAATAAGTCAAACATCTTACTATGTTCTATTTTCCTCGCAGATAAAAGATAGAAATGGACAAAACCAATCTGAAACTGTGGAGATTGATGATGACAAGGTCGATATGCCAAAGCAGGAACGGATGGCGACCAATGATAAGGAAAACAACTCCTATGTTCAGCCACCCATGGAGCTTAAGGATGAGAATCCCAATATCGTTGTCATTCATGTCTCAAGATCGAATCCGGAGGACAGTGTTATGGAGGAAGACCCAACTGAAGATGGATGGCAAGAAGCTGTCCCCAAGGGACGATCTCTCACAAACCAAAAAACAGTAGCAAGGAGACCTAGTTTGGCCAAAATCAATACAAATTCACTAACTAATGTAGAAAATCCACGATATCGAGCAAAATCTTCCCCCAATACATCTTCTCCTGGAACACCAGCAAATGATGATAGCATGCCTGCTTCTGCTAGCCCTGCTTCAAAGAAGTTCATCAAGAATCTCAGCTTCAACCAGAAAGCAAGCAGCATTGCTGCCTCAATGGATGCAGATCCTGCCTCCGCAGCTACAGCTCCCAGGCTGGTTTCATCACCAATAGGGAACACTAGTCCCTCGACCAGGAAAAACTTATCATACAAAGAAGTGGCATTGGCTGCTCCAGGATCTATCATCAAGGTTGCAGAAGATAAAGTGATAGCTGAAACCCATTCAGATAACCAGGATAGGGAAATGTCACACGGAATAAGGGAACAGAGAACTGATGATTCTAAAAAGGAGATGAGCGAACATAAAAATCTTGAAGGAACCAAACATGCATCTACTCATGAGGAGTTTAAGGGCTCTGTTGTGGAAGGAGATAACCAAGAGAAAATGAATTCTATCATGGCAGAAGCATCACTGAAAGTGGCAAGTTCTGTAGTGGAAGAAAAAGATGCTATGGTTTCTAATCCAAAAGATTCCATCACTCTTGAAGAATATAATGCAACCTCAGCAGAATCTCAGAGAATTTCAGAAATAAGTGAAAAAACTACGCAAGGCAAGGAAGCTACTGCAATACAAGAATGCTGTGAAATATCAGTCATAGGCTCTCACGAGAAGGAATTAGAGTTAAGAGTATCTGCTTCGGATGGTACTGATATGGACCAAACTAATGCTGCTGCTTATATGGAAGAAGTGAGCAATGCTGGTGAAGAAATGCAGGAACAAGTATCAAGTGGATGTGAAAGTGAGCCTATAAAAGAGAAGAACAATGAAATAGCCAAAGAGCCCAGCAGCAAACTATCTGCAGCTGCTGCTCCATTCAATCCATCGACAATAGCAGTTTTTAGCTCAGTCGCATTGCCAAGCTTCAATGATCACGGAGGAATTTTACCACCACCTTTAAATATCCCTCCTATGGTAGCAATCCCTGTGCGTAAGCATCTCCACCAGTCTGCTACTTCGAGGGTACCCTATGGTCCACGGATAACTGGTGGTTACAATCGGTCAGGTTATCGTAGTCATCGCAACAAATTGCCATTTCAGAATGGTGAGTTGGCTTCTCAGGATGGTAATTCTTTGAGTCCAAGAATGAATCCTAATGCTGCTGAATTTGTTCCTGCCCAACCATTGATTCAGAACAGCTACCCAGTGTCCCCAAGTGATTCTCAAACATCACCAAACAGTATTTCACTCTCCCCTCAATGTTTACCTTCATCGCCAGATAGTCTGATGGCATCACCAACACCAGATGAAGCTCTTGTGAAAGAAAATGACAATATCACTAAAGTTGAACAATCTACTGAAGGTGAAGATGCTACTATAAATGCTGAACAGGATACTCCTGAAGGAACTATTTCTGAAGACCTTCAGCTAGTAGATATCACACCAGAACCAGCAAAGTCTATCGACGAGCAAGAATGTTTGGTTGACTAGCGCTACATTGAAGATCATGTTGTCAAGGTGGTTGAGCAAGGGTGCGTAATCTGAAGTGAGAGTAATAAGTTGATGCTTGCCGTGATCAACCTACAAGTCTGACATTTTCAGAGGGAAATTTTGAGTTGTTTTCTTTACTTCTCTAGATTGTGCAAATTTCAAATGTCACCACCAACTCTAGAGCATCGATGAGGGATAAATACCATGGAAGCTAAATGTTAAATGAGACCAAATAAAAAGGCAATTGGTCAGGATCCATGCACTTGTTTCCGCATTCCCTCCATATCGTCATTCAATTTCAGTTTCTTGATGGTTAGTATTTTTATCAATACCTTTATTTGTCATATGAAGTACAGCAGCACTAGTCCTGATTAAAAATAAGTGATGCATTGGGAGATGTCTTCGTGATTCTCTTCTGTAGTTTGGTAGAATTGAATTGTGTATCCTTCGAGTTTGAGGAACCGAATGTGCTCGTGTTAATCTTGGTTTAAACTACTATCTTATTCGATAATGCAAGATAAGATTCAATTTTAGTTGCATTTTTCTCCTGTATTTTTTCACAGCTTTTTCTACAGTTATAACTTCAGGGAAACTATGTATAAGTTTTAGTTTAGAATTGCATTATGCTTCCCTTTGCTTTGTCCCACTCTACTGAAGATTTTCTTGTTTAACTGATCCATCTTTCGTCCATAAGCTCTCTGTTTAATTCACCTTTGTTTGCTAATCTATCATTGAGGGTCAATTTCCAACAAAATAAGAAAAAAAATATAGAATAGTATTATTATTTCAAATTAAATATATTTTATTAAAAAAATAAGTTTCATAATTTTTTCATATGTTACTATTTAATTAAGAATATAGACAGTTTAATAAGGTCGGAGCGAGTTGAGAGACGGGTTAAATCATATCTCAAAAATAGAACAGGGGACACTCATTTTCGGAACAGAGGACCTCGGTACCATTTCATAAATATGGTTATTGATCCTCAGTTATACACCTGTAAAATTTGCAACCGACACAAAAATAGAAAAAATAGTAAAATAATTTCGAATTTCTGTCGTAAACCAGTATGGACCCCACGACATCGACCACTTAAACCTATCTGGACTGCTGAGCCACAAGAGGTACAATCAAGATGAGGAGTGTATGATTCCGTGACTGAAAGATAAGGTCCAGAGGTCGATCCCCGGGGTGTTATTGCCTGGGATTAACGTCTCCGCCATGCACTTTCCACCTGTGTACCTGCATTTACCTCCCTCCATATCCGTGGGACTGGCTCTATGGGGGCCGCTGATGTGGCGATTTCACTTTTTTTTTTTTTTTTTTTTTTTTTAAGAAATAATAATCTGAGATTCTATTGAGGATTCCCTGTTTAATTTCACTTACTTTTTTATTTAAGGCGACACGTTATGGAGAGTCAGTGTTTCTCTGTGAAGGTTAAAAATCAAGTTTGAAAGGCCTTCCCACGTCAAGAATGTGATTATATTAGAATAGAAATATTTCTAAATTATAATATAGATATTATCCAAATTACATCTAAAGTATTAGTAGATTATATTATCAGTGTTATAAAAATATATATCAAATGCTATTAAAATTATATCTTAAATAATATCACCATTTGTATCCCTTCTGACAATCACTTACAATCATCCACCAAGAGTATATTTGACTAATGAAAGGAATATATCCCTCTGATCTGAGACGCTAAAAGCTCTTTGATTATAAATGCATTCTCAAATGATATTACAGAAAAGGTAGACAATGAAATTGTGACTACAGCTCACCCTTCCAATGCATAGTTACCAATCCAGAAATGCTTAATATCAGTGTAATCATCTTATCATTCTGGTTGGAAAACTGGCACAAATGTAAAGCAAGAGTCGAGAAATACCTTTCTGTGATAATTTTAATTTGCAACGAGGCATTAGTCAATAAATTCTTCCAACGTACCCTGACAACAATACAAGAGTGTTGGCTAAATGGAACATTACGAGAAATGTGAAGAGTTAGATCTACAGAACCTGTGAGATGAATGGTTCAGCATCAGCACGCCTAAGAAAATGGAGAGAGTTCTTGGTGAGAGCCACTGTGTGATCACCAAGGCATACATCGCCAATATCGTCCAGCACCCTCACTCGAATATATGGATCCTTTGGAGGAACCATATCCTAAAAACATCACTCGAACCTCTTAGGAAAAGGATTGTAAGACAATTAGGCACAAATATAATGGACGATGAAAGTCACATACCACAGTCAAATCTAGATCCATTTCAGCCATGTAGGACTCTAAGGCCTCGGAGTGGTTTTTGAAATACTCAATTTCCAAATTATGCAGCTTTACTAGTATTTCTTGGGGAAGAACACTGCCTAGTTTCCATCTCAAACTCTGAATGATCGCTTCCCGGTTATATCTGTTATCAGAAGAACGAAACCAATGATGCATGTATAACTTCAGAATTCAACAATAACGTTGTGCACGAGCAAACTATATTTGTTCAAATTACATGTAAGCCATGAGACAGCGTTTGTTCCGGATCAAAGAAAGATGATGAATTACTGCACCAAAGTGGTCTTCATTCCTAGCTCTTTGTATATCTAGGTTTTGCTCCTCTATTTTCCTGATTTAGAATATAAACAAATTATCAGAGAAAAGGCACTTAATTACATGCAAGTATACTAAGGAAAGAGCACTAAAGCTTGCCTGATTAATGATTGAAGCTGCAGGTTGTGCTCATCACATTCCTTGATGACTTGTTCAAATGCATCGCTCTACAATTTTCCAGACAAGTTCTAGGTTTAAATCAGAACAAGTGAACTAGAAATAAAGTAAAAAATTTACTGGCATTACATATAAGGACAAAACAATTATTTAGAACAGTACTATCATATACGAATACATAAAGCCAAAATCATGTGCCTTGATGATGGAAAGTTCTTAATAAACACTAACTAGCAAACATTGGAATTCCAGCAAAGAATTAGAGAAATAATTGAATGTACTGCATATTACATATGTAATTGCAGTAGGGACCCGCTCGTGTGGCTGCTAAACCTGCGTGTCTGTAAGTTTGCTTCCATGTGGAAAACATGGTTTTACGCAGGTTGACATAGCAAATTGCCAAATTGGTTTTACGCGGGTTTTACTGGCCCAATTGGATAAATAAAAATGCCCGACTCAACCTATCTACTCAACTAGTTTGCTTGTATCACTTGATCTGATTAGTTAAATCCATTTGTTTGGGCTAACTCATCAACCCATTAAGTACATGTGTCTAGCTGATTCTTTTATTGATCTCAATTTTAGTTTTTAAACAATATCGTATAAAGTATTATATTTGTTAGATGTGGAATGAAACATATTATTCCTCTTATTAAGCAATATTATATTTGATAGATATCAACCCATCTAATCTGTCCGGTTCCCCATCTCTTTGGTTGAATCAAAACAAAGTGCAATTCATAAAAAAATAAAAAATCCTCCACTAATTGAATACGGCAATTTGTCTTCTGATTAGTGCTTTTTAGAAACTCTCTGAAAAAATGCTACCGCACTGATCTGTCTGGTTCCCCATCTTATTAGTGCTTTTCAGATTAATTAAGAGTTCTTTAAAAACCCTATGTTAATACAAAGAACTCTTAGTTAATCTGAGAAAAAAAATAAAGTAATTTTGTTTGTAAATAAAAATGCTACAGCCCTTGGAACAGAACAGTAAGAAATAGCTTACATTAAAGGGTGCTAATTGTCCAGCTTCACAGCATGCTTGCTCTTTCAAAAGCTGGGATGCACGCCTTCCATACATGGCCTTTAGATTGGCTCAGTTCTATGATCTAACAAATGGTTCCAAACATTGCTTTAGATTGATTTACTTCAACCGAAAATATACAAACGCAAACAGCAAAACTCAAGGATTCATTACTCTTAACACTAGAAAGAAAGCAAAACCATAATTGTTACGTCTCATTCAGGATAATTCTACCTAACAAGACAAGCATTTGATGCACACAAACCTAATGACAACAACAAATTTATGCTAACATCATGCCAAATTTTAATAAAGCAAATCATATCCCTACCAGGTAATCACAACAGTCCTAAAGGTTCAGCAACTCAACAGCCACTCCTGAAACAAGATGCAAAAGAAAAGTAGTTAACACATAAAGAATGTGTACCAAATGAATGAACTCAGGGCGTGTACATTAATTATCATCAAAAGTAATATCAAAACACAAAGCTATGCATCTAGTTGATGCAATTTTATGCTGCCAAGTCACCAACCCAGTGCATCAAAGCACCTCTACCACTGCAACACTTACTCTGTTGCACCAGAGCAGCTGGATAATGCATTAATACCACATTGATACCGCATCACTTAACATGTCTACAACCAACAAACCATCAAGTAGGTCAAGCATAGGATCTACAGGTTCTTGTAACAGTTCATTAGGCATAGTGCTACATGGTCGCACAGGTATGGCTACTGGCACTGAATTTACTTGAAAGTGCTGCAGAAGTTTGATTTCAGCCATGATCAACTAAACTCCCATGTATGAATTGGAGCCTAGTCTAAATCATCAAAAGTAAAATTAGATTTAATCCCAAATCAAACGATAAACAAAACCTTCACTGCACTTACAATTTGACTTGAGTCATCCCAAGCCACACACATATAAGACAATGGAAATTCCACCATTATCAGGAACCTCTTCCCATTGGATCACATACCAAACTCAAGACTAGGTTTGCTCCAATTTCATATATCATAAACTATATTAGAACCCAAAAGTCTTCCAGACTAATTTATTCTTTCCACGAATCAAGGTACAGGCTTTTCGAAATATAAAATAATAACAACAAAAAGGCAATCTGAAACTGAACGAATAAAAATTCTCACATTAAAAATCAAGAAAGCTTTCGCATAAATTATATGCACACAGCACAGAGAGCCAGATAGATCACTGAGAAAATCAACAGACAAGAAGTTTAAGTAGCATTGCATTTCCTTTTATTGGTTTAGATATCTAGCATCCTACTCCAATAAATAGAAATCCAGCCCAACCGATGCCTGCCATTTCACTAGTCAGCAGCAACGTCCCTTCTCCAAGCAGTTCAATATTCAACGAGGCAAAGAGAAGGAACATAAACACCTATGGATCCGGAGAAACCTCCATGGGATATGTTGTAAGCGACTGAAGTGGAGATACAAGCTCAATGAAGAAGTGGCGGTGTTTCGGCCTGGATAGTCCGGTAGAGAAGCCAAAAAAGAAAGTCTATAAATAGACAGGCGCCGAGGGTGATACATCCTTCACCTTGTGGACCAGGATCATGTAGTTGATCAACATTCACTTGTAGACATTTATGGCTGATATGAACCCCATACCAGGCCAAGTTTAGACACCATTCAACTGTGAATGCGGCCATGTAAACCGCCTACCACAACATTCGAAATGCTCCTCAAGAATTCAAATCCTGCACGATTTGGCAGTCTCCTCCTCCTTTGTTATGCCTCTGTAGATCTTCACGGTTACTATCACCTACTCAGATTGCGAAAGATGCCTATCACCTCAGCACTTACGGAGATCGGCCTCAGTGGAAACTCTCTGTAGGTAAATTACCTTCGGAGAAGAGCTCACAGCTGCATAGGTCTGTCGCAATAGCGTGTAGATCTACTCGGATGGTTAAATTGCAAGTAACAGTACCACCGTGGCTGGTCCGGAGCGCACATGAGGAGGAGATCGTGCGATGGGTCGGGCTGCTTAGTTTGATTTCTTTCCCTTACTTGAAGATCCCAAAAGAGGTTGAAGATCCCAAAAGAGGATCTTAAAGCTTACCAATTTTTGCCATTCGATCAGGAAAAAAAATGAGATAGATGATGATACCTTAACTGATCGTCGAAGAGTTTGCAAACACGATATCCGTGAAACAAGAGGGAGAGCAAAATAAGGTGACGCAGAGGAGAAAGCGCCGGTGGTGGTACGATCAAAGAAGAGGTCGGAGTTTGTCGGCGACGTGGCAAGGTTGCAGACAAGGTGGTAGGGTTTGGTTGCAGGATGTTCACACGAAGAGAGACTTTTGTCTTAACCATAAAAATCTTTTAGATTCCCTTCTCAAAATTATAATGGGCTGCAATTTACCAAAGGACGCAAATAGAGATCTAAATTTATCAAAAAGCGTACGTTACTTTGGTATTTATCAAAGAACGCACCTTTTTAAGTGCATTTCCTATTTTGTACAAATCTGACTTTTTTTTTCACTGTCATTTCTCACTCTCTTCTATTTATTTTCTATTATGCATGCAACCAATCTAATTTTTCCTCTCCGCTCTTCTCTTTCGACTTTTTTTTTTCAATGTGTGCATGCATAACATAGGCCTGATATATAAATCATATCAGGCCCACAACGTTTAGAGTTTAGTTGATTTTTTGATAACATTTTAATATATATTTTAATATATTTGGAGAAATCGAAATAATCAATAGATGACATATTTGAATTCTTTGCAACCCCATAAATCAACAGAAACTGATCCATTATTTATTTTGGCTTCTACGCAGGTGTAAAATTGTAATAATGATGAATTGACAAAAACCCTCATGCGTGGGCCTGATATGAATCATATCAAACCCAACGTATAAGAATTATTTCACTAATTTTTTCTTATTATATTTTATCATCTTTTAGAAGTTGAAATAAATAATAGATAACATATTTTAACTCCTTGCAATATTACAAATCCACATAAACTGAAATGGGTGCAATCGGAGCTCTCTAGGTCCATCAGCGGGTTTTGATCGAAACCCACTGATCGACCTAGAGACCTCAGATTGCAGTCATTTCAAGTCCTATGGATTTCTAAAATTGAAAGAAGTCCAAATATGATCTCCATTATTATTTTTGGCATTCCTAGTGGTGGACCAGAGGTTTTGAAAAACCTAAATTTCTCTCTTTCTTATTTTTCTTTTTTTTTGTTATTAGGCCTAATATCTCCCATATCTAGCCCAACGTGAGCCTGATATCTCTTCATATCAGGCCTAATAAAAAATAAAAAAAAAAGATTTAGATTTTTCAAAACCTCTGGTCCACCACTAGAAATGCCGAAAATAATAATAAAAAACATATTTGGACTCCATGCAATTTTAGAAATTCACAGGAACTGAAATGAGTGCAATCGGAGCTCTCTAGGTCCATCAGTGGATTTCGGTCAAAACCCACTGATTGACTTAGAGAGCTCCGATTGCACCCATTTCAATTCCTGTGGATTACTAATGTTGCAAGAAGTTCAAATATGCTCTCCATTATTATTTTTGACATTCCTAGTGATGGACCAGAGGTTTTGAAAAACCTAAAACGTATGGGGATTGTTTTGTTGATTCTTTCTTATTATATTTTAACATCTTTTAGAAGTTGAAATAAATAATAGATAGCATATTTTAACTCCTTGTAACAATAGAAATCTATAGAAATTGAAATGGCTGCAATCTGAGGTCTCTAGGTTAATTATTGGGTTTCGGTCAAAACCAACTGATAGACCTAGAGAACTCCGATTGCATCCATTTCAGTTTCTGTGGATTTCTATTGTTGCAAGAGATAAAATACGCTATCTATTATTTATTTCAACTTTTAAAAGATGTTAAAATATAATAAGAAAGAATCAGCAAAACAATCTCCAAACGTTTTTGGTTTTTCAAAACCTCTGGTCCACCACTAGGAATGCCAAAAATAACAATGGAGAGCATATCTGAACACCTTGCAACATTAGATTTATAAAATTGCATGGAGTCCAAATATGCTTTTTATTATTATTTTCGGCATTCCTAGTGGTGGACCAGAGGTTTTAAAAAATCTAAATCTCTCTTTCTTTCTTTTTTTTTCTTTTTTTTTGTTATTAGGCCTGATATGAAGAGATATCAGGCTCACGTTGAGCCAGATATGGGAGATATTAGGCCTAATAATAAAAAAAAAGAAAAAAAAAAGAAAGAGAGAAACTTAGGTTTTTCAAAACCTCTGATCCACCACTAAGAATGCCAAAAATAATAATGCAGAACATATTTGAACTCCTTTCAATTTTAGAAATTCATACGACCTGAAATGGCTGCAATCTAAGGTCTCTAGGTCGATCAGTGGGTTTCGATCAAAACCCGCAGATAGACCTAGAGAGCTCCGATTGCACCCATTTCAGTTTATGTGGATTTGTAATATTGCAAGGAGTTAAAATATGTTATCTATTATTTATTTCAACTTCTAAAAGATGATAAAATATAATTAAAAAAAATTAGTGAAGTAATTCCTATACGTTGGGTCTGATATGATTCATATCAGGCCCACGCATGAGGATTTTTGTTAATTCATCATTATTACAATTTTACACCTGCGTAGAAGCCAAAATAAATAATGGATCAGTTTCTGTTGATTTATGGGGTTGCAAAGAATTCAAATATGTCATCTATTGATTATTTCGATTTCTCCAAATATATTAAAATATATATTAAAATGTTATCAAAAAATCAACTAAACTCTAAACGTTGTGGGCCTGATATGATTTATATATCAGGCCTATGTTATGCATGCACGCATTGAAAAAAAAATCTAAATACCAAAGTAACGTACGCTTTTTGATAAATTTAGATCTCTACCTGCGTCCTTTGGTAAATTGCAGCCCATTATAATTTTGAGAAGGGAATCTAAAAGATTTTTATGGTTAAGACAAAAGTCTCTCTTCGTGTGAACATCCTGCAACCAAACCCTACCACCTTGTCTGCAACCTTGCCACGTCGCCGACGACCTCCGACCTCTTCTTTGATCGTACCACCACCGGCGCCTTCTCCTCCGCGTCACCTTATTTTGCTCTCCCTCTTGTTTCACGGATATCGTGTTTGCAAACTCTTCGACGATCAGTTAAGGTATCATCATCTATCTCATTTTTTTTCCTGATCGAATGGCAAAAATTGGTAAGCTTTAAGATCCTCTTTTGGGATCTTCAAGTAAGGGAAAGAAATCAAACTAAGCAGCCCGACCCATCGCACGATCTCCTCCTCATGTGCGCTCCGGACCAGCCACGGTGGTACTGTTACTTGCAATTTAACCATCCGTAAGTGCTGAGGTGATAGGCATCTTTCGCAATCTGAGTAGGTGATAGTAACCGTGAAGATCTACAGAGGCATAACAAAGGAGGAGACTGCCAAATCGTGCAGGATTTGAATTCTTGAGGAGCATTTCGAAAGTTGTGGTAGGCGGTTTACATGGTTGCATTCACAGTTGAATGGTGTCTAAACTTGGCCTGGTATGGGGTTCATATCAGCCATAAATGTCTACAAGTGAATGTTGATCAACTACATGATCCTGGTCCACAAGGTGAAAGATGTAGTCGATTCATTGACATTAAAAGAACGAGCCAGTCCCTCAGTCCTCCCCTCCCATCCCCAGAACCCAACTCGTTCGCCAGGCGCGCGCCCGGGCACGTCTGGGCGCGCCTTCGCACCTCAACGGAGGCGCGATGAGGCGACGAGGCGCGATTGCACGCGCGATCATGAACAATATCTATATTCTTAACAAAAAAAAATGAATTAGGGTACGGGGAGAAGAAAGAAACGCAAGAAGGAAAGAAGAGAACGCAAGCAGAAGAAAAGAGGGCAAGAACAAGGAAGAAGAAGAAACCTGAACCGTTCTCCGCCGCCGTTGCTGAGTCGCGCCGTCGCCCAAGTATGTGTTTTTTCCTTCTTTTTTTTGTTTTTCTGTTCTTCGATTCTTCCTCTCTTCTTCGTTTTTCTTCTGTTATCTTCTTGATATCTTCTTGATATCTTCTTCTTCTTCTTCTTCTGCTATTTCTTTTCTTCTATTTTTCTCTTCTTCTCTTCTTCGTTTCTTCTTCTTTTTTCTTTTCTGTGTTCTGGTATCTTCTTTTCTTCTTCTTTTTCTGTTTTTGCTTCTCGTTGAGTTACTTTCGTGTTCTTGCTGCTGCTTGATTTTGTTTTCTTCTTCCCGTTTTTGCTATTTTTGCAGATTGTAATCTTGCTTGCTGTCTGTTTTGCTGTTTTTTTAATCCTGTTTTATCACTTTTGCTGGTTCGTGCTACTGTCCAGTATTTCATTTGTTTTTTTCAATGTTTTTTCATTTTTTAATCCTGTTTTTCTTTTTGTTTTTTCATTTTTGTATTGCTGGTACACTGTTCTTGTTGTTGTGTTGTCCGTTTTGCTGTATTTTTGATCCTGTTCATCCGTACTGCAGATGCTATCTAGTTTGTAATTTGTTTTTTTTTCTGTTTTTTCATTTTTTTTTATTCTGTTTGCTTTTTTTCTAGTTTTTCTATTACAGGTACAGTGTTCTTGTTGTGTTGTCCGTTTTTGCTGTATTTTTGGTCTTGTTCGGGCTGCTGTCCTATTTTTCATTTGTCTTTTTGTTCTCTTTTTACCAGTACAGTGCTTTTCTATTCTTGACAGCGTTGATTTTATTTTATTTTTGATTTTTCAAGCTATTTTCTTGTTCAATTACAATTATCATGGAAGGTAGTAGTGATACTCCAACATATATATCAAAAGATCCTGGATGGAATTATTTTCAAAAAGTTAATCCGAATAACAAAAATGATTTGATTTGTAACTTTTGTCAAAAAGTTACCAAAGGGAGTATCTATCGTGCAAAACATCATCTTGTTGGAGGGATTCGAAATACTACAACTTGCAAAAAATGTCCACCTCATGTACGTGAAGAAATTAAAAATTTCATGGAGAAAAAGACGGAGAAAAGTAATCTTTCTAAACTTGCGACATTGGACTTTGAGGATGTAGACCCTCTTGGTGATGATATTGATATGGATGATATTGGAGCTAAAGTTGTGCCGCCGCCTACAAGTATAAGTACAAGTTCTAGATCAGTGAATATGCAAAAAAGACCCAGACAAATAGGTCCAATGGATACGTATTTTGCTCCTAATGTGCAAAAAAGTATCGAAAGTAGAAAGGGTAAAGAGAGACAAACTACGATAAATTAGGCATACAAGAAAGAATTGAGGGAAAAAACTTGTATGGCCATAACTGAGTGGATGTATGATGCGGCGATTCCTTTTAATGTCGTTAACTATTCAAGCTTCAAAAAGATGTTGGACTTGGTCGGCCAATATGGTATAGGTCTAAAAGGACCTAGTTATCATGAGGTGCGGGTTCCTTTTCTAAAAAAAGCTGTTGATAATGTGACAAATGATTACATTAAGTCGTGTGAAATAAAATGGGCCAAGTATGGTTGTAGTTTGATGGCAGATGGGTGGACAGACAAAAGGCACAGGACATTGATTAATTTTTTAGTGAATTCTCCTAAAGGTTCAGTTTTCATCGAATCAGTTGATGCTTCTGATTATGCAAAGACTGGAGAGAAAATATTTCAGTTGCTTGATCGATTTGTGGAGCGTGTAGGAGAAGCAAATGTTCTTCAAGTTGTTACGGATAGTGCAAGTAACAATGTGCTTGCTGGTAAGAATCTATTTAATTATTTCTTATCAATATGTGTTTTCTTATACATGTTAAGCTTATCTAGTTTTCTAACTTCTTTTATAGGAAAATTATTAGAAGCAAAAAGGTTACACTTGTATTGGACTCCTTGTGCTGCTCACTGCGTCGACTTGATCTTAGAAGATATTGAGAAATTGCCTGATTTTAAAGCAACATTGAATAAGGCAATGAGTGTGAATGCTTACATTTATGTTTGCCCAGGCATGGTAAATATGTTAAGGCAATTCACAAGACAAAAAGAGCTTTGTCGGGCGGGTGTCACAAGATTTGCTACTGCTTTTCTCACTCTTGAAAGGATGCATCTACAGAAGCAAAATTTAAGAAAAAATGTTCATTTCAAAGGATTGGAGTAAATGGGCAAAAGAAACGACGGGGAAAAAGGTAGCTAAAATCATCATGACACTTAGATTTTGGAGCAGTGTTGTGCATATTTTAAAGATATATGGTCCTTTAGTCCGTTTTCTGAGACTGGTTGATGGGGAAAGAAAACCTGCAATAGGTTATATTTATGAAGCTATGGATAGGGCAAAAGAAACAATTATGAAGGCCTTTAAGGAGAAAGAAGAGAAATATAAAGAAGTGTTTGAGATCATTGATACGAGATGGGAATGTCAACTTCATCGGCCTTTGCATGCTGCAGGACATTATTTGAATCCAGAATATTTTTATTCATACACAGATTCAAATATCTGTGGAAAAGTGGTGAATGGTTTGTTTGAAACTATGGAGAGATTGGTTCCAAGCGCTGCTGAGCAAGATAAAATCACTACTCAACTCTCTATATATCGAAAGGCAGAAGGGCTATTTGGGAGGAATGTGGCAATTAGACACAGAAGAGCATTATCTCCAGCAGAATAGTGGGAATGTTATGGAGCAAATACCCCAGAATTGCAAAAGTTTGCTATTAAAGTGCTTAGCCTCACCTGTAGTGCTTCTGGTTGTGAGCGCAATTGGAGTGTATTTGAGCAGGTATTTAATAAATATAAATGTTTAATACTATTAGTATGTTACTTTTATAAGTAGAAAATATTCTTTGCTATTTTATTATACTTATTGTGATTTTTAACATTTTATAGATTCACAGCAAAAAAAGGAATAGGCTGGCTCAGCAGCGCTTAAATGATTTGGTATTTGTGAAATATAATCGTGCCTTAAAACTTCGGTATGATGCACGTGATAAAATTAACCCCATCTCTCTGATAGATATTGATGATAGTAATGAATGGTTGAGGGATAGAATGGATGGAGAAAGTGATAATGAAGAAGATGAGTTGGTTTTTGAAGGTGATGACTTAACATGGGATGTCGTTGCTAGGGCTAGTGGAGTTGAAGAGCCTGAATATTGTACTAGAGGAAAAAATATTGCATCCATGACCTCCAGTTCACATGCTAGGCCTAAACAAGTTGAGAAGGGAAATATATCTTCCTCTATGAGACACTCATCTCTAAGACTTAGAGATGAAGAAGAAGAAGAAGAAATTGAATTTGAAGAAGATGAAGATAAAGAAGAAGAATACAATGAGGATGATCTTGAGCTTGATGATTAATTTGGCTTATTACGCTTGTTTTGATGAACTTTGTTAATTTAAATTAGAAAGTTGAAACTTGAAAGTTTGAAACTTTTATTAATTTTATTATGGTGTTGTTTTGCTTCTCATATTTAATATTGATATGTGTGGAATATTAATAGTTATCATATTTGACATATTATATGAATGTGTTAATAGTTTAGTAGTTATCAACCTCATGTTCAAGAGGCGCGCGCCTCGGGCTCTAGTAGCCCCTTTGCGCCTCGGTGCGCCTCGCGCCTCTAAGAACACTGCTTACAACATATCCCATGGAGGTTTCTCCGGATCCTTAGGTGTTTATGTTCCATCTCTATGCCTCGTTGAATATCGATCTGCTTGGAGAAGGGACGTTGCGGCGACTAGTGCCAGGTTGCAATGCTGCTGACTAGTGAAATGACACTTTCCCTTTTTATCCGTTGGAGATTTAAATGGTTCCTCCAACGCAATCCATTGGTTCCAATTCATTTGGAACCACATCTCCATGAGCTTCCTCCAATAATCGAAGTCCTCGCGCTCGTATGGAAGTGGGAATCGGATGTCCCATCCGAGAGGTCCCTCCGACTCCATCTTCTCCCTCTAGTCGCTCTCTTGGCGATTAGTCCAACAAGAGCTCACCTAGCTCTGATACCACTTGTTGGAACCTTGACGTCGCTAGAGGGGGGTGAATAGCTTCTCACCTAAATCGTCGCTTCCTACAATGGTTAGTATGCAGAGCGGGATACAAAAACAAATACTAACAAAAGAAAGCAAACCTAGCACATTGATTTAACGTGGTTCGGATATAAAGCTCCAACTCCACGGCTGTCCGTAAGGTAGACGATGTCGATCCGTCGGTGGATGATTCCCCGGAGAACTTCTGGCTAGCTTGTGTAGCTCCTTGTGGGTGGAGAAACCTCACCACAAACTCACCAAGACCTTTTGGACACAAGGGAAACCTTGAGCACTTTTGTGACTACTAATTAGGCTTTAACCAAGTCTAATTTCGACACCTTGGCCGACCATCCCAAGCTCCTTATAGAGTTTGGAAGAAAACAGTTCTGCTGTTTTACCGTTACCAGTCGACTGGTCCTTGTACCAGTGGACTAGTGTCAGCCCAACGGCTCTCTCAACGACTCTTTATCAGTCGACTGCAACAGTACACCAGTCGACTGTTACATTGCACCAGTCGATTACTACAGTACTGCTACAGTGCACTACATTACACACTTGAATTTTACCCCGTGTACATTCACTCAGCACTCGTCTGACCAACCTAGACCTAGCCTTCTAGCCTCCTCCATCAGCCTTGCGTCCCTCGGATATCTACCTATCCTTCACGTCTTGCCTTCTGGAGCTTCCATCGGTCATGTCATTGTTGTCGGGTCTTCCTTTGCCAAGAGGTCACACCTCCGGGACTTCATCCATTGCCAAGTCATACTAGTGTCGGGCCACAAGTCAGGTGCAATAGGTATAACGCACGATTAACATACCTGTCATAAACAAAGAACAAAAGTTACCCTATCCTAGTTGCAAGACAACAAGAGAATAAAACATAAATGAAAGTTCGAATAGGAGAGTGCAGCTCACTACACAGATCACTGATACATGTGGAAAACTCTACATTTGAGTGAAGGAAATGTACACTCAGGTATATAGCATACAATAATTAGTTTGCTTAGTAGGTTGAAACATGACAATCAACAAGGGACATAGAAATATAGGGTTACACTTCAGATAATGTTACTAACGACTCTATATAACGTGTTTGCTGCCATGCCACTTGTGGTATCCACAAAAAGATGTTATATAAATCAGAGTTATATACAAATGCTAATAAAGTTATATCTTAGATGCTAAATACTACCAAATATCTTAGATGCAATGGATGACTACCATAACATTAAGCTATTAAAGAGTTAGTATCAATGAACTGGATATATGGATGACAAACCAAATGAAGTTCATGATTATTATAATCATATCAAAACTTGGAGACATGTATTCATATGTTATATCTAGTGGTGTATGTTCAGTTCCTAATGGTGAATTGAGATATATTGAAGGACATGTGGAGAAACCAATTTTTAGTACCATTTGCCTTGGGAGAATTATTTAATTTGACTTTTGGAACAACACTATGACGTCGATCTCACGAGGATACTACAAGAAATAATTCTTTCTCATCCGATGTACAGTTTTTCTTTTGGTATTAGCAAGATGGTCAAAATGCTTATAACAATTTGCATCGTATTGCTTCCAAATATTTATATATATTTTTAAATAGTATAAATTTATATTTAAAAGTAATTCTATACTAAAACCGTATCAACATGATATACTATCAAACACCTATCATGTAAAATATAAAAAAAGGACGAATAACCATAAGAGAATTTTTAAAAAATTTTAGAAATTTTTTGAGAATTTTTCAAAATTTGTATGATGAGTTTAAGGGATCAAATATTGACTCCAAAAAAGCCTGTTTAGACTACCCATTAAACGAGAAAATATTTTATTTTTCTTTTCATTTTTCTTTTCTTTTTCTTCTCCCCTCACCCGACGCCGTGCCCGACTCCTCTTTCTCTTCTCCTTCCTCCCCGAGTTGATCCCCTTCCTCTTCCTCTTCCTCTTCCTCTTCCTCTTCCCCTTTGCTCCCGCGACACCAAAGTCGTACCTCTCATCTTCTCGTCTCTGCCCTAGAGACTCTACCCCGATTTCCCCTCTCCGACGGCCTTTTCTTTCCTCTTTTTCGATCAGTCACTCTTCTCTGCCGACACGAGCAACTCGCGGAGCATCCCTCTGCCCTAGCTCCAGACGAGTTCTCGTCGTCCTGATCTGAGGTGCGACGCCTGTTGCCCTAGCCTGAATCTGCCGCCGCCGCTGCGAGGACTGCGCCAACCCTCGCTGGAGCGACTGAGTTCCCATTCCCTCTACCCTAGCGCCGGCAGCTCGGTCCACTCCCACCTCCGGCCACTACAAGAGCAAGCCAAGCAGTGTCGAGCCTTCTTCTCGCGTCTCTGCTCGACACTGCCGAAGCCGTCATCGCCGTGTCCTAGTTTCCAATCTCCGCCGCACCTCTGCACATCGCTGTCTCTGCTTGTGCTTGTACCGTCCCCAGTAGATCTCAAGGGTCTTGGGGCTTAAAGCGCAAAGCGCAAGGCGAAGCGCGGGCTTTACGGAAAAGAACATAATAAACAAAAGGGCTATTATATCTATTAAAAAAACTTTCAAAATGTCTTTGAAAATCCAAATAACCATAAACAAAATATTCTTTGATGAAGTTGCAGATTACAAAATATTTTTTATATATATTTTATATATTTAAATCTGATTTATATGTATTAATTGAAGTTATTAGATTTTTTATTTTAAATATATTTTTTATATGTTTAAATAATTAAATCTGATTTATAATTAATAAAGTTTATTAGATTTTTTTTTTAAATATTAAGGTTAAATTTTAAATAATTAAATCTAGTTTAAAATTAATAAGATTATTAGATTTTTAAAATATTTTTGATACATTTAATTAAAATTTAAATAATTAAATCTGATTTAGAAATTAGAATTAATAATATTTATTAGATTTTTGTTTATTTTAAATAATTTTTATATATTTAAATCTGATTTATATAAATTAATGCAATTTATTAAATTTTTTAAAATTTTAATTTATTTTTTATATCTTTAAATTAAATTTATATGAATTAATAAACTTTATCAATTTTTTTATATTTTTAATTTCGTTTATATATTTAAATTTGATTTAATAAAATCAAACTTTTTCTCCTCCACTGTTTCACGCGAGTTCGACCACGGCGATGCCATCGCGATGCCCGCGACGTCGCCAGAGCCGTCGCCGGAGGCCACCGACGTCGCCGGAGGCGTCGCGGGAAGCCTCCGGCGGCGTCGCAGGAAGCCTCCGGCGTCGGAGAACTCCCGCGACGCCGCTGGAGGCGTCGGGTCCCTCTCGCGACGCCGCTGGAGGAGTCGGGGACCTCCCGCGACGCAGCTGGAGGCGTCGGAGGCCTCCCGCGACGCCTCCGACGCCGCCGAATGCATCCCGCGACGCCGCCGGAGGCGATCGCAGAATGGCCAGGATGCTTCAAACTGAATTTAAGTAATAGAAATTGAAAACTTACCTGCAGGCGACGCGTGAAGAAGCAGCAGCACACGTGAAGAAGCAGCCACGCCAAATCCGTCTAGTTGCAGCAGCGGCGGACGCAACGAACAGCCGCGGGAGACGAAGAGACAGGTTTAAAGAGATTAATTAGGGCTTTAAATAAAATGTAAAACAAAAAAGGAAACTTTTAGGGTCGCACAGAAGAGCTGCGCTTCGCTCGCTTCTGCGCGAAGCGCAGCGACGCGCGCGCTTCTTAAACCTGCTGCGCTTCCACGTTCTCGGAAGCGCAAGGGCTGCGCCTCGCTTCGCTTTGCGCTTAAGCGAGCGAAGCGAGCGCTTTTGACAACTATGGACCCTGCACCACCACAAAGGCTTTCGAATATCAACGGAGGGGAAGTTACAAATCTGATTTAGGGTAAGATATGGATGATATCAGATTGATAGGAATTGGAGTTGCATTTTCTATATAGGTTTGTAGAGGTTGAGTTTTGATTTTAGTTGTACTAACTAAGAGTGATTGTTTCTGGCAGTGAGATTCGTTCCTGGCAGCAAGTTGTCTCTGCTGTGGATTAGTTGGGCTATCAGGAATCGTTGCTGTAGAGAGGAGAAGGAACAGTAAGGTATCGAGACTTGGTTTAGTGGAATGATATGGTTGATTTCTTCGGATTAACAAATGGTTAATTATATAATTACTTAATAGCCTTGGTTAATTACATGGTTATCTAATTAAAAGGAGAAATGAATTAGGATTTTGGGTAAATAAGGATTTGATTTAGTTATTTTGTTTATAATAAAACTTAACTATACTGTATGATATATTACAGGTCTCTGATTTGTGACGCGCTGCTTTGCGTGGGATTACCTTTGGCACACGCTATATTGGAGGTGGGTACCTTGACTTATCTTTTTTGATAATGTCATGTTGATATGCTTAGTAGGTTATAACCTCTAGTAATAAATATGTCCGTCCTTGCTTCGGTATATCACTACATGATACCTGTTGCATGCTTTCATCTGTTTTGCATTTATGATTCCTTATTGCCTTGATTATTTATGCTCATAGTGGTAGTGGCATATCATGCTTTACGATACAACGGACTGGTCATTTACCATATCTGGCATATGTATCTAGATCTGATTATTTCATGCTTAATGTCATGCACCATCTCGCATGATTGCATGCTGAGCGATCGGGAGCTCCATTATTGTTGAGCACATTGCCAGTATATGGATTTGCACACACAACCACTCATGGGTTTGTGGTATATCAGGCAGGGTGTGTGGCAATTTGTTCTGTCAGTGCTCCGTTGGTCCACTCATGGGTAGCGTGACGCAGCGTGGTAACACGTTAGGGATCCCTCTTCTGGATTGTCTAAGGGAGATGAGAGCATTGCACTCTCCCACTTATGATTTGGAGTAGGAGGATAGGTGTACTCCGACAACATCCTTGTTGAAGCAATCTAGTGACCCTAGGTTTTGATATTTGAGCAAAGGTTAAGTTAGTTTTATTGTTATATTTGATATGTATTGTGAGTGTATAGGATACAGGTACAACAAAAAAAGTCCAAGTGTGATCTTGGCAAAGGAGGAAAGTCCAATGATGAGTCTCGGCAGTGTAAGTCCAAGCATGTAGTCTTGGCAATATAAGTCCAAGTATGACTTGGCAATGGATGAAGTCCCGAAAGTGTGACCTCTTGGCAAAGGAAGACCCGACAACAATAGCATGACCGATAGAAGCTCCAGAAGGCAAGATGTGAAGGATGGATAGACATCCGAGGTACGCAAGGCTGATGGAGGAGGCTAGAAGGCTAGGTCTAGGTTGGTCAAACGAAGACGAGTGCTGAGTGAATGTACACAGGGTAAAATTCAAGTGTGTAATGTAGTGTACTGTAGCAGTACTATAACGTTACTGTAACAGTACTGTAGTAATCGACTGGTGCACTGTAACAGTCGACTGGTGTACTGTAGCAGTCGACTGATAAAGAACCGTTGAAAGAGCCGTTGGGCTGGCACTAGTCGGCTGGTGCAAGAACGACTGGTAACGGTAAAACAACAGAACTGTTTTCTTCCAATCTCTATATGAAGGAGTTTGGGATGGTCGGCCAAGGTGACGAAATTAGACTTGGTTAAAGCATAATTAGTAGTCAGCATGCTCCATACGGCAACAGTCATCATATAAACATAAGCAAAATCAAACAAAAGGTATGCTACATAAAGCCAGTATGCTCCATACGGTACATAAGTAAACAACAAACAAAACATACAAGGTTGGTATCTAGTATCTGCTAAATATCATTGATAACAAGAGACTGTATAGATATGGAAACGAATATCTCAAAGATCACGTGAAAGTATCAAACGCAGGAAAATAAGAGTGAAATCAAGGTAAAATAGTTCTTATTCAAAATAGCTTATGCACTAAGTTCAAAGAACTAAAGAATCAAAGTAAGAAGTACTCGCCTTTACTGTGAAGATCATGTCAAACCATCCCAACGTCAAATCACCCGTACCAAATCAGAATCCTGCAAACACATGATGCATATTACAGCTATGTCAAACATGCACCAGTTAACTAAACTCATCATGAATTAGGTGGCTAACCTATAACCAAATCTGATCAAGGAAAACCCTAATTTAATAAAACAAAAAAAAACAGAATCGCATATCAAACCAATTCCGCTATGCGAAAACATTACAACCTCGAAGTCAATCTGTCAACAATCGAATCAGCTACTAGAAGCCCGAAACCATCATGAAAATAAAACGACCATGGAGACACATCCCCAACCCATTCAAATCTATCTTAGAGTTCAAAAATCATCTCGGAGAACCATTCACAACATTGAAATCCTAAGCATTCCTAACCAATTTCGTTCAAAATCCAAAGACACCGCAAGGTAGCAAGATCAATATCACAAAGTAGAAACACAACTCCTAACCCAACAAGTTATGTCCAAAATCTGAAACTAGCCCTACAAGGAAAATCCAAACCCTTCACAAAGAGCATGAACTTCATTTAAATCAATTCATAACCTACTAAATCTATCCATAAGACCAAAGATTGCATTAAAGTCTCCCAATTTAGTTCTCACAATACATAGCTAATCCAAGAGCTAACACAACAAAACCATGGCCATTCGCAGAAACAAAATAGCATTAAATTACATCCACCCAAAAACCACAGCAATTCGCAGAAACAGAACAACCTTGAAATGAAATCCTCATCATCCCAAGTTATGCAATAAAGCAGTACACCTTTGAATTAAATCCACAGAGAAACCACAATTTATCGAAGAAACAGCACATCATCGAATCGAACCTACACATTCCCAAATTCGTTCTAAGTTACTGAAGCAATAGGTCACAAGAACATCATCGATCATGGTCCCAAATCTGTTCAACAATTTCGAAGCAATAGATCAACAAGGGCATCATCGATCAAGGCTTAAAACTTCTACAACAAGAATTGACCGAAACCCAACTAGTGAGAAGAACGCAGCACATCAAATTCAATCAAAAGCCCCAAATCCACATCTAACTAGAGAATAGCTACAACAAGATGAGATCGAACCATGGCTTACCCCTTATCCAGATTAGTGAAGAGGAAGGAGGATCGGGAGACTCATTCACCCCCTAACCTAGGTCTAGGTCTGCGACGGGTCGACGTGGTTGGCGGCGTCTGTGGTTCTTGCGTGAGGGAGCGAGGTTCGGCGAGGGCAGAGGAGGCGGCACTGCGGTGCTCGCGTGAGGGAGCGATCGCGGCTGTGGTGGCCGCGTGAGAATAGAACCCGGCTACTGTGGTGATCGCGCGCAAGGAAAGAAGTAGACCGGCGACTGGGGCTTGAGAGAAGAAGAAGGCCGACGACGTCTGGGGTGCCCGCGCGAGGGAGAGCCGGCGTCGCAAGGTGTCCGCGTGAGGAGGAGCGGCCGTCGGGGTGCGGGGTTCGCGAGAAGAGAGGAGCGGCGATGTGCAAAGTTAGGGCATGGGAAGGTGCTCTTATAACCTAGGGAAATTTTAATTAAACATTAGATCTGTTTCTCAATCAACTCCCACCTCCGGATACTCCTAACAGATTTTTATCGGGTCCATTAATGTATCCTCTCTAAATGCATCATACAAGCTCCAATTAAATCCCAGAAAAATTCTAAAAATTCTGTTAAGATTATTTGTCAATTAACCCTATTTTTAATTATTATTCTATTATCGTATTTTACAACCGCCACCTCCAGCTGCACGACATTTCACCCATCGATCGCTCCTACGTGACCCGATCCTATGGGACTGCCGAATTTGAGCAGGGTCCACCACACTTGACGGTGGGCCCACTTCCTCGGAGTCCAAGTAAAGAATCTTTGCTATTAGTAATACCCACTCAAAAATAAAGCAAGCGAAGCAGTTTGGGTAAGGGCATCCACAGTCGTAGAACCTTTCCATGAACTCTTTCGTTGTCACATCTACGCCACGTCAAAAGTAAAATACCACACATCTCTCCGCTATTAAAAAAAACTCTAACCAACTTTTTTATAGGTCCCATATTTTTTCATTATATTTTACTTTATATATAAATAAATTTTAAATTCATAAATTACCATTAAATAATATTAATAATTAAAAAATAAATTACATTATTTGAAATAAAAGACCTAAAATAAAAAAAATTATTAACTTTTTGAATTTAAATTAAAATAATTATATTAATTAAAAATTAAAAATAAAAGGAAAGAAGAAGCTGCTCCTAGTTTTGGGAGCCGCTTCTTCCCAAAAATGAGGGAGCTCCCTTCCACTATGGGAGGGAGCTCCTTCCCACCTGCCACATAAGGAGCTCCTATTGTGGATGTTCTAAAAAATAGCCTCGACAACTATTTATTCCCGCGTTATTTATAAATTTAAAAATTCAATAATTTAGATATATTTTCCGTACAATTATTTTCTTTCTTTGTTTTCCCCTTCATTCTCGGTCTGCTAATTGTGCTCTCGCTCGCCCGGCCACTGACCCTCCTTCAGCCGGCACGGCAAGATATTTCGTCGAACGCCTGACCTTCCATTTCTCCCTCCGTCCGATACGATCAAGAGATTGTGATGATGGTGTAGGACCGTGATCGTTCGATAGAGGGGGGGTGAATATCGATTCGAAAATTCGAGTGTAAAAGTACGCAGCGGAAAAGTAAATGAACACAATTGATTTTACTTCGTTCGGAGCCTGTGACGACTCCTACTCGAAGGTCCGTGGTCCTTGACCACTTTCGTTGAGCAATCACTAGCAATTCGAATGTGATTACAAAAAAGAGTACAAGAAATGCTAATGAAATAAAGCACAAAGCTGTACCGACAGAAAAGAAAACTTAAGGAGCAAGGGCGCGTTGTCGGAGCTTTGTTAGCGTCGCTGGAGCACAGAGCAGCAAAGCAATCTGGGAATTCTGAGAAATGTTGTTTTTTGGAAGCTCCACCCCTGGGGCTTCTTTTATATGCTGTTCCGGGCGCCTGGATCCCTTCCGAGCGCCCTGGTGCGACGTGGTAAGTCCAGTCAGGATGCTCCACGTGGCGAGGCGACGCAGAGGATAAAACTTGCCTCCGAGCGCCCGGATCCCCTCCGGGCGCCCGGATCCCCTCCGGGCGCTCGGACCACCTTTTTCCAGAGATTCCTTCACCTACAGAACAAGGTTAGTCCGAGGCAAAATATACCCTGCAACACGGATTGTTAGCAAAATGAATTAACAGAAAAAGTATGACTTAGATTCCGTCTTTCCGAGACCGGAATCTAGTCACGATCTCGACTTAGATATCCAAAATGGATCTAAGCCGGATCGACGCCTAATGTTCCCTTCCCGGGAACGCGTCCTCGCAATCACTCCCCTCCAGTGACTTACCTTACTTACCTGCCAGACGTCCGGTCAGCCCTTCGACCCGTCTGGACTTCTTGCCAGCTATCCGGTCAGCCCGTCGACCTAGCTGGACTTCTTGCCAAGCGTCTGGTCAGCCCGTCGACCCGCTTGGACTTCTCGCCAGCTATCCGGTCTGCCCGTCGACCTAGCTGGACTTCTTGCCAAGCGTCTGGTCAGCCCGTCGACCCGCTTGGACTTCTCGCCAGCTATCCGGTCAGCCCGTCGACCTAGCTGGACTTCTTGCCAGACATCCGGTCAGCCCGTCGACCTGTCTGAACTTATCCTGCACACTCGATCAGAGTGTTAGATCAACAATAAATCTAACTTAACCTATTTGTCATTTATCAAAACCTGGGTTAAATCGTTAGTGCTAACCGCACCAACAATCTCCCCCTTTTTGATGGAATGACAACCTGGTTAAGTTAGTGAAGACATTTGCAAAAAAAAATAGATAACATCATTATGTGGAGGTTTTTTTAAGTTAGTTTATATTTTCAATTGGTTTGGCTAACTTAACCCACCTAACCCTCCCCCTTTGGCATTCATCAAAAATAAGCATGTTTAAAAATATAGACTTCAGACAAAGTAAGGAATCATGTCAAGTTATTCTGGGGGAGTTTAAACTTAGTAATTTATCTTTTGTAAAAGAGCTAAGTTTTGAGACAAGTTTAAAAGATCTATTTTTCAAAACTAGGTAAAATTGATTTTCTAAAACTAAGTTGGTAAAGGATTCAACTTTCAAGACTTAAGTACATAAAAGACTTGAATTTTTAAAGCTAGTTTTAAAAAATAGGTGTATATATAAAAAAATCCAGATTGAAAGGCTAAGTTTTGTGAAAAATAGCTAATTTTTCAAGTATAGCTTCTAGGGGTTAAGGTTTAAGAATAAGTTGTAAATTTCAAGAAAAACAATTTTTTAAAACAGGTTTCAACTCTTTTCAAACATAAGTCAAATTTCAAAACTAAGTTTTAAAATATATTTCAAGATTGATTGAAGTTTAATTTTCAACACTAAGTTTGTAAAAGATTAAAAATTTAAAAAAAAACTTAGTTTATAAACTTACGCTTAGTTTACAAAAATTAATTTTTGTAGAATTAAGTAAAGTCAAATTCTTAGAACTAGATTTTTAAATTCAATTTTCAAAACTACGTTAAATCTAATTTTGAAATTAAATATCTTAGTTTTCAAAAATAGGTTTAAGAAATTTTTAATAAAAATATTTTGAAAAATCGAAAAAATTTTAATTGATTCCTCCCCCTGGACCTGACATTAAATCAAATTTCTAACTAGTTAGTTACTGACTGACTTATCAAAAGATAGCAGCTTTCACTTGGTTAGTCAAGTTAAGGGCAATCTTAACTTGATTAATATATTTTGTTTTTAACGCCCAGACTTATGTCGATGCACTGAAATAAGCATCTTAAGTCTTAGGCAAGTGGCCTATGCATCTCACCTCATTCTATTGTTCGGCAAACACAAGCAAGGTAAACCTAGGGTTTTGGTGAGATGCTCAAAACTATCCTATGGGTGCATGTTCTCTAAGGATTTTGAACTAGTCTAAGGCTAAAAGTTTATTTAAAAATCTAAAAATAGGAAGGTTTTGAAAACACAATATGTTTCAACCTATAATTTGAGAAAGCCATTTTTGAAAATGTTTTTGAAATTTGAAACTCCTAGTCTATTAAGCACATCCCTAATTTTCGACGTAAGTTACTAAATTCACTTTCAGGGAGTGGTTTTGTGAAAATAGCAGCTAAATTTGATTTGGACTCAATGTATTTGAGTTCAATATCACCTTTAGTAACATGATCCCTGATAAAGTGGTGTCTAATTTCAATATGTTTGGTTCTTGAATGATGCATAGGGTTCTTGGTTAGGTTAATTGAACTTATATTGTCAATTAAGACTTTTACATTTGTGATATTTAAGTTGAAATCTTTTAGAGTATGCATCATCCATAATAATTGTACAACACATTCGCCTATAGCTATGTATTCTGACTCAGTTGTAGATAGGGCAACACAATGTTGCTTTCTACTAAACCAGCTAACAAGTGATGAACCTAATAATTGGCATCCACCACTTGTGCTTTTGCGGTCTAATTTACATCCAGCATAATCTGAGTCAGAATACCCTATTAGTTCAAAATTATTGGTCCTAGGATACCAAATTCCTACATTTGTTGTTCCCTTAAGATATCTAAAAATTCTTTTAACTTGTGTCAAATGGGATTCCTTAGCACAAGTTTGGTATCTAGCACACATACTAACTGCAAACAAAATATCAGGTCGGCTTGCAGTTAAGTACAGTAGGCTACCTATTGCACTTCTATAATATTTTAAATCAACTGGTTTTCCATTTGGGTCATTATCTAAGATTGTGTTTACTGCCATAGGTGTTTTTATTTCTTTTGTATTTTCCATTCCGAATTTTTTAAGTAATTCTTTAGTGTATTTGTGTTGATAAATATAATTTCCTTCATTTGTTTGTTTGATTTGTAATCCTAAGAAATAAGTTAATTTTCCTACTAAGCTCATTTCAAATTCTTTTTCCATTAGATTAATAAATTCTTCTAAAAAATCTGAATTTGTTGAACCAAATATTATATCATCTACATATATTTGTGCAATAAATATGTCTGTATTTAATGATTTAACAAACAAGGTTGGGTCAATTTGACCTTGGTTGAATCATTTAGATGTTAAGTAAGATGTTAGCCTTTCATACCATGCCCTGGGTGCTTGTTTAAGTTCATATAATGCTTTCTTTAACTTAAAAATATAATCAGGGTGTTCTAGACTTTCAAACCCAGGAGGCTGGCCTACATAAACTTCTTCTTTAATTAGTCCATTAAGAAAGGCAGACTTAACATCCATTTGGTATAGTTTGAATCCCTTATGGGCTGCATAACTTAGTAACATTCTAATGGATTCTAATCTGGCTACTGGGGCATAGGTCTCATCATAGTCAAGTCCTTCAATCTGACTAAACCCTTTGGCAACTAGCCTAGCCTTATTTCTAGTAATTTCCCCAGTTTCACTTAATTTGTTTCTGAATACCCATTTTGTTTCTATTATTTTCTTATTCTTAGGTGGTGGTACTAGGTCCCAAACTTCATTACGCTCAAATTGGGCTAGTTCTTCTTGCATAGCTATAATCCAGTCTGGGTCTAGTAGGGATTCATCTACAGTTTTGGGTTCAATTTTTGAAATTAGAGAAATTTGACTTAGGTTTCTAAAGGATGATCTGGTTTGAACTCTCAAGTCTGGGTCACCAATTATTTGATCAGTTGGGTGATTTGGGTTAACTCTTATTGTTCTAGGGGGTTGACTCTCTTAATGTTGTTCCTCTTCTTCATGACTTAGAGTTTGGTTGGTTTCTGGAACAAATTCAAGTGGTTGTGTAAGTTCTAAGTTTTGTTTAGTTTCTTCAAATTTTACATTAGTAGTTTCTTCAATTTTTAAGGTAACCTTATTATAAATTCTATAGCCTCTACTATTTAGGGAATATCCTACAAAAATTCCATTTTCAATTTTAGAGGAGAATTTTCCTAAGTGTTCTCTTGTATTTAAGATGAAAACTGGACACCCAAATACTTTAAAATATTTTATATTGGGTTGTTTATTATAAAACATTTCGAAGAAGGTTTTGTTATGAGTTTTATTTATTGTTGTTCTGTTTTGTACATAGCAGGCTGTACTAACAGCTTCTGCCCAAAAATATTTAGGTAGGTTATATTCATTTAACATTGTTCTAGACGCTTCAAGTAAGATTCTATTTTTTCTTTCTACAATCCCATTTTGTTGGGGGGTTTTAGGGCATGAAAATTCATGATGGTAATCATTTTCAAGACAAAATCTGTTAAAGTTGTGATTTTTAAATTCTCCCCCGTTGTCACTCCTAATTCTTTTAATTTTAATATCTTTTTCGTTTTCAATTTGTTTGTAGAAATTTATAAAGATTTCAAGAGTTTCATTTTTATGTTTTAAGAATTTTATCCAAGTAAACCTAGAATAATCATCTATAATTACTAAACAATATAATTTCCATTTATAGATTTGACTCCATGGGAGTCAAAAAGGTCTAAATGTAGAAGTTCTAATATTGAGTTAGTTTGTGGCTGATTTGTTTGTTTGTGAGTGGATTTAGTTTGTTTACCTTGTTGACAAGCATTACATATGGTTGAATCTATGTTGGGTAATTTTGGTAAGCCTCTCACTAGTCCATTTAATTTGCTTATATTTCTAAAGTTGGTGTGAGACATTCTTCTATGTCATAACCATGTTTCTTCTTTTTGTGTTAAATAACACTTAATGGAAGAAGTGGTTAAGTTGATGGCATAGATGTTGTCTTTTCTAAAACCTTTTAGGCTTATGGTAGGATTATCTAGATGTTTGATTAAACACTCTGTGGATAGAAATTTAACCTTACACCTAGTATCACATAATTGACTTATACTCAGAAGATTATATTTAAAATTTTCAACAAGTAAAACATTTGTAATTATAAAGTCTATTTTTAATTCAATATTACCTATACCAATTACCTTAAGTTTGTCGTTGTTTCCAAAGGCAACTGTTCCTAAGCTTTTGTAAGTGAGTTGAGTGAACTTGGTGTGATCTCCAGTCATATGTTTGGAGCAACCACTGTCCAAAATCCACTTGGTTTCCTACAGTAAGTAGGATTTAAAGTTAGTCTTTTTATTTTTTGAGCAGACATTATTTAAGTTAAGTTTTAAAATTAAAGTTTTGACATTAATTTTTAAGTTTAAAATTTTAAAATTAAAATTTTGAAATTAATTTTTAAGTTTTAAAATTAAAATTTTGAAATTTTAAAAACAAAATTTTGAAATTAATTTTTAAGTTTAAAATTTTGAAATTAATTTTTAAGTTTAAAATTAAAATTTTGAAATTAATTTTTAAGTTTAAAATTTTGAAATTAATTTTTAAGTTTAAAATTAATATTGTGAAATTAATTTTTAAGTTTAAAATTAAAATTTTGAAATTAATTTTTAAGTTTTAAAATTAAAATTTTGAAATTAATTTTGAAGTTTAAAATTTTGAAATTAATTTTTAAGTTTAAAATTAAAATTTTGAAATTAATTTTTAAGTTTTAAAATTAAAATTTTGAAATTAATTTTTAAGTTTAAAATTTTAAAATTAATTTTTAAGTTTAAAATTAAAATTTTGAAATTAATTTTTAAGTTTAAAATTTTGAAATTAATTTTTAAGTTTAAAATTAAATTTTTGAAATTAATTTTTAAGTTTTAAAATTAAAATTTTGAAATTAATTTTTAACTTTAAAATTTTGAAATTAATTTTTAAGTTTAAAATTAAAATTTTGAAATTAATTTTAAACTAATTTTGAAATTAATTTTTAACTTTAAAATTTTGAAATTAATTTTTAAGTTTAAAATTAAAATTTTGAAATTAATTTTTAAGTTTAAAATTTTGAAATTAATTTTTAAGTTTAAAATTAAAATTTTGAAATTAATTTTTAACTTTTAAAATTAAAATTTTGAAATTAATTTTTAAGTTTAAAATTTTGAAATTAATTTTTAAGTTTAAAATTTTGAAATTAATTTTTAAGTTTAAAATTAAAATTTTGAAATTAATTTTTAACTTTTAAAATTAATTTTTAAGTTTAAAATTAAAATTTTGAAATTAATTTTTAAGTTTTAAAATTAAAATTTTGAAATTAATTTTTAAGTTTAAAATTAAAATTTTGAAATTAAATTTTAAGTTTAAAATTAAAATTTTGAAATTAATTTTTAAATTTTAAAATTAAAATTTTGACATTAATTTTTAATTAAACAAATTTAAGTCTTATTCATCTCACCCGATCTATATTATCAATCAGGGAATCCTATGATTTTGTAAGATGAAATTGGATTTTTAATTATGGAGTTTTGGTTTAACTTGTGTTAGATTCAGATTTAGCTTTAGTCTCCACAAATAGGCAATCTTCGGATAAACTTCTAAACTTGGTGAGTCACATGGACGTCATTAGTAGTAACCAACCTTTCGAGGTTTTCCGAATAGTCCTATCCACGGAGCTTAGTACTAAATCTTGGTCTAACTGGTTAGGATTCATTTAAGGGTAGCTTTGGTCAGTTCCACTTGGCCAAATGCACCAGATCGAAACCATATCTTTCTAGACATGCGATGCCCAAGCTTCCTTAACGTACTATCATCCAAAAACTTCACCAGCACCATGATTCAAGTTAAACTTGGTCTCTTTTTAACTAATCCTAATTACCCTGCCGGGTTAGTTAATTTTGGAGGTGTCAGCTATTCTGGAGCCTTCCCCTGAATTGTTGACCCTTAATTTAAATTTTCATTTTAGGTTTGTGTCTGTTTTTTTTATAGTTATAATTAACTTGGTGATAGTTTAAATTTTGAATTTTTCGATTTAGATTTGTATTTTGGTTTTTTATTTGGTTTAATCGAGTTTATATAATATACTTTTTCTTTAGGTATATAATATTGATTAAGTCCTACTTGCGTGGTCAGACACGCTTTTGGAACCCAAGCTTGATTAGTTGATTTGTATTGAGTTATTAATGACTTAAAAGTTTTATTTGAGTTCGACTTGTATCCGAGTCCGGTTTTATTATAACATGCTTTTTGATTGTTCAGGATTAAGTCAAGATTTTTTGATCTTGTTGTAAATTTTTCTAGCATTTCTTTTAAATTGTTAATACCATTTTTTAATGATAAATTCTCCTCCTCAAGTGTTTGATCTTGAGTTGGATTTGAATTTTTGATTTGTTCCTTGAGGTTTTGATTTTCCTCAAGAAGTGATTTGTTTTCATTTTCTATTTTAATTAATTTACTATTTAAACAAGAAATAATTCTAAAAAAAATTTTGTTTAAATTAAAATATACCTCATTCAGGCCTTCGGGAACGAGTACGGACTCGTGGCTTGTTTCAGGTTCAGACCCGTCTTCATCTTCAGACTCGTCTTCTGTTTCAGCTTCGCGGGCCATCAGTGCGAGGTGGCTCTGATGTTTCTGCTCTTCTTTCTCCGATTCGTCCGAGGAGTCGTCCCACGTTGCTTTGAGGGCCTTCCTTTTGGTTGGTTTCGGTTTGTCGAACTTCAGTTTTGGGCATTCATTCTTGTAGTGTCCCTTTTTATTGCAGCCGAAGCAAGTCACGTTCTTTTATTCTGAGAGAGAACTGATCTTTTGAAGGTCCTTTTTGCTGAAGCTCCTTTTTCTCCTGGTGAACATTTTTCTTACCAAGTTCACCAGGTGTTCTTCGTCTTCGAAGTCTTGGTCGGAATCTTCTTCATATTCAGGCTTGCTCTTCTTTTCTTCGGAGGAACCTGCAAATAAAGCTATACCTTTCTCGGCTCCAGCATTAGTTTGTTCATGTAATTCTAATTCACAGAAAAGCTCGTCTAATTTTAACTTAGAAAGATTTTTAGAAATTTTGTAGGCATCTACGATTGATGCCCACAAACTATTACGTGGAAAAGCATTTAATGCGTACCTTATTAAGTCTCTATTTTCCATCTGGTGGCATATCGCATGAAGCCCGTTGAGGATGTCCTTGATCCTCGCGTGGAGCTGATTCGCCGTTTCACCTTCCTGCATTTTTATGTTAAGAATTTTATTTAAAAGCAGGTCGCTCGTTCCCTCGTGCAACTCGATCAATTTGTCCCACAGCTCTTTAGCGTTTTTGTGTGGACCAACTCTGTTCAGTTCTTCTCTTGTTAATCCGCACTGTAGAGTGTTGATTGCTTTATTTTCTGTTGACGCCTTTTTCTTCAAATCTGCTGTCCAGTCTTCAGGATCCAATATATTCCCGGAGTTGTCCGCTGGAATTTTATAGGGTCTCGTAACGCTCATCCACTGGTCGAAGTCTGTTTTGAGGTAAACCTCCATGCGCTTCTTCCAGTACGGAAAATCGTCCCCGTTGAAGAGTGGAGGCCGTACTGTGCTGAATCCTTCTGTCTGAGACATTTTAGTCCTGCGCACAGAAGAAAGAAAAAGAAAAACAAAAATCCCAAGACTTGGTCTTGGATTAGTAGTGCGGAAGAAGAAAAATAATATAAGTATCTAAATTGGTGTTGCACCAATTTAGATTTAATTGCAACGAAAAAAAAAATTCAAAGCAGGTAATAATACCAGTTTGAAATTAAACGTAAAACTGAAAATCGAAAAAAAAATAATTTTTTCACCCCCTGTCTGATTGGTGGTTGCACCAAATCAGAGCGGTACCTGCTCTGATACCACTTGAAGGACCGTGATCGTTCGATAGAGGGGGGGTGAATATCGATTCGAAAATCCGAGTGTAAAAGTACGCAGCGGAAAAGTAAATGAACACAATTGATTTTACTTCGTTCGGAGCCTGTGACGACTCTTACTCGAAGGCCCGTGGTCCTTGACCACTTTCGTTGGGCAATCACTAGCAATTCGAATGTGATTACAAAAAAGAGTACAAGAAATGCTAATGAAATAAAGCACAAAGCTGTACCGACAGAAAAGAAAACTTAAGGAGCAAGGGCGCGTTGTCGGAGCTTTGTTAGCGTCGCTGGAGCACAGAGCAGCAAAGCAATCTGGGAATTCTGAGAGATGCTGTTTTTTGGAAGCTCCACCCCTAGGGGTTGGGGCTTCTTTTATATGCTGCTCCGGGCGCCTGGATCCCTTCCGGGCGCCCTGGTGCGACGTGGTAAGTCCAGTCAGGATGCTCCATGTGGCGAGGCGACGCAGAGAATAAAACTTGCCTCCGGGCGCCCGGACCACCTTTTTCCAGAGATTCCTTCTCCTGCAAAACAAGATTAGTCCGAGGTAAAATATACCCTGCAACACAGGTTGTTAGCACAATGAATTAACAGAAAAAGTATGACTTAGATTCCGTCTTTCCGAGACCGGAATCTAGTCACGATCTCGACTTAGATATCCGAAATGGATCTAAGCCGGATCGACGCCTAATGTTCCCTTCCCGGGAACGCGTCCTCGCAATCACTCCCCTCTAGTGACTTACCTTACTTACCTGCCAGACGTCCGGTCAGCCCTTCGACCCATCTGGACTTCTCGCCAGCTATCCGGTCAGCCCGTCGACCTAGCTGGACTTCTTGCCAAGCGTCTGGTCAGCCCGTCGACCCGCTTGGACTTCTCGCCAGCTATCCGGTCAGCCCGTCGACCTAGCTGGACTTCTTGCTAGACATCCGGTCAGCCCGTCGACCTGTCTGGACTTATCCTGCACACTCGATCAGAGTGTTAGATCAACAATAAATCTAACTTAACCTATTTGTCATTCATCAAAACCTGAGTTAAATCGTTAGTGTTAACCGCACCAACAGATGGCACTACAATAAATCATTAAAATAGTAACGAAAATTAGCGACGAATTAATATTTCGTAGCAAAAATGCGATGTTATCGACGAAATATTAAATCACCTCAAAAATAAACTATTTGCGACGAATTATTCATTTTGTCGCTAATGTATTTGCGATGAATTATTATGATTTGTCGGGAAAAAACCTGTCTGTGACGAATTATTACAATTCGTCACAAAATTCATTATACTTTAGTGTTGAATTTCTTAAATTCATCACAAATATATTAGTTATGAATTAAAACCGTTGCTAAGCTCTTAAGTTTCGTCGCAAACCCCCTTTATTCTCTATCATTTCTTTGCATGATCTGCTCTACGACGATTCTTGCTTAGATGATTCTCTCCTCCGTGCTAGTGTCGTCATCGGCTTTTGCTTCGAGATCCGTGCTATTGTCCTCATCGGCTTGCTCCAACAATTCCCCTGCATGATAGTGCCTTTTTCTCCGACGATTCTCAAGTCATCCGTACTCCTTTTCCCCTTTGGCTGATACAGTTAGATACGTTTAAACACAAGAAGGGCATTACAAATGACAAGAGTGATGTTTAACAAATTCAATTGACTCTTGTGTGAAGGTGAACTTCTTCATCTGTTGACATCAATTGTTTGATATGTTCCCATTGACACCGGGAAAGGTCAAGATCGAGCGGGCACACAACATCAATCGCCAGTTCCACCGGTGCTTCGCCTCCACTGGCACCATGTTCCTGTGGGCGCACTTCTTGATCGCTCTCACCGCCTCCTACCTCAACTTCGAGAGCTTCGTCGATTCCTCCTCGCGCTACTTCAACTCCTCTTGGGGCGAGATGCGTTGGGAGATGCACCCCCCGCTGCACAGAAGGCAAGTCTGTGCTCCTCACCAGAGCCGTCGGCTTCGTCAGTACCCACGTGTCGATGGCTCTCCGTAAGCGCGAGGACGGCGTCGTCGGCCTGGATAACTGCAATAGCTACTACGATCCGTCGTTGAAGAAGGTCGGCAAGGCGGTGTTGGTGTCGCACGGCGTGTTCGTGGTGGAGGGCGACATCAACGACGGTCACCTCCTCGCCAAGCTCTTCGACGTCGTGCCCTTCACCCATGTGATGCACCTTGCGGCGCAGGCAAGCGTCCGCTACGCCATCGAGAAACCAGGGTCGTACGTCCACAGCAACATCGTCGGCCTCGTCGCCCTGCTCGAGGCCTGCAAGTCCGCCGATCCACAGCCGTCGATTGTCTGGGCTGTTTGAAAAAGAATTATTGGAGAAGAAATAAAAGGAAAAATATGGGAGACAATAATTATGGAGGAGGAGGAGAATCTCTACATGGAAGAGAAGGAAAATAAAACAAAACACTCAACTTGCTTCATTCAGTGAAAAGAAGTACATATTTATAGGCTTATTGGATAAGCATTAATAATTTAGATTTTTTTTTCTTTTTAATTCTATCTCTATGAAACTCCTATCCTTATCATGACAACTCAACAATTTTATCCTATACAAAGTTAGTCAAACTTGTCACCTCATCCTTTTATCTTCACAAATTTTATCAACATCTAAAATAAAGTTTAATTTTCAACACCCCCTCTTAAACTTTATTTTGTGACTCCAAGCAAATATCGCATCTTGATGAAGTCTTCAAATTTGAGTGGCTTGGTAAAAATATCAGCAACTTGATCTTGAGACTTTATGTATTTCACTTGTACCTCTTTTCTTGTAATACATTCTCTGATATAGTGAAAGCGCGTATCAATGTGCATGCTTCTATCATGGAAGGCTGGATTTTTTGCTAGTGCTATTGTAGATTTGTTATCAACTCGAATCTTGGTTGTCTCTTCTTGTGGTAACCTTAACTCATTCAATAAATTTCTGAGCCAAACAGCATGACAAACACATGAAGTCGCAGCCACATACTCCGCTTCACAAGTAGAAAGTGTGACAATAGGCTATTTTTTCGACATCCAAGTGAAAGCTGTATCTCCCATAAAGAACACAAATCCTGTAGTGCTCTTTCTATCGTCTATATCTCCACCCCAATCACTGTCGCTATATCCTTCAAGTTTGAAGTGGTTAGATGTTGAATAAAGTAATCCAAAATCTATCGTACCTTTAATATAGCGTAAAATTCTCTTAGCGATCTTAAGGTGGGTGGTAGTTGGATCTTCCATGTAGCGACTAACAAGTCCAACAGCATAAAGAATATCAGGCCTTGTGCACGTCAAGTATCGTAAACTTCCAACCAAACTCTTAAAAAATGTTGGATCAACTTTTTCTTCTTCATCATGCTTTGATAGCTTGACTCCACATTTTACTGGGGTATTCATAGACTTACTGTTATCCATCTTAAACTTCTTTAATATCTCTCTTGCACAACCTGCTTGTGAGATGAAGTTTCCATCTCCCCTTTGGTTCACCTCAATGCTCAGATAGTATGCCATGAGCCCAATATCAGTCATCTCAAACTCTTTAGTCATTGCTTCTTTAAATTCTCCAAACATACTTGGATTGCTTCCTGTGAAGATCAAGTCGTCAACATATATGCATACAATCAAAACATCTTTATCCTTACTCTGAATGTATAATGCATGTTCATAAGGACATTTGATGAAGCCTTTCTCTTGCAGGTGCTTGTCTATTCGGCTATTTCATGCCCTTGGTGCTTGCTTTAGGCCGTAAAGAGTCTTCTTCAATTTTAGAACTCTGTCTACTTGTCCTTTAACTTCATAACATGATGGTTGCTAAATATAGACTTCTTCTTCGAGAACTCCATTTAAAAAAGCAGATTTTACATTCATTTGATGTATTTTCCATTTATTTTGAGCTGCTAAAGCAATGATTAATCTGATAGTTTCTAATCGAGCAACGGGAGCGAATACCTCATCATAATCAATGTCAGATCTTTGACTGTAGCCTTTTGCCACCAATCTTGCCTTATATCTTTCAACTTCTCCTTTGACATTCTTCTTTATTTTGTACACCCACTTCACACCAATCGTCTTATGTCCTTTAGGAAGTGCAGTTAACTCTCATGTGTCATTCTTCTCTATCGCCTTGATTTCTTCATCCATCGCATCTTTCCACCTTTTGCTCTTTATAGCTTCTTGGAAATCTATAGGCTCGCATTCCGCAAAAAGACAAAATAGAGTAAGATTATCTTGATTTTCAGTTACCTCATAAATTTCCCGTAAGCTTCTAAAGCGTGGTACTCTCTCACTTGAAGTTGATGCAGATGAATTTCCTTGAGTACTTGATGTTGGTGTTACTAGTGGAGTAGTAGGTTCCTCTCTTGTTTGCTCCACCCTTGGTTGCTCTACCCTTAGTTGCTCCACATCTTCTTCTTCAAAGCACGGGAAGAAGTTGTAATCTTCATTTCGAGATTCCCAATTCCATTCTTCTTCTTCATTAAATATGACATCTCGGCTGATGATTGTCTTCCCAGTATCTGGATTGTATAGCTTATACCCTTTTGAGTTAGTATCATAATCAATAAAAATAAACTTCTTATTTTTATCATCCAATTTGCTTCTTAATTGATCAGGCACATGAACATGGGCTATACTTCCAAAAACTTTTAGATGAGAAATCCCAGGCTTCCTTCCGCTCCACACTTCTTATGGTGTCATGCCCCATACACTCCTTGTTGGTGATCGGTTGGATAAGTATACTGTACATGCAACCGCTTCTGCCCAAAGTTCCTTTGGTAGTCTCTTGCTTTTGAGAATGCTCCTTGCCATGTCAAGGATGGTTCGATTCTTTCTTTCTACCACTCCATTTTGTTGAGGGGATCTTGGAACTGTCAAGAGTCGTCGTATTCTGTTGGCTTCACAAAATTCTTGAAACTCTTTTAAGGTAAATTCTCCTCCTCGATCAGAACGCATAGCTTTGACCTCGAGACCACTCTCCTTTTCTATGGTAGCTTTAAATTTCTTGAATATGCCGAAGACCTCCGATTTTTGCTTCAAGAAGTATATCCAAGTTTTTCGAGAAAAGTCATCTATGAAAAGAATGAAATAATTACTCTTACCAAGTGAACTTGGCTTTATCGGACCGCAAACATCTGTATGTATAAGTTCAAGAGGCTTTTGAGCTCTTGAACTTGACTCCTTTGGAAAACCTCTTCTAAATTGCTTTCCACGTAGACATGCTTCACAAACTTGATCAGGATGTTTGATGCAAGGTAGTCCTCTCACCATCTCTTTCTTTGAAAGCAGTTCTAGTCCTCCGAAATTGAGATGTCCAAATCGAATATGACATAGCCAAGTGATGTCTTTGTAACAAGCTTTGAGACAGTTGACAACATCATTTTAAATATTAAGTAAGAACATTCTATTTTTTGACATAGGCACCTTAGCAATTAAGCAACCAATATGATCTTTCAAGATGAGCATTCCATCTTTTAGATGAATATCATAACCTTTTGCCAAAAGTTGTCCTAAGCTTAGGATGTTGCTCTTCATATTTGGCACAAAGAAAATATTTGAGATAAATTCATGTTTTCCATTCTTCAAACGGATGAGAATGTTACCTTTGCCTTTACCTCAATCTTTGATTCATCTCCGAAGGATACATTACCACCAACTGATTCATCAAGCTCTACGAACATGTTTCTTTTCCCGCACATATCATTACTTGCACCAGTGTCGAGATACCAAATTGTATCTTCTTCTCTTTCATTATCTTTATACGCTAGCAGTAGGGTGTCATCTTCTTCTTTTCTTTCTTCCATTTAATTTGCTCTTTCATATACTTTATTCTTGGGCAATCTACATTCTTTTGCATAATGTCAAATTTGTCACAATTGTAGCACTTAACTTGAGATTTATTGTACCTTGAGTTTGTGTACCCTCTTCCACGTCCTCTTGTTGAATATTCTTCTCTTTCATTGTTGTTGTTGGAAATCCATCCTTGCTCATTAGAACGACCTCGTCCATATCCACGACCTCTTCCACGTTGACTTCTATTGTTACTGGAGCTTTCATCTTTCTTTGTCGGTTGAAGAGTAGTCTTTAGGAGTTGTTGAGTAATTTCTTCATTTATCTTCTTCTTTTCTTCATGGGCTTGTAATGAACCCAGGAGTTGCTCAATCGTCATGACTTGTAGATCCTTGGTCTCTTCGATGATGGTTGTAATGCTATCAAATTTTGAATCCAATGATCGAAGAATTTTCTCAATAATAGTTACTTCTTCTAGTTTCTCACCATTTCTCTTTAGTTGATTGGAAATGGTAGAGACTCTAGAAAAATAATCTGATACTAACTCACCTTCTTTCATACGAAGAGCATCAAATTAACTTCTTAATATGTGAAGTCGTACCTTTTTTACCTTTTCTTCTCCTTGATATGAGACTTGGAGCTTTTCCCATGCTTGCTTGGCTGAAGTAGCACTTGAGATCTTCTCAAAACCATCCTCATCTAAAGCTTGATAAATGAGGAAGAGAGTCTTCTTGTCTCTCTTTCTTAAATCTCTCAGACTGTCTTTTTCAGTTGGAGATAACGTCAAGTCATCACGAGGCTCAACGTAGCATTTTTCTATAACTTCCCAAACATCATGAGCTCCAAGAAGCACCTTCATCTTGATACTCAAATTGTCATAATTACTCATTTTGATAGATCAAATGAGTACGATAGAGGGAGGGTGAATATCGTACTCTTTTAAAAACTTTTCTTTTCGTATTTTAAAACAGTTCGAGTAAGCAGCGGAAAATATAAAGAGACAAGTTCGTTTACTTCGTTCGGAGCCTAGCTCGACTCCTACTCGAAGGCTCGCAGTCCTTGACTGCACCGATGAGCAATCCACTAAGATTCTTCTTCCCGATAACCTCGGAAAGAAGTAATGCGTACAAAATACAACAATATAAGATAGTAGCAAGTCTAATATCTTATATGAGTTTAAGTGCAATACAAAAGTAAAGTATACCGACAGTATGTGAAAGTTGAAGCTCGGTCGGCACTTGCTTGCGTGTAGAAGAGTTGTAGAGCAGTAGCACGAACAATAGCAGCTAGCACAGAGATTGACTTCGAACTCGAACAGTATGTATCAGCCTTGGACCTCGAGCTCTCTTTTATAAGAACCTTCGACGTTCAGTCGACCGATCCCTGGGTTCGGTTGACCGAACCCGCTCCATTCCTTCTGTGCTGAGATTCGCTGAGATCTGATCTTCGAGCATTAACTGATCTTTAATGATTCGGTCGACCGATAACCTTGTTCGGTCGACCCAACAATGAATTTCCCTTCTCGCCGAGATTCGCACTTAATGCTCCATTAATGCTTTTATTGGTTCGGTCGACCGAACCTCATTTTCGGTCGACCGATCATGCTGTGATGCTATATTTGTGATCCTGATCTGCTTTGCCATTTTTGCCTGTTTGGTCGATCGAACCTTTGTTCAGTCGACTGATAAAAATCCTTTTTCGGTCGACTGAACCTCCTGTTCAGTCGACTGAACCCTCTGTTCAGTCGACTGAACCCTCTGTTCAGTCGACTGAACCCTCTGTTCAGTCGACTGAACCCTCTGTTCAGTCGACTGAACCCTTGGTAAATTGAAGGTTTCTGAGTGTTGGTCGCGTGGCCGCTGACAGAGCCTGATTCTGAGTTCTGAGTCAAAAGTTATGACCATTTGAAGTCCAAGGGGTCATATGATTCTGCAACACAAAGTTAGTTCGATATAACAAGAATATTCCTGCAAAACAAAGTTAGCACAGTTATAATAATAATATGTATGAGTATAACAGTTATAACTGTCTTGATCTAAACTTGAAAATCTTCCCGGTTTCTTCAGTTGGATCAGCGACCTTAGGTTGTTCCCTTCAGGAACCCGACCTCACTGTCGCTCCTCCAGTTATTTACCTCAACTTACCTGCCAAACGTTAGGTCTTCAAGACCTGTTTGGACTTTACTGTCTGGCCATGACTAGGGCTTTCCTGATTGAATAAATAGCCTGCACACTTAGCCAAATATCAGATCATAACAAGACTTAACTTGAACCTTTGACAACATCAAAACTCAGGTTTGATTCTGGTGCACCTTGCACCAACAATCTCCCCCTTTTTGATGTTTGGCAACCAAGGTTCACAGTTAAGTTTAAAATATGCAGAGTTAAGTAAACAAACATTTAACTCTCCCCCTGAGTTCAATAACTCCCCCTAAATTTACTATCTCTCTCCCTTTGACACACATCAAAAATAAGGATAATACCAACATGTTTGAAATAGTTTAAGAGAAAAACTAAGTTTGAGTTAGAAAAATGATTTGAAAATTTTAGAAATCAAGGTTCTCTAAGTATAAGTTAGAAGTTATTCGATTGAAAATAATAGTAAAAAAGTTTTTTTATATATAAAAATCCATAAAATATCTAAGCTTTGAATTATTAAGTTAAAACTATTTGAAAATGTATTTTTGAAAAATTATCTAAGAAAAACTTTGGAAGTTAGAAATTTTTTAAGAGAAAATAGCGAACTAAAATTTTAAATTAGTCTTTAATTTTTTTTTTTAAATCTAAGTCAAATTTTGAAGAAGAAACTTTGAAGCAAAAAATATTTTTAATCAAGAATATGTATACTTTTTTAGGAAAATAAGTATATAATTTTTGAAATATTTTGGAAATAGAAATTTGAAATATATTTTAAAATCCATAAGTCTAAAAGAAATAAGTTTTGAAAATATGAATTTTGAAAAATTCTAGGAAAGTTTGGTTTTGAAATGATGTTGATGCTCCCCTTAATTAAATAATCTAAAGAGCAAGCGAGATCTAAAAAATATATATTAGACCAACGTTTTGGAGTAATTTAGTTAATTATTTAAGTTAAACTTAATAAAAGTTAGTTTTGAATTAATTAAGATTAATTAATTTAGGATTAAATTTAAATTAATAAAATACGGTGATTAGTTAAAGTCGTTAATCAATTTTAGATTAATTAAAGCAACGTAATAATTAATTGATTAAAATTATTTAATATTGATTTTTAATTAGATTAGATTAAGATTATTTACGTGAATTAATTTACGTATTAAATTAGAGAATTCATAAATTAATTGATTAAGTTGAGAATTAAATTTCGATTATTTTGAATTTTGTGTTAATTAGATTTGTAAAGTTAATTTAATTAACTTCAAATTAATTAATGATTTAATTTTTGTTTTAATTAAAATAAATTAGGTTTGAGATTAAAAATTTATTGATTTATTTATAATTTATTGTATAAATTAAAGTTATTTAAAATTAAGTTAAGTTTTAATTATTTTAAATTTAAAATTTAATTAAGTTTTAACAAAGTTTTATTTTTAAAAAAGTTAATTAAGTTTTAATAAAGTTTTAAAAGAAATTTAATTAAATTGTTTAAGAAATTTAATTAAGTTTTAAAATAATTTTAATTAAGTTTTAAAATAATTTAATTAAGTTTTTAATTAAGATTTAAAAATTTTAATTAAGTTTTTTAATTAAGTTTAAAATAATTTTAAATAATCTTAAAATAACTTTTAATTTAAAATAATTTTAATTTATAAGTTTTTAATTAAGATTTAAACATTTTAATTAAGTTTAAAATAATTTTAAATAATCTTAAAATAACTTTTAATTTAAAATAATTTTAATTAAGATTTAAAAATTTTAATTAAGTTTTTTAATTAAGTTTAAAATAATTTTAAATAACTTTTAATTAAGTTCAAAAAATAATTTTAATTAAGTTTTTAAATTTAGTTTAAAATAATTTTAAAATAACTTTTAATTAAAAATAATTTTAATTAAGTTGAAAAATAATTTTAATTAAGTTGAAAATAGTTTTAATTAAGTTGAAAATAATTTTAAATAAGTTTTAAAATAACTTTTAATTAAAAATAATTTTAATTAAGTTTTAATTAAGATTTAAAAATTTTAATTAAGTTTTTTAATTAAGTTTAAAATAATTTTAAAATAAATTTTAATTAAGTTCAAAAAATAATTTTAATTAAGTTTTTTAATTATGTTTAAAATAAAGTTTTAAATTATTTTTTAAATAAGTTTAAAATAATTTTTAAAATAAGTTTAAAATAATTTATAATTAAGTTTAAATAAAGTTTTAAATTAATTTTTTAATTAAGTTTAAATAAAGTTTAAAATAATTTTTTAAATAAGTTTAAAATAATTTTTAATTAAGTTTAAATAAAGTTTTAAATTAATTTTTTAATTAAGTTTAAATAAAGTTTTAAATTATTTTTTAAATAAGTTTAAATAAGTTTAAAATAATTTTTAAAATAAGTTTAAATAAAGTTTTAAATTAATTTTTAAATAAGTTTAAATAAGTTTTAAATTAATTTTTAAATATGTTAAATTAAGTTTTAAATTAATTTTTAAATAAGTTTTAAATTAATTTTTAAATAAGTTTAATTTTAACTAGATTTGAATTTGGTTTGATAATTAATTGAATTTGAAAAAGATTATTGAACCCATGTTAGATTCAAACTTAGCTTTGGGTTAATCAAGCAGGCTTTATAAGGATAAGCTTTCAGCTCAGTGGCGAGGCATACGTCCTACTTGGATATCATTAGACCCCTTGCTGAAGGCTTTTCAAACTGTTCCCGCCCAAAAAACTTAATACTAAATTTTGGTCTAACTAGCCTATGTTTGACTGGGGTAGCTTCGGTCAGATCCACTGAGTCTAGTGCACCAGGTAGAATTCCATATTCAGCCTAGACATGCCTTCGACAAAGTTTCCTTGACGTACTATCATCCCAATCCATTCCGGTGCTATGTTGTTAGGGTTTGGTAAACCTTTTTCTTCTAACCGTTCTAAGTAGAAATAAACCTAGTCCTAAGTATTGAGTTTGGTTAATCAAGTTGGTTGTATTATTTTTCTATTTGCTCCCCCTAGTCATAGCTTAGATAAGGTCTATCTAAGTAATGGATTTGACTCTTGGGAACCAAGTAGAAATTTGGTTTAATTGGTTTGGTTAGTTGTTTTATTTGAACCCATGCTTGGACTTGACTTCTAACATTTTGACTGATTAGAGACATGTATGATTTGTTTGTTTTGTTCGGTTTATAGCCAAGCCCCGATTTGTTGTACACAACTCGTTGCAATCCAAGTACCATATTTAGACACTTGGATCCTATTTCGAACATTTCCAACGTTTTCTTGAGTCGCTCGACTTGACCTTTCAAATCGGAATTTTCTTCCTCAAGTTTTTTAACTTGAGTCAAAGTTCCGACTTGAACTCGGTTAGTCTAGTCACTCAAGCTAACTTGTTGCTTAAGGTGGTATATTTCCTTAAGTAGCAAGTTATTTTGTTTTTCAGATTTTGTTAATTTTTTAAACAAGCATTTAATTACTTTCAACATTTCAGACTTCGAATTAAAAGTTACCTTATCGTGTCCTTTTGAAACTGATGCAAATCCATGGCTTATCTCAGACTCGTCGTCAGACTCTGACTCATGTGTTAGCTAGAGCCCTAGAGCCAATCATTTGATGATTGTATTTTGGACTTGTTGTATCATATTCTATATAAATAAAAGTATTTGGTTTTAGGTTATTATACTTACTTGTATTGGTGCCAAATAAACTAAGTATAATAACGTCCTTGAGTAGAAGGTTCTCACCTATATCAATCGGTTAGTTGAACCGATAGTGAGATGATATAGGGAACACTACTCTTAATCATTCCTAGTCGAGTATTAACATTCAGGGACAATGTTAATGCAATAAGATTAGCATGTAGGTCAACTCGATGACTTGATCTCACAAGTCATGGATATAGAGATATCAAGTTGACACATGGGTATGCATTGGAGAATGTATACTGAATGACCCGCCATGAGAAAGTATCATGGATCGTTATATGAGTGTCATATACTTTCTCATGTGGCTATTAGTATGACTACTAGTCCTTAGACCTGAAGTCATCATGGTTCCCTACATAAAGAGTTATGTACTTTAGTTTCGTCAAACGTCACCCGTAACTGGGTGGACTATAAAGGCGATTACTGGGTATATAACAAATTATGCGGAGGGATGTGAGTGATGTAGATGGGATCTATCCCTCCTATATGACGGGAGAGACATCGGTATTCTTGATAGAGTGAGACCACGAAGTGCATGGCCATGCCCAAATGAGTCAATATGAGATATTGAGCTCATTTGATTGAGTGAGTCTACTTGGAGTTCAAGATTTAGATTGATTAGAGGATGACACGGTCTATGCCTCACATTGATCAATCTAGATGTCTAGGATAGAAGGACACTTGTCATATATTGTGAGGAGTCACAATTAGTAGTCACAAGGTGATGTTGGATCTCAACATTCTTGTAACTTGGGTAGTAATGATGTATTGCTAGATACCGCTCATTACTTATGTTTCTAAATGAGTTTAGGGGCATTGCCAACGTTACAAGAACCTATTGAGTCACACACAAAGAACAAGTGGATGGAGATTAGGTTCATATGATGAATCAAGAGGATTAGATTCATTTGATGAATCAAATTGGATTAAGAGAAATCCTAATTGGGCTAATTGAGTTGGACTCAAGTTGATTCATGTGTTCAATAAGTCTAATTTAGATTATGACTCATTGAATCAATTTAATTAAATGAATTAGATTCATTATATTAAATTGGCTTGAATTAAATGGTTGGATTAGATCAACCATGAGAGAGATTAAGTCAAGTTTGACTTGACTTGAGAGGAAGATGAAGAGTCAAGTTTGACTTGACTTTATGCCACCTCATTGGTGAGTTGACATTAAGTGGACCAATGATGATGCTCCACATCATCATGGTTACTTAAGTGAAGTGTCACCTCATGGGAGTTACCAAGAGTTGTGACTCTTGGTATCCCATGGAGGTTACAAACCACTTAATTAGATGAAAAGAGTTTCATTTTGCAAGAGTAACTCTCATTCAAGTGATCTTCCTCCTCCTAAGCTCTCTTCTTGCTCCTTCTCTTCTCTTGGTCGTGGGTTTCAAGCAAGGGAGAAGAAAGGAGAGTGAATCTAATCCAAGAAGAAAGGTTAGTGAAAGTCACATAGAGATTTTAGAGGAGTGTGTTCTCTTCTTTTCCTTTCTTCTTCTTCCAATCCTACCCGAGAGCCCTAGAGAGTGCTAGCACACTTATGGTGCTCTCTTCTCCATCCTTGTGTGTTAGAGAACACATCTTGTTCGTGTGGATACTTCTAGAGGATTGTCTACGTTGACAATCACGAGATCCGGCGTACCTTGGACGAGCGGGATTCGCGAAGGGCACGCATCGAAGGTATAAAATGTTTTTCCTTTGTAGATCTACTGTAGATCATAGTTTGAAACTCGTACTCGTATTTTCGAAAGTTGTCTTCGCACGGATCCAATGGCTAGGGGGTTTCGGGGTTTCCGCGACGCGAAAAAGCGGTATGTATCAGAGATTGACTTCGAACTCGAACAGTATGTATCAACCCTGGACCTCGAGCTCTCTTTTATAAGAACCTTCGACGTTTGGTCGACCGATCCCTGGGTTCGGTCGACCGAACCCGCTCCATTCCTTCTGTGCTGAGATTCGCTGAGATATGATCTTCGAGCATTAACTGATCTTTAATGGTTTGGTCGACCGATAACCTTGTTCGGTCGACCGAACAGTGAATTTCCCTTCTCGCCGAGATTCACACTTAATGCTCCATTAATGCTGTTATTGATTTGGTCGACCGAACCTTATTTTCGGTCAACCGATTATGCTGTGATGCTATATTTGCGATCCTGATCTGCTTTTCCATTTTTGCCTGTTCGGTCGACCGAACCTTTGTTCGGTCGACTGATAAAAATCCTTTTTCAGTCGACTGAACCTCCTGTTCAGTCGACTAAACCCTTGATGAATTGAAGGTTTCTGAGTGCTGGTCGCGTGGCCGCTGACAGAGTCTGATTCTGAGTTCTGAGTCAAAAGTTATGACCATTTGAAGTCCAATGGGTCATATGATTCTGCAACACAAAGTTAGTTCGATATAACAAGAATATTTCTGCAAAACAAAGTTAGCACAGTTATAATAGTAATATGTATGAGTATAACAGTTATGACTGTCTTGATCTCAACTTAGAAACCTTCCCGATTTCTTCAGTTGGATCAGCGACCTTAGGTTGTTCCCTTCAGGAACCCGACCTCACTGTCGCTCCTCCAGTTATTTACCTCAACCTACCTGCCAAACGTTAGGTCCTCCAGACCTGTTTGGACTTTACTGTCTGGCCATGACTAGGGCTTTCCTGATTGAGTAAATATCCTGCACACTTAGCCAAATATCAGATCATAACAATGTTAGGACCTTCGGATAGCGGCTAGAGAGGGGGGGGTGTGAATAACCGACCTCAAATTATCGTTTCTTCCTACAATTTAGGTTAGCGCAGCGGAAATACCATGTAGAAACGAAAGTGGAGAAGATCAAACCTCAAACACGATGATGATTTAGCAGCTAATACTTTGTAATCATTTAAAAAGCTTAAGACATCTTTCATACTAGAGCATGTTAATCGCTCTAAATCTATGTATGCTTGATCTTGTTCTACAGTCGTACCTTGGTATGGATCTTCAAGTAAAATAAATCGTCTGATGGCTGATAACACATTCTGAGTTTCTCCTGCCATCTGAATGAGTTCTTCATATTCCTGTGCATACATCATACGCCATTGTATCCACATTTTTTTTTCATTTTCCTCCAATAGGTTTTCAATAAATTGCACCTTTTGTTTATTGTCTAACCATGTTCGGTCATTTACTAAGTTATTAGTAATAGACTCCCAACGTGAAATAACATCATGGTACTGACCTATATCCTCTGGTAATACTAACATGGCGCCAGTATTTTGTTGAGCAGATGGTAATACCCAAGCATTATGTTCCAATGCTTTGCCTTTAAACCTTCCTTTGAATTGCCCATTATCATGAAACTGTGGAGTCGTTCCTTGTGCTGGTGGATAATTAATTTGTCCCATCAGGGGCTCATTAGGCTGTTTGCAATTGGAAATCGCAGATTCAGAAGTTGAAGTTAGGGCTTTCTCCAGTTGTCTGAACATTGGATATTCCAAGTGTTCTGTGTTGACATGTGCTACTTCATGCTCCTGTTGCAAATTAAGAGCTGAGACATTATTAGCTAATTGATCCACACTTGTTACCTCATTATGAATTCCTTTAGGCACATCATAGACTTCAAAATCTGCTTGCTTTGGATTCTCATATATTTCATACCAAACTCCTGGAGGTATTCCTTCAGGAATTCGGTCAATAAAGTCTTCAAAAGAATAATCTAGTGGTATTGGGTTATGCCACCCATTTTGCGTCGGTAGTTGATCTTCAATTTGCTCCATATGTTGAACTACTTGCTGCCAATATTGTTCTGATTCTTCACTTTGTGAAATATGGTCTGTCTCTTCCTGAATAATTGCTAGTACTGGATAGTCTAGCTCCTGATTTTGAAGTCCTAAATAATAAGATTCTGGATCATCATCTTCTGGATCATCTTCTTGAGTTACTGCCAACTCATTTGGATCAAACTCTGGATCCTCTTCCCAGGGAGTATCTTCCCAAATACTTGGACAGACTACTTCTTCTATTGTTTTATCCTCATCATCATTATCATTATCATCATCATCCCAACAAGGTTTAGTAGGAGGAATAAAAGGAACAGGAGGTGGTGCAGCATAGTTTACATAAAAATTATACCTTCCTGTAGGTTCTCCCAGAGTATCCCATCGGTCATTTGTATCTGGCATACCAAGTTCCTGGAGAAATACACCAGCAAATTCTTCATGTATATCTTCCGTATCCCTTTCATTATAGTTACTTGGCCTTGGATTTCCTGTTGATCGATATCCAGAGAAGGCCAATGAAATTGATCCGTCCAGTAATGTTGCTGTTCTTACCGCTTGCGGATTCCGTATTTGGGGTGCATTTGGTGGTTGTCGTGAAGATTGGTGACGGAGTTGCTGGTCCGTCAGGCAAGAACCAACGACGGCTTCGTACAACCAGCGGTCCAAAGGATGTACACTATCATCAATAATGGAGCGTGGCGGACCTAGGTTATTCGTCCGTTCCTTTGTCAGTATCAACCATTGTTGGCTGGTGTCCTGTAACGTGGTTGAGTCAGCCACGAATCTTTTGCTTTTGTAGTGTCGAACAGTGTGCCTAAAAAGCACCCAAAGGTGGTCGCCCATGTGCCATACTGTTCAACAGGGGTCCACTTGGATTCCTAGTTTTGTAAAACCAATGACGGGCTCGTGGTTTTGAGCCTGAGGTTTTGTGAAAGTGGTGTTGTCCCGCCACTTAGTCATGACTTAGTGGAGAAGAAAGGAATCTCAGCATGTTACGATAGGGCCCAGTGAGCACCCGACATGTGACGATGTCCCCTCTCTTTCTCTATATAAGTCCTGTTGTAATGGGTTGCAAGGCAGACGAGCGTCCCTCGATCCCTTACTTCCCTCTTGGTTGCTTAATAAAATCCGTTGGTCCTTTGTGAGTTTCCTCCCCGTGCATCTTTTCTGTTCGGCCCTAGGTACAGGCTCTGTCCTGAGCCGAGACTTTGAGAAGGCGATCCCCCTTTATCTTTTATGGTATAGCAAAATATTCCCAGTGCACAAGATATTGCGGAAGCTAGAAACTAATAACTCACATTAAAAGTGGAAATATTACAAAGGATTACAGAGATCACTTGAGTATGGGCGCTTAAAGCTCTTGAACTCAAGATGGCTAACTAAGTAAGACAGATCAGAAGTAGCGGCAGGGTATGATTTATTTCTTGATCAAAATATCACAATACCTGCGCATGACAGAATGATTGTTTCAACTGGCATAAGTATGGAATTTCCTGATAATTGTTATGCAAGATTAACGTCCAGATCTGGCGCAGCGGCAAAACGAAGAATTGATATTGGAGCCGGAGTCATTGATGCTGATTATAGAGGTGAGATTAAACTGTTAGTACTTAACAATTCTAACGAATTAATCTCACTTCAAGCAGGAGAAAGCATTGCCCAATTTATACTGGAGAAAATTATGACCCCTCCAATAGAAGCCGTAGATTCATTATCCCACACTGAAAGAGGAGCAGGAGCCTTTGGTTCTACAGAAGAGGAATTAGCATTCTCGGCACCAACAAAATCCCTTCTAAACAGATTATACAACATGGAAATTACTTTTCACATTCCAGGAATTCCTGATGCCAAGGTACAAGCTATACTTGATACTGGTGCCACTAAATGTTGTATATGCCAGGATGCGTTACCAAGGGAAGCTTTTGAAGAGATAAACTACAAGGTAGTATTTTCCGGAATAAATTCTCAATAGGAAACAAAGAAGAAGGTGAAGGAAGGTATGATGACAATCTCAAATCATAAATTCAAAATTTCATTTACCTATCAGTTACAGATGAACCTCAAGGATGGCATACAAATGTTGCTGGGATGTAATTTCATTAGAACAGTTGCTGGAGGATTGTGTATAGAAGGCTCAGAAATTACTTTCTATAGAAGTATTACTACTATCAACACAACACCGGAGGTAAATACTTCAGCTTATGCAATTCCTGAATTAGAAATGGAAGCAGAAGAATTTATTACCCTGCATAATGAACTTGAGGTTGGAAAAAAGGAATTTCTGGGGGCAGTAACTAATTTTCATTTACAATTTGCACCAACTATTCAGCGACTAAAAACTATGGGATATATTGGTGAAAATCCAACTTTGTTTTGGTCGAAAAATAGGATAGTCTGTAAATTGGACATCATAAATCCTGATTTAACTATACAGGATAAGCCCCTGAAACATATAACACCAGCAATGGAAGCAACCTTTAAAGTTCATATAGACTCACTTTTGGCTTTGAAGGTTATTAGGCCCAGTACTTCTAGACATCGGACTATGGTCTTTGTTGTTCAATCTGGAACAACTGTAGATCCAATAACGGGGCAGGAAACAAAAGGAAAAGAAAGATAGGTCTTTAATTATAAAACTCTGAATGACAACACCTATAAGGACCAATACTCTTTGCCCGAAATTAATCTAATATTGAAGAAAATCGGAAATAGCAGAATCTTTTCTAAATTTGATCTGAAGTCAGGATTCCATCAAGTAATGATGGATCCAGAGTCTATTTCATGGACTGCATTTCTGGTACCTCAAGGCCTTTATGAATGGCTTGTGATGTCTTTTGGGCTCAAGAATGCACCTGCCATTTTTCAAAGAAAAATGGACAACTGCTTTCGAAACTGTGAGGAATTCCTAGCTATTTATATTGATGATATACTGGTATTCTCAGACTCAGAAAATGATCATGTGATACATCTTACAAAGATGCTTGAAATCTGTGAAAAAGAAGGTTTAGTTTTATCTCCCTCCAAAATGAAGATTGCCCAACCTGAGATAGAATTTTTAGGAGCTACAGTTGGCAATAGGAAGATAAAATTACAGCAGCATATTGTTAAAAAAATTCTTGATTTTGATGAACAAAAATTGCAGACACTTAAAGGGCTCAGGTCTTGGCTTGGTATTATTAATTATGCAAGACCATATATTAAAAACTTGAGTACTTTACTTGGTCCTTTATACTCAAAGACGGCCCCAACAGGTGATAGGAAATTCAAAAATTCAGATTGGGAAATTGTCAAAAAAATTTGTCAAGTCATCCAGGAACTTCTAGATTTAGAGTTACCCCCCATTAATGCATACATAGTTATTGAAACAGATGGGTGTATGGAGGGATGGGGAGGTATTTGTAAATGGAAGACAGGGAAGTATGATGCAAAGAACACAGAACGCATTTGTGCATATGCTAGTGGAAAATTTCCTACAATTAAGTCTGCTATTGATGCTGAAATTCATGCGTGTATGGAATCCTTATCTGCTTTAAAAATACATTATCTTGACAAGGAAGAAATCACACTTAGAACATATTGTCATGCCATCATTAAATTCTTCAATAAGACAGTCCAGAACAAACCATCAAGGGTAAGGTGGATTTCCTTCATTGACTACATAACTGGTACGGGTGTCAATATTAAATTTGAACATATTGAAGGCTCTAACAATCAACTTGCTGATGCTTTGTCAAGATTAGTGCATTATGTTGTCTTAAACCCTAATGATGATCAGAATGAAGTATTCCATATACTAGAAGCAGCCCTTGAAGAAATAAAAGATGCGCCAGCAATGATACAAGACAAAATGGCAAGCATGATAGACTCAATTATTGCAGCACCAGCGGAGAAGGTGGCATGCACAATGGACTCAATTATTGCAGCACCAGCAGAAGAGCTGGCGTGCATATCGGACTCAATTATTGCAACACCAGCAGAGGAGGTGGCGTGCAAAAGAAACTCAATAATTGCAGCATCAACAGAAAAGGAATCTCCTTTTGAAAAGTAATGATATTGCGGTACAGGTGGATGAAAATTAGGAATTGAGCCCCGGGGAGCCGTTCCTTTTAATCATCCTTTTGTAAATAGGTGTGGTGTGTTTTCATTACTTGCATGCTAAGTATTGTAAATATCTTGTGCTCCCGAAATTCAGAAACCCCTAAAAAATCACAGAAAATTTCAAAAATTATAAAATTTTGAGGATACATTCCTCATAACATATATTATCATGGAAAAATAGTTTTCTATGAAAATAACTTCCATTTTTAAATCTTGATACAAAGTTCGAAAGACTTTGAAATAGTTCAAGGTTAATCCATCTTTGTATCAACTTGCTCAATGATGAATGCTATCACTAGAAAAGCTTCATCAAGGTTTTTCAAATCGATTTTGAAATGATTTTAAACCATTCAATTTAGGATCACAATCTTAGGGCTAAATGTACATGACTTGTACACAAGCTTTCCCTATGATCCTCAATTTCGAATTAGGCTTATCTAGGTACAAGAACTATGCACCTTGATCCTAACTCATAATCCTAATATCTCACACACATCTAAGGTGTATCAAACACATCCAAGTCAATTTTCATGTGAGATATGGGTTTAGGTCATCTTAAGCTAAGTTCTCATGCATTTTCTAAACAACAATTTGATCTCCATATCAAATTGTGTTTTTATCCTTAAATCAATTTAATTCATCATAAATGCAAGAGATGATGACATGACATAAAATAATATCATAAGTGAAAACATGTGCCAATGTCATGATGTCATGTCATAAAGTATGAAACTTAAATAAGGCATGACATATAACTAACCTAAGCATTATCATGACATTTCAAATGATAGTAAATTAGATATGATGTCATGACATGGCATATGGCAAACAATATATGGCAAATAACATATAAAGGTATAGAAAATACCTAATTCTAGCCTTAGTTGTCATTTTGATCATTTTGCCATAAATTCTATATTCCTAAGTGTAATAGACCTAAAATCATATACTAAAGATTTTTAGATCACTATGTGCCAATTATATTGACCCTAGAAAATTCCTCAAATGTGGTTGGCACATCCTAATCACCTTAGGAATAATTTTTAATTTCATTTTCAAGGCTTGGTTATACCTTGAAACTTCCTAAAATGCCACCTTTTGCCATGATTAGGTTAACTACCTATCCAAATAAGGTGGGCACACCCTAAACCATCTAGCGTGATGAAATCACGCTCCTAGAAACCCAAAACCTATTTGAGCTCATTGGATTCACTAAATATTCACTAGGGATGACTTCCCTAGCAACCCTCCTAATGACCCTCCTAGGCTTTAAAGCCTTGGTCATTTGGGACTCATCAAGATCAACTCTAGGGGTGACTCCCCTTGTGACCTTGGTGATGGTCTTCCTAGCCCTAGGTCTTGTTCCATAATCGAATGGAACATTATGATAGGCGGGCTTGACCACTTGAGACTTGGGTTTGTGACCCAAACCTCTTATGTCCTTGGGCTTTGGTTTTTGACCCTTAGACCCTAGAGTTGACTTCTCCAAATTCTTAAGAGCCTTTTCTAAAGTGTCAAGTCTTGACCTCAAGACTTGGTTTTCCTTCTTTAATACCTCAAGCTTTAATTTTCCATTTCTCTTTGAGGTATTCCTAGGCATATGTCTAGTTGTTTTGGGATTCCTATCTAAGTTTTCCTTAACCTTAGATGAATTAATTCTAGGGTTGGTACTTCTAGTATTATCCTTACCTAGACTAACATGTTTGGCACCTAAGCACATGAATCGGTTTCTATGGTTATCATGCTTATCATCATTGGCAATTGCAATAAAGCTACTAGCATGTTTCTTATTAGAATTGCAATAATGTGCCTTAAAGGGTACCTTAGGGTTTGCCTTATCTCCCCCTATAGATGTGCTTGGTCTCTTGTCCTTGTGAGGTTGCCTCCCCCTCGGACATTGGCTCCTATAATGTCCCCTTTGCTTGCATTGGAAGCACACCACGTGCTCCTTGCCCTTGCGTATCGGGACTACGGCTTCCTTGACCTTTGGCGCCGGTGGAGTCTTCCTAATCCTCTTTGGACATTTACTCTTGTAATGCCCATATTCCCTACACTCAAAGCACAATATATGTAATTTATTTGAAATTAAGTTGCTTGAGTTACCTAGGGTTGAGGATGGATATACGCTCTCTTCTTCATCCCTTCCGGAGGTAGAGGTTTCTTCTTGCACCAATCTTGATGAAGAACTCTCCTCCTCTTCTTCCTTAGATGTTGAGTAGCCCTCAACTTCTAATTCCATATCTCCATGATGTGAGCTACTTGGCTCACTTGACTCCTTTTCATGACTTGAATTGGAGCTCTCCTCATGGAACTTAGCCAAGTTGTTCCACAACTCCTTGGCATCGTTGTATCCACCTATCTTACACAAGATATCATTAGGTAATGAAAATTCAAGGATTTTCGTTACCTCATCGTTGATTGTGGATTGGTGGATTTGTTCCTTCGTCCACTTCTTCTTCTCAAGAGGTTCTCCCTTTTTATCCACCGGAGGAGTAAAACCTACTTGTATACAATTCCAATTCACTAGGTTAGTCATAAGAAAATACTTCATTCTTACCTTCCAATACGCGAAGTCGTCGCGATCGTAGAAGGGTGGAATCGTGATGTCTTCTCCAAGTCGATCCATTCTCTAGCTTGTGCTCCCCCGGGTGTTAATCCGTCGAAGAGCAACCTTGCTCTGATACCACTTGTTAGGACCTTCGGATAGCGGCTAGAGAGGGGGGGTGTGAATAGCCGACCTCAAATTATCATTTCTTCCTACAATTTAGGTTAGCGCAGCGGAAATACCATGTAGAAACGAAAGTGGAGAAGATCAAACCTCAAACACGATGATGTAACGAGGTTCGGAGATGATACTCCTACTCCTCGGCGTGTCCATAAGGTGGAGGAAGCCTATCAATCCGTCGGTGGATGAGACCTCGGAAAACCGGCTAACAACAACTCCTTTTTAGTGGAGAAACCTCGCCACAAACTCTTTTGCAACAGCAATAAAGGAGTACAAGATAGAGCAAGAAAACAAGAAGAATATGAATGTAACAACACTTTGCTTGCCTTCTTGTCGACTGGAGTTCGATGAAGCAACAACTTCACGATGCCAGCAGCAACTGACCAGCAAACCAGCCGAGGGAAGCTCACACGAAGCTTCAGAAACACAGAGCTCAGCAAAGCTCAGATCGCAAGAGTGAGGAACAAGAAGAGGAAGTTACTGTAGAGGCCCTCGACCTCGATATATATCCTGCACCTGCTGCACCTCCGAAGAAGACAAAGAGCAACACAGAAATCTAACCGTTGTGTCGCAACGGCTAGGCCTGGACCGATCAGGCTCCAACCTGATCGGTTCAGATCTGATCGGCGTGGATCGATCGCCCCAGGCTAATCGATCCCCGATCGATCAACCAACTCTCACAGAGAGTTGGTTGATCGGTCTGTGGACCGATCGGACATAGGTGGATCGGTCCACGACCGATCCTCCTATCGCCTCTCAAGTCCATCACTTCGATCGGTCTGATCGATCGCTAACCCACGTAAACATTCTGCTTGTTACCGATCGGTCACCGCACCGATCCGCACAATCAGATCATGGATCGGTCACCGCACCGATCCAATGCCTTAGAGCTTCCCAGCCAACTTCCACGTCCGGCCCAGAGAACGAGCCACCGAGCCCTCTCGACCTAGTCCGGAAAACGAGCCACCGAGCCCTCTCCGACTTCACGTTCGATCGGAGAACGAGCCACCGAGCCCTCTTTGACTTAGTCCCGGAGAACGAGCCACCGAGCCCCTCCAACTTCATCTCCCGAGAACGAGCTCCCGAGCCCTCCCTGACCTAGTACCGAGCTATCGAGCCCTCTCCGACTTCCTCCGGCCCGGAGAACGAGCTCCCGAGCCCTCTCGGCCTGGAGAACGAGCTATCGAGTCCTTTCCGACTTCGTCCGGTCCAGAGACTCGAGCCCCTCCGACCTAGTCCCGAGAACGAGCCATCGAGCCCTCTCCGACTTCGTCCAGAGAACGAGCTACCGCCCTCTCAGTCCGGAGAACGAGCCGCCGAGCCCTCTCCGAGAACGAGCTCCCAGCCCTCTCTGACCACGGTCCGGAACTACCGAGCCCTCTCCGACTTCCCATGCCAAGCTTCCATACTTGGACTTCTCCGTGCCAACTCTGCTTGGACTTTTCTGCCAAGTCTCCATACTTGGACTTTTCCGCGCTCCTGCTTGGACTTTTCCGTGCCAAGTCTCCATACTTGGACTTTTCCCGTGCCAAGCTCCCTGCTTGGACTTTTCCGTGCCAAGTCTCCATACTTGGACTTTACCGAATCAAGTCAACTCAAGTCGGGTCAACCAGGTCAACCTTGACCGAAGGTTGCACCCGCAATCTTCTAAGTTTGTATTCTTGTCAAACATCAAGATACAACTTTTCTATTCTCGTCAAACATCAAAATACAACTCGAGTCAGGTCGACTCGAGTCGGGTCAACCAGGTCAACCTTGACCTAAGGTTGCACCAACAAACAAGACTTAACTTGAACCTTTGACAACATCAAAACTCAGGTTTGATTCTGGTGCACCTTGCACCAACAATAATTACTCACTTTGAGTACTGGAACTTGGAAGGGAACCATACCTCCACACTACAAGAAATTTTGGATTTAACCACACCTAATAGACAACAGTTTTTCAAGAAATTGTTGTCTTTTTTCCATTTAACAACAGTTTTATTGAAAACTATTGTTATTCACCATAATGTTTTTTAAATAACAACAGTTTTTCAAAAACCTGTTGTCTAATGTGTGTCAAGATAACAGTTTTAAAAAACTATTATTTTTTAGTGTTGCTTATATGATAATATACAACAGTTTTATTAAACTGTTGTCTATTGAATGTTGTTGAATCCTAAAAACACAACAATTTTTTTAACTTCATAAAAAAAAAAACTAAAACCCACTTCTCTGTGACTCTTCAACGAACAAAAACCTATCTCTGACTCCTCCTTCGCGACTCCTCCGTGAAAGACGCTCCTCGTTGCTCTCACTGCTTTGCCTTTAAAGTGTTAGCGCATCGACTTTTCGACGCTTCCTTGGGAGGTAGAATTTTTTTAAAAAATTTTAAAATTTTTTTAGAATATAAACGGAGTCGGTATGACACATTTAATAGGGTAAATCGATTAAACTTAGAGAAAGCCTATTTCGAGCACCAATAAAGTGGGAGTTTATTTATTTAATAACCTACATATATAAATCTAAACAATCTCATTTTTTCCCCATTCCTCCTCTTCTCCTGCCGATCTCACCGTCACCGCGATCTCCTCTTCATTGCTGACCTCCGACGCAGCCGGCGCTGCCCTCACATTCCTGAAGACACAGCCATCGCCAGCCGTCGAGGGTGCTGCCGGTTACTACCAATCACTGCCACCCTTTCCCCTCTCCCGTGCCCTAGTTTCCCCTCTCCTGATCTTGCCGACGTCGAGCTCCTCTGTGAGATATCGGAAAATTAATTAAATAGGGTTATTTAATTAATAGCCTTATAGATTTTTTTTCAGAATTTTTAGAAATTTTCTAGGAATTTTTCGGAGCTCATGCGACGTGTTTTGAGGGGACGAAATTACGGGTATGGATAAGACCTGTTTGGGATATCCGTTTAAATAAGGAAATGTTTAATTATTTATATTCATTTTCTTATTATTTCTCCCTGACGCCGATCTGATCCGAGTTCCTCACCTCTCCCGAACATTTTCCTTTCTTCCCTTCTTCCTCTGTTCTTTCTCGCGGACAACACTAAGGCGACAGGCAACAGAGTTCTACCTCCTATGATCGTCGACGTCGACTGGTAGCATGTCGCCGGAGCTTGCTAGAGATCGAAGTCCGGATCATCCTGATCTCTTCTTCTTCTCAACTCTTTCCACCCGAGCCCTAGGTTTTTCCGTCGCCGAGTCCTCCCTCTCCTCTCTCATGCGACGCCGACACTGCCGAGCTCTCCCTTCCTTCGCAAAGCCATCATCGCCTTGGCTTGAGGACAGATCGACAACGCCGTTGATCAAGGGAGTGCGTAGGTTCCCTATGCTCCGATTTTCCCTGGATCGTCGCCGGCGTCTGAGGTATAGCCGTGCACTAATTTTTGTTCTGGTGTCGTGGGATCAAGCTAGAGCCATCCGATCGTCGGCGTGAGGTTGCCTTAGGGCTTCGAAGGTAGGCAACCAGCCCTAATATCTGAAGAGAATCACCATTGAATTTCATTTTAATACTCTTTTTATATTTTGGATGATAATTTGCTTCATTTTGATTCAGATTATGTGATTTTGCACAGGACAAAAAGTCATTGCAATTAGGGCCTGAGGACAACCTTTATGTGGAGGGTTTTGCATCAAATCTTTTTGCAAAGGCAGATAAGCAAGATCGTGCTGGTCGTGCAGATCTGTATGTGAAGGAACATGTTTCTTTATCATTTTCTTATCTATCTAGGCATATCTATTAAGACATTTCACTAGCTTTTCTTAGTCTCACAATGGTTGGGAAATTAAGTACTAGTAATATTACAGGAATACTGCAAAAACTTTTTATGCTGCAAGTATCTTTTTTGAGATACTATATCAATTTGGTGAATTTCAGCGTGAAGTAAGTTTTGCACTTTGCCATTTTATAAAGAACTATTTTTTTGGTTCAATATGAGCAAGCAGACTAATTCTGATCATACTCTACTTTCCAGATTGAGCAAAAACAGAAGTATGCAGTTTGGAAAGCTGCAGATATAAGGAAAGCTCTTAAAGAAGGCCGGAAACCTGAACCAGGTCCTCCAGGTGGTGATCCTGATCAATCAATTTCCTCAGGCCTCTCGAGCTACACTTATGTATGCTCTATCACCTGTATTTCATAGCCAAATAAAAAAAATACAGAATGTTTCCTTTTTATGAACCATAACATAATGTTGTGGAGAGGCTTTTCTTTTGCTTGGTTGGCCTAATAATGTCATGCTTTTTTTTATCTTTTGTTAGGGCACACAACCAAGCGATGGTTTGCCATCTAGTCAGCAATTTGACAATGCATCGCCTCAGCATATACACAAGGTCAATTTGAATGTGTAATTTGTGCATCGCTTGCTACATATTTCTTGCCACAGAATTGTTGAACCTCTTCTATTTTGTTTTTCTTTTTCTTTTCCTGTACATAATTCAGAAGGAAGTAAGCATTTTGTCGATAATTATAGAAATGCTGATTTACCCCCTAAAAATGCTGGTGAGCCGCAGGGTTTTAGTCAGGCACCACAGGATTTAAATCTAGAATTAAATCGTAAGTTAGATTAAATTACAGTTACTTTATCATTTCTTAGTTTTTTTTCTAACTTACATTTGCAATATTTGCATCTCGATTCATTCGATTATATTCACTTTGTATTCAACATGAAGCTAAAAGGTGTTTTGTACATATTAAAGACTCTTTGGTGGTTTTTTTAGTTTCAATCTACTGTTCTTTTTAGCATCTTTATCCTGCTATAATATTATTCTTTAAGATTATGTTGCATTGATTTCTAAAAGTTGCATGACATCTCTCTGCTCTGCCTTCAAAACTAACGATTTATGTTGTTTCAAGCAATTACTGCAGCCATTCCTACTATTGTTTCAAGAGGTTACCATTTATGTTAAATAGATAACGCTTTTTGCACTTCTGTTAGATGACTATATCAAATGGTTTTTATGGTTATGTAACATTTATGCAGTGCAATTAGAATCACACGTACAGTTTAGTTTCTAATTTGTAATATATATCTTTATTCGAATAGGTATCCTCAAGAGTATTGGGAAGAATGCCGACAAATTAAAAAAATGGAGAGACTTTAACAAATTAAGGAGCACTAGGAGCTGCAATCCCTCCTCTTCACCGACATCTAAGTAGAAAATCTCGTGTTATATTGTTCTACCTTTGTTTTAATAGTGTTATCATTTTGTTAGTTGCTTATGAAATTTTTTCAGAATGTTATAGATATTATTTTTGAATGTTAAAAAATTGTATATTAAATTTTATTTTGAAATTTAGTATTTTGAATGATTTATAATATTAGAAAATTATGTATTATTTTTTTTATTTTTTATCTAAAAAAGATAACGATTTTTCACCGTTGTCGTAAATAGTTTAAAACTGTTGTTGAAGACCCTGTTTTTAAAGGTAGATGTTCAAAGACAACGGTGAAAAACTATTGTCTTTGAAGGAAAAGACAATAGTTTTTTACCGTTGTAAAATTGTTGTCTTTGCCTTTAAAGACAACGGTTAAAAACTGTTATCTTTGGGCACCTCTTTTAACAACACGGCATTTAACAACAGCTCTAAAGGGGCTACGACAACGATGAAAAACCGTTGTTGTTAGGCTTTTTTCTTTTAGTGCCATTAGCCATCGCTCTGCTACCACTTTGTTGGAAAAAGAATTATTGGAGAAGAAATAAAAGGAAAAATATGGGAGACAATAATTATGGAGGAGGAGGAGAATCTCTACGTGGAAGAGAAGGAAAATAAAACAAAACACTCAACTTGCTTCGTTCATTGAAAAAAAGTACATATTTATAGGCTTATTGGATAAGCACTAATAATTTAGATTTTTTTTTCTTTTTAATTCTCTTATCTTTATCACGACAACTCAACAATTTTATCCTGTCACAAAGTTAGTCAAACTTGTCACCTCATCCTTTTATCTTCACAAATTTTATCAACATCTAAAATAAAATTTAATTTTCAAGATGGTCGTCATCTTCTTGGGTGTATGACCTCAACGAGAAGGTTCCATTCTCGGAGTCCGATCGCGCCGACAGCCCGACGTCTCTCTACGCCGCCGCTAAGAAAGCAAGGGAGGAGATCACCCACACCTACAACCACATCTATGGCCTTTCCATCACCAGCCTCCGGTTCTTCACCGTGTATGACCCCCGGGGCTGCCCTGACATGGCCTACTTCTCCTTCACTCGTAACATCCTCCAGGGCAAGCCCATCACAGTCTACCGCGGCAAGAACATGGCCGACCTCGCCCGCGACTTCACCTACATCGATGACATTGTCAAGGGCTGTGTCGCCTCCCTCGATACCGCCGCAAAGAGGCGCAAGCACGGCCCCACCCAGTACTGCATCTACAACCTGGGCAACACCTCACCGGTGACCGTGTCGGCTCTCGTCCGCATCCTGGAGAAGCACCTCAAGGTGAAGGCGAAAAGCTCGGATATAATCTGGCGACCAACCTGGAGGCCGGCCTCAAGAAGTTGGTCAAGTGGTACCTCTCCTACTATGGTTATGACCCAGACCCACCACCGCCAGATAAAGATACTTTACTCCTTTTTTTTTTTTGGCTCAAATTTAGGTTCTCGAAGATCACACTGGATTCTTTCTTCCAGAAAGAGGGAACTCGGGACTCTTCTGTATCTTAATTAAAATCCGGGTTTTCCGGCTACCCACTGGCACTGAAATCGCCGGAGCGGAGCGGAGCGGGTCGGAGCTCGGTACCATTTTCGTAAATATATGATTATTGATCCTAAGCTATCCGGCTGTAAAATTTGCGCCGACACAAAAATAGAAAAAAGAGTAAAATAATTTCGAATTTCTGTCGTAAACCAGTATGGACCCCACGACATCGACCACTTAAACCTATCTGGACTGCTGAGCCGCAAGAGGTACAAGCAAGAAATAATAATCTGAGATTCTATTGAGGATTCCCTGTTTAATTTCACTTACTTTTTTATTTAAAGCGACACGTTATGGAGAGTCAGTGTTTCTCTATGAAGGTTAAAAATTAAGTTTGAAAGGCCTTTCCACGTCACGAATGCCATTATATTAGAATATAAATATTTCTAAATTATAAAATAGATATTATCTAAATTACATCTAAAGTATTAGTAAATTATATTATCAGTGTTATAAAATTATATATCAAATGCTATTAAAATTATATCTTAAATAATATCACCATTTGTATCCCTTCTGACTATCACTTACAATCATCCACCAAGAGTATATTTGACTAATGAGAAGGAATATATCCCCCTGATCTGAGACGCTAAAAGCTCTTTGAATATAAATGCATTCTCAAGAACAGGTAGACAATGAAATTGTGACTACAGCTCACCCTTCCAATGCATAGTTACCAATCCAGAAATGCTTAATATCAGTGTAATCATCTTATCATTCTGGTTGGAAAACTGGCATAAAATGTAAAGCAAGAGCAGAGAAATACCTTTCTGTGATAATTTTAATTTGCAATGAGGCATTAGTCTATAAATTCTTCCAACGTACCCTGATAACAATACAAAAGAGTGTTGGCTAAATGGAACATTACGAGAAATGTGAGAGTTAGATCTACAGAACCTGTGAGATGAATGTTTCAGCATCACTACGCCTAAGAAAATGGAGAGAGTTCTTGGTGAGAGCCACTGTGTGATCACCAAGGCATACATCGAATATATGGATCCTTTGGAGGAACCATATCCTAAAAACATCACTCGAACCTCTTAGGAAAAGGATTGCAAGACAATTAGGCGCAAATATAATGGACGATGAAAGTCACATACCACAGTCAAATCTAGATCCATTTCAGACATGTAGGACTCTAAGGCCTCGGAGTGATTTTTGAAATACTCAATTTCCAAATTATGCAGCTTTACTAGTATTTCTTGGGGAAGAACGCTGCCTAGTTTCCATCTCAAACTCTGAATGATCGCTTCCCGGTTATATCTGTTATCAGAAGAACGAAACCAAAGATTGATGTATAACTTCAGAATTCAACAATAACATTGTGCACGAACAAACTATATTTGTTCAAATTACATGTAAGCCATGAGACAGCGTTTGTTCCGGATCAAAGAAAGATGATGAATTACTGCACCAAATTGGTCTTCATTCCTAGCTCTTTGTATATCTAGGTTTTGCTCCTCTATTTTCCTGATTTTGAATATAAACAAATTATCAGAGAAAAGGCACTTAATTACATGCAAGTATACTAAGGAAATAGCACTACAGCTTGCCTGATTAATGATTGAAGCTGCAGGTTGTGCTCATCACATTCCTTGATGACTTGTTCAAATGCATCGCTCTACGATTTTTCAGACAAGTTCTAGGTTTAAATCAGAACAAGTGAACTAGAAATAAAGTAAAAAATTTACTGGCATTACATACAAGGACAAAACGATTATTTAGAACAGTACAATCACATACGAAGACATGAAAGCCAAAAATCATGTGCCTTGATGATGGAAAGTTCTTAATAAATACTAACTAGCAAACATTGGAATTCCAGCAAAGAATTAGAGAAATAATTGAATGTAATGTGTATTACATATGCAATTGCAGAAGGGACCGCCTCCTGTGGCTGCTAAACCTGCATGTCTGTAAGTTTGCTTCCATGTGGAAAACATGGTTTTATGCAGGTTGACGTAGCAAATTGCCAAATTGGTTTTACGCAGGTTTTACTGGCCCAATCTAAAAAAAATGCCCGACTCAACCTATCTACTCACCTAGTTTGCTTGTATCACTTGATCTGATTAGATAAATCCATTTATTTGGCTAACTCATCAACCCATTAAGTACATGTGTCTAACTGATTTTTTATTGATCTCAATTTTAGTTTTTAAACAATATCGTATTAAGTATTACATGTGTTAGATGGGGAACGAAACATATTATTCCTCTTATTAAGCAATATTATATTTGATAGAGATCAACCCATCTAATCTGTCCGGTTCCCCATCTCTTTGGTTGAATCAAAACAAAGTGCAATTCATAAAAAAATAAAAAATCCTCCACTAATTGAATACGGCAATTTGTCTTCTGATTAGTGCTTTTTAGAAACTCTCTGAAAAAATGCTACCGCACTGATCTGTCTGGTTCCCCATCTTATTAGTGCTTTTCAGATTAATTAAGAGTTCTTTAAAAACCCTATGTTAATACAAAGAACTCTTAGTTAATCTGAGAAAATAATAAAGTAATTTTGTTTGTAAATAAAAATGCTACAGCCCTGGGAACAGAACAGTAAGAAATAGCTTACATTAAAGGTGCTAATTGTCCAGCTTCACAGCATGCTTGCTCTTTCAAAAGCTGGGATGCACGCCTTCCATACATGGCCTTTAGATTGGCTCAGTTCTATGATCTAACAAATATAATGGTTCCAAACATTGCTTTAGATTGATTTATTCAACTGAAAATATACAAACACAAACAGCAAAACATAAGAGGATTCATTACCCTAACACTAGAAAGAAAGCACGACCATAATTGTTCCGTCTCATTCAGGATAATTCTACCTAAAAAGACAAGCATTTGATGCACACAAACCTAATGACAACAACAAATTTATGCTAACATCATGCCAAATTTTAATAAAGCAAATCATATCCCTACCAGGTAACCACAACAGTGTTATTCCCGGGTAGCTTCTGGAGTATGCAAACTGATCGTCGAGGCTAGTGTTCGACACTATCTCCGTAAACGATATTGCTCCGCTACGGTGCTTAACGGATTGTTACAATTCGTTCCCAAGATACAACGACGACGAACGTCTCGGACCAGCGAACCTTCTAGTAGACTTCTTGGACTCTTGAATGCACAAGATGAGATGAATGCTTGAGGAAGAGAAGAGAGGATTGAGTGAATATTCCATCATCTGGAGGGTTCTATTTATATTGAAAGAAGAGGTTGAGTGTCCTTTGGGTGAGTGGATGCGTTCCTTGGGCTGAATCGATCTAGATCATCCATTCTGAAGGGTTGTAACCCTTCACCAAGCCCACTTTAATCTCATCCATCAGATCTGAGGAGTTGTGACCCTCAGATCTCGCCTATTGTCATCGGCCATCGGATCTGGATCCATTGATTCGATGCTTCAGATCAAGTCTCATCCCAAGCCGTCAGATCGTTACTCTTTGCGATCCAACGCTCTAGATCGCATCACAAGCGATCCATCATACCTATTTGATTAACGTTGATCAATGGTAGTCATCCATTCCCTAAGTCAACTGTCCAGTCATCTCCCTTTGCCCACGTGCCACGTAGGCACTGCAAACGATGCGAAGTGCAAAGTGCGCCTACAAAGCGCCTATTGCGCACGTGCGCACGTGGCGGGTGGCGGGCTCACAGGTGCGAGCACCTGCTCGCCCTGGGCTAAGGGAGCACCTGTCCTTTTATTTTTGTGTTAACTCCATTAACACATCTTCATTAATAAGTAGAGAATACACATCGAGAATTTTCGATGTGGGACTATTCTCCCATGCACTTTATTAATGAATAATAAATGTTATTTTGGGCCGATTTTAAACATTAATTTCTCATTCACCCTTAATCGGGTTTGAGCAAATTAATAGTCTAAATCTATCTACGCGAATCGTAGATTTCAATTTTGAAGTCAATTACGACTTTCAACAATTGATGACTTCCTTCCTCAAAATCGTTTTGGTCCATTTAAGACCCCAATATCCAACAATCCCCCACATGAATGGAAATTAATGCAATGCGTGTATGCATGCTGACACTTTACAATAGTCCAATCGATAAGTCACTGCATCGGGAGAGGTAGCTTGTGGCTTTGAACCTTCCGTAGTTAAATGCTATCGAGTATACTAGGTTGCGCAGTGAACGTGATGTCTTGAACTGCTCAGCTGTTGGTGTATACTTAGACAATAACACCAACACAAAGATCTATCTCACCTACTTTAGGTTCTCATGGTTGGTTCTGTTTCGGCCATGGATACTATCTTGGATTCATGAGTGTTTCATTGAAGCGGTCTGTCTTCACACTCACATAGGTGACACTTCTATCAAGAGTATCCTACCATACTCCACCTTATCAGGTATAGAAGTCACTAAAAGCATAATGCTTAACCTCACTACATGAGGTAGGACAGCACAGATTCATCCTAGGATTGGGATAGAGATAAACTATCTAATGTGCTGGACCACAACTTCTGTAACTTCGTTGTCCCATTGAACCAAGATCTTGGGATCTCCAGTCAACAAGGTTGGGTTACCACTACAGTCGTTTTCAGTTGTAGATTTTTAATCCCATTCCTCTTGATGAGCAGTATACTTGATCTCGACTCAACCCCTTCGTTAAAGGATCTGCCAAATTATCTTTGGACTTAACATAGTCGATTGCAATCACTCCATTCGAGATCAACTGCCTAATGGTATTATGTCTACGACGTATATGTCGTCACTTCCCATTATACATATTACTCTGTGCCCTTCCAATCGCCGATTGACTATCACAGTGGATTAGTACGGCAGGCACAGGTTTCATCCAGCTCGGAATATCTTCCAAGAAATTCCGCAGCCATTCAGCTTCCTCAGCTGCTTTGTCTAGTGCTATAAACTCGGATTCCATAGTTGACCGAGCAATGCAAGTATGCTTAGTGGATTTCCAAGATACTGCTCCCCCACCGATCGTGAATACATATCCACTAGTGGATTTGGAGTCTTTTGTATCTGATATCCAATTAGCATCATAATATCCTTCCAACACAGCGGGATATTTTCCATAAAGTAATCCATAGTTCATAGTATATTTCAAATATCTGAGAACTCGCAGCAATGCTTTCCAATGGGTGTCGTTTGGATTACTCGTAAAACGACTCAGTTTGTTGACCGTACAGGCAATATCTGGACGTGTGCAGTTTGTGAGATACATCAAACTACCTATTATCCGAGAATATTCCAACTGCGATATGGTCTCACCATGGTTTTTCGCTAAGTGTTGACTTAGATCCATAGGTGTTTTCACTGTAGAGAGATCGTACGCATTGAATTTTTTCAATACAGATTCTACATAATGGGATTGTGTTAAAACTATCCCTTCTGATGTCCTGAGAATTTTAATTCCCAATATAACATCTGCTTGACCCATATCTTTCATATCAAAATTTCTGGTCAACATTTTCTTTGTAGTCATGATTACATCATGATTACTGCCCATTATTAGCATGTCGTCTACGTATAGACAGACAATTACATAGCCTTCAGGTGTGTTTTTGACATAAATGCATTTGTCACATTCATTTATTCTGAATTCGTTTGACATCATTACTTTGTCAAATTTTTCGTGCCATTGTTTAGGCGCTTGCTTAAGTCCGTACAACGACTTAACAAGTCGACACACCTTTTTCTCATTTCCAGGAACCATGAACCCTTCGGGTTGCTCCATATAAATTTCTTCTTCTAACTCACCATTTAAGAACGCAGTCTTAACATCCATTTGATGTATTTCAAGGTCATACAGTGCTACAATGGCTATTAGCACTCGTATGGACGTAATCCTTGTCACCGGTGAGTATGTATCGAAGTAATTAAGGCCTTCCTCTTGCTTGTACCCCTTGACTACAAGTCTGGCCTTATACTTGTCAATTGATCCATCAGCTTTATACTTACGTTTTAGTATCCACTTACAACCTAATGGTTTATTACCAGAAGGAAGGTCTACTAATTCCCAAGTATGATTATTCATGATAGACTCAATTTCACTATTGACAGCTTCTTTCCACATTGGAGCATCGGGTCTAGAGAGAGCTTCACTTAATGTTCTTGGTTCCATTTCTGACATGAAAGTCATGAAATCTGGCCCGAACGATTTCTCAACTCTAGCCCATTTGCTACGACGTGACTCTTCACTTTGATCGTCAATAGTCCTTTTATAACAGCTAAGTTCGGTAACGTCATTTTTGTTTGAACTTCCGTTGTTATCACTTTCAACGTTTCCCTTTTTATTTGGGAATATGTTTTCAAAGAATATCGCATTCCGAGATTCTATGGTTGTTCCCACATGTATATCAGGAATGTCTGATTTGTGAACTAGGAAACGATATGCTCTACTATTATGGACATATCCGACAAATACCGCATCGAACGTTTTAGGTCCGATCTTTACTTGCTTTGGTTTAGGTACTTCGACCTTTGCCAAGCACCCCCACATTTGTACGATGGCTCAGAGCCTTTCCATAGTTCATATGGAGTTTTATCATTTTTCTTATGAGGGATTCTGTTAAGAATGTGATTTGCCGATAATATTGCTTCCCCCCACAAGTTTTGAGGTAAGCCTGAATTTATTAACAAGACATTCATCATTTCTTTTAGTGTCCGATTTTTACGTTCGGCAACACCGTTTGATTGAGGTGAGTAAGGCGTCGTTATTTGATGGATAATGCCAGATTTTGTACAAAATTCATCAAACGGTGCACCATATTCTCCACCTCTATCGCTTCGAATTATTTTAATTTGTTTGTCAAGTTGGTTTTCAACTTCTGTTTTATAGGTTCTGAACACCTCTAGGGCTTCGTCTTTACTTCTTAAAAGAAAGACATAACAGAACTTTGTGCAGTCATCGATAAAAGTAATAAAATATTTTTTACCTCCTCTAGTTTGCATAAATTTCAAGTCACATAGATCACTATGTATCAACTCTAGAGGAGTTGTTGTCCTTTCCACCGAATGAAAAGGTAGTTTCGTCATTTTCGCTTCCACGCACACTTCACATTTGTGTGTTCCGTCAACATTGACGTTTGGTAATAAATTTAATTTGACGAGACGTTTGAGAGTATTATTATGCACATGTCCGAGTCGATCATGCCATAAATTAAAACACTCAACAACATAGCTGGAAGCATTTATTTTATTACCATCAAAATTTCGGAGTACAGGCATTACAACCATTTTGAATAGACCCTTTTCTAGGTACCCCTTTCCTATGAAGACACCATTCTTCGTAATTACAAAGTTGTCTGACTGGAACACTAGCCTAAATCCGGCCTTGACCAATGCCACTCCAGAAACTAGGTTCTTACTGATGTCGGGAACATGGAGTACATCAATGAGTGTTAGCTCCTTTCCGGACGTCATCTTCAGAACAACCTTTCCAAGTCCAACAATTGGCGACGTCGTGGAATTACCCATATAGAGCTTCCTGCCATTTATCGGAGTATACTTGGAGAACATCGCCTTATCGGAACAGATATGACGAGTTGCTCTAGTATCAATGAACCACTGCTTCGGGTTGGTATCCACCAAGTTGGCTTCAAATACAACCGCAGTGAGATCCAAGTCCTCAAGAGAGGTTGCGACATGATTCGCAGCATCCTTTGGCCCCTTGGTCGGCTTCTTTGGGCGTTTGCAGTCCTTGGACAGGTGTCCTGCCTTTCCACAGTTGTAGCAGGAGCCTTTGAACTTCTTTTTCGGTTTTTTAGCGTTCGGCTCGACCAGGTTGGACATTTCGTCTATAGTACGCTTGGTTCCTTTGGAGTCGGATAACTTTCGATTATCCTCCTCTATTCGTAGCCTCAGGATCAGGTCTTGCAGCCCTATCTCCTTTTGCTTGTGCTTTAGGTAATTCTTGAAATCCTTCCATGACGAATGTCTCGTTCAGCTTCATGCCTTCGGCGCCCAGATCATGCAGTATTAATTGCATATCTTGGACTTGAGATGAGACGCTTTTTGAGTCCACCATCTTGAAATCCAGAAACCGACCGACGATGAATTTCTTCAATCCAGCATTTTCGGTCTTGTATTTCTTCTCAAGTGATTCCCACAAAGATTTCGCCGTCTCCAGAGAACAATATACGTTATATAACGTGTTGTCCAAGGCGTTGAGTATATAATTGCGGCACAGAAAATCTCCGTGAGACGACCACTACAAAAAAAACACCCATATAGAAGCGGTTTATTAGGAGCGGTTGTAACACCACTCTTGGAAATCCAACAATAGAATCAATTTGAACTAAACCGTTTCTATTGTCTTACCTTTTCAGAACAGTTTTGCAACCACTCTTGTTGAATAACTTTAGCACTAATTTGATTAAACCGCCGCTATAAACCACTCTTAATGATATAACTTTTAGAAGCAATCTTGAAACTACTGATATTGGGTATCTTTAACAATGACTCTATGTCAAACACTGCTACTAACCGTTTCTATTGCTCTAACTTCTAAGAACAATTATCAAACTATTCCTACTAAATACTTTTAACATCATTTTGTGTAAAGTGCTATTATAAAAGGCTTCTATTGCTCCATTGTTTTAGAATTAATTTTCAAAGTGCTCCTATTATATAGTTTTAGCATCAATTTGAATAAACCATCGCTGTAAACCGCTCTTAATGATATAAATATTAGAAATAATCTTGAAACTACTGATATTGGATAATTTTAGTAATGGTTCTATGTCAAATGTTGCTACTAATCGATTTTATTGCTCTAACTTCTAAGAACAATTATCAAAGCATTGATACTGAATACTTTTAATATCGTTTTATGTAAAATGTTGCTATAAACCGCTATCAAATCATTCAAACTTTGGTCGGTAATATTTAATTTATTTTTATAATCAAAGTTAAATTTAACAGGTAATATATAATTTTTTACTAACCAAATTTATTTTTTCGGTAATATTTAATTTATTATTTATCAAAATTAGATTTGAACGGTAATATTTAATTTTTTTACTAGTGTAAGTTAGGTTTCACTAATAAATTAAAATATTTATTGGTTATACTTATTATTAATTTTTTATAATTTTTTTAAAAATTTGGACATAGCATTTTTATGTTTAATTTTTTAAATAAAAATATATTTAATATTAAAATAGATTATTTCTCTTTAAATTTTATTTTTTTTTCACAATTTCTATCGTTTGTTATCAATTTTTATACTATTGTTTTCATATTCTCATTTATCCACTAATTATTATAAATATTTTTTTTATCTAGATGCTAAAAAAGAATTAATTACTAATTAAATATTTTTGACCAGATAAATTTAGTTAATAACTTATCAAAGTTAAAATTGATCAATATTATTTTTAAAAAATAACAATTAAGTATATCAATCCGACGAACCCAACTTAACGGACCCAACTTAAATCGATAGCTCTATCCCGAGGAAATGGTACAATGGATCACAAGACATTGAAATTATCTACATAGCAACAATTTTGTGTCAAATATTGCTACTCACCGTTTTTATTGCTTAACTTCTAGAAATGATTTTCAAATCGCTAACAACGTTTTATATAAAGTGCTGCTATAAACCATTCTCTCTTCTAATGGATAAGAATTAGTGCGGGAATAAACCACTTATATTCTCTCCTCCAATGGGTAATGCCCCTATGGCATAACACAGATGGTGGACGCATGATATCTCTAGTGTAATGGTCATGAGTCGATTACCAGGAACTGATGACCTGTGGTCACCCACCATACGTTTAACACATGTGTATCTACATTTACCTTCTTTCATATCCATGGGGTCAACACGAGGGACTCGCTAAGGTAGCGGATCTATTTGTTTTCTAATGGATAAGAATTGATTTGTAAAATATACCAGTTTCAAACGACACTCGTCTAAATTATAGTAGTACATAAATAAGTAATATAAAAAAACTTGTAAAAAATTAAAAAAAAGAAAAACGTGTAATTTTTTTAAAAAAATAGAAAAGCGTGTAAAAAATTAAAAATAAAAATCGTGTAAATAATAAAAAAGAAATATATTTAAAAATATAAAAGGGAAAACAAAATTTAAAATAGGAAAAATGTATAAAAAAAAAGGAATAACGTGTAAAAAAATTAAAAAAGGAAAACCGTGTAAATAATAAAAAAGGGAATACGTGTAAAAAATATTAAAAAAATAAAAACATTTAAAAAATAAAAAAGGAAAAAAAATCAATGATTGACTACACTGTACTATTGTCATTTATTCAGTATTATTGATAATGGAAGATTTGTAGAGCATATTTTGCTTAATTGGAAAGGGGATTACCGCCATGTGAAAGCTAATCGTGACAGTCGAATATCTAAATTTCTCACATCATCTAACACCTTTAGTTGTTCCACGCTGGCAATCCGAGTGACGACCCATTCAATAAAATCATGTGAAAACCCTACACATCTAGCATCCATCATTGCTGCTATTTTTTTTCCCCGTCGAATAGCTTCGATCTCTTGTGATGAGTTTGACAACAGTGGGGGCGACGACGACTAAGAGTGGCCATAGAAAGGCCAAGGGGACGAAGGTTGTTTCTTGGTTGCAGAAGGTTGGCCTCCAGTTCCCGATAGGGTGCATCACTCACTACCTTGGGGTCGATCGATACTCTTAGCGCGTTGGTTCCGGTGCACCGGTCTCTCTCTATAGTCCTCGAGTACATAGATGCTGACGTAAGCTTCGTTGTTTTGTTCTTTCACTAGGTATCCCCTTCTCTAACTAAATTTATATTTCTTTATTGTTCAAGGTGTTAGAGTTGGCCAAAAATGACGCGTCATCCCAAAACACATTCAATTGCTCATGAAAAACAATGAGGAGTTTGGCAGGCTCCTAGCGTGTGTGACGATTTCTAATGATGGGTCATGCCCAACATCCATCGGGCTTTACTGCCCAAGAAGCAAGGCGGAGGGAAGAGTAAACCAGAGATCAGATCACCCTCACAAGAATTCTAGGCTTTTTTTTTTTGTTCATCTTCATGTTTTGATTGTAAAAGAATCTTTAGACTTGTAATTAAAAACATCTTTTAATTGTAGTATTCGCAAGTATCTAATCTCAAATCATATTGATTTATTCATCATCAGGCACGATTAACATGATAATTTCGATTTACATAATTGATCAGGTAGCTTAATCCATAAAATTATTTAGATCACTTTTAATCAATCAATAGGTTGTACTTTTAAGCATAGTTTAAAACAAATCTATAATTTCTAACATCAATTTTGAAATTACTCTTATTTTCATGACATGTAAGAGCACGGGTTCAAGAGTGGTTTGTAGTGCTCTTAAAGAATTTAATAATGCTCCTTTATCCATGACATTTAGAAGTGGTTTGAAATCACTCATATATTGTGAAACCTGTTATTAAACCTTATGAGTTCTAGAGCAATTTGAACCGCTCCTATATTTCTAGCTTTACTAATGTTTTGAAGTGCTCCTATACCCATGACATTTAGAAGTGGTTTGAACCGCTCCTAAATTTCTAGCATCAATAGTGTTTGGAAATCGCTCTTATATTCATGGCGTGTAGGAGCGGTTTAAAATTGTTCTTACACCTAAAAGGTTGTAGAGCGGTTTAAACCGCTCTTGGATTTATACCTATAGAAGCGGTTTGAAACCGTTATTATATGCACAACGTGTAAGATTGGTTTCAAACCGTACCTACATAGAATAATAGGAGCGGTTTTTCACCTTGTACCAACGGTTACAAAAACCGCTACTATAGGATATAGGGACGGCAACAAGAGGAGCGGTTTTATAACCGTTGGTAAAAATGTAGGAGCGCTTGAAAACCACTTTTAAAAGTAAAAAAAAACCGCTCTTATATGGGTGTTTTTTTTGTAGTGCACGCATCGCTAGCAGCCTTACTACCTTCCGTAGCGGCTGGCGTGTCTTCGTGCAAAAACCGTACAAGGTTGTTAGATAAAACAGCATCTTCTGCTGCCATCTTTTGAAGTCGGTTCCGGTGAATTTCTCCGGCTTTTCTCCGTGCGGAATGGTTGTCGGAATGGCGGTCGGAACAACGGTCGGAACGGCCGTCGAAATGTCGTTGGTAGCCATATCAGTTTGAACGAAATATCGTTTACGACTATTATTCCCGAGTAGCTTCTGGAGTATGCAAACTGATCGTCGAGGCTAGTGTTCGACACTATCTCCGTAAACGATATTGCTCCGCTACGGTGCTTAACAGATTGTTGCAATTCGTTCCCAAGATACAACGACGACGAACGTCTCGGAACCGTAGCACTCCGACTTCCGAGACCAGCGAACCTTCTAGTAGACTTCTTGGACTCTTGAATGCACAAGATGAGATGAATGCTTGAGGAAGAGAAGAGAGCATTGAGTGAATATTCCATCATCTGGAGGGTTCTATTTATACTGAAAGAAGAGGTTGAGTGTCCTTTGGGTGAGTGGATGTGTTCCTTGGGCTGGATCGATCTAGATCATCCATTCTGAAGGGTTGTAACCCTTCACCAAGCCCACTTCAATCTCATCCATCAGATCTGAGGAGTTGTGACCCTCAGATCCCGCCTATTGTCATCGGCCATCGGATCTGGATCTATTGATTCGATGCTTCAGATCAAGTCTCATCCCAAGCCGTCAGATCGTTACTCTTTGCGATCCAATGCTCTAGATCGCATCACAAGTGATCCATCATATCTATTTGATCAACGTTGATCAATGGTAGTCATCCATTCCCTAAGTCAACTGTCCAGTCATCTCTCTTTGCCCACGAGGATGCCGCATATGTACTGCCACGTCAGGTACGAGCCCGACACGTCACCCGAGTGCCACGTAGGCACTGCAATGTCACCTGGAGCATAAATTTAAGCTCCTCGCGACGATGCAAAGTGCCCATGGCGGGCTCACAGGTGCGAGCACCTGCTCGCCCTGGGCTAAGGGAGCACCTGTCCTTTTATTTTTGTGTTAACTCCATTAACACAACTTCATTAATAAGTAGAGAATACATATCGAGAATTTTCGATGTGGGACTATTCTCCCATGCACTTTATTAATGAATAATAAATGTTATTTTGGGCCGATTTTAAACATTAATTTCTCATTCACCCTTAATCGGTTTTGAGTAAATTAATAGTCTAAATCTATCTACGCGAATCATAGATTTCAATTTTGAAGTCAATTACGACTTTCAACAATTGATGGCTTCCTTCCTCAAAATCGTTTTGGTCCATTTAAGGTCCCAATATCTAACAAACAGTCCTAAAGGTTCAGCAACTCAACAACCACTCCTGGAACAAGATGCAAAAGAAAAGTAGTTAACCCATAAAGAATGTGTACCAAATGAATGAACTCAGGGCGTGTACATTAATTATCATCAAAAGTAATATCGAAACACAAAGCTATGCATCTAGTTGATGCAATTTTATGCTGCCAAGGCACCACGCCAGTGCATCAAAGCACCTCTACCACTGCAACACTTACTCTGTTGCACTAGACCTGCAACACTTACCAATTTTTGCAATTCGATCAAAAGGAAAAAAAAATGAGATAGATAATGATACTTGATCGTCGAAGAGTTTGCAAAAACGAAACCCGAGAAACAAGAGGGAGAGAAAAATAAGGTAACGTGGAGGAGAAAGCGCCGGTGGTGGTGCGATCAAAGAAGAGGTCGAAGGTCGTCGGCGACGTGGCGAGGTTACAGGTGAAGTGGTAGGGTTTGGTTGCAGGGATGTTCACACGAAGATGTACTTTTGTCTTCACCATAAAAATCTTTTAGATTCCCTTCTCAAAATTATAATGGGCACTCGAGACCCATTAAAATCTATATATAATTGCTTTTTTTTTTTTTTTTTTTTTTTTTTTTTTTTTTTTTTTTTTTTTTTTTTTTTTTTTTGCATTCTTATCTTGGCGGTCAACTAGGAAGGTGGTGATGGCAATCAATCGGATTTGGATAGTTTTGATATTTTCCTTAGTTCCATTTAATTACTATCATTCAACAAAATATTTAGAATTAATATCATATATATATATATATATATATATATATATAATTCAAAAAACAATAAAACACTATAGTATATATATATCATATATATTTAATTATATTCAATAAAAATAGATTAAACAACAATAAAAAATAATTAGTAAATTGTGTTTAATCAAAAATAATTAGTAAATTTTTATAAATTTTTTTTTTATATATATATATTTTGGAGTCGAAAATGGATAGAATTCTTCTCGACTCGTCTCCATTATCTGAATACTTATACCTTATTATCTTATTATTTAATTAGGTCAAAAAAAAAAAATCTCCCTATACTTCTCTATTCATATCGAACATCGAAAAAAAAAGAAAAATACTATAGTGTCGGAACTAAGGTGCTGTGTCAGGATATTCAAGTTGTCACCCAGATACCTGTAGTTCGATCCCTAGCTATGACACATTTATAAAAAAAATTCTTCTAAAGAGAGGGCACAATTAAAGGATGTCACACTTCCTGATTTACTTTGGTAGCCGATGATAAATTCCTATAGAGTCAAACCCGTCACGTTAAGAATAATCAATGAAGTTAATTAAGTACTATCCTGTTGGTTGCTACTCGGAAAACCTATAGGTTCCACTGTACAAAAATTTTGTACAAAGGTCTGAACCTTTTCCTAGCTACCATGTGTTCTTTTAAATTAAATTTTGGATCGCCTGCGGAACTTAACACGTTTGATCCAAAACTTAATCTATTTGTTCTTTTAGGTTTTGACTTGGATCTCCTGCGGAACTTAACACGTTCGACCCAAGTCTCCTTAAGTTATTAATTCCATTAAATATTAATTTCCATAATTGGTTCCCAGTACTGACGTGGCGAGGCACATGACCTTCTTGGATATGAGAGCAACCACCACCGACTAGACAAAACCTTTTATAGAAAGCTAATATTTAATTTCCTAAAATAACTTTAGGTTAACCAAAGAGAACAATCAAATCACAAGGAAAAGAAAAAAATAAAAGAACACAGCATCGAAAAAACATATTCGAAATTCTAGAACGTAAGCCTCTTGTATTTAGTATTATTTCCATAAATAACTAGCATGATGCGGAAATAAAAATTACTAGTTATACCTTGTAGAAAAACCTCTTGATCTTCTACCGTATTCCTCTTCTAACCTCGGACGTTGTGTGGGCAACGATCTACCGAGATGAGAAACCACCAACCACCTTCTTCTCCTCCAAGCAAGGTTCGGCCACAAAGGAAAACTTCACCAAGGAGAAAAACCAAAATACTAACCAAGCTCCAAGAGATGCTAGCTTTCTCTCCTTCTTCTTCTTCTCCAAGTAGTATCCGGCCACCACAAGAGCTCCAAGGAAGGGAAAGAGGTTCGGCCACCACAAGAGGAAGAGAGGGAGAGGATGGTCGGCCACACCAAGGAACAAAAGAGGGAGAGAAAATAATAGAGGTTGTGTCTCATGAAGGCACCCTCACCCCTTCTTTTATATTCCTTGGCCTAGGCAAATTAGGAAATTTAATTACAATAAAATTTCCTCAATTTCCTTGACATGATTTTATTGAGAAAATAAAATAAAATTTCCCAAATTAAAACCAATGGCGGCCACATCAATGAAGGAAAAAATTAGACAAGTTTCAATCAACAATTAAAACTTCCTAATTTATTTCCGGAAATTTTAAAAAATAAAATTTCTCTTTAAAATCTCTTCATGGTTGATAAAAGGAAATTTCTATAATTTTAATTTTATCAACATGTGAATAATTTTTAAAGAGAAAATCAAACATCTCTCCAATCTACAAATAAGGAAAGAGATCTAATCTCTTTCTTTAATCTTTTGTAGATCTTTTACAAGAGAGATATTTTAATTTTGATTCTCTTTAAATTATATCTTCCACATAATAATAAAAATTAAAATTAAATTTTTTTTTTAATTTAATTTGGCCGGCCCTACTAGCTTGGGTTCAGGCCGGCCCTAGCTTGTTTCCAAGCTAGCTTGGCCGACCCCTATTGGGTGGGAATAGAAGGTGGGTATAGGTGGGTATAGAACTCTACAAATAAGAGGCTACGATAGGGACCGAGAGGAGGAATTGGTTTTGGTCTCCCGATAAAATTAAGCATCCCGTGTTCGCCCCGAACACACAACTTAATTTTATCAATGATAATTCATTCCACTAGAGAACTATCATTGAACTACCGCACCAATCCCAAATTACATTTTTGGGCTCCTTCTTATTATGAGTGTGTTAATCTCCCTGTGTTTAAGATATCGAATGTCCACTAATTAAGTGAGTTACTGACAACTCATTTAATCAATATCTATGTCCAAGAGTAGTACCACTCAACCTTATCGTCATGTCGGACTAAGTCCACCTGCAGGGTTTAACATGACAATCTTTATGAGCTCCTCTTGAGGACATTATCAACCTAGTATCTCTAGGACACAGTTTCCTTCTATAATCAACAACACACACTATAAGTGATACCATTTCCCAACTTATCGAGTTTATTGATTCATCGAACTAAATCTCACCCATTGATAAATTAAAGAAATAAATATCAAATATATGTGCTTGTTATTATATTAGGATTAAGAGCACACACTTCCATAATAACTGAGGTATTTGTTCCTTTATAAAGTAAGTATAAAAGGAACGACCTCAAATGGTCCTACTCAATACACTCTGAGTGTACTAGTGTAATTATATAGTCAAGATAAACTAATACCTAATTACACTACGACCTTCTAATGGTTTGTTCCTTTCCATTCTGGTCGTGAGCTACTGTTTATAATTTATAAGGTACTGATAACATCATCTTCTGTATGTGACACCACATACTATGTTATCTACAATATAAATTAAATGAACAACTACAAACAAATGTAGACCATTTGACCAAATGTGATTCTTTATTGATAATGAATGTTTACAAAGCTTAGACTTTCAGTATACACTCCAACATATCCAAATCAGATATCGAATCCTCTCCTAGAGAATTGTTCTCCTGTCAAGTCAAAATTTAATTATATTCAAATGCTTTCTTTAAAAAGAATCTGATCCGGCTATGGGAAGGGACTCTCCGTCCGAGGAGGGTCAGTGACACGTGGAAGGTCAAAAGGTCAATGCGGTCAATGCTAGAGGAGCTCGACCGAACGAGTCATTCACTTCCCCAATCGGACAGAGGGAGTACCAGGCATGGCACTGTTGGTGCAATATTCCCTAGGTCAAGCTTGACCTAGTTAAACAAGCCTGAGTCTTGGTTTGGGTTTCGATGTTTGACAATATATTGGGTTTAGATGATATGGACAATGCAGGTGCAGTTGTTCGTTTGGGGAGATTGTTGATACAATTTCCGTTTGGTCAAAGTTGACATGTTAAGATTGTGAAGGAAAGTCAAGTAGGTCAAGGTTGACTGGATACTTGACTGAAAATCCTGGTGAGTGAAGCCAGCCAGAAGGAAGTCCTGGTGAGTGAAGTCAGGCAGAAGAAAGACCTAGTGAGTGAAGCTAGGCAGAAGGAAGTCCTGGTGAGTGAAGCCAGGCAGAAGAAAGACCTAGTGAGTGAAGCTAGGCAGAAGGAAAATCCTAGTGAGTGAAGCTAGGTGAAAGTCCTGGTGAGTGAAGCTAGGTAGGAGGAAAATCCTGGTGAGTGAAGCCAGGTGAAAGACCTAGTGAGTGAAGCTAGGCAATTGGGAAAGTCCTGGTGAGTGAAGCCAGGCAGGAGAAATCCAGATGGGTCAAGGTTGACCAGACATCTGGTGAGAGTCCAAGTAGGTCAAAGGGATTGACCGGATACTTGGCAAGAAGAGAAAAGTCCAAGTAGGTCAGAGGGATTGACCGGATACTTGGCAAGAAGAGAAAAGTCCAAGTGGGTCAAAGGGATTGACCAGACACTTGGTGAGAGAGTCCTAGCTGGTCAAGGGTGACCGGATGCTAGGTCTTATGTACTGATCCGGCGATAAGAACAGGGGACCCTCGTTGTAAGGGGTCAACGCCACGTGGAAGTCAAAGAGCTGGGCGGTCCATCGAAGAAGGTCGGACCAGCTAGGCCGACCGGAGAAAGGGGGCTGACCGACCGGGCGGCCGCTCGGTGTTTTGCCGAGGGCAAAAGGCACCCCTATGGAAGTCGGGGTTCCGGCGCTCATTGGGCATGATCGTAAGGCCGAGCGGACAACACGCTCGGCCGAAGACATGAAGCATACTGCTAATAGTCGCCACAAAACACATTACCGATAATTTCCCAAGTGGACCATCATACATGACCGGTCGGACCGAAGGCGGACGTGGGCCGGTCGGACGTACGGCAGGAGTTCGGGGAAAAAGACAAGGGACATCTTCTGACAGATGACATGCTTGACAGGGGGTTCCGCTGTCCCATTGAGGACATGCTTGGACTGTAGCAGTATGGGTCAGGTAAGCTCACTGACAAGCCCTTACTGGGGTATGAGCCACGGACACGTGTACACCTCGATATGTGTGCACTCGCTTCTCCGCTGCCCTATATAAAGGCCCTCATCCTTCGCCGGAGGTACGCGTTCTAATATTTGGAGAGCCACATTTCACTGCTTGCTTGCCTGACTTGAGCGTCGGAGGGTCGCCGCCGGGAACCCCTTCCCGACCCGACTTCTATGCAGGTTCGCCGGAGCTTCGTGCAGCCATTCAGCATTCGGACAGGATCAAATTGGCGCCGTATGTGGGAACGCTCCTGCATCCGAACGGAAACTATGGACGAGACTGGACGCCAACACACGGTAACGCTCTCCACGGAGGAACTCGACGCTCTGATCGAGTTGCGGGCCGCCAAACTTGTGGAGCAAAAACAGAAGGCAACAGCCGAGCGGCCAGAGCAGCAAGCAACCTCAGCCTCTGGTGGCCGAGCGGAAGCACCTCAAGCCACCGTTGCATTCCATCGGGCCCTATTCCGCACTCCCGAAGCCGCACCCACTCATAGAGATCGGGGATCTTCTTCGGATGAAATGCCGAAACGAGAGGACAGAAAAGGAAAAGTACCTCGAACAGACTCATCGCCCGAGCGGATCAATCGCCAATTTTCAGAGGCTATTCTACGAGACCCTCTGCCCAAGCACTACGCGCCTCCGACGATCGGCGAATACAATAGAACCACCGATCCGGACGACCATTTGGGCAAGTTTGATAACACGGCAACCCTACATCAATACACAGATGGGGTGAAGTGTCGGGTTTTCCTCACCACCCTATCTGGATCGGCTCAACGTTGGTTTCAGAGGTTGCTGGACGGATCCATCACCAGCTTCAAGGACTTCCGGACGGCCTTCCTCCATCATTTTGCAAGCAGTCGGCGCTATCAAAAAACCAGCGTTAGTATGTTCGCCATCAAACAAGAAGCCCGTGAATCGCTCCGAGCTTACATCCAGCGATTCAACAAAGTGGCCATGGATATTCCAACGGCCACCTCGGAGACCATGATGAATGCCTTCACACAAGGCCTTATGGATGGGGATTTCTTCCGATCGCTCATTCGGAAGCCGCCCCGAGACTATGACCACACACTACACCGGGCCAACGAATACATCAACGTGGAGGAAGCGCAAGCGGCCAGGAAAAGTGAAACTCCAACCGAGCGGGCTCCTCCTGCCGAGCGGAAATAGCACGCTGCTCATCAGCCGCCCAGAGGACCGAGGGCCGAAGCAATCCGCTCCCCCCATGCCAGGTCTCATGTGCAAGAAGTAGATGCCGCCCGACCCAAGCCAAAGAAGAAATGAACCCCGATGTTCTGCTCCTTCCACCGGACGGATACGCACAACACAAGGGATTGTCGAAGTCTTCCCTTCGTGGCTCATCCCGTTCCCCGGAATGGCGACCGACGGTCTCCCTCAGTCGACAGGCGACAAAGAACTCATGAAGCCGACCGGACGCGAGCTGATAGGCGACAGCAACAGACTCCCGATCGACATCGCTCTCCAAGGCAGGAGAATCGTCGAACGTCAAGAGAACGGTCTCGACCATCCGCTCGGGAGGAAGAAAATAGAAGTAATACTTCCCGAGGCGAGATCAACATTATCGCTGGCGGGCCGACCGGAGGAGACTCCAACCGAGCAAGAAAGGCGAGCGTCCGGCAACTCCAGATCCATGCAGTCGGCTGTAGCCGAGAGCGGGCGAGTGGACCCGAAATTAGTTTTGGGCCTGGGGACTTGGAAGGAGTTGAAGTACCCCACGACGACGCTCTGCTCATCAAAGCGGTAATAGCCAACTACACTATTCACCGCATTTTTGTTGACACAGGAAGCTCGGTCAACATAATATTCAAAAAGGCGTTCGATCAACTATAAATTGACCGTGCCGAGCTGCTGCCCATGACAACCCCCTCTACGGGTTTACGAGCAATGAAGTCCTTCCGGTCGGACAAATCCGGATGGCTATTTCATTGGGAGAAGAGCCGCTCAGAAGGACGCGTACAGCAAACTTCGTGGTGGTCGACTCTCCCTCATCATACAACGTCATTCTGGGACGACCGGCGCTCGGCCGTCTCTACCTTCCACCAGAAGATCAAGTTCCCCGTCGAAGACAAAGTGGGAGAAGTACAGGGAGATCAACTGGCAGCTCGGCGATGCTACGTCGAAATGGTCCGAGCCGAAGCAAATTCCGCTCGGAAGTCGCCACGGATCGAGGTGAATGCTATAACTGAAAAACCTCCCTCTCTAGTTTATGAAGAAAAAGAGGAAGTGCAGATACACCCGGCCCGATCGGAGGCCACGACATTCATCGCATCCGACCTGGAGGCGAATCAGAAGGAGGAGGTGATCCAATGCCTCCAGAGAAACCATGATGTCTTCGTCTGGTCGACACATGAGCTGCCCGAAATTTCACCAAGTATAGCGCAGCATGAGCTACACGTCCGACCGGACGCACGACCAGTAAAGCAAAGAAAAAGGGACTTCAGCGCCGAGCAGAATTCCATCATCCGAGTGGAGGTGGAAAAACTCTTGGAGGCCGGCCATATCCGCGAGGTGTAGTTCCCGAGCTGGCTGGCGAACGTAGTATTAGTCTCCAAGCCGGGCAACAAGTGGAGAGTATGCATAGATTTTCGGGATCTCAACAAAGCTTGCCTGAAAGACTTTTATCCTCTGCCCCGGATAGATCAGCTAGTGAACTCTACGGCCGGCTACGAATTAATATGTATGCTCGACGCTTACCAAGGCTATCATCAAGTGCCGCTCGCCCGTGAAGATCAAGAAAAAGTCAGCTTCGTGACGGCCGACGGCACCTACTGCTATAATGTGATGCCGTTCGGATTAAAGAACGCGGGAGCCACTTATCAACGCTTGATGAACAAAGTGTTCAAAGAGCAGATCGGGCGAAATCTGGAAGTTTATGTGGACGACATTCTTATCAAGTCCGTCCGAGCGGCCGATCTCTTCAAAGACATGGAGGAAACCTTCCGAACGCTACGCAAATATGGAGTCAAGCTAAATCCCCAGAAGTGCTTGTTCGGAGCGAAAGGAGGGTGTTTCTTGGGGTACATAGTGACCGAGCGGGGCATCGAAGCAAATCCTAGCAAGGTGAAAGCTCTACAAGACATGTCGCCTCCAAGAAATACAAGGGAAGTGCAGCGTTTGACCGGTCGGATAACTGCTCTGTCCAGATTCATCTCCAAAACCGCCGACCGGAGCCTTCCTTTTTTCAAAATCTTGCGCAAGGCCAATAAGTTTCATTGGGACGAAAAATGCGATCGGGCGTTCGAAGATTTGAAGGCATATCTGAGCTCTCTCCCGGTATTAGCCAAGCCGACTGCGGGTGAGCCACTTTATATTTACTTGTCTTCAACCGAGCAAGCAATCGGCTCGGCACTGGTGAGGGCAAGCGGAGAGGAACCTGTTACACTGGGCTCGAGAAGTTGGCTTTCGCTCTGGTCCTCGCCGCTCGGCGCCTCCGCCCCTACTTCCTGGCGCATACCATCATTGTCAAAACCAATAGCCTGATCGGCCGTGTATTATTGAATCCAGAAGCGTCCGGGCGGCTCATCAAATGGACGACGGAGTTAAGCAAATTTGACATCCAGTACCAGCCCTGCTCGGCAATCAAAGCGCAGTCCTTGGCAGATTTTGTGACTGAGGTGCAGAATTCAGAGCCAGAAGCTATGTGGAAAATATTTGTGGACGGATCATCCACTCGGCTCGGAAGCGGGATTGGAATACTGTTGCTCTCCCCACAAGAAGAAAAGATGCACTTATCCGTCCGGCTGGATTATAAAGCTACAAACAACGAAGCAGAATATGAGGCCCTCATAGCTTCATTCGGATTCCCAGTTGGCTGCTCAGCAGCTCTCTGGCACCTTTGAAATCAATAGCACTCGGCTCAAGGTTTACGCTGAAGCCTTTGAGAAGCTCAAAGCCAATTTTAGAGAAGTCATTGTTCGGAAGATACCCCGATCGGAGAACCAAGCGGCCGATGAGTTGGCCAGACTTGCAAGCTCAATAAAGCCGGTCGCCATTCAGCAGCCGATTGAACAAGTATTGTTGGTAGCGCACGTCGACCGTATGGAAGGCCTTACATTTCCGAGCGACTGGAGGACACCCATCACGGAGTTTCTGCGCTCGGGCGCCACACCGTCCAATCAGAATGAAGCTCAGCTGCTAAGGAGGAGAGCCGGTCGGTCGACCGCTGTTGAAGTGCGTGAGCTCGGAGGACTCGGCTTACATCCTCCAAGAAGTACATCAAGGATCCTGCGGAGGACATCCGGGCGGACGATCGCTGGCTAAGAAGATCCTGTTGGCCGGGTACTTCTGGCCAACCTTACAAGCAGACGCCGCTCGAACCGTGTCGACGTGCCTTTCGTGCCAGAAATACCACAACTTCTATCACCGACCAGCAGAGGAAATGAAGGCATCAACAGTCTCATGTCCGTTCGACCAGTGGGGAATGGATATCGTTGGTCCATTTCCTATGGCGACCGGACAGCGGAAATTTCTACTAGTGGCGGTCGATTATTTTTCCAAGTGGGTGGAGGCCGAGCCGCTAGCCAGGATCACTGAACAAATGGTCAAAAAGTTCATATGGCAGCACATCATCTGTCGGTTCCGCATCCCTCGCCGACTGATTTCCGACAACGGACGGCAGTTCACAGGAAAATTGCTTGAAGATTGGTGCAAAAGCTATGGCATCGAGCAACACTTCACATCTGTAGCCTATCCCCAAAGCAACGGTCAAGCCGAAGTAGCCAATCGGGAAATTCTTCGCGTTCTGCGCGCTCGGCTCGACCATTTGGGAGGAAGTTGGGTGGATGAAGTGTCAGACGTCTTATGGGCCATCCGAATGACTCCAAAGGAAGGGACGGGCGTCACGCCTTTCCACCTGGTGTATGGCGGTGAAGCGGTCATTCCTGTTGAAGTCGGCGTCGAGTCCATCCGGATCCAGAGTTATGATGCTGACAACGCCGAACGGAGAAACATGGAGTTGGATTTGGTCGACGAGGAGCGAGCCAAGGTGTCCGTTCGGCTGATGGCGCACCGGCAGCGGATAAAGCAGAACTACAACCGCCCCATAATCCCCAGATCGTTCCAGGTCGACGACCTTGTCTGGAAGAAAGTCACGCCGGTCGGTGACGTCGGCAAGCTTGAAGCTCCGTGGGCGGGTCCCTTCAAAATCATCGAAAAGCTCCGCTTGGGTGCTTACTATTTGGAGGATGAAGACGGACGACAGCTGGACCGACCTTGGAGCGCAAATCATCTCCAGCCTTATCGAGCTGGGTGAAAGGTGCACTGATGTAATTCATTTTTGTATATATTCTAGTCGCCCATGTCCTTGTAATGCAAGAAGCAGAAATGAATTAAAAGGATGGCTAGTATGCCCGCCGAGCGGCTGTGTTAAAGATTAGCCGTTAAAGCCGTCGAGCTCCGACATTAAAAATCGAGAGACGAGCCGGCGTCTATAAGCCCTCCGAGCGGAAGACCGTCGAGCTCCGACGTTAAAAATCGAGAGACGAGCCGGCGTCTATAAACCCTCCGAGCGGAAGACCGTCGAGCTCCGACGTTAAAAATCGAGAGACGAGCCGGCGTCTATAAACCCTCCGAGCGGAAGACCGCCGAGCTCGTAAAAATCGAGACGAGCCGGCGTCTATAAACCCTCCGAGCGGAAGACCGTCGAGCTCCGACGTTAAAAATCGAGAGACGAGCCGGCGTCTATAAACCCTCCGAGCGGAAGACCGTCGAGCTCCGACGTTAAAAATCGAGAGACGAGCCGGCGTCTATAAACCCTCCGAGCGGAAGACCGTCGAGCTCCGACGTTAAAAATCGAGAGACGAGCCGGCGTCTGTAAATAATCCGAGCGGATTAAAGCATCTAATGTCCCGAGGCACGTGATTTCGATACCGTTCGATCGTCTCTATGCTCCGATTGGCCCAGTATCCAAAAGTACTTGGCATTTGGTAAACGAGCTCTACCATCAGAGAACACGGTATATTTCGCCGAGCGGGGAGATCACAACGATTACTTTGTTAAAATCCCTTGTGGGGGAGCACGAGAAGTAATAATGGGCGAGCGGATAAACACACATTTTGGTTATGAAAGGAGACAGCAAATACAAGGAAAACATTGCATTAAAGGTAAAACTTTAGGTCGAGCGGCCCAATTACAAAAAAGGATGATATCCAGGCGGGTGGCCGAATTACAGAAAACTACTCAATATAATCATAGAGGTCCCTGGGAATGTTATTCAGAAGCTCCACTTGATCGCCGGCCGGAATAGTAGTAGACTCCGGAAGAAGACCCTTAGACTTCAGATAAGTGGTGGTGGCGGTCATAGCCAAGTCGAAGGCTGTGTACATCCGCTCGCATATTTTCTCCGAGAATTCGGGCGAGCGGATGTAGCTCTGTCTTAAGGCAGTGATTCGACTCGGCTTGGCATCTTGATATTCTTTGAAAGTCGCCTAGGAGCTAGCAAGGGCCTCATTCAGACTCTGAAGCTTGTCTGCGTCGGCTGAGCGACCCACCTTCTCCCTGTCGAGCTGCTCTGTCAACTCCTTTATCTTCAGCTCCAGGCCCCGAGCCTCCACGTTCTTTTTCTCCAGATCGGAGATAGCTATATTTTTCCGAGTGGTGGCCAAGGTTATTTTTGTGTCGAGCGACTTGACTTGTCGCTCGGACTCGGCCAGGGCATGGGCCTGATCGGCTGTCTTCTTCTGCTCGGCCGCCAGCAGATTTTGAGTTTTCTTCAGCTCCTTTTGCAGCTCGGAATAGGAAGGGCCCTGAAGGCCGGACGGACCAACTGCGGCCTTCAGTTGTCGTAGCTCTTCATCCACCAAGGCCAAGCGGTTGGAAACCGCAATTTCCTCCACCCATCTCTGGCAAAAGAAAATTATAGTTGTTAGCGGCCGATCGGAAAGAATGCATACAAAACTTCGTAGAGAGCGAACTTACCCCCGTGGCCTCCCGCATGTGGCTATTGGCCAAGTTTCGGAGGGGGATCAGCGCTGTGCGTGCCCGAGCATCGGCCCACATCTCAGCTAGGGGCCCTTTCAAGGTAATGGTGTGCTCGGGCGCGGTTGGGCGGTCGGCCTCTGGCAGCAGCTCTTCAGTCGGTAGATGAAGAGTGACCCGAATCGTGCGGCCATGACCGGGGGTCGTCCGACCGGCGGTCGGAAGGGGATCAGAAGCCGGCGCAGAAAACTGGGAATGAATGGTCGAGCGCTGGACTGAGTGACGAGCGGGCGGGAGGGTGCTGATCGGAGTAGCCTCAACTGGAGCAGCTGGCTCGTCCCAGTCAGAAGGCGTCCGGTCGGACGAAATGGTTTCGGCCTCAGGCGCCTTGCCTCGAGCGATTGCGGTGGCCCGGTCGGAGGGTTGGACCGCGGAGGTAGCAGAGCGCAGCGGAGTCTCCACCCGGCGCCTCTTTTGTAGAGGCTGCTCCTCCTCCCGAGCGGAACCTTCCTCGGGGGCAGTTGGTTCTCCGGGGGGGTGGCTCCGCTGGCCACGTTCTGTTGAGAAGCTTGAGCGGCCGACTCAGCTTGAGTCCCGCTCTCTCCTTCATGGGAGCCGACCGGCTGAATACCCAGCGCTTCCATTTCCTTGGCGCCGCGGCCTCTAGCGCCGCCGCCTTTCTCTTCAGAACGCCGGCCATCACCGAATCCATGACGATGTCAGCTACAGGAGAAAGAAAAGAAATCAGTTAGCAATTAAAGCAAATGCCCAAGCAAAATTCTTACCGAATCCGGTCGGAAGAGGAGTTCGTATAGGACTCAGGCCGAAGATGTACATCACTCCTTCGTGAAGAAGCTTGTTGATGTCAAGTCGCAGACCGACTAGTATATTTGCAGCGTGGAGATAGTCCGGTCGGGTCTTGAATTTCTTCAGCTCGGGAGTGGGAGGTAGGCTAACCTGCCACTGGGTCGGGAAGTTGGCCCGATCGGGCATACGGATGTAGAAAAAATAATCCTTCCAATGTTTATTGGAAGTAGGTAGCTTGTTGAAGAAGACTAAGCCGGGTCGAGCTTGGAACATGAAGGTGCCCGACTCGGCTTGCTTAGGGTAGTAGAAATAAAAGAAGACCTCCGGTCGGAGGGGGATGTTGTGAATCTTGAACAAAACAACAACACCGCAGAGGAGACGAAAGGTGTTGGGTACTAGACTGCCGAGCGGCACACAAAAAAATTACAAACATCTACGATGAAAGGATGTACAGGGAACCGCAGACCGGCGGTAAATTGGTCGCGGAAGACACAGAAGGCTCCGCGCGGCGGCTTGTGCGGCCGAGCGGAAGGATCGGCTAAAAGAAGTTCAAAATCGTCGGGAATATCAAAATTATCAGTCAGGATATCAAAGTCACGCCGGTCGAAGCGTGACTGCATGGTGGTGTACCATGGCCCAAGGGACTGGTCTTCCGGATGAGAAGAACTAGCCATGGTCCGTTCGGAAGGAATCGAAAAGGCAAAAAGGCAAAAGGAGGAAGACAGCGAACGAAAAGATATCCCGAGGATGAAAATATGGAAAAGGAATGTAAGGAAAGCACCGGAAACAAGGAAAGATGGCCTTACGATGAGAAGGAGCGGAAAGAAGGCGCCGGAGGTCGTGGGAAAGCAGAAGCGGAATCGCCGGAGCTCCAAAGCGCTGGGGGCAGGGGTCGAAATCGCAAAGGAAGATGCGAGAGAGAAGGAAACGAAGGATTTATAGGGTGGAGTTCGGGCGGTCTCCATCGTCGGATCCAGGTCACGGGAATCAAAGCGTGCATCGAGCCGTCCATTTCGAATCGCTTCGATCACATCAAAGCACCATGCCACCGCCGCCGTACGATGATGGCATTGCGCCACGTGGCATTCGACCATTCGAAGCATTTAATGAACGCATGCTCAGCCTTAATGTCGAAGATTGGCGTAGATTACGAGGAGATCCGATGAAGGCCGATCGGAGGATACTAGCCGCCCGGACAGACTCGCAGTCCAGTCAGTCGGACTAATCGCCTCCTTCGACTAGACTTGAAGGGGAGGCAAGTGATCCGGCGATAAGAACAGGGGACCCTCGTTGTAAGGGGTCAATGCCACGTGGAAGTCAAAGAGCTGGGCGGTCCATCGAAGAAGGTCGGACCAGCTAGGCCGACCGGAGAAAGGGGGCTGACCGACTGGGCGGCCGCCCGGTGTTTAGCCGAGGGCAAAAGGCACCCCTATGGAAGTCGGGGTTCCGGCGCTCATTGGGCATGATCGTAAGGTCGAGCGGACAGCACGCTTGACCGAAGACATGAAGCATACTGCTAATAGTCGCCACAAAACACATTACCGATAATTTCCCAAGTGGACCATCATACATGACCGGTCGGACCGAAGGCGGACGTGGGTCGGTCGGACGTACGGCAAGAGTTCGGGGAAAAAGACAAAGGACATCTTCTGACAGATGACATGCTTCGTGATATGGGCATACTCCAAATCACGTGACGTGGGGTTCCGCTGTCCCATCGAGGACATGCTTGGACTGTAGCAGTATGGGTCAGGTAAGCTCACTGACAAGCTCTTACTGGGGTATGGGCCACGGACACGTGTACACCTAGATATGTGTGCACTCGCTTCTCCGCTGCCCTATATAAAGGCCCTCATCCTTCGCCGGAGGTACGCGTTCTAATATTTGGAGAGCCACATTTCACTGCTTGCTTGCCTGACTTGAGCGTCGGAGGGTCGCCGCCGGGAACCCCTTCCCGACCCGACTTTTGTGCAGGTTCGCCGGAGCTTCGTGCAGCCAGTCAAAGATCCACACCAGCAGCCGGGGAGCACCACGTGCCCAGCGTCCGTTGGTTCAGCATTCGGACAGGATCATGTACCAACAAGTCATGGTTGACTAGATGTTGGTTTAGGGGGCTTGGGACTTGGTTTGGGGCAAAAACCAAGATTTGGATTGATCAGCCGATTGATCCAACAGATCTGAATTGATCAACCGATTGATCCAGCAGATTTGGATTGATCAGCCGATTGATCCAGCAGATCTGGATCGATCAGTGGATCGATCCAATAGATCTGGATCGATCAGTGGATCGATCCAGCAGATCTGGATCGATCAGCCGATCGATCCGGTGAGTCCCCACGAACAGAACCCCTCTGGATCGATCGGTGGATCGATCCAGAGGTCCCAATCGATCAGTGGATCGATTGGGAGCTGCTGTTTATGCGCGATAAGCCCTGGATCGATCCACCGATCGATCCAGGCTATTCCAGAAAGCACAGAGGCGCTCTGGATCGATCCGTGGATCGATCCAAAGCCTCCCCGATCGATTGGGAGCAATCCAATCGATCGGGATCCGACCATTGGCGTCGATTTAAGCCGCAGGCGTTCATTTCCTTCTGTAGAACTTTACCGATTCATCTCAGATCTTCACCAGCGACTCCACAGAGCTCTCCACGCCAGTTTTTGAAGGATCTTGGAGTTTCTTCCAAGTCAAGAGGCGGCTCTATTGCAAGAAGAAGAAATCTAGGGTTAGGGTTTTTACTACATTTCTTGTAAGCTTTTGCTTATTCTTTACTACCCTTTCGTTCTTCTTGTATTGAGAGTCTTGTAGGGCTTCTCCGCCTTCGGTAGTTACCGAAAAGGAGTGTTTACATAGTGGAGGGTGTGTGAGTGTGTGGATCCTTGGACTAGTCACCTCCTTTGGAGGTGGATACCAAGTAAATCTACCTTGTTAGCGTTGTATGCATTTGTTTCTTATATTTCCGCTGCATATCTCTAAAGAAACGAGCAACGCCGACGACGAGCACATGAAGAGCTATTCACCCCCCCTCTAGCTACTTTTCGGTTCCAACAAGTGGTATCAGAGCAAGGTTGCTCTTCACCGGAATCATCGTCGGAAGGGGCAAACAAAACAAGCAAAGTTAGAGGGTGAAGAAGTTGGAGCAATTCTACAAGTCGAAGACTTCATCACAAGAAGCTCAACTTCAAATGGAATTCCGAGATGGAATCGGATTCGACACGAGGGTGTCTCCACCATACACATCTACAAGCTTCGATCTTTGGAAATCAAGGATCGAAAACTTCTTAATGGTGGAGATAGAGCAATGGTTTGCTCTCATGGAAGGTTTTGAAGCTCCCACAAATTCCAAGGGCAAAGTACTCAAGAGGAGCAAGTGGAGCCAAGACCAAATCCAAAGATGTGAGGCCAATGACAAAGTGATCAAGCTTTTGGTCAATTTATTGCCAAGCAACATCCTGGAGCAAATTGGAGAGTTTGAAGATGCCAAGGAGCTTTGGAGCAAATTGGCAAGGATTCATGAGATCCCCTCCACTGTACCAAATCAAGGAGAATCCAAAGAGGGCGACTCAATGGATCAAAACCAAGAAGAGGAGGACTCCGAGGTTGAGAGATGCTCAACCTCCGAAGAGGAGGTCCAAGAAGCTTCATCCTCAAAGGAGAGCAATCAAAAGAGCAAGGAAGGAGTATATTCCTTGTTTTATGTACAAGAGGATGAATATGAAGAAGAAGGTGAAGCCTCCACCTCTAGGATTGAGGGGGAGCAATCTTCATTGACACCGGAACAAGAGCAAGAAGAATCCTCCACATCCGGGTCAAGAGAAGAAGAGGATGAAGAAGCTTCCATCTCCACAAGTCAAGCAAAATCAAATGGAGGAATATCATCTTCGGATCAAGAGGAAGTTTCTACCTCCGGATCCAAAGGAGAAAGTGTCATCCCTACACAAAAAGGTATAAACATTTCAATTAATAATAAAAATCATATTATATGCTTTGAATGTAGGGAACATGGGCATTACAAGAGCAAATGCCCTAAATTGGCCAAGAAGAAGGGCCAAGTGGCATTAAAGGGCAAGGAGAAGCCCAAGGAGACCATCCCTGGAACAAAGAAGAGCAAGGAGCACATTGTGTGCTTCTCTTGCAATCAAAAGGGGCATTACCGAAGTCAATGCCCTAATGGGAAGAAGGTGGTCAAGGCTCATAGAGGAAGCTCAACTCAAGGGGGAGCCTCCAAGGTAAAAAAGAAGGTATCTTTTATTGAGCCTATTTCCTTGCAAAATGGTAAAAAGCATGATAGTTCTAATTTTTATCATTTTAATGCAATTTACCATAAGAATAGAAAGCATGAGGGCATTAAGGAAAAACATGTGGCCCTACATGCCAAGACTACCCAACCTAAGGTTAGGAAGATAGATAGACATTTGGGCAAGAACACTAAGGATAATAGATACAAGCCCAAGGATAAAAAAGCTCATGGATCAAATGAAAAATCAAATACTAAGGACTTCGTAAGGGAAAATCAAGTCTTGAGGTCAAGACTTGATAAATTAGAAAAGACCCTAAAAAGATTGGAAAATATCCTATTAGGGCGAAATGAGCAAAATCTAGGTTTAGGAAAACAAGGGTCATCCAAGGGTCATAGAGGTTTGGGATACAAACCTAAAATAAAAAAGGACGCACCTACTTACCATAGAGTTCCATATAGCTATGGAACCAACCCTAAGTTTAGAGGTCAAGTCAAGGATACAAGGGAAGTTATCCCTAGAAGTATCTTTGCAACGACAAACGTGACTAAGACTTCTAAGAAGTCTAACAAAGCTACTAAAAAGGTCACAAGGGAAGTAATCCCTAGGGTTGACCTAGAAATTGTGACCAAGGCTTCTAAAAAGCCAAACAAGGTCACTAGGAAGGTATTCAGGGAAGTTATCCCTAGTGAATACCTAGAGCATCCAAGGAGCACCAATAGGTTTTGGGTTCCTAGGAGCATCTTCTCTACCCCATAAATGGGTTAGAGAGTGTCAACTCTAAGAAGAAGGGTAGTCAACCCAACTTTGAAGAAACTGACACTCAAGGAGCATTTTCAAGGTTATTATTAACCTTTGAAAATGAAATGGGTCTATCATTTACTCTTTGAAAGAGTAAAATGTGCCAAATTTGAGAAGTATTGATTTTAATCCTAATTGGCACAATTTAGGAATCATAAGAACTACTAAGTTGGGGGTTTTTGGTATGTTCTTAGGAAAATAAAGGCAATTTGAGCCTTAATTAAGAGTGCTACTCTTGTGGAAAAATGAAATATGCCAACATTTAAGGAATAAGCTTAATTTCAATTGGCATAAGTGAATCAAGAGAATTAGAAATGCCAATTTAGGTTTTAGAAATTTCTTGAAGCACTTTTGGGCAATCTAGGTTTAAAATTTTAAGATTAGCTAAGGATTAAGGATACTTAGATAGATAATCTAGGTATTTTATTTATGCTAAACCTTGTCATGATTGTTTGCCTATGATATGCCATGACATCGTGTTTAGTTTTATATTTTTCATTCATGACTTATTATGAAAAATACAAAAATACCATGTCATGTCATACATACATCATGTAATTATAGGAATCTTTCTTTTGAAAGTTATTTCATTTTGATGTATGCCATAACATTATCATGCATTATGTTTAATTCTTTAAAAGCAAGGACAAATGACATTTATCAACAAGTGTTGTCAACAAGTGGCATTTATCAACAAGTGTTTTCAACAAGTTTTATTTTCTTTAAATTAAGAACAAATGGCATTAGTCCAACAAGTGACATTTGTTTAACAAGTGGAATAGACAAGTGGCAGTTGTTTAACAAGTGAATCAACAAGTAACATCCTTGGTGGATGTTTACCACTCAAAATGCCCAGATAGATATGCATGATCCCTAGATTAGGGCAAAATCAAATTTTACATCTCACAAAGACACATAAAATGACTTGTATGTGTTTTAGTGCACGTTAGATATAAGTGAGATGTTAGAAAGATGCATAAAACTCAAGATGTTGATTTAGTGCATTTTTTTGAGTTTTAGGTTCATCAAAACACATAGTTATGTGTTTTTCCATCATTGGGAAAGCTAATGTACAAGTCATGTGCATTAAGCCCAAGGAATGTGATGGGATATTGGTTTTAAAAATTATTTTAAAAGGCTTTTGGAAAACCTTGGTGAAGGCTATCTTTTGATAGTAATCACCATTGAATAGTTAGACACAAACTTAAAGAAAATACTAAAGTTTTTGCAAGTTCTCAAGTTTGTGTCAATCTTTGAAAATATGATGTATTTTCATAGAAAACTATTTTTCCATGATAAATTATATCCTAAATAATGTCTACACAAATTTTTACGATTTTTGGAATTTTGTAGAATTTTCTAGGGGTTTCTGAAATTGGCTGAAATTGAATTTCAGTAATTTCAGGCCTTCAATCGATCCGTGGATCGATTGGAGTGCCTCAATCGATCAGCCGATCGATTGAGAAGGCATTTCTCGCGAGCAGAAGCTCGCTGGATCGATCAGCCGATCGATCCAAGAAGACTGCATCGATCAGTGGATCGATTCAGCAGGGTTCAATCGATTGGAACTCAACTCCAATCGATCGAAGATGCTGATTTTGGCTGGGAAGGTCTGATTCCAGCATCTTTGAACCTATTTTAGTCTAGGTAACCATTCCAAACCCCTCAAAATACATTTGTATACATAAAAAGGGAGTTTTCATGTTGAAAACAAGGATGGATTGGTTAAGGAAGACTATGTTGAAGTTTAGGTTGAGGTTTGTTTCAAATTTTGAATATTTGAACCTCACAACTTCGAAATTTGGGTTTCCTAAAGGTTTAGGGATTCCAAGTCATTGTTGGTGCAATGGCAGAAGTTATCACCATGTCTTTAGGGGGAGGGATTCTTTAAAGACATGAAAATTATTTTTCATGAACTTTGGAAGGTGGTTAACCTTCCGTTAAGAACATGCTCAAGGTTGAGCGTTTGAACTTTAATGGGGAGTGGATATCCTCATTGTTCAAGTGGCTTTAAGTGGATAATGCTCTAGGATGAGCATTTGCCTACATTCGGGGAGAATGTAGGGTTAAGGATAATGAAGGGTATGGGACCTTCATTATCGTGTTGATCACAACGAGTGAAGTTGTGAACAATGATGAGCAACTCTTCAGGGGGAGAGTTTTCAACAAGTGAGTTTGTTGATGTGTGCCCAAAAATAGGGCATGGTTTGATGTGTGCCAATAGGGGGAGAATTTAAGGAAGTAAGTTAGGATTTCATTACCTAGAGGGAGTTTGCCCTCTTAGGGGGAGAATGAAGGGCTTAACTTATGGATTCATATATTAGCATGAAGGGAGTTGAGGCTATGGGAGTAGCCTAATTTCCTAACTTAACAAGAGGTATTGTCAAACATCAAAAAGGGAGAGATTGTTGGTGCAATATTCCCTAGGTCAAGGTTGACCTAGTTAACCAAGCCTGAGTCTTGGTTTGGGTTTCGATGTTTGACAATATATTGGGTTTAGATGATATTGACAATGCAGGTGCAGTTGTTCATTTGGGGAGATTGTTGATACAATTTCCGTTTGGTCAAAGTTGACCAGTTAAGATTGTGAAGGAAAGTCAAGTAGGTCAAGGTTGACTGGATACTTGACTGAAAGTCCTGGTGAGTGAAGCCAGGCAGAAGGAAGTCCTGGTGAGTGAAGCCAGGCAGAAGGAAGTCCTAGTGAGTGAAGCTAGGCAGAAGGAAAATCCTAGTGAGTGAAGCTAGGTGAAAGTCCTGGTGAGTGAAGCTAGGCAGGAGGAAAATCCTGGTGAGTGAAGCCAGGTGAAAGACCTAGTGACTGAAGCTAGGCAATTGGGAAAGTCCTGGTGAGTGAAGCCAGGCAGGAGAAATCCAGATGGGTCAAGGTTGACCAGACATCTGGTGAGAGTCCAAGTAGGTCAAAGGGATTGACCGGATACTTGGCAAGAAGAGAAAAGTCCAAGTAGGTCAGAGGGATTGACAGGATACTTGGCAAGAAGAGAAAAGTCCAAGTGGGTCAAAGGGATTGACCAGACACTTGGTGAGAGAGCCCTAGCTGGTCAAGGGTGACCGGATGCTAGGTCTTATGTACCAACAAGTCATGGTTGACTAGATGTTGGTTTAGAGGGCTTTGGACTTGGTTTTGGGCAAAAACCAAGATCTGGATTGATCAGCCGATTGATCCAGCAGATCTGAATTGATCAGCCGATTGATCCAGCAGATCTGGATCGATCGATGGATCGATCGATCCTGGATCGATCGATGGATCGATCCAGCGATCTGGATCGATCGGCCGATCGATCCGGTGACCGAACAGAACCCCTCTGGATCGATCGGTGGATCGATTCAGAGTCCCAATCGATCGATGGATCGATTGGGGGTTATTTATCGCGATAAGCCTGGATCGATCCACCGATCGATCCGGCTATTCGCGAAGGCGCCGGATCGATCCGTGGATCGATCCAAAGCCTCCCCGATCGATTGGGAGCAATCCAATCGATCGGGATCCGATCGTTGGCGTCGATTTAAGCCGCAGGCGTTCATTTCCTTCGGTAGAACTTCACCGATTCATCTCAGATCTTCACCAGCGACTCCACAGAGCTCTCCACGCCAGTTCTTGAAGGATCTTGGAGTTTCTTCCAAGTCAAGAGGCGGCTCTATTGCAAGAAGAAGAAATCTAGGGTTAGGGTTTTTACTGCATTTCTTGTAAGCTTTTGCTTATTCTTTACTACCCTTTCGTTCTTCTTGTATTGAGAGTCTTGTAGGGCTTCTCCGCCTTCGGTAGTTACCGAAAAGGAGTATTTACATAGTGGAGGGTGTGTGAGTGTGTGGATCCTTGGACTAGTCACCTCCTTTGGAGGTGGATACCAAGTAAATCTACCTTGTTAGCGTTGTATGCATTTGTTTCTTATATTTCCGCTGCATATCTCTGAAGAAACGAGCAACGCCGACGACGAGCACGCGAAGAGCTATTCACCCCCCCTCTAGCTACTTTTCGGTCCCAACAGGCACTACTACAGCTCGGATTAATCCCGAGCTTCCAACGCTCATGGCATATAGGGAGGAAATTTGCCGAGCGGGCGTCTCCCCGGTTATGTAGCTGGGGCATATGGCAGACCCGGTATGCATCAGGGCCGAGCGGACATCGCGCTCGGCCCGACCAGGCTGCCAGTTAGGATAGCAGGCGGCTCCCCCGCGCGGCCCCGGAAAGGGTCAAGGGGAGCAGTTGGCGATATCTTCTTGGAGAGCAGCGTCGCCAACAGGCGATAGGGTCGACAGCAGAGTCAGACAGAGAATCGTACGGTGGAAGTTTCCACTGTTGCGTCAGAGATATGCTCATACTATTGAGGTATGGTGTCAAGCACGCTTTTTTAACACACTCATTCCAAGTATGCTTCGAGGGGCGTGTACATCTCGGGGAGCGTGCACGCGCCTCTGGGAAGCCCTATATAAGGACCCCTAGGCTTCGACGGAGGTATGCTTGTTGGAGCAATCCCAATGGTCCGCGGGACCATGTGTTTTGGTGTTTGGGCAAAGGGTTTATGTTATGATTACCCTCGTTATTTGATATGTGTACTTGAGTTGTGCAGGACTGCAGGTGACACATGTGACTCAGGTTGACGGCTTCGGGTCCGGTGAAGGATGGGGCATCCGAGGGACCGTGGACTAGGCAGCAAGGACAAGGGCCGAGGGAAGCGACTTCGAGGCATACGCGAAGGATGTCATTGGGGACGAGCCGCGGGCTTGGATGCATCTGAGGGACGAAAGCCAAAGGAAGTATGCTTGAAGGCAAGAGGTCAAAGCTGCAAAGAAAGCGTCAAATGAGTCATAAGGGTGAGGGTACGAGTGCATGAGAGATTGTACTCGGAGTAAAATCCTAGTTTTAGGGGTTTACTGTAGAGGTAATGTAGAAGCTACTGTAGCGTACTGTAGCAGTTACTGTAGCGCACTGTAGCAGTCGACTGGTGATGGATCAGTCGACTGATGCATTGTAGGCAAGGACCAGTCGACTGGTAACGGGCAAATCAGGTTCTGATTTGTTCCAAGCTCTATAAGAAGGAGCTTGGTATGGCCGGCCAAGGTGACGAAATTAGACTTGGTTAAAGCCTAATTAGTAGTCACCAAAGTGCTCAAGGTTCTCTTGTGTCCAAGTGTTATTGGTTGGAGTTGTGGTGAAGTTTCTCCACCCACAAGGAGGTTGAGCTAGCCGGAGTTTGCCGGGGACTAATCCACCGACGGATTGAGGGATCGTCCACCTTACGGACACGCCGTGAAGTAGGAGCAAGTTATTTCCGAACTACGTAAACGAACGTGTTAGGGGTTTGCATTTCCATTCTTGTATTTAGTGTTTAGCTTTCTATTTGTGTTTGTTTGTATTCCGCTGCGCTAACATCATAGGAAGCAAGGATTTAGGGGTGCCGTCTATCCAACCCCCCTTCAAGCCGGCCACCGATCCTCCAACAATGCTTACATCTCTACTGTATCTACAATTCTCGCTTCTGCTCTTCTTCTTTCTTTTTTTCCTTTCTGCCGGAGATTTGACTTGAGCGTCGGAAGGTCATCGCCGGGAACCCCTCCTCGGCTCGGCACTGTGCTTGTAGGTCCACGGCGGCACGAGATCTACATTTTTGGAGTCTTCAATCCGTCAACCGGAGCGCCACATCCCCAGCGTCCATCGACTCACCACTCGGACAGGATGAGAATCTATTAATTTCAGCAGATTTTGTCTCAGGTTAATCAAATTACCAATTTTAATGACATTATTCATTTTCATTTGCTTGTTAGATTTGGTTGTCAAGTGATTTATTAATGTCAAAGACAACGGCGCATTAAATTTGATCAACTGCAATTCTAATTGTGTGTTAATTATGATTAGATATTCTAGAGATAAAACTTGGAATCCTATATAATTAGTTGATGTAACTACTATGTTAATTAACCACCTTCCAATTAATAATATCATTACATAAATTTAAACTCCTAATTATATATATAGAGAGATAGATAGATAGATATAGATAATGCAACACAAAATTATAATATAAATCTAAATAATTTGATTTTAAGTGCTACCAACCATAATAATTTATTAAAATTTTAAATTGACTGTTAATATGATGGTATATTTTATAAAATTATTCAAGGATATATATAAATGAGGTATATTTATAAAATCAATTTGAATAAAAAATTAACATACGGAAGTGTTTGACATATCCCTTCAGTTTTAAATTAATCTGTAAACCAAGAAAAAGGTTTAATATATATCTACATAATTACAAGTGGTGAGCATTTTATATATGTTTGTGCATAAAAATATAGCAATATCATTCTTCTTCATTGCTTGCTTAATTGAGAGATTATAAAACTAGCAGTATCACCCAAAAAATACAAATATATGATAATAATATGTAAATAAACTGAAAAATAATATATTTCTTACAATTTTTAAAAATTACAGGAAGGGATCTTATATTTTAATTAAGCAGCAGTAGTTAATATAATTCAAGGGCAGATTGATTATGTATTAACTAAGCAGCCGGCGCAGTGCCTAGGTTGTCGGAAAGAATCCTCAAGACTTGCACTTGCAGCCTCAGCCGCCGGATATAGTCCGCCGTGCGCAGGAGGAGCTGCGCCGCCGTCAGATCCCGGCCTCCGGGCACCAGCCTCTGCAGCTCCTTCACCCTCCTGCTCACCCTCGCCGGCGCCTCTTTAACTCGTCTGCCTCCGCAGCAGCTCTTCGCGGTTTGGTTCCGCCGTCCCCTCGCCGCCTCCTGCTGCCACCGGTGATCCCTTCGCGGCGAGTTCATCGCGGACTAGTGATCTGCAGTGGAGAAATTCGAAGAGGAGGAAGGAGAGGAGGTTGTTGAGTCGGCAAGGAGGAGATGAGTTTCTTATATAAGCAAGAGCCAGGGGCGAAGTAAATTTCCAATTCGCCCCCCATATTCTCAAAAATTAAATTTTCACCCGCAAAACTTTACCGATTGCCCTCCTAAAACCGAAGAGATTCAATACAATTGACATTTCTGAAACATCGCGGGGCGAACAGGAGCGTCCGCCGAAGGCCGATCCATTCATGGGGAGCATCTGTCGCGTTGCGGCGGTGGGGGCCACGGCATGGACGCCACGTCATGTCATGTGCACGTGTCTGACAGCGTTGTCGCACGTGTAGGACAGCGTGTGTGAATATATACTTGTTTATGGACACACACGAGGGTTTATTTAATCTAATTAAATGATTCAGAGTAAATATCAATTAAACCTGAATGCGAAATCTGACCTAATTGGGATGGTATAGAAAGAGCAATTCACCAATGTAATATTAATTAATCTAATAAAAAAAAGTGACTTGATTTGAACACTCATATTAATGGGTCAAATGGAGGATAAGAGCCGTGTAGTTGGAAAATTTAGATTTAATAGTGGATGATGGCCCTCCATGCATTCTAAGTAAGGACATATATTAATTAATCTATGTATTTATATATATAAAGTGTGCATGTGCTCGCATGTGCTACGGCCATTCCTCAACAGCTAAGCAAGAAAGGAGCAAGTCAATGATTAATAGCTAGGGTCGCGATTCAGATCGAGTCGTATCATTTTGACTCGTGATAGATTTAGTTTTGACTCTAAAATAACCATTTAATTAGTAATTAAATATTATAAATTTTTTATATGGGTCGATTTGAGCTTACGCTCATTAATTATATTTCTAAATGAATAACAAAAGCATAATAATTAATTAATTAATTGATCACCCACTTCAACTATATGAGATTCAAAGGCAATGAATCAAAGGTAATTAGGGTTGGTTGTCTACACTCTTAATGCACAGAGAACGTTGTCGCATAGCCTCATCGTTCCTCAGCGCACAACAAGTGACCGCATAAACGAGTATGAGGAAGCAAAGCAGTGCGATATTGGCGACGGTGAGCTTCCTCCATCCGCCCTTGAGCGTTATGATAACTCCAGTCTTGCACGAGTCGCACGCGTAGCAAAGCTTGTCCTCGTCGTTGCTCCACGCCGAGCAATCAGGCGGCGACGAAGCAGCGTCGAAGCTCGGGCTTACCCACGTTGTCGTGTTCACGTACATGAACTTGCAGTACCTCGGCGGCTTGCAACAACCGGACTAAAAAATATATAAAAAAATAAAAAATATTTAAAGTTGTGGTGGTGTTTTGCAAAATTGATAAAGGGTGAGTGAGGGTGATGTGGATGTTAATCATATATTAGCGGAGTCTGGGAGCAAAATGACATTATCTCAAATTTCGCGGAGGGATTGGTAAATGTTGATCGGACCTGAATCGGCGACAGCTTCTCGTAGAAGTCGACGTCGGTCGGGCTGGCCGTGACGCCGGTGGCGCGAAGGCACACGCCGCTCTCCTTCAGGCACGACTCGATCACGATCCAGTTCTTCCACTCGCGCACTATCTTCGCCAGCCAGTGCGGGAAGTCCGTCAGGCGGTGCTCCTTAAGGTGCCCCGCCGGCTGTAGATTCCGGCCCACGGCGCCCCTGTGCGTCACCACCAGCAACGCCACCGTGAGCGCCACTGCCGCCACGATCACCACGAAGAGCAGCGCGAGGTACGCCCACAGGAACGCTCGCCGCCGGAAGCAGGCGCCGACGAGGCCCAGCGCCGAGGCCACGAGCGTCGCCGCACCCAGAGCCAGCGCAAGCGGGAACAGGACCCGCTCGCACTCCGTCGTGGAGCCGCGCAGGCGGAGCCACAGCGCCACCCCGATCGCCGCCAGCGACGCCAGCAGCGTCAGGAGGTTGAGGGCGCCCACCACGCCGTTGCTGATCCTTGTCATTGCTGGAGTTGTCTCTGCCCTATCGTTTTGTCCATGGCAGGGGAGATGGAGATCGGCGGGGATTAAATGAATCGCTCGCCACAAATTCCATGAGAGGTGAGTTGGAATCGGTAGAGAAACGGAGGAAGAATGATTTGGAATCGGTTTTTCTTAGCCATGATCGGGTGAAAGATCGTCTCCTCTATAATTGGAAAAAAAAAGAAAGGTATTTTTCCTAATTTTATATAAAATATTTAATTAATAAAACTTGTCTGGTAATTCGATAATAAATTATTAATATTTTTGCAAAGAAAATGCGATGAAAAATAGCTGAAAATGATCACAATTACTCAATATGTACAATGTAACGGGCGGATCTGTACAATATAACGCACATCGTAACGGACTTGACCGTTCCAGTCCTGAGCATTTTATAACGACCGTTACAATGTTAAATATTCCTTTTTCTTCGAATCATCCAGAAACGGCAAGGCTTCGCGATGGCCGGCAGTAACACCGGAAGCGTCAAGGTCAGTGCCATTGATCTCGACTTACTGCTAGATCCCATCGTTTGTTCATTGTTCATCTCTCCGATGGTCGGTTGGATCACTTGCCTGCTTGATTGCCCTAGATCGCTGGAGGAATCGATCGGCTCCTTCCTTTGGATCTATCTTTTGATCTCGCACTGAGTTGGTAGTATGAATGTTCATAATCTCATTGTGGTTTTGATTTCCATCAAGTTTAGTTTGAAACATTGATCAGGTGTCTGACATGGAGAAAGTGATCTGTCAGTGTATTGATTTTGGCGGGTTTCTTCCAGAAAAATCTTGGATTAAAAGGACGAACCAAGTTCGATACAGAACAAAGTCTTGTCAAAAGGGCTGGGTAATTGGAAAGCAAAACTGGCAAATTTCTACTGGATCTATAGATAAACTCCTCTTGATTTCATGTTTATCCGAATTGATTATCATCAACTTGCTTGGATAATGGATAGTGCTCATATTTGAAGAATTTTGTCACTGTTAAGTGTTGCATTTGGGTACCTTATAGCCATAGCATCATATATAGTGGCATTAGTGAAGTATCATCACGAAGAATAGTTCAGAATCATGATTCACTGTTCATTTACTTGGTTATGTCGGCTGCTTTGCGTCACACAACAGCAAGGTCCAGATCGGCTTCAACGATATTACAGTCTTCTCATTGTCTTAACACTGTAATCCATGACTTTTTATATTTGTTTTTCTCTACTCTAAATAACCTGATGATAATGATAATTTTGTCTGATTAATTAGTTTCATAATCAAAATTTTAATTATCAATCTCGATTTTCAGAGGCATGTTCATCGTAGATGGTTTGTAACATTACTAATATTTTCCTGCTTGATCTGACTTTTTAAAGTCGGTATTATATATCATTCACCTTTCTTAATGAATATCGTCATGAGTTGTCACTACTACTACTATGCGGGATGAAACACAACCCCAATTTTTTAAATGATATCTTCTACATATCTTTGACTTAAACACGTTCTTTTTCATTTTCAGGCTGACCAAGATTCAGAGTACCCAACACAAAGCACTGCTGACATGACTGCATTTGTGAGTCTATCAGTTTGTCTGTCTTGAAATTTCACAGGGATTGTCGTCTTGCCGACAAACATAGTCATACGTTCCAATTTTGATAATGCAGCAAGTCAATCTCTATTAAACCTTTCTATTGAAATGGTTGTTTGAATTTAACTTCTTCATATACTATTAGTATAATTTACATAAACAAGGTACTTCATTAACCCATTTCTTTTGGTTGCAGGTCCAAAACCTTCTAGTGCAGATGGTATGATATTTTTTCTTCATTCAGCAATAGTTTTGCTCACTTAACAGTTATTTTTGTTCTATTATATTTGATGCTTAAAACGTAAATATCCTTTTGCAGCAAAGTAGGTTCCAGGCAACGTCTGAGGGCATCCTCTTGAAGAATATCCTTTCTGTACACGGGCAATAAGTATACTTTTAAGAAGCTCCTTTTTTGGCCTTTTGTAGAACTATTGAAGGCAAAAACACCATGAACATATAGTTTACACCAATACTCTCTTTATAATTTACATAGCTAAAATGCAAACCTATTGAATCGATTTTCAATTGCAAATTGATATCTATACGTCTAGATGGACTAAAGGAGTTGTTAGTATTAACCCTAAGAGCCAATTATGAGATGATTAGACTTATTGGGTTAATGAATACGGATTGATTGATTGTGTTAATGATTAATTCAATATACTAAAATCTAACCCATTAAAGATGATTAATGGAGATTAATTATGCATTGAAGAAGGAAGATCAGTTAGATTCAAATGGATTCAATCATTAGATTGAGTTCAATTCAAATTAGACTCATGGAATTAGTTCGGATTGATGAGGATCAATGAGTTAGACTCATTGGGTGAACTCGAATTCATCAAGGAAGAGGAAAGGTTAATTTTGAATTAATCATGCATTGGATTGGATGAAAACCAAAAGATTTAATTAGATAATTAATGTCAATTAAGACAATTGATTGAATAAATACAAAAGGGGGTTTTGATTCATTTGATGTATAACACTTGTGTTCTTCCTCCTGTTTGTCTCCTTCCTCTTTGGCCGAAACCTCCTTGTTTGGTTGCTAGCACAAACTTAGCTGGTTTTTCTTCTCCGAGTTTGTGAGTTCGTAAGACGGATGGAACATGTTTGTGTGGATACCAAAAGAGGCGTGAACACTTGATCGCGCTGAGATCCAACGAGGACAAAGTTGCTGTCGGGAGTTCGTGTTTACACAACAAAGGTATAACCCTTATCATAACTAGTATATGGTTTTCTTGGCATGGATCTTCTGGAACAATCTTGTATTTATTCCGCTGCGTTTGTATTGTTTTTGTGCTCAAGACCCTTACAGGAGCATAACCTGATGGAATTGAGACTTCTAAATTTAGTAGTACAATTTTCACCAGATTTCTGCTATATGTTGTTGGCATCCTGTGCTTTGTCTTTGATCTACTGCACCATCTGGTACATTTTATAACTGATAGGTCTTGTATACGATATAGGTTGACTCTACCTCTCTATTTAGGGGGTGTTTGGTTGATGAGTTTGGAAATCAGGGAATGGAATGATAGTAAAAGATAGTGTTTGGATTGTGTGTTTGGGAATGACATTTTGGGAATGATTACTAGATTTATGGGAATCAGCCAAACCCATATAACTTGATGGGTTTCATTTCCATTCCTATTCCCATTCCACCTTACTATCAAACCCATATCCATAGTGATTCTCATCATTTAACCAAACGTCCCCTAAACGCCCCCTTAATGACTAATCTTCGAATTTCTAACTTGATAACATAAATTTGGAAAGAAGATTACAGAACTGATAGAAACAACTTTACCTATCTATACCTGACATTATATTGTTCATGTATTATTTTATAAGGGCGGAGAAAGATTCTAATATAAATGTTGTAACAAGCTTCCTACTTAGAATATTTCGATTTTATGAATCAAAATTTTTTGTTTTACCTATACACAATACAAAATTTTTAGTTAATGTTTTTTTTACCACTACTTATTTTCATCTCCAATTGTGTTCCTCTCTTTAACATCAGTACACTAGATGAAATGGGAAGCAAGATTGACGAACTGGAGCAGAGCATCAATGATCTCAAAGCTGAGATTGGGGTGGAGGATCAGCCAAACCTCGTGATACTGCATGAGGTAATCAGTCAAATCCCGAAGTGTTTAAAGAGTTGATTTTGTGATTAAATATGGCCTATTGCGCCTGATATAGATTTTTTGAATCCTTTTACGGGTGTTTCTGAAAGAATAATATAATCATTTCTTTATCAATTAATTTAATTACATTATGGTTTTCTTACGACTATAATTCTAAGTTCCAGAAATTGGATTTTAAAATAAATAAATAAATAAAATAATAATAAAGAAAAAAAATCGTTATGTACTTCCTTTCCAAAGTCCACTCCCTCCAGTCCATCTCCCTCGTCCAAGTCGTAGATTCTCGGCAATAACGACGTTGGTGTTCCTGGCGGGGCCGCAGGGGAAGGTTCTGGCTGGGAGGGTGGTGGGGCTACTCACGGACGGCGGCTAGTACGGTGGCGTTCTCCGGTGTCACCTTCCATCGCCTGGCGGTGGAAGACAGCATCTCAGTGGAGGCCAAGCAGCGGAGGTCCGACGTCATGCCGCTCCGACGTCTATGATGCCGGCCATTGATTGGCCGCCCACTGCTGCCGCCGCCGCCGCTTAACTGTGAGTAGCAGGATTAAATTCTCCCCAAATTAATCGTAATTTTCCTTAAATATATTTTTTCGATCGGGATGATATTTTTCATCGAGTAAGAAATATAATGAATAAAGAGTAAAAAAAAATTCCATTCTAAATTTAACTAAATCAAGAATATGCAGTTCATAAATGGCCTCCAGCTAATTCATGGCGCGGAGAATGTGGCCTCGATGTTAACGACGACTTTCTTCTTCGGCCACATCCACAAATCTTGGAACCAGTTCTTCCGTTGGTATTATAAAGCGACCTCGCTACACCATGAGCACCCAATGAAATGAGGCCACGAAGCCAAAACTCGACTCTGAGCGGTTATTATTTCGTTCTTGTTGTCTCGATGAAAACAGTAGATCTTCCTTCTGTGCCACCGCTGGAGCTGTTAAAAAAAGCCCCGTCCATTGGATTTCTTCGTCGACGAAGCGCTCTTTCTTCTATTTAGTTCGTTCTCCTCCGCGAGCGTTTCGCGATCGCTGCGATTGGCGCTGGATCTTCTCCTCCCATGGCTTCTTTGCTTGGGGTCCCTCTCGATTTCCCGGCAGTGGATTCTTCGTCTTCCTCCTCTTCTTCGGAATTTTCCTATCGGTTCAGCGAGACCAGGAAGGTGAGGCCTTTTAGCTGTCCTCGGTGTGCTTTCTCGTCTTCGATGGTTTCTTTGCGGTTTTGTTTTGAAATTGAGTGGTTTCCGTTTCAGATCGGAGGTTCGCTGCTGAATTTGGGTACAGTGAACGCTGCGCGACTGAGAATCCGGCTGTCCATCGAGTAAGATCATCCTTTTGAACTATTGCGGCAATTTGATCGATGCGATGAAAGTTGTCATCATTTTTTGTTGATTTGGCGATCTTCTTCGTCTTATTAATCTTGGCGAGAAGAACACTGCGATTTCCAAATTCTTTCATTGTGCTTTGGATTCGCAAACTCTTCGGCTGTTGAATCTGAACCCAATTTGGAAAAATGGTAGCGACGATGACGTCATTCCACCCTTTTATTTTGTTATTATGCCTGCAACCTGTTAGATCATATGCCTGCCTGAACTCTACAGGTCTTATGATGTCTATTATCATAGAAGATTACGATTGACCCAAGCAAAATGCATCCTTCGCTCCTTTAGCAATGGATAAATACATATATCTTCTCATTCATTCAGTTTTACTGGATCATGATAATCGACTCACATCTTATTTACAGGGAAAAACACATTTCGATCAGGAAAGTTTCCAAAGATCATATTCAATTGCCTAGAGAACATACAGAAAATGAAAGACATGTCGGATCAGATCCATTTAAAGAATTGGAATTCAGATTCAGGGGTTTCAAACAACAGAATTACGTGTCAGTAGAAATTCATACATAGTTTCTCGATCCAATTTTTAGTTTGGGCAACTAATGATGTTATGCAATGAATAGGGAGAACCTCGGTCACTATCAAAATCTAGCTGAAGGCCAATCACCTAAGGTTCTTGCAATATATTCACTTCGGTTGAAATGTTTTATTCTACTACGATCTAGCATAGGGTATTGATCGATCGGTAGTTTTCCATGCAGTTCATGGTAATTGCTTGTGCCGACTCGAGAGTCTGCCCCTCAAACATATTGGGGTTTCAGCCCGGCGAAGCATTCACGGTCAGAAATGTGGCAAATTTAGTTCCTCCCTTTCAGGTAAACCACACAAATGATTTCGATACACAGATTTTCGGAACTTCTAACCTATCATTTTTTGGTTTGCAGCATGGTGGTTCAGAAACTAGTGCAGCCCTTGAGTTTGCTGTGAACTCTCTTGAGGTAAGTAAATTCCATAAAGCAGATTCAAATGCTATTTAACACAGAAAGTTTGCTGTAAACTAACTCTTATCGATATGTTTAAAAGGTTGCCAATATATTAGTCGTGGGGCACAGTCGTTGCGGAGGCATTCAGGCTCTCATGAGAATGAAAGATGATTCCGACTCTAGGTAAGTCATGACTCTTATGTAATTCATGTTCACCGAGTGAATGCAGACGACATGCTGATCCAATTTACCATTACGTATTCTGATCGATATTCAAAAGCTTTATCAAAGATTGGGTGTCTGTGGGAAAGAGTGCGAGGTTAAGCACCAAGGCTGCTGCTGGAAATTTGAGCTTTGAAGCCCAGTGCAGACACTGTGAAAAGGTAACTTACATTGGCATAGTAAGTAGTTATTACATTCGGGTGCGTTTCATCCATCTGTTTACCGCAGGAATCAGTCAATGGCTCATTGCTGAACTTGTTAACTTACCCATGGATTGAGAAAAGAGTGAGTGAAGGAGCACTATCCCTTCACGGTGGCTACTATGACTTCATCAACTGCACCTTTGAGAAATGGACTCTTGTGTATAGAGAAGGCCTGGAGGGAGGCAGCAAGTATGCGATTAAAAATCGCTCCTTATGGTCTTGAACACAAGGATTCTTCTTCTTTTTGCTGTAAAACTTGGAGTTCTATCAGCCATTTTCTACTCCACGCAGGGTGTATAAGAAAGATAAACAGTGTGTGATGTGGTTTAGATTATTGTTCTCAGTATTTGTATGAGTTGAGGTGTGTATGGTCTGACACAATAAACGCCTTTTTGTTCATCTAACAACGAGTTGGTGTGATCGAGTTTATGTAGATATCTGCAATCAGTTGGAGAAATGGATACTCACAAGTAGAGAACAAACACAGCAGAATCACTATGTTGAATCTAAGGGGAAAAGGTCTAATGTCATTTTTCTTGAACAAACATGAAAGAAAGGGAGACAAGATCAAAACTTTAAATTAAGCAAAGTAGCTATTACCTCTAACAAAGTTGCTAGGAAGTCGCAATTGTCCATGATTCTGGCGAACACAATCGGAGATAATTTCTGTACATGATTCCGAGATCTGAATGTGGATTCAACAGGTTTCGGTGTTTATGTCGATGGCGACCGATCGCGCCTTGAGCCTCTCGGAGCTCCTCGTTCCGATCTCTGATGACGAGGCCTTCTTCGGCGTGCTTTCCCCAACTCTCTTCTTCGCCCTGGCTTCCTTTCTGGAAACTAAAGGCGTCGCCTTTACAGGGGTAATGGCCGCCCCCCCTTTTTTCCTGAGGTTGGAGGTTGAAGGAGTGGACTAAAAGGGAAGATTCGACGGAAGGGTTTCCATTCGGCGCCGAATTTCGGCGGGACGAAGCCGAGGGTAACGAATCCCCATGAGCAATAGTACATGTCGGTGTCCGGAACTATAGGCGGCTCGGCTTGCAAAGGAGTGGCGCTGAATGTCAGCCGGCAGTTAGGGCACTGGAGGTTCTTGCCTTTGTATTCGCTGCCATACTGGTGCAGATGGAAGCAGGACGGGCACGCCGCCCAGATCGTCGAAGCAGGACGAGCTGGGGGAGGCGGTGTTGGCTGGGCCACTGCAGCAGTGGCTGCAGCGGCCGCAACGGCGATGTCGAGTTCGGAGTGGAAAAGGGCTTTTTTGCTGGGATCCGAGAGGACGGCCAGGCGTCTGACACGAGCTTGGAGGCAAAGGATGCCCCATCGAGGTGGTTGCGATCAGGCCAGAGAAGGAGCGCAAGCCGGCTGTACTGGCGGAGGACAGTGGAGGGCTGCCGGTCAAGGGGCGTGGAAGAATCAAGTTGCAGCACAGCATACCAGTCCACATGGTTGTTGACGCGGACCCGGGAGGCGAGGAGGACGTCAGCGACCGCGATGACCTGATCGGCCGCGCCACCGCCGATGAACGGATCCGCCTCCGCCGCGTGCTCCGCAAAACGTTACACCCGATGAGATCCCAGGCACTCAGTAGCCTCTCGGAGATCTCGAGCCACCGGGCAGCCTCCTCACGGCCACCTCCGCCGACGCTCATGGCAAACCTTCTCGCCGGAAGTTCCACGGCGGAATCCGAGATTTCCCAGAGGAAGAGAAACCCCAAAACTCCATGACTCGATTCTTTACCAACTGAAATGACGAAAATAGGTAAGAGGGCCAAACGTTATGCTCAACTTACTCGGATGACGAAAATAGGTGAGAGGGCCAAACGTTATGCTCAACTTACTCGGAAGTAGGGGTGTAAACGAATCGAATCGAGCCGAATATGCTGAAAAACTTAAGGCTCGAATTCGGCTCGAAATAGGTATATTCGAGTTCGAGCTCGATTCGAAGCTCGAAAAAATTAAAATGTTTGGTTCGAGTTCGGTTCGAATTAGGATTCGGGTTCGAGTTCGGCTCGAAATATTCGAACATGTTCGCGAACTATTCGAATTATTACTCGAAAATAAGTTCGAAAGGCTCGAAATTTATTTATTTAATATATATTTAACTTATATTAATAAATATTAAGGCTCGTGAGTGGCTCGCGAGCGGCTCGAACAATATAATTTGGGCTCGAGTTCGGCTCGAAAAAAAGTTCGAACATGTTCGAGTTCGGCTCGAATTCGATAAATTCGAATACGAATCGAATATTTTTCGAGCCGGCTCGAAAAGCTCGCGAGCCGGCTCGATTCGTTTGCAGCCGGCTCGAAAAGCTCGCGAGCCGGCTCGATTTTTAAATAATGATTTTTAATGTTTGTATTTATTTAAGTTTTACTTACATATTCTAAAATAATTATGAGATGAGTTAATATTTAAGTATTTACTAAGTTCCGCCTCTGAGTTGCTGTTCGCCCTTCGTCCTATCCGCTGCCTCCGCTCATCGTCGGCGTCTTGCGACCCTCTTTCGGGCCTTCTCGATCCAGTCTCACCTCCCTCTGGTACGCCCTCTCGTATGTTGGCCGCCCAATTAGCTTCATCATTCTTTGATGCACGGGTTTCCCTGATAAAGGTTTCCAACATAGACGTAAAACTAGGGCAAAGCAGTTGCTTGCTTTACATGGTTTTTTACTGACGAGGATTTTGAGATCTAGGTTTTTTCTGGCTTAGTTTTTCCTTCCTGCTCCTATTCGAACCAGACGTTTTCGTTCTTGCTTAGATTTTTGCCATGTTGTTTCCTATCTTCCCATTTTGCATATTATCCTTATAAGAAGAATTAAAACAATATACGTAAAGATTTGTAAGATTATCAACTAACATGGTCAATTACGTCAGTTCATGCTCAGAAGACAAGTTCAATCAATAGTGATAGCATACAACAATATAATAAGCGCCTATTTTGCATGTCGGATTATCAAAAGAAATTGCAGACAATTTTAGGTCTTATCTGACATATATATTGAATATCTCTTAATAGCCTTAGTTTGTTTTGTCTTTTGCATCTCAAATTGTTCTTTGTCAAGTGGTGATTGGAATCAATTTGCTTCATACCAATGGCGAGACAACTCTCAACCAAAATCCTGAGGGCCACAGCAAGTTCTGTTTCCAATGCAAAGGTTAGTAACATGAATTACAATAATAATACGTCTATACTCAGAACCCAATGGTCATATGTTTTTTAATGGAATCCAGATTTTGGTCTTTCACAAGTAGAATAAGCATCGAGTAACAAAACAACTACTTTATTTTTCATCCAAATAATTTTTTCCTTCCAATCAGATACATCCCAGTTGCAGTTCTGGAAAAAGAAATGTATTTATTTCTGAATATGTGATTCCAAGATGAAGACATTATCTAGCTATAACACATACTCAACAAGGATAATTGTTTCTTCTATGTACTCATTCTATATAAGGTGGATTTACATACTCTTATACTACTGAATGATGATCATCCCGATTTAGAACTAGACTCATGGCAAGCTTCTATTTTCGATAGTTCCTGCAGATCATGCAATGTCAGGATTATCATCCAAAGCATTACCTGTTTTCATCTGGATCTAGTGTAATAACAGAACTCTCCAATTTTAATTCTACTATTTTATGTGGAATGGTGAATTTATTCACAAAGTTCTTTGTTTTCCCTTCTCATAATTTCTTGTTCACAGAGCTTAGCGTTATTAGTTATTTGCAATTTATTATAGAGAAATAACCATGTAAATGTTTGACAATCAATGGATCAATGTCATTTCATTGTCAGTTTGTAAAAGATTGATTCCCTTTGCATATTTATTTTTGTTTTTTATATCAGTCAGCAACTGATATTGAGATAATTCAGATTTACAGTTCACTTTTGCAGCTTTCTTTTAGTGTGCATTCAGATTTACAGTTTCACTATGCAGTTTTCTTTTAGTCTGTATCACATTTTAAGGAAGATATTGGGATTCTCATTAAGTAGTTCACTATTTTAATATTCAGGTTGGATTTGGTCCATTCTCTATGCAATATATGAATTACTCAACCAAGCAAAGTGGTGATTCTGATGTTGCCACCTCTATTACATACCCATCAAAGATAACTACCGATCGCAACACACATGAAGACTTTCAGCCAACGAACAAAAGTACCGGCTCTTTATTGGATATTGTAGACAAGGTATTTGGGTCTGTTAGGTGTTTTATTAACAGAGATTCAACTCAGCCCTTTCTTTCATTTTGTATATATATAATTTTTTTACAAACTCTTGCAGGATGTGAAAGAAAACCCAGTCCTGATCTATATGAAAGGTCTTCCAGGTGCACCTCGATGTGGATTCAGTGCCCTGGCTGTGAAGGTTCTACGGCAATACGGTAAGGACTTAATATCGTTGCAGTTGAGTTATAAATGAGAAAATGAGGTTTCTACTCTTTTTAGTTTGCGACTGCATTTTACCTGCTTTGAATTGATGTTCCAGATGTTCCTATTAAGGCAATAGATATTTTGGGAGATCTTAAGCTCCAAGAAAGTGTGAAGGCTTACACGTAAGTTCTCAGCATTCTAATTTCAGTAGATCTTCCCATATGGATACTTATCTTGTGCATTTGATGTCTCTCATTGTTTTCCATCCCCTCTTTTCTGGATTGTGTTGTTATGATATTGGAACAAACGACGAGTTATCATTTGTTCTTTCATAGCAATTATTCCCGTTAGTGTTCCTAATTTGTATCCTCAATGCTAGTGTTAAACTCGATTATGTGAATTTTACAGAAGGTTTCAAATACTACTATAACTATTATTCAATTTAGAAGTTTTAGAACTTATTACTCAGCAACAGCACCATTTAACTGGTAGCATTCTTGACATGCACATAATACTTGTGTTCAGATTTCATAGATTAGTGAACAATGAAGTTAGGACCGCATAACTAATACCAAATAGTTTTTTTTTTTAGGGGATCGAACCCATGTTGATTACCCAAAACCACAAAGTCTCAATCATGGTTAGTGCACAAATATTTCACAAACACCCTAAACACATTTAAGTTGATTCTTCCTTCACACTAAATGCAATTTTAGTTGATTGTCATATCACACTGAACACAATTATGTTGATTATCACTTTGTTTATGCAGTAATGACCAAGAAAATCAATCCACTCCACTATATAGGGTATCATATTTGCTATTTTTGAATAATGTCCAAGCTTCTCGACTATATTCATTGAAAGAGAACTGAGAATAAGAGCATTAGGAACTGCTACTATATACTTTCTCTTTTTCTTCTGCAGCAATTGGCCCACATTTCCTCAAGTATTTATAAAACGAGAGTTTGTTGGGGGACCAGACATGTTGCTCAATATGCATCAGGTGAATGTTTATTATCATACATTTGAACCTAAACTATTCTTCTTTCCTCTTCTTTTGCTGAGTTTCATCATCCATTTTCAGAACGGTGAACTCAAAGATTTGCTGGTGGGCATCAATCCTGATGGCGCAACCAAGTTAGGCTGATGGGAGAATAGAACTGAGTTTTTTGATAGAGAATCCTACTCGAGTCCTTAAAAGTTTTTTTTTTTCTAAACTATTTTCACTAGAGGTTGCAATTGTCTGGACATTTCCGCCTGAAGTTGGGATTGCTGTTTTATAAAGTTTGTTTTGCAAAATATTTTTCTATGCACATGTTTTTGAATAGGTATAGTTATATATAATCTTTATAAATTTTTAAATAATGAATTTAAAACCTAATTTAAACCATATCACCATTAAAATATTCAAGAAGTTCAAATTGGATTGGATCTCTAATCCAAATCACACAAGGTAGCCACTATAAACTAGAGGTTAGAAAAACAAAGATATGATTCAAGAATATGAAAAATACAAATTGGAGTTTGAAGTAGAGGAAGACGTCTATCAAACAACGAACAATATCAGAGAGGAAAAAGGTCGAAGAAAGACAATTTCTGAAACCCTAATCTCGAATTTCAGCAGTTGGTCGACGTTTAAAACAAGAGCAGAAATCCATAATAGAAATCAAACAGGATGAATAACAAAAAGGGTATTGTCGATTCCAAGAAAGATCTATTTTTTTACCATGTGAATCACAGAAAAATGATTAACGATGAAACAAAGAGAAGAGACGGATCGAAAAAGGGCATTACTCTGTGATGCGGTCGGTACCGCTGCTGCTTTGAGGAGGCGATGTCGAGGAGAGATCGGAGTTTAGCGAAGGCCGTGTCGAGGAGAGCTGCTGCTGCTGCGAGGACAGATGGTCAGCGCCAAATGGAGCGAGCGGAAGACGTCGCCGACATTCCCAGAGGCGAGGGCAGAGCACGCCACTTTGTTCGCCTCGTCGGAGATCCGCTTGTCGTATACCGGAGCTGCCTCCGCCGCCCGATCCCGCTCATCTAGGGTCTTTTCCGCCGCTTCTCCCTGGGAAGAGGGAAAGGCATGATGGATGGCTAGAGATGCGGAGCGGGCGTATTCGAAGGAGGCGACGGCGGCGTCGATGTCCGCCATGAGGTCCTCCGGCGTGGGAGGGAAACGCTTGACCCCGTCACAGAAGCTCCTTGCGCACGTGCGTTCCTCCTCTCACTCGTCGCCGTCGCCGTCGCCGTCGTCGCACCCCCACGAGGAGCCCATCGTCGTAGCCTCGTTCACACGTTTCCAACACTGAGACGCCAAAGAGTCAACATAACCCGCGATACACGAAAACGATGATAGGGAACATTTCCTTTGAGCCCTTGTCTTTTAATTATTTTTTAAACGTGCCCTTCGTGATTTCGAAGCATCACACTAAATGAAATAAACAAATCAATTATCCATTTCTAATTCAAGAAAAAAAAATCGGCGATCATCATCGTCTTCGTCGTTCAAGAACACGTCCCACAGTTGCTCCACTTGCCGATCCACCGCCAGTGGCGGCTGATTATTGTATACCGACGGCAGCGTCTGAGAAGTGGCATTTAGCGGCGCAGCGCAGGAGGAGGGCGGCGGTTGTGGGAAATTGAGCTTGGCGCGCGGGCCGCGGAACTCGAAGGCAGCGCGGTCGTAGGCGCGGGCGGCTTCCTCGGCGGTGTCGAAGGTACCGAGCCACTTGCGCGCCGACTGCCAGGGATCACGGATCTCCGCCGCCCATTTGCCCCAAGGCCGCTGCCGTACGCCGCGGTACTTGTTCTTCCTCTCTCTTTTTTTCCTCCTCGTTTTCGGCGCCTTCGCCGCCGTAGGTTCCCCGCCTCTCGTCGTCGCCTCCGCGTCGAAGAACTCGCAGCCGAGGCAACCGTCGATGCGGCAGAGGAGGCAGGGAGGGACTAGGGCGATGAGGTCTGGGGGTGAGGTGGTAGCGCCGGAGATGACGTAGGCGAGGGCGGAGATGAGAATGGAGGTCTCTTGCTCCGAGGAGAAGCAGGAGGAGGATATCGGCGGCATTGCTGGTGGCGGGAAGTGAAAGAGGCAGAGTATATAAAGGTTGTGGCGGGCAGTGAGACGGTTGACCCGCGGATAGATGAGAAATGTTCGTCTGACAGCTGTCGCTCAGGGATACAAAAAAACGCGGTCAAAGAGAAGATTAAAAATATATGTAATTTATTTTATCAGTAAATTAAAATAAATAATTTCTGATTTTTCTAAAAATAAAACTGGAATATTAGAGCCTATTATTTTCAGTGATTATGGGGGGAATCAGGAAATACTCCTTTGGGTTGGTTGATTTGAAAAATCTATTTCCTATTTTTCAATTTTAAATGAAAGAAAAAAATTAAGTAAAAAGAAAGAAAAAAACTAATTCAAAATATTTATCAACAATTTTCTTTCCAATTTTATTTTGGATAAAATATAATTTATGTACTATCATACCAGACATAACCACAACCTCATGTAATGTCGTCCGCTTCTATGGTATATGTACATATATATATAATTATCTAAACTCTTCTATTGCTCCGTAATTCTATTAGTCCCGATACAACCAGCTAAAGGGGAATGAATAGCCAACAAGTTAGATCAAACAATTTTTTTTACTTTTTATCTTAGCAAAGATAAATACAAGTTAACTAAACAACAAATAATTAAACATAAAATAAAATAAGAAAGAGGCACAAAACTTTAAATTAGTTGCAATTGGAGAGGCCAAGGCAAGAATCAACTCACTAGTAGTTCTCCTTCGATAAAGGTGGAATAACCTCTTACAGACGATGAAAGCACAAAATTACAAAGCAGAATTAATGAGGTGAAAGTATAGAGTTCTTAAACAAGTGTTGTATTGAACTCCTATGACTAAGGCTCTATTTATATCTCTCTGGTCGAAATAGTTGTTTTGATGATGTGGCTCATCCGGGAGCCTAGACGTGATCCGGACACCCCTAGCAGTGCAAGTTTTATTGGTTTCACAATAGCTTGGGGATAAAATTTTATTCTTGCCCGGGCGCTTGGATCGGTCCGGGTGTCTAGACTGTGTACTCTCAAAGAGGAGGCGCTTGTCCAATACCAAGGTGGTCTGTGCGCCCGGACCCTGCGACTGGAGTCCGGGTGCCAGTGTACTCTTCTATATCCTCTTGTCTTTCAGATGCACCAAGGTCGTCGGCTCGCTTTCCGTGTCATCTTTCTTGTCCGTTGTATTTTCTGCTCAACTTCTTGTGTTCCTAAGTCTCTGCATACTTAGACACAAGGTATCAAATACACAGAACATTACTTAACTTGATTAATTATATCAAAACCAAGTACTTACAAATTCTTATTTCTCCCTAACCCTTATGTTAACTTGAGTGTTAGGATCTAGATGAGCTCCTTTACCATTATGTCATCTACAACCTTCTCTATAACAATTGTTTTTCACTGGCTCACTGGATCATAATATTAGACTAGAATAAATTAACATAGTCAGTAAAAACTCTCTGAATTGAGATGTTGAAATAGTAAACCGGGAGCAAGGATGAATTGAAAACTAGAAACTATTATTCAGGTTAATATTGACTATGGTGTATCTTAGCTAATCACATGAGGTATTCGGGTTGAAACTTAGCGCGCCCGAGCATATTTTTTTCTATATCTTGGTCACCTGTACTAATGGCTAGTAGCCACACGTGATTACCCCAGGGTGTAACGTAGATTGTGGGTGCATGACATCTCTAGCGTAATGGTCAAGGGTCGATTCTCAGGAACTGATGACCTGGGGTTTACCCCACCATCTGCCTATGGCATGTGTACCTATATTTACCTCCCTCCATATCCGTGGGGGCGACACTAGGGGGCCGCTAAGGTAGCGGATCTACCTTTTTTAGTAGTCACCCATGATTTACATCCTTCATGTTGACCTAGGGACGGATTGGTGGGGGCGTTGGAAGCGAACGAATCGCCTTTTTGCCACATGTGGGATCCAGTTGCATGAAAGAATTTTAAATGTGGGTCCATATAGACCGATTGATATAGAATTTATTTTTTATTTTTTCCCGGGGTTGCGCGGTAGGGTATTCAGGTTGTCACCTAGGTACCCGCGGTTTGATTTCCAGCTATAATGAATTTATAGGAAATTTTTATCCAAATGAAATGCGCTATTGGTGTAGATTGCACTAACGATCTAACTCAGATTTTGATGAATGATAAGTGAGCTAAGTTAGGTGTTTTGTGATCTAACTGCTTTATCGAGTGTGCAGGAATTGACGAGTCCGAAGGACCGGACACCAGGCTAAAATCCAACTAGGTCTACGGGATTGGATAGCTGGTGCAGAGTCCAGATAGGTCAACAGGCCGACCGGATAGCTAGCAGGAAGTCCGGTTGGGTCCGCAGGACCGGACAACTAGCATGAAGACCTGGTGGAACGGTTGACCGAATTAGGCAGGAACGGTTGACCGAACAGCTGGATCGATCGACCGATTAGCGTCGAGTTAAACCCTGATCTTGAGATCAGTGGATCTGGATCAGGTCTAGATCGGCTATATAAAGGGCCTCAACCAGCACTTCGAAGACATAAAAAAATAGAACTTGATACTAAGCTTCTACAATTCTTCTGCTGCTTCGACTATGATCTGCTGTTGCTACACTATTACCCCACGATATTCGACCACTGCCAGCATACCAACATCAACACACGAGTCTGTTCAGATTCCTATATTCTAAAGTGTTGGTAACAAATTTTTATTTACTGTTTACCCGTAATACTTGTAAAAAAGAAGTGTAGGTTGTTACACTGTCCTACTTTCATCTTGTATTCGATAACATCTTTCGGGGGTACCGGAATAGGTGTTTAGTGGATTACCTATCGATAGGTCCACGAGACTTGGGTCTTGGGTAGGAGTCGTCGCATACTTTGAACCAAGTAAGCCAACAGTGTTTACATACTTCCTTGTGTGTCTTTTCTGCTTCGTTGTCTAACTTAGTTTTTCTCTCCGTATTTTGATCATAGTTCTAAAAAGAAAAGATAAGTTTTTCAAAACCACGTGATTCCCCCCCCCCCCCCCCCCCCCCCAATGTGTGACTCGATCCAACAAGTGGTATCAGATTAAGGTTCTGCGAATTGGTACAACCACCAACAAGTCGAGGGAATCATTTTATTTTGGATTTTGGATTTTGAAACTCATTTGAATTGGTAAAATTTACCTTTTCAAATAAATATTTTTTGTACGCCTTTATTAGAAGTTGGTGCAACACCACTCGAGTCATCTATAGTTATTTTTTTCTCAAGCACTGTTAATCCAAAACCAAGTCTTGGTGCCTCCCTCTAGTTTTCTTTTTCAGCAAGGTTCATAGCCCAAAACGAGGGATACAACACCGTTCGTCCACCACTCTTCAACAGGGACGATTTCCCATACTGGAAGAAGCGGATGGAAGTGTACATGAAGACCGACTTCGACTAATGTTTCAGCGTCACCAAAGGGTACAAAGCGTCAGTTGACAACGCTGGAATTCCAATGGACCATAAGAATTGGAATCCAGAAATGAAGAAGAAGACCTAGATCGACTTCAAGGCCCTCAACACAATCCAGTGTGAGTTAACAAAGGAGAAGTTGAACCGCATCAGTCAACACGAAGACGCTAAGGAGCTATGGGACAAGCTCATAGAACTATAAGAAGGGACATTACAAGAATGACTGTCCAAATCTAAAGAAAAAAAGCCCTCAAAGCAACGTAAGATGAATCATTTACGGATGAATCGGACAACGATGAACCAAAACACACCAACTATCTCGTGCTAATGGCATATAGACCAGGATCGAAAAGCGAATCAGAAGACGAGTCTGAATCCGAATCGAGCCATGAGTCCGCACTCATTTCTGAAGGTTCCGATGAGGTACAATTTACTTTAAGTAAGAATTTTTTTAAAATAATTGCATGTTTACATAAGAGATTAACATTGTATGAAAATTAAGTAAATGAACTAAATTTAGAAAATAAAACACTTAACAAACAATTAAAATCAATCTCAAGTTCTCAACGACCGAGCCAATTCAATCTAAAACTCCAATTCAAGTTGCAACACTTGAAAAGGAGAATTTTAGTTGAAAAGGAGAAGTAGTTGAACTGAAATAACTACTAGAAAAATTCACAATTCGATCCAAGTACCTTGATATGATACTTGGATCACAAAGAGCGATGTACAATAAATCCAAACTCGGATATGAGTCAAACTCAACTAATAAAACATTTATATCTCTAATCACTCAAAATAAAAATCAAACTAAGGCATGAGTTCCGAAAACGTACTTAACCACCCAAGTAGGACTCAACCTATACTATGTACCAAAAAATAACATTCACTACATAAAGCAAAATAAACCAAATAACTCACTCTCAATTCCGAAAATTAAAACTTTAAACCAAAATAATAAAATCAAATCTAATAAACCTAAATAAAGTCAACCTAAACTCAATTTATTATAACTATGGAACAAATTGACATAAACTTAAATTAAATAAAAATAAAACTAAATCAAACCAAAACTATAACCAAGTCTATTATAACTATAAAACAAATCGACACAAACCCAAAACCTAAAACTCAAGTCCAATAATTCAAGGGGAGACTCCAAATAGTTGGCATCTCCAAAATTAATAAGCATACCCGAATGGGTAATTAGGACTAGTTTAAAAAAAAACAAAAGTTTTGTTGGATAGTGACACACGTGAGGGAGGGGGGGGGGGTGAATCACGCGGTTTTTAAAACACTTCTTTTTCGATTTTTGAAAACATGAGTACGCAACGGAAAGTAAATAAGAAAGCACCAGAAAAAACACGAGCGGTTTTTTACTTGGTTCGGAGCCTTCGATGACTCCTACTCCAAGGCCCAGGTCCCGCGAACCTATCGATGGGTAATCCACTAAAAACCTCTTCTGGTACCCCTGGAAGAGAGAATTGATTACAAAAGGTTAGGTCAAGTGCAACACACTGCACTTGCCTTTTTATAGTAATTAAGTACAAAGAAAAAAGTTACCAACACTTTCTATGGATTGAAATGAGAGATCTTATTGTGTTGATGTCTATTTGCCGAGCGCAACCAGAACTCCTCGGATCAGTCGTCGGGCTCAGCAACTTCGTAGTAGAGTTGTACTAGTAATCGGGAACAGTCGGAAGCTTGAAAGAAGGCGCAGTAGCTCGTATGTAGTTATTGTTCCAAAGCCTCCTCGAAACTTCCTTATAAAGGGCTTGGAAGGCATCTTCCAAAGGCCTTGAATGTGCCTCCAATGGGATAGAATTGTTGGTTAGTCCTAGGAACATCGTATCGATTTCACTGTATAAAAATTTTGTACAAGTGTCAAACATTTCCTAAATAACCTATTGTGTTCTTTAGAAGTTAAATTAGGAATCGCAGACGGAACTTAACATCATTGATTCTAAATTTAACTTATCTGTTATTAATGGTTTAGATTTGGATCGCAAGCGAAACTTAACACTATTGATCCAAATCCACCTATGTTATAAATTCCATTAAATATTAATTTCCAAAATTGACTTCCAGGACTGCATGACGAGGCACATGACCTTCTTGGGTATGGGAGCATCCACCACCGCCTAAACAAAGCCTTTTAAGGAAGCTAATATTTAATTTCCTTATATAACTCTAGGTTTAACTAAAAGGAACAATCGAATCACAAATTCGAAAAACAAAACAAAGAAAACACAACTTCGAAACAAATCCGAAAAACTAGAATCTAATGTCTCTTGTGTTTGGAATTCTTACAAAGAAAAATAACTAACATGATGCGGAAAACAATTGCTAATTATACCTTCTCTTTGTATGCTAATAACCTCGAGATCTTCTGCCATATTCCTCGCCTCGCCTTGGACGTCGTGTGGGCGACGATCCTCCAAGATGAACACCACCCAAAACCTTCTTCCTCCTCCTCTAGAATTCGGCTACCACCACCACCAAGGAGCAAAAGAGAGCAAGGGGAAAAGAGAGGGAGAGAGGGCCTACCACCAAGAGGAACTCCACCAAGAGAATAAGAATTGTTATTTCATGTGGCCTCTCCTCCCCTTCTTTTATAATACTTGCCCAAGGCAAATAAGGAAAGATTTTTTACAAAAATTAAAATTTTTCTCTTGTTTTTCCTTTTCCCCTTTTATTTATCATTTTCTTTCCTCTTGATTGAATCAATCATCAAACCTTGATTGGTTTGATTTGGCCGACCCCTTGCTTGGGCACCAAGCAAGGGTGGCCGACCACTATAAGGAAAGAAATAAATCTCTTGTAAAAATTTTAAAAGCAAAAGAAGGAATGCTCTTATAAAATTTTACAAGCTCTCTTTTGATTTCCTAAAGTGGAAGTTAAAAAAGAAAAGTTTTAAAAATTAAAACCATGTTTTAAAATTTAAAACTTCTCTTCTAAAAAATTTCCTTTTTTAACATGGTTACAAAAATTAAAAATTTTAATTTTAAAACTTCTCTTCCTTTTTTCTTAAAACCATGAGGATGGTTAAAAAAGGAAAGCTTTAAAATTTTTAAACTTTCTTTTAAACCATGTGGCCTAATTCAAATAAGGAAAGTTTTACAAATTTAAAATCTCTCTTTTACAACTTGTAGATTTCTACAAAGAGAAGATTTTAAAAATTCAAAACACCCCTCCTATTTGAATTAATCATGGTCGATCCCTTCTTGCTTGGTCACCAAGCAAAAGGGTCGGCCCCCATAGAGGAGGATGTGGCCGACTCTTGCTTGGTCACCAAGCATTAGGTCGGCCCCCTTCTTGGACACCATGATGGACTATTATTTGGATGAACTTGAGGCTTTAATGAGGCTACAACAGGGACCTAGAGGAAAAATTAGTTTTGACCTTCCGATGAGCTTGAGTATCCCGTGTTCGCCCTGAACACACAACTCAAGTTCATCAACAAGAACTCATTCCACTAGAGAGTTATTGTTGTACTATCGCACCAACCCCAAATTACATTATGGGCTCCTTCTTATCATGAGTGTGTTAGTCTCACTGTGTTTAAGATAACGAATGTTCATTAATTTAATGAGTTACTAACAACTCATTTAATTAATATCTATCTCCGAGAGTAGTACCACTCAACTTCATTATCATGTCAGACTAAGTCCACCTGCAGGGTTTAACATGACAATCCTTATGAGCTCCTCTTGGGGACATTCTCAACCTAGATAACTAGGACACAGTTTCCTTCTATAATCAACAACACACATTATAAGTAATATCATTTCCCAACTTATCGGGCCTATTGATTTATCGAGCTAAACCTCACCCTTTGATAAGTCAAAGAAATAAATATTAAATATATGTGCTTGTTATTATATTAGGATTAAGAGCAAACACTTCCATAATAACTAAGGACTTGTTCTTTTATTAAGTCAGTATAAAAAGAACTTGCCTTAATTGGTCCTACTCAATACACTTAGAGTGTATCAGTGTAATTTATTAGTTAAGATAAACTAATACTTAACTACACTACGACTATACCAACGGTTTGTTCCTTTCCATCTTAGTCGCGAGCACCTGCTTATAATTTATAAAGAACCGACAACATGATCTTTTGTGTGTGACACTACACACCATGTTATCTACTATATAAATTAATTGAACAATTACATTTAACAAATAAATGTAGATATTGACCAATGTGATTCTTTTATTTCAAAATAAACGTTTACAAAAGCTAGACTTTTAGTATACACTCTAACAAGAATCTATCCTGACATCGCTGCACCTTATCTGCGAACTGGTCAAATTTTATCCGTGGAAGGAGCCTTCCATAGCTATGGAAGGCGCCTTCCATGAATAGTATCAAGGCGCCTTCCATAGTCATGGAAGGCGCCTTCAGATACTGTTCACCCAAAGGCAGCTTTGCTCCTTTGCTTACTTTCTTGCCCTGCAACAAATGTGTTAGTACAAAATACCCTGCAAGACAAGTGTTAGTATAATATAAAAAATAGAATAATTAGTTCCTATCCTCTCAGGACCAAGAACTAGTCAATGTCTCAGTTTAGAGATCCTAAATGGATTTAAACTAGACTGACGCCTACTATCCCTCAATTGGGACGCGCCCTCATAGTCACTCTCTTCCAGTGACTTACCTTTACTTACCTTTTGCCAGACATCCGGTAAGCTCGTTGACCAGTCTGGACTTCGTGCCAGCTATCCGGTCAGCCCGTCGACTTAGCTGGGCTTCGTGCGAGCTATCCGGTCAGCCCATTGACTTAGTTGGGCTTCGTGCCAACTATCCAGTCTGCCTGTCAATCTAGCTGGGCTTCGTGCCAGATATCCGATCAGCCCGTCGACCTATCTAGACTTCTTGCCAGCTATCCAATTGGCTCGTCGACCTAATTGGGTTTCGCACCAGCAGTCCGATCGACCCGTCAACCTAGCTGGACTTTTCTTGTACACTTAGTCAAAGTGTTAAATCACAACAAAACTAACTTAACCTACTTTGTCATTCATCAAAATATGAGTTAGACCATTAGTGCTAACCGCACCAACAAGTTTAACTTGACCAACAATACTAGTGAAGTTTCAGATGATAGTAAGTTATAGAAACTTTGTCTATGCATGTCTAGGAATATATGACTTCGACCTGGTGCATTTGGCTTAGTGGAACTAACTGAAGCTACCCGTTACGAATCCTAACCAGTTAAACCAAAGTTTTATACTAAGTTTAGTGGATATGACTATTTGGAAAATTTTGAAAGCATCGTTACTCTAATGATGTCCAGGTGACTCACCATAGCTTAGAAGTTTATCCAAAGAATGTCTATTTGTTGAATCCAAAGCTAAACTTGAATTTAATACAAAGTTAAACTCAACCCTAAAATTTAATCTAATTCATCTCATAAAATTATAGGATACCTTGATTAAAAACATAGATCGGATAAAATGACTAAGGATTAAATTAAATTAAAATAAATTAAAATAAATTAAAATAAATTAAATGAAATTAGATTTTAATCAAAACTTAAATTTAAAATAAAAATTAAATTAAATCTAAATTAAATCAAATCAAAATTAAATTAAATTAGAAACATAGTTATGACATAGAAGAATGTCTCACACGAACTTTAGAAACCTAACAAAATTAAATGGTTTAGTTAGATGTTTACCGAAATTATCTAATTTAGACTCAACAATTTGTATTGCCTGTCAATAAAGAAAGCAAACCAAATCAACCCACAAATCTGTTGGTTAAACCTAGGAAAACGTACCGGTTCCACTGTACAAAAATTTTTGTACAAGTGTCGAACCTTTTCTTAAATAACCTATTGTGTTCTTTAGAAGTTAAATTAGGAATCACAGACGGAACTTAACATCATTGATTCCAAATTTAATTTATCTGTTCTTAATGGTTTAGATTTGAATCGCAAGCGGAACTTAACACTATTGATTCAAATCTACCTAGATTATTAATTCCATAAATATTAATTTCCAAAATTGGCTTCCAGGACTGCATGGCGAGGCACATGACCTTCTTGGATATGGGAGCAACCACCACCGCCTAGGCAAAGCCTTTTAAGGAAAGCTAATATTTATTTCCTTAAATAACTCTAGGTTAACCGAAAAGAACAATCGAATCATAAATTCGAAAAAGAAGAAAACACAAAATCAAAAAATAAATTCGATTAAACTAGATCTAATTGCCTCTTGTATTTAGAATTCATACAAAGGAAAATAACTAGCATGATGTGGGAAAAAAATACTAGTTATACCTTCTCTTTGTAAACTAATGACCTCGAGATCTTCTACCGTATTCCTCGTCTCGCCTTGGACGTCGGGTGGGCAACGATCCTCCAAGATGAACACCACCCAAAAGAGTCCTTCCTCTTCCTCTAGAATTCGGCCACCACCACCACCAAGGAGAAGAGGGCAAAGGGAAAGGGAGAAAGGAGAGGGCCGATCACCAAGAGATCACCCAAGCAAAAAAATAAGAGTTGTGTCTCATGAAGCCCCCTCACCCGTCTTTTATATTACTTGCCCAAGGCAAATAAGGAAAACCCTTTTACAAAAAATAAAATCATCCAAGAGTTTTTCCTTTTCCCTTTTTATTTTTCCTTTTTCCTTTTTATTTTTCCTTTTCTTTCCTCTTGATTGAATCAATCACCAATCAATGGTTGAAATCAATCCTATTTGGTTTAGGATTAAACTTGGCCGGCCCCTTGCTTGGACACCAAGCAAGGTGGCCGGCCACCATGTTTTAGGAAAGGAATAATAATTTTTTAAAAAAATTTTACAAGAGAAAAACTCTCATAAAATTTTACAAGCTCTCTTTCCTAAAGTAGGAGTTAAAAAAGGAAAATTTCTAAAAATTAAAACCATATTTTAAATTTAAAAACTCTCTTATAAAATTTCCTTTTTTAAAATGGTGATAGAAAATTTAAATTTTAAAACTTCTTTTCCTTTTTTTCTTAAACCATGAGGATGGTTAAAAAAGGAACGTTTTAAAATCTTTTAAACTCTCTATTTAAACATGTGGCCTAATTCAAATAAGGAAAGTTTTAAAAATTAAAATCTCCCTTTTAAAACTTATAGTTTTCTACAAAGAGAAGATTTTAAAAATTCAAAACAACCCTCCCTTTTTGAATTATTGTGGTCGACCCCTACAAGCTTGGTCACCAAGCTATAGGGCCGACCCCTACAAGAGGATGTGGCCGGCCATTGCTTGGTCACCAAGCAATGGTCCGACCCCCTTCTTGGACACCAAGAAGAGCCTTACATTTGGATGGACTTGAGGCTATAATGAGGCTACGATAGGGACCTAGAGGAGAAATTGGTTTTGGCCTTCCGATGAGCTTGAGTATCCCGTGTTCGCCCCGAACACACAACTCAAGTTCATCGATAATAACTCATTCCACTAGAAAGTTATTACCGCACTACCGCACCAATCCCAAATTACATTATGGGCTCCTTCTTATCATGAGTATGTTAGTCTCCCTGTGTTTAAGATTACGAATGTCCACTAATTAAGTAAGTTACTGACAACTCACTTAATTAATATCTAGCTCCAAGAGTAGTACCACTCAACTTTATTGTCATGTCGGACTAGATCCACCTGCAGGGTTTAACATGACAATCCTTATGAGCTCCTCTTGGGGACATTCTCAACCTAGATAACTAGGACACAGTTTCCTTCTATAATCAACAACACACACTATAAGTAATATAATTTCCCAACTTATCGGGCCTATTGATTTATCGAGCTAAACCTCACCCTTTGATAAGTCAAAGAAATAAATATTAAATATATGTGCTTGTTATTATATTAGGATTAAGAGCACACACTTCCATAATAACTAAGGACTTGTTCTTTTATTAAGTCAGTATAAAAAGAACTTGCCTTAATTGGTCCTACTCAATACACTTAGAGTGTATCAGTGTAATTTATTAGTTAAGATAAACTAATACTTAATTACACTACGACTATACTGATGATTTGTTCCTTTCTATCTTAGTCGCGAGCAACTGTTTATAATTTATAAAGAGCCGACAACATGATCTTCTGAGTGTGACACCACACTCTATGTTATCTACTATATAAATTAATTGAACAATTACATTTATCAAATAAATGTAGAAATTGACCAATGCGATTCTTTTATTTCAACAAATAAATGTTTACAAAAGCTAGACTTTTAGTATACACTCTAACAAAATCAACTAATCAAACTCAAACTAATTCAATACTAGAATTATTGCACCTAGACTTATTTGACTCCCATGGAATCAAATCCATGAATGAGAGTCTCTATTGCCTAGTAATAATAGATGATTACTCGAGATTTTCCTGGGTACAATTCTTAAAAAAAAAAGATGAAATGTTTGAAGTGTTTAGTAATTTTTGTAAACAAACTGAAAATTAGAAACACCAACAAATCAAACAAATTAGAAGTGATAATAGAGGTGAATTTAAGAATCATAACTTTAATCTATTTTGCCTTGAAAATGGTTATCATCATTAATTTTCATGCCCTAAAACACCCCAACAAAATGGAGTAGTAGAAAGAAAGAATAGAACTCTGTTGGATCGAGACCGCTAGAGGGGGGGTGAATAGCGCTCGTGACTATAATCGTTCAATTATCGGAATCGTAAAACGTAAGAGTTAATGCAGCGGAATAAAATGACACAGAGAGACAAGGGATTTTTACTTCGTTCGGAGCCTGTGACGACTCCTACTCGAAGGCCCGCGATCCTTGATCGCTTTTCGTGGGCAACAACTATAAGCTCGACAAGAGTACAAGTATTACAGTTAAGTATTAAAAAGAATACAGTTATACCGACGACAATATCGTAATCTGAAGATTCAGAGCTCCGGGTCGTCGATGTCTCGCAACAGCACTTCGGAATCGTCTCGTGAGCAGCTTGTAGCAGTAAGATCACTTGAAAGTTGTTTTTTGAAGCTGCTGGTCGAGACCCCTTATAAAGGGGGTTCAAGGCGCCTTATACTGTTCACCAAGGCGCCTTGAACGAGATGAGTCACCCGCGTGGATCAGCACTGACCTGGTCGAACTCTATCTGGTTCAAGGCACCTTCAGCCTATCCAGGGCGCCTTCAACCTCCGGTCCAAGGTGCCTTGAACTCCATTCAAGGCGCCTCCAGTCTGCTGCGCTGGCCTTTTCCTAACTCGCACCCGAGGCGCCTCCAAGCTCCATGGAGGCGCCTCGGCACTGTTCATCCGAGGTCTTTTTTATACTTTGGTCCCTGCAAGATATGTTAATCCCAAAAATACCCTGCAGCACAAAGTTAGCACAAAACAATGATATAACTGAAATATTTAACAGTCTCTTGACTGTCCGATTCGACTTCGTGTTTCCTACCGAAACCCTAGGTCGACACGCCTACTATTCCCTCTACGGGAACGCGTCCTCACCTACTCCACTCGGAGATTTACTTGTTGCAGTCGATCCTCCGGATCGATCGGACTTTTGCTCGACTCGATGCTTCGGACTTTCTTTGGACATCCGCCTTCCGGCTAGTCCACTTTCACCAGTTCGCGACACGGGACTTTTCACCTAGGGTTACCACCCCGAGGACCTTTACCACCCCCTGCCAAGACTTTCCGCATAGGGTTACCACCCCCTATGACCTAGGGTTACCACCCCCTAGGGTTTTTCCCTTTGCCTAACCGCAGCTAGGACTTTTCTCCACCTAGGGTTACCACCCCCTAGGACCTAGGGTTACCACCCCCTAGGGTTTTCCCTTTGCCTAACCGCAGCTAGGACTTTTCTCCACCTAGGGTTACCACCCCCTAGGGTTTTCACCTGCCTAACCGCAGTTAGGACTTTCCTGAAACACTCAACAAAGCTGTCAGATCACAAAACTCCTTAACTTTGAATCCTTTGCCATTATCAAAACTCGGGTTTGATCGTCGGATGCTTCCCGCACCAACAAACTCTACTTGAAGCGTCCAGGACAATGCTAAATGAATATCAACTTCCAAAATACTTTTAGGCAGAAGCTGTTATTACAACATGATATGTACAAAATAGAACCACAATAAATAAAAATCATAAAAAGACTTCATTTGATCTCTATTATAATAATATACCCAATATCAAATACTTTAAAGTATTCGAATGCCCAGTTTATATATTAAAGACAAGAGAACACTTAAATTTACCTCAAAAATAAAAAATGGAATTTTTGTGAGTTACTCATTAAATAGTAGAGGATACAAAGTATATAACAAAAATACACTAAGAATCGAAGAAACTACAAATGTAAAATTTGAAGAATCTAACCTGAACCTAGAACAAACTCATGTTTAACCAATTGACTTTGTTAGAAGTAGCACTAATCTAGGGGGAGCAAGTGAAGAAGAAGAACATCAACCTCAAGAACATCAAACTAGAACCATAAGGATTAACACAAACCATCCACTTGACCAAGTAATTGGTGACCCAGACCTAAGAGTTCAAACTAGATCAGCCTTTAGAAACCTAAATCAAATAGCTTTAATCTCTAACATCAAACCTAAAATAATAGAAGAATCATTAAGTGATCCAGATTGGATCTTAGCCATGTATAAGGAACTAGCCCAATTTGAAAGAAATGAGGTATGAGATTTAGTTCCATTACCAGAAAATAAAAGGATAATCGAAACCAAATGGGTCTTTAGAAACAAACTAAATGAAAAAGGAGAAATTGTTAGAAATAAGGCCAGATTAGTAGCAAAATGATTCAGCCAAATTGAGGGATTTCGATGAAATCTATGCATTAGTTGCTAGACTTGAATCAATGCAGCCCATAAGAGATTCAAATTATATCAAATGGATGTTAACTCAGCCTTTCTAAATGGACTGATTAAGGAAGAGGTGTATGTAGGTCAACCCCCCAGGTTTGAAAACTTAGAATACTCTAAGCATGTGTTTAAATTAAAGAAAGCCCTGTATGGCCTAAAACAGGCCCCCACAGCTTGGTATGAAAGGTTGACCACATACTCTCAATCTCAAAAAGCTTCAAACAAGGTTAAATAGACCCAACCCTTTTTTGTAAAAGGTTAATCAAGATCTATTTATAACTCAAGTCTATGTGGACGCTATAATTTTAGATCAACTAACTTAAAACTGTTATAAGAATTCATAACGTTAATGGAACATGAGTTTGAAATGAGTCTAGTAGGACAACTAATATTCTCCCTAGGTCTACAAATCAAACAAGCAAATGAAGGTAACTATGTTAATCAGCAAAAATATACACTTGAATTACTTAAGAACTTTGGAATGGAAAACTCTAAAGAAATTAAAACTCCAATGGCTACCAATACAACCTTAGATAGTGACCCAAATGGAAAACCTATAGACCTCAAATATTATAGAAGTGTCATAGAAAGCCTACTGTACCTAACTGCAAGTCGGCCAGATATCCTATTTGTAGTTAGTATGTGTGCTAGGTACCAGACTTGTGCCATGGAATCACACTTGGGTAATGTTAAAAGAATTTTTTAGATATTTAAAGGGTACGTCCAACGTAGGACGTGGTACCCTAGGATAGCAAATTTTAAGCTTATAGGGTATTCTGACTCAGATCATGTCGGTTGTAAACTCGATAGGAAAAGTACAAGCGATGATTGTCAATTACTTGGATCATCACTTGTCAACAAGTTTAGTAGAAAGTAACACTATGTTACTTTATCTACTATTGAGGTAGAATATATAGCAATAGGAGAATGTGTTACACAACTCCTATGGATGATGCACACCCTAAAAGACTTCCATCTAAACTTTAAAAATACAAAAGTGTTCATTGATAATATTAGCTCAATCAACTTAATAAAAAAATCTAATGTATCATTCAAGAACTAAACACCATTTTATCAGAGATCATGTCACTAAGGGAGATATTGAACTCAAATGTATTAAGTCCAAATCTAACTTAGCTGACATATTTACCAAACTACTCCCTGAGAATGAATTTAGCAACTTGCGACGATAACTAGGAATGCGTTTTATAGAATAGGACTTCTCTTCAAATAATTTCTTAAAATGGTTTGAAAATTCTAAGGAAAAATCTTTACTTTTATCTTCAAAATTTCCATTTCCTTAGCCTTTCAAAATTGATTTCAGCCTTAGTCTAGGTCAAATCCATAGAAAGCATGTTCCTATAGATATAGGACTTTAGCATTTCACAAACACATTAAGTTTATCTTGATTGTGTATTCACAAACTTAGACTGGCGTAAGATGCGTAGGCACTTTGTCTGGACTTAAAATGCTTATATATGTGCATCAACACAAGTCTCAGCGAGAAATACCAAATTACAGTGATCAAGTTAAATAATCCATCTTAGTTATATACTAATTGGACTTGATCCGGTAGTAAGAGCGGGCCCCCCCCTTCTCTGGCAAAGTCAACGCCAAGTGGAAGTCACCGGAACAGCCGCCCACCCAGAGGAGAGTGTGGTCCGACCGGACGGACGGCCATAGATGGTCGGTCCGACTGGACTGCCGGCCGGCCGATGGAATCGAGTACCCGGAAGGGTCCGGCCGGTTTGCACTTATAGTTGGTAGGCACCCTGTCAAATCGGGGTTCCGACGCTCAGTTAAAAAGGTCATAGACCGAGCTGACCTTTTGACCGATCACAGTCATAAAGCACCCCTGTTTGTTAGTCTCCACAAAGCACAAGTAAACCACTGCGGATGTCCGGTCGGATGTTTAGGTATCTTTCCGCTCGGACTACAAGTTTGGAGCAAAGGAAAGGGCCAGAGGATTTCTTTCTCTGACAACCTGTAGGTTTCACGTGTGTGTCATGCTCCAAATCTTGTGACAGGGGATTCTGCTGTCCCATCGAGGGCATGCTTTGACTGTAGCGATATGGGTCAGGTAAACTTTCTGACAGCCGCGTACCTAGGAAAGGACAGGTAAGCTTTCTGACAGCCGCATACCTAGGATAGGACAGGGGACACTTATGCACCTTGGTACGCGTGCCCAAACCTTTCACAGCTCTATATAAAGAACCTCAGGTTTCATCGACAAAGGATTTGGGGTATGTACTCTGAGACTTCTGGAGCCACCTTGTTCATCGTGATTTACCTGACTTGAGCGTCGGAGGGTCGTCGCTGGGAATCCCCTTCCCGGCTCGACTTCTGTGCAGGATAGCCGGAGCATCTCGACACTAGTTGGAGACCTACATCAGCGAGCCTTGGAGCGTCACGTGCCCAGCGTCTGTTGACTTCTGGTTCGGACAGGATCAAATTGGCGCCGTCTGTGGGAACGCTCCTGCATCCGAGCATAGACAATGGACGAGGCTGGACGACAGCACACGGTGACGCTTTCAAGGGAGGAACTCGACGCTCTGGTCGAGATAAGGGCCGCCAAACTCGTTGAGCAAAAGCAAAAAGCATCCGCCGAGCGGGCGGAGCAACAAGCAACGTCCGCGTCGGGGGGCCGAGCGGAAGCACCTCCAGCCACCGTCGCATTCCACCGGGCCTTATTTCGCACCCCTGGCGCCACGCCAGCCCGAAGAGATATAGGATCTTCCTCAGATGAAATGCCAAGGCGGGATGACAGGAAGGGGAAAGCTCCCCGGACGGACTCATCTCCCGAGCGGACCAACCGCCAATTTTCGGAAGCCATTCTGCGAGATCCTCTGCCCAAGCACTACGTGCCCCCTACGATCGGCGAGTATAATGGAACAACGGACCCGGATGATCATTTGGGTAAGTTTGATAATACCGCCACGCTCCACCAATACACTGATGGAGTGAAGTGCCGAGTCTTCCTTACCACGCTCTCGGGATCGGCCCAGCGGTGGTTCCGTAGACTGCCGGACGGATCTATCACAAGCTTCAAGGACTTCCGAACGGCCTTCCTCCACCACTTCGCCAGCAGTCGGCGTTATCAGAAAACAAGCGTTAGCTTGTTCGCCATCAAGCAAGAACCAAAAGAATCGCTTCGAGCTTACATCCAGCGATTCAACCAAGTGGCGATGGACATCCCAACAGCCACATCGGAAACGATGATGAACGCCTTCACACAAGGCCTTGTTGATGGGGACTTCTTCAGGTCGCTCATCCGAAAGCCGCCCCGAGACTATGATCACATGCTACATCGGGCCAACGAATACATAAACGTGGAAGAAGCGCAAGCCGCTCGGAAAAAAGAAGCTCCAACCGAGCGTGCACTTGTTCATGCCGAGCGGAAGCAGCACTCCGCTCAGCAACCACCTAGAGGACCAAGGGCTGAAGCAATTCGATCTCCCCACACCAGATCGCACGTGCAAGAAGTGGCCGCCGCCCGGCCAAAGAAGAGGTGGACCCCAATGTTCTGCAAATTCCACCAAACGGATACGCACAACACGAGGGATTGCCGAAGCCTTCCCTTTGTGTCCAATCCTGTTCCCCGGAGAACCGAACGACGGTCTCCTCCCCTCAACACGAGGCAAAGGACCCAGGAAGCCGACCGGGCCCGCATAGAGAGGCGACATCACCATACGTCCGATCGGCATAGATCCCCAAGACAGGACAGTCGCCGGACGTCCAGGGAACGGTCCCGACCATCCACTCGGGAGGAAGAAAACAGGAGCAATACTTCCGGGCGAAATTGTTGGTGGGCCGACCGGAGGAGACTCCAACCGAGCAAGAAAGGCGGGCGTCGGCAGCTGCAGATCCATGTAGTCGGTTGTAGCCAAGAGCGGGCAAGTGGACCGGAAATCACTTTCGGGCCCGGAGACTTGGAAGGAGTAGAAGTACCCCACGACGACGCGCTGCTCATTAAAGCGGTAATAGCAAATTACACCATTCACCGCATATTTGTTGACACAGGGAGCTCGGTCAACATACTATTCAAGAAGGCGTTCGATCAGCTGCAAATTGATCGAGCCGAGCGGCTTCCAATGACGACCCGCTCTACGGGTTTACGGGCAATGAAGTACAGGTCCGGTTGGCCACCTCACTGGGAGAAGAACCGCTCAGGAGGACCAGGACAACAAACTTCGTGGTGGTTGACTCTACCTCATCCTACAACGTCATTTTGGGACGACCGGCGCTCGGCGAATTCCGAGCGGTTGTCTCAACCTTCCACCAGAAGATAAAATTTCCCGTGGAGGACAAAGTTGGAGAAGTGCGGGGAGATCAACTAGCAGCTCGGCGTTGCTATATAGAGATGATCCGAGCAGAAGCTTCTTCCGCTCGGAAGGTCCCCCGAATCGAGGTACACGCCATAACCGAGAAACCTCCTGCTTTAATTTATGATGAAAAGGAGGAAGTTCAGATCCATCCGACCCGATCGGAGGCCACCACTTTCATCGCCTCAGATCTAGAGGAAAAACAGAAGAAGAAGCTGATCCAATGCCTCCAGCAAAATCATGATGTCTTTGTTTGGTCGACACACGAGTTGCCCGGAATTTCGCCTAGCCTAGCGCAACATGAGTTGCATGTCCGACCTGACGCTCGGCCAGTAAAGCAGAAAAAAAGAGATTTTAGCGCCGAGCAGAATGCCATAATCCGGGCGGAAGTAGAGAAACTTCTGGAGGCCGGCCACATACGCGAGGTGCAGTTCCCGAGCTGGCTAGCCAACGTGGTATTGGTCTCCAAGCCGGGCGGCAAGTGGCGAGTTTGCATTGACTTTCGGGACTTAAACAAAGCATGTCCCAAAGATTTTTATCCTCTGCCCCGGATAGATCAGCTGGTGGACTCTACGGCCGGCTGTGAGTTAATTTGCATGCTCGACGCCTACCAGGGCTATCACCAGGTACCGCTCGCCCGCGAAGATCAAGAAAAGGTGAGCTTCGTAACGGCTGACGGCACATATTGCTACAATGTGATGCCGTTCGGATTGAAGAATGCCGGGGCCACCTATCAGCGCTTGATGAACAAGGTATTCAAGGAGCAGATCGGGCGGAACCTGGAAGTTTACGTGGACGACATTCTTATCAAATCCGTCCGAGCGGCCGATCTTTTCAAGGATATGGAAGAAACCTTCCGAACACTGCGCAAATATGGAGTCAAGCTAAATCCCCAGAAATGCCTGTTTGGAGCTAAAGGAGGGCGTTTCTTGGGGTATATAGTGACCGAGCGGGGGATCGAAGCAAATCCCAACAAGGTGAAAGCTCTGCAAGACATGCTTCCTCCCAGAAACACAAGGGAAGTGCAACGGTTGACCGGTCGGATAACTGCTTTGTCCAGATTCATCTCCAAAACTGCCGACCGGAACCTGCCATTCTTCAAGATCCTACGCAGAGCTACTAAGTTCCAGTGGAACGAAGAGTGTGACCGAGCATTTGAAGAGTTGAAAACATATCTGAATTCCCTGCCTGTACTGGCCAAGCCGATCGGAGGTGAGTCACTGTATATGTATTTGTCGTCAACTGAGCATGCTGTAGGCTCAGCACTTGTGAGGGCGAGCGGCGAAGAGCAGCCGGTGTATTTTCTGAGCCATATTTTGAAAGATGCTGAATCTCGCTACACCGGGCTCGAGAAGTTGGCCTTGGCATTGGTTCTAGCCGCTCGGCGACTTCGACCGTATTTCTTGGCCCACACAATCATTGTCCGGACGAACAGTCCACTCGGAAGAGTCCTGTTGAATCCAGAAGCGTCCGGACGGCTTATCAAGTGGACGACAGAATTAAGCGAGTTCGACATCCAGTACCAGCCCCGCTCGGCGATTAAAGCCCAATCCTTGGCTGATTTTGTGACCGAAGTGCAGAGGCCCGAGCCGGAAGCTCTGTGGAAGATATATGTGGATGGGTCTTCCACTCGACTCGGAGGCGGAATTGGGATATTACTTATCTCACCGCAAGAAGAAAAGATGCACCTATCCGTCCGGCTGGACTACAAGGCCACCAACAATGAGGCAGAGTATGAGGCCCTTATAGCCGGATTACAGGCGGCACGACATGTGGGGGCCGGTCGGGTAACTCTCTATTCGGATTCACAGTTGGCCGCTCAGCAACTTTCCGGCACCTTTGAAATCAACTGTGTTCGGCTTAAACTCTACGCTGAGGCCTTTGAAAAACTCAAAGCTACTTTCCGAGAAGTGCTTATCCAGAAGATTCCCCGAACGGAGAACCAAGCGGCCGATGAGTTGGCCAAACTCGCGAGCTCAATAACGCCGGTCGCCATTCAGCAGCCAATTGAAAAAACGCTGATGGTGGCGCATGTCGACCGGATGCAAGGCCTCGCGTTTCCAAGTGACTGGAGGACACCTATTATAGAATTCCTCCGTTCGGGCACCACACCATCCGATGAATATGCAGCCCGGCTCCTCAGAAGAAGAGCCGGTCGGTTTACACTCATCGGAGATCAGCTTTACAAGAAAGCTTTCTCGCGTCCTCTGCTAAAATGTGTAAGCTCGGAGGACTCAGCTTACATCCTCCAGGAAGTACATCAAGGATCATGTGGAGGTCATCCGGGCGGACGCTCGTTAGCCAAGAAGATCCTCTTGGCCGGATACTTTTGGCCAACTTTACAAGCAGATGTCGCTCGGACAGTATCTACATGCCTTTCATGCAAGTATCACAACTTCTCCCACCGACCGGCAGAGGAGATGAAGGCATCAACCATCTCATGTCCGTTCGATCGGTGGGGAATGGATATTGTGGGTCCATTTCCGATGGCGACCGGGCAGAAATTTTACTAGTGGCGGTAGATTATTTCTCCAAGTGGGTGGAGAGCCGCTGGCAAAGATCATCGAGCAAATGGTTAAAAAATTCATCTGGCAGCACATCATTTGTCGGTTCGGCATCCCTCGCCGACTGGTGTCCGACAACGGGCGGCAGTTCACAGGGAAGATGTTGGAGGATTGGTGCCAAAGCTACGGCATCGAGCAACATTTCACGTCCGTGGCCTATCCTCAGAGCAACGGTCAAGCTGAAGTCGCCAACCGGGAAATTCTTCGTATTCTGCGCGCTCGGCTCGACCATTTGGGAGGGAGTTGGCCGGATGAAGTGCCGAGCGTCTTGTGGGCTATCCGAACGACGCCAAAAGAAGGGACGGGAGTCACACCGTTCCATTTGGTATATGGCGGTGAGGCTGTCATACCGGTCGAAGTCGGCGTTGAGTCAACCAGGATCCAGAACTATGATGATGACAACACCGAACGAAGAAACATAGAGCTGGACTTGGTAGAAGAGGAGAGGGCAAAGGCGTCCGTTCGGCTGATGGCGTACCGTCAGCGGATGAAGCAAAACTACAACCGGCGCGTAATTCCCAGGTCGTTCCAAGTCGGCGATCTCGTCTGGAAGAAAGTCAAGCCGGTCGGCGACGTCGGCAAGCTTGAAGCGCCATGGGCGGCCCTTTCAAAATCATCGAGAAGCTCGCTCGGTAGCGTATTATCGGAGGATGAGGACGGACGGCTAGATAGAGTGGAGCGAACCACCTCCGACCTTCCGGCGGTGAAAGGTGTATCACTGTAAATCACCACTGTATTTCATTTTCAACTAAATATTTGAAATGCGAGATGAAAAGTCAAAGGAGGCGAATATAAGGCATTATCATCGAAGGCCCCCGAGCCGATCGGTAGGGAGGTTTATGTGGTTAGACTCGTAAGCAAATAACCCGTGCCGTTCGGAGTTAAATTGGTCAAGCCGAGCGCTCGAAGATCGAAGGCCCGTACCCTTCGAGCGGAGGTTTATTATCCGAGCCAAAATACTCGATGAAGTAGATCCTGAGCCGTGCGGCCGGAGGGCATTATCCAAGCGGGGGAAAGGCGAAAGCAACTCCGAACGGAAGTGTCAAAATTAGCCTTGACGACCGTCTAGCCCAGACGTTAAACCGCAGAGCCGCGCCGAATATCCGCGCCCACGAGCACCGTCGTTAAAGATCAAGAGACGAGCCGGCGTCTATAAACCCTCCGGGAAGACCGACGAGCACCGTCGTTATCAAGAGCGAGCCGGCGTCTATAAACCCTCCGGCGGAAGACCGACGAGCCGTCGTTAAAGATCAAGAGACGAGCCGGCGTCTATAAACCCTCGGCGGAAGACCGACGAGCACCGTCGTTAAAGATCAAGAGGCGAGCCGGCCTATAAACCCTCCGGCGGAAGACCGACGAGCACCGTCGTTAAAGATCAAGAGACGAGCCGGCGTCTATAAACCCCGGGCGGAAGACCGACGAGCACCGTTGTTAAAGATCAAGAGACGAGCCGGCTCGTCTATAAACCCTCCGGCGGAAGACCGGCGAGCACCGCGTTAAAGATCAAGAGGCGAGCCGTCTATAAACCCTCCGGCGGAAGACCGGCGAGCACCGTCGTTAAAGATCAAGAGACGAGCGGTCTATAAACCCTCCGGCGGAAGACCGACGAGCACCGTCGTTAAAGATCAAGAGACGAGCCGGCGTCTATAAACCCTCCGGCGGAAGACCGGCGAGCACCGTCGTTAAAGATCAAGAGGCGAGCCGGGCGTCTATAAACCCTCCGGCGGAAGACCGACGAGCACCGTCGTTAAACATCAAGAGACGAGCCGGCCTATAAACCTCCGCGCCGACGAGCTCGTCGTTAAAGATCGAGAGCCGCGCCGACCGGCTATAAATATCCGCAAGCGGAAGCCCGTCTAGACCGAGCCGCGCGACCGGCTATAAATATCCGCCCGACGAGCTCCGTCGTTAAAATCAAGAGGCGAGCCGGCGTCTATAAATAATCGAGCGGAATATCGTCGACACTGCGATTATCCGTATTCCCCGCCGATTGTCAGACCGAAGCTATTTTCCGATCGGACTCGAGGTATAAAAGGTTCGGATCGGCTTATAGCGAGCGATTCTGGCTAGCAGCCCAGATTGATATTCGGCCGGACGGAAGAGCTGGGGAAAACACTTCATTCTGGAAGAATGCACCTCGAATGCCCAAGGTATGATGTGATAGAAGACGAGCGGACCGTACAAGTGTTAGCCAGGGAACAGTGCAAAAAGATAGAGTACACGAAAGGAAAGCATTTCATTAAAATTAGGACCTTAGGTCGAGTGGCCTAAGTACAAAAAGGTTCATGTTCAGCCGAGCGGCGAAATTACAAAAATTACTCGATGTAATCGTAGAGGTCCCTCGGAATGTTGCTCAGGAGCTCCACTTGATCGCCGGCTGGAATATTGGTGGACTCCGGAAGAAGGCCCTTCGACTTCAGATAGGTCATAGTGGCCGTAATTGCCAGGTCGAAAGCCGAGTACATCCGCTCGCAAATTTTCTCCGAGAACTCGGGCGATCGGATGTAACTTTGTCGGAGAGCGGCGACTCGGCTCGGCTCGGCATCCTGGTATTCCTTGAAGGTTGCACGGGAGCTTGTCGGGCCTCATTCAGACGTTCAATCTCCTCCGATCGGCCGTAGGCGGCTGCCTTCTCCGATCAAGCTCGCTCCGGCTCCCTTTATCTTCAACTCGGGCCCGGGCCTCCACGTTTTCTTCCGGATCGGAGATGGCTGTGTTCTTCAGTGGTGGCGAGTTATCTTTGTGTCAGCGACTTGACCCGCTCGGACTCGGCTAGGCGTGGGCCGATCATTGTTTTCCGCTCTGCACCTAGCGGTTTGAGTTTTCTTGACTCTTTTGCATGAGTAGGAAGGTCCTGGGAGCCGCTTCGGACCACTGCTGATTGCCTTATCTCCTCGTCCGCCATGGCAGACGGTTTGGTTGAAACGCTATCTCTTCCACCCACCAAGCGAGAAGGCGCATTGTTAGAAGCCGAGCGGAAATATTTTAGGTAAAACAAAAACAAAAACAACGAAGAACTTACCGTGGCACGCTTGCATGTGGTTGGCTAAGATTCGAGAGAGGATCGCTACCGGCGTCGGCCCACATCTCGGCGAGGGCCCTTTCAAAGTAACGGTGTCGGCACGGCCGTCCGGTCACCGGCGAACTCTTGATCGAAGATGAAGAGTAACCCGTGTCGGCCGCTGTGCCGGGATCGCCGGCCGGGATCGGTGCGCCGAAGACCGCGAATGGATGGTCGAACGTTGGACCGAGCAGCGGGGAGAGTGTCGGCGGAGTGGCCTCGGCCGAGCGATCGGCTCGTCGTCGAAAAGGCGTCCGGCGAGATGAAATGGTCTCGACGGTGCCTTCCTTTCGCAATGAGGCGGCCGGTCGGAGGTTGGACCATGGAGGTAGCCGAGCGTGCGGGTCTCCACTCGGCGTCTCTTTTGCGTGGTGATCCTCCTCCGACGGACCCTTCCTCGGGGCCGTTGGTTCCCTGGAGGGGTAGCGCCACTTGTCCACATCTGTTGAGAGGCTCGAGCGGCCGATTCGGTGCCGCTCTCTCCTTCGTGAGAACCGTGGGTGAATACCAGCGCCCATTTCTTTGTCACATACCAATCCGCTTCTCTTTAGAGCAGGCCATCAAGTCCATGGCGATGTCGTATGAAGAGAAAAGAAATCGTTAACAATTAAAGCAAGTGCCAAAGCAAAGTTCTTACCGAAGCCGGTCGGAAGTGGGGTCCGTATAGGACTCAGCTCAAAAATGTACATCACTCCCTCGTGAAGAAGCTTGTTGATGTCAAGTCGTAGACCGGCTAGTACATTTGCGGCGTGAAGATAGTCCGGTCGGGTCTTGAATTTCTTCGATTCGGGAGGGAGGTAGACTGACTTGCCACTGGGTCGGAAAGTTTGGCTGACCGGGCATGCGGAGGTAGAAATAATAGTCCTTCCAATGTTTATTGGAAGTGGGTAGTTTATTGAAGAAGACCAAACCGGGCCGAGCTTGGAACATAAAGGTGCCGGCTCGGCTTGCTTAGGATAATAGAAATAAAAGAAGACCTCCGGTCGGAGGGGAATGTTGTGAATCTTGAACAAAACGACAACGCCGCAGAGGAGACGGAAGGTGTTTGGTACTAAACTTCCGAGCGGCACGCCAAAATAATTGCAGACGTCTGCTATAAAAGGATGGACGGGGAACCGCAGACCGGCGGTAAATTGGTCGCGAAAGACACAGAAACCACCGCGCGGCGGTCTGTGTGGCCGAGCGGCAGGACCAGCTAGGCGAACTTCGATATCCTCGGGGATTTCGAAATTGTCAGCCAAAATATCAAAATCCCGTTGTTCGAAGCGAGATCGCATGGTAGTATACCATGGGCCTAAGGATTGTTCTTCGGGATGAGAAGAACTGGCCATGATCGGGGCAGAAGAAATCAAAAAGGAAGTTCCAAAGACGAAGGAATGGAATTTCAAAGACTCGAGCTAGGGGAAGAAATACGGATTAGATACCGGAAAGGAAGGAGGATAGATCTAAAACCTTACTGAGGGGAGATGAATCGAGGAAAGGCGCCGGAGAGCGTCAGAAGGCAGCAACAAGATCGCCGGAGCTCCACAGCGCAGAGAGCAACAGTAGAGGTAACGGAGGCGTGTGAAGGCGAGAAGGAAACGAAGAATTTATAGGGTGAGGGCCGGTCGGCCTCCACCGTCGGATCCAGGTCACGGGAATCAATGCATACATCTAGCCGTTTATTTCGAATTGCTTCGGTCACATCAAAATATCATGCAACCGCCTCCGTACTCTGATGGCATTGCTCCACGTGGCAGTCAATCATTCGGAGCATTTAATGAAGGTATGATCGACATTGATGTCGAAGATTGGCGCAGAACGCAAGGAGATCCGGCGAAAGCCATCATTGATTCATTCAAGGATACCTCTGCCGCTGACCGGGCGGAGGAGATTAGCATGGAAGAGCCGTTCGGCTAGACTCACAGTCCAGGACTATGCGCCTCCTTCGACTAGACTTGAAGGGAAGGCAAGTGATCCGGTAGTAAGAGCGGGCCCCCCCCTTCTCTGGCAAAGTCAACGCCAAGTGGAAGTCACCGGAACAGCCGCCCACCCAGAGGAGAGTGTGGTCCGACCGGACGGACGGCCATAGATGGCCGGTCCGACTGGACTGCCGGCCGGCCGATGGAATCGAGTACCCGGAAGGGTCCGGCCGGTTTGCACTTATAGTTGGTAGGCACCCTGTCAAATCGGGGTTCCGACGCTCAGTTAAAAAGGTCATGGACCGAGCTGACCTTTTGACCGATCACAGTCATAAAGCACCCCTGTTTGTTAGTCTCCACAAAGCACAAGTAAACCACTGCGGATGTCCGGTCGGATGTTTAGGTATCTTTCCGCTCGGACTACAAGTTTGGAGCAAAGGAAAGGGCCAGAGGATTTCTTTCTCTGACAACCTGTAGGTTTCACGTGTGTGTCATGCTCCAAATCTTGTGACAGGGGATTCTGCTGTCCCATCGAGGGCATGCTTTGACTGTAGCGATATGGGTCAGGTAAACTTTCTGACAGCCGCGTACCTAGGAAAGGACAGGTAAGCTTTCTGACAGCCGCATACCTAGGATAGGACAGGGGACACTTATGCACCTTGGTACGCGTGCCCAAACCTTTCACAGCTCTATATAAAGAACCTCAGGTTTCATCGACAAAGGATTCTGGGATGTACTCTGAGACTTCTGGAGCCACCTTGTTCATCGTGATTTACCTGACTTGAGCGTCGGAGGGTCGTCGCTGGGAATCCCCTTCCCGGCTCGACTTCTGTGCAGGATAGCCGGAGCATCTCGACACTAGTTGGAGACCTACATCAGCGAGCCTTGGAGCGTCACGTGCCCAGCGTCTGTTGACTTCTGGTTCGGACAGGATCAGGACTCATATACTTAACTTGACTAACCAAGTGAACACTATTATCTTCTGATAGTTAGTTAGTAACTACTTGTTAGATATTTAAGGACAATTTTTCTAAATGAATATTTTCAAATACATACCAGGTCCAGGGGAGGAAAAAATTAAATACTTAAAAAAAAACCTTCTGAAACTTTATTCTTAAAATATTTCCAAGACTGTTTTTGTTTAAACATTTTAAAAATCGTTTTTCAAAACTAACACTCTTTCAAATATCCATTGTAGAAAATTTTTATACTTTGAAAAACATTCTTAACCATACTTTGAAAACTTATTTTGTTTCCAAATTACTTTGTAAACTTTGTAATATTAATTTGACAAGCTATTTTCAAAAGTTTATGTTGCAAAATCACTTTTAAAATTTATTTGACAAGCTATTTTTTCTTGTAAAAAATTCTGCTACTTTTTCAAAATGTATGTTTTACAAATTTACCTACAAGTATTTTGAAAACTATTTTAACCATATTTTGAAAGACGTTTTAAGCACACATTTTAAAAAGGTTTTAACAGGTTGTGTACAACTCTTGCAAAAGTATTTTAAACCACATTTTACTTTCACAAACCTTTTAAAAACTTTGTTCGAAAATCATCTTTTCATATTTCTGAAAAATTATTTTACTTAGCATTTTTTTTAATTTATGAAAAACCTTTGACTCCTTCTCTTGATAATCCTGAAAGTTTTTTAGGAAAAACTCTTGACTATTTCCCTAATTATTTTACTTAGCACATTTTTTTTAGCTGTTGATTCATTTTTCTTCTCATTTTTTTTTTTTATGAATGTCAAAAGGATAGAGTTAGGGTTTAAGTTAGAAAACAAATGAAAATCAGACTATCAGAATAACTTAACTCTAAAAATAATAAAGAGAACAACACTAGCGATCTCATTTTTTTTTTTTTTTTTGCTTCTCTTAGAATCATTTTGTGTATACTTGTCATATATTTTTCCTAACTTAATCCAGGTTGTCATTGCATCAAAAAAGAGGAAATTGTTGGTGCGGTTTGCACTAACGATATAACTCAAGTTTTAATGAATGTCAAGTGAGTTAAATTAGTTGTTTTGTGATCTAACTACTTTATCGAGTGTACAGGAATTGATGAGTCCAAAGGACCGAACACGAGGCTGAAATTCAGTTAGGTCCGCGAGACCGGATAGCTAGTGTGAAGTCCAGATAGGTCAACGGACCGATTGGATATCTAGCAAGAAGTCCGTTTGGGTCCGCAGGACCGGACAACCGGTAGAAGTCCAGTTGGGTTCGCGGGACCGGACAACTGACATGAAGACCTGGTGGGTCAAGAGGCTAGTCAACCAACAACAAATTGGTTCCCCGAAGAGGGAACAGTAGGCGTCGGTCCGACCTAGAGTTTCAGTGAAACTTAAAGTCAAGTCAGGACAGTCCGAAGGCTGTCAAAACTTATCTTTACATGTTTTATTATTTGTTATTCTAACTCTGTTTTGCAAGAAGACTAACATTTGTGCAAGTTAGAATTTTACCGGAATCGGTCGACCGAACGCCCGAATTAGTCAACTGAACCTCGGAGATCAGATTAGTTGCAGCTAAGACGCGACCAAGGGATCAGTCGATTGAACCTCGGGATCGATCGACCGAATAGTGGATATGCGGTGACCGAGATCATGCCGGATTGATTGGATCAAACCAAATAAGCTAGCAAGGAGAGCAGGATTAGTCGATCGAATGGAGGGATCGGTTGATCGAACGAAGACTTATTCGAAGCTGAATCTGGACGGGAAGACGGACTGAATTAGGCAAGAATGGTCACCAAATAGATGGATCGGTCGACCGATCAGTGTCAAGTCAAACCCTGATTCCGAGATCAGTGGATATCGATCAGGTCTAGCTCGGCTATATAAAAGGCCTCGGCCAGTACTTCCATGACACGAAAAAGAATATAACTTGATATCGAGCTTCTACAATTCTTTTGCTGCTTCGACTACGATCTAATGTTGCTGCACTACTACCTCGCGATATCCGACCACTGTTGGCAGACCAACACCAACACACGAGCATGTTCAAATTCCTATCTTCTAAAGTGTTGGTAACGAATTTTTATTTACTGTTTACCTATCATACTTACAAAAAGGAAGTGTAGGTTGTTACACTATCCTATTTTTTATCTTGTATTCGATGATCTCTTCCAGTGGTACCGGAAGAGGCATTAGTGGATTACCCATCGATAAATCTACGAGATCTGGGTCTTGGAGTGGAAGTCGCCGCAGGCTTCGAACCAAGTAAACCGATTGCATTTGTGTACTTCCTTGTGTGTCTTTTCTGCTTCGTTGTCTAACTTAGTTTTCTGTTGCGTATTTTAATCTTAGTTTTAAAAAGAAAAGATAAGGGTGCGTTTGGTTTACTCATGTTCCATTTTTATTTTCTAGAAAATAGAAAATAACTTTTCATCCTTCTCTATTTTTCCAGAAAATATTATCTATTTTTTTTAGAAAATAAACATGGAAAATATAAACCAAACATCATTTTTCAGAAACATGCGTTTTTCAAAAAATGAAAATGAAAAACATACAAACCAAACACACTCTAAGGGTGCGTTTGGTTTGCACCGTTTTCATTTTCATTTTCTGAAAAACGCGCGTTTTCTAGAAAACAGAAAACGACTTTTTGTCATTCTCTGTTTTTCTAGAAAACGATAGCCAATTTTTTAGAAAACGCGCGCGGAAAATGCAAACCAAACACCATTTTCCAGAAAACGCGCGTTTTCCAGAAAATGAAAATGGAAAACGCGCGTACCAAATGCCCCCTAAGTTTTTCAAAACCACGTAATTAATCTCCCCTCTTCACGTGACTCGATCCAATACGCGCAACTAAAGGATATTCGACTTTTTAGATGTCTATTATGAATATTTTCTGATTTATTTTGATGACTCATAAGAAAATTACATGGGACCCAGAACTAAGACTAAATAAATTTATCATTTTTATACAGAATAGCATGTTAAAAACGAAAATCTGCCCGGTAAATCAATACTTGGCTCCGCCGGAACCGTCGAGCGTCCAAGTCCGCAAGCGATGTGGCTAAGGGCGAAATCACCCTGGTCCAAAGAGAGAACTGTCAAGGGCATTACTCTGTGATGCGGTCGCTACCGCTGTTGCTGCGAGGAGGCGAGGTCAAAGAGAGATCGTAGTTCATCGAGGGCGGAGGTTTTGTCCGGAGGGCAGCTGGTCAGAGCCAAGTGGAGCGACCGGATGCATGGCGTCGCCCACTTTCCCAGAGACGAGGGCAGAGAACGCCGCCTTGTACGCCTCGTCGGCGACCTGCTTGTCGTAGACCGGAGCTGCTTCCGCGGTCCAATCCCGCTCATCTAGGGTCTTTTCCGCCGCCTCTCTCTTGGAATAGGGAAAAGGCGAGGTGGACAGCTAGGGATGCGGAAGGAGGCGACGCAGCGTCGATGTCCGCCACGAGGACTTCGGGTCCCCTTCAAAGACGCTCCATGCGCACGTGCGTTCCTCCTCCCTCTCGTCGCAGTCGCCATCGCCGCCGCCGCCGCCGCCCCACAAGCAAGGCCACAAGGAGCTCATCGTCGTGGCCCCGTTCACACGTTTCCAACGCTGAGCCCGAAAGAGTCAACACAACACGCGATATAATAAGACTGTGAATCTGTGATAGGGCACATTTCCTTTAAGCCCTCGTTTTGTAATCATTTTTTAAACGTACCCTCCATGATTTCGAAGCATCACGGTTGATGAAATAAACAAATCAATTATCCATTTCTAATTCAAAAAAAAAAAAACGACGATCATCATCGTCTTCGTCGATCAAGAACACGTCCCACAGTTGCTCCACTTGCCGATCCGCCTCCAGCGGCGGCTGATTATTGTTCACCGACGGCGGCGTCTGAGAAGTTGCATTTAGCGGCGCAGCGCAGGAGGAGGGCGGCGGCGGTGGGAAATTGAGCTTGGCGCGCGGGCCGCGGAACTCGAAGGCGGCGCAGTCGTAGGCGCGGGCGGCCTCCTCGGCAGTGTCGAAGGTGCCGAGCCACTTGCGCGCTGCCTTCCAGGGATCACGGATCTCCGCCGCCCATTTGCCCCAAGGCCGCTGCCGTACGCCGCGGTACTTGTTCTTCCTCTCTCTTTTTTTCCTCCTCCTTTTCGGCGCCTTCGCCGCAGTAGGTTCCCCGCCTCTCGTCGTCGCCTCCGCGTCGAAGAACTCGCAGCCGAGGCAACCGTCGATGCGGCAGAGGAGGCAGGGAGGGACTAGGGCGATGAGGTCTGGGGGTGAGGTGGTAGCGCCGGAGATGACGTAGGCGAGGGCGGAGATGGGAATGGAGGTCTCTTGCTCCGAGGAGAAGCAGGAGGAGGATATCGGCGGCATTGCTGGTGGCGGGAAGTGAAAGAGGCAGAGTATATAAAGGTTGTGGCGGGAAGTGAGACGGTTGACCCGCGGACGGATGAGAAATGTTCGTCTGACAGCTGTCGCTCAGGGATGAAAAAAACGCGGTCAAAGAGAAGATTCAAAATAGAATATATGTAATTTATTTTATCAGTAAATTTAAACAAATAATTTCCGATCTTTCTAAAAATAAAACTGGAATATTAAAATATTTTTTTAAAAAAAAATTCAAAAAATTATCAACATTTTTTTGTTCAATTTTCTTTTGAATAAAATATTATTTATGTACGATTCATGGCACGCAGTGAATGTATTTTTACTTAGAAAATAAAAATATAGGAATATTATTAGGTGTTTAAATAAAAAAAGTGCGTTTAAGAACTTTAAAAGGCAATGACATGGCATCATGGTCCAAGCATTGGAAGAAGACAGAAGTCAAATACTCCTTCAGCATCAATGAACCCTATCATTTCTATCAGTTCGGTTGGCTCAATTGCCACACATGGTACGCCTGCCTAATTGATAATCGACTCACATGATTTGCTAGGGCAATTTGGTTGTTTTGCTTCCTTTGGTAGTTTGGCACACTAACTTATCATATCTAGCTTAGTCATAGACTTTGAAATTGCCATGTAGTGTTGTTTTGTAAAGATGGGATGCCTCCTTCTAGCATAGAGGCAACTTACTTTGGAGGAAATATGACTTCCTCTAAAAGGACTATATGCTTGCCCCTTTTCCTGCCTAACTTCGATCTATCACAGTTCCTTGTTAACTCTACTCTTCAATTTCCCTTTCCCCTTCCCTCCTCTCCTCCGGTAAACTAAGCCTTACAACTAACAAGAACCCTATCAAATAAATGCATATAAAAATTGTAAGAGAAAATTTGAGGTATATTTAGTTGAGTGTAGTATCTGCCTCAACCTTGATCCAAAATTGTTGGAGAGAAACTGTGAAAACAAGTGATATGGAGTAGGAAAAAAGTATGAATTAAACTACTAAGCCTTGCATATTATTCCAACTTTATAAAGTATGATAACTTCAGGATGTAAATCATCTGCAGCAATTATGGATATGAGCAGAAATAAGAGGTTCAAGTAACAAACACCAGTGTCGCCAGTCTAGATCTCGATTAGATCACTAATAAATTAGGTATTCTTCTGCAATTATGGTTCACAAAGATGTACACCGTACACTGTGAGCACAAAGTTCTTTTACTCCTGCGATAGTCCAATCTTTGTCATTATCAATGGTAGGAGCATCCTAGGTGGAACTGCTGTCTGAAAACACAAAAGAAAATGAAAATTCAGTAACAATATCCTGGAACTCTAAACACTTTAATATTGGCAAATGCATTCACAAGAAGCATTCAAGATTTACTTATCTTTGACAGCAGGGTTCTCAGTATGGTCTTTTGTACTGTTCGTCGCTTGGGCATCGCTTTGTCCTTCATGTTTGATGTTGTCAAAGTTCTGATCAGAGACTTCTGTAGGAAATTGTGTTTATATTAGTTTTGCAAAATATTCTGTCTCTTCTGTGCAGAAAATGGAGGTTCTAATACGATGAAGTTTGTTTTTGTTTCATAGTAGGATTTTGACATAGTTGATGCTAAGCAATGCACTCAGACTGTTACCAAACCTGCGCCATTAACGACAGGGAAATTTCTAAATGCTTCTATCAATTCCATATCAAGAAATGCGCTTATTAGATAAACAAGTTAGCCGCAGAAAAAAGATCATTCGGTATCCAAGGGAAACTCTTGAAAAATTGACTAGCATCAGTGGAATATCTTCTATCATGTGGTGTCAAAAACCAACTGCTATATAGAATGAGCAAGGTTTCATATTTTCAGTACAATTTCGCTGGTATCGTAATATATTGAGTCTTCACTATCTTATCAGGTTCATCTTTAAGTTATGTGTACATGGTAAAGAATCATGTGATCAGTAGCATATCAAAAAATAGAATAAAATAAAATAAAAATTCAAAGTCATGAATAGAACAATCTCAAAACTGCCATAACTAGTTTGAAATAAAACCTTCATGATGCTGACGTGGAATGTGAGAAGAGTCGGCCTGTTTGTGATTTGGGCTTGTATTGCTTGAGGGCATTGCGAGATTTATGACCACATTAGAATCTACTCGATTCAATGTACCTCTAGAAGTAAAACGCTGAATCCATGGATCCTTAAACAATTGCTTAATCTCTTTCTTCATCTCAAATTGTGCCCTTTTACTTGCAAAGTTCTGTGATCTTCTACCGGGAAACTCAAACTACACAGTTTAACCAAAAAGTAAAATATCCCTCATGAATTATCTGTGAACAAGAAATTTCACTTCCAAACCTGGCAAGTCAAGTGGAAGAAGTTGGTAATCGAACCCAACTTCCTTGTCGGCTTTGGTGCCACTAGTGGTAGGGAACCAAGCAGATCACTTGATGCTTTCTCGCTGTTGCACAATTGATCAAGGAAAGATGTTTCCAGGGTTCTCAAATATAGTGTATGTTTCTCATTGGTCCACTTTTCCTACAAACAAACACAACTTCATCAAAGAATTGTAAAACGACGCGATTTGGAAAATTGGATGATATCTGAATTAGACATAAAGCCTACAAATACAAGTTTTACATCCATCATAATGAGAAGGAAATAGGTGTAAATACACCAAGATGGTAGATATTATCTATGTACGTAGCTGTGAAAATCTCCCATATGTGTTAACAGGATGTTCTGTCAGAAACATTGACATTCAAAAGGAGAAGAAGGGGACGAAGAAGAAGGTCATATAATCAAAGAATAATATGTTGAAGAAAATTCCTCTACCCAAGATCATCACGTAAGACATTGAACAAGATAAATATAATTTGCAAAAACAAACACGTAACTCTGTTCTCCATTGCTTGGTCTTCATTTTCCTCTTCTCTCTTTTGCTAACCTTCTAAGGGTTTAGAACACAACAAATGAGAGGCTATATGGTTGTAAATTCCCAAACAACATGAAGATTCTAAATGACTCGGTCCGATCTAGGGTTCCTCTGAGAAAAATGGTTCGATCAAATCCTTCGAAGGATTCACAGCCCTAAACTGCTACCGCTATCGGCAGACAGATTCTAAAACACAGGCATAAATTCCAGATCAAACATGAAATTCACCAGAGCAAGATTAGCCATTCGAGTGTCAACTGATTCGAACAAGGAACAAATCTCGAAACGGGGAGAGGAGGAAGGAAGTTGGAAGAAAGCTTACGCTTTTGATGCTCTCAAGGCTGCTGCCGGTGTCCTCCCTGGATCCATCTGGCTTCACGGCGGAACCCTCCGTCGGAACCGCTTCGCCTTCCATTGTAAATTATCCACAGTGGTTTGGAGGAGAAAGATGAAAAGGAGGAGGAAGAGGAAGAGGAAGAGGAGGAGGAGGAGGAGGAGGAGATGGGAGTGGAGAAAAAAGGACGAGGAAGAAGAAGAGGAAGGTAAAGGAAAAGAGCGAGGCCGAACTCCGAGTTGGCGGACCTTTTGAACACGTGGCTAAACCGTGTCATGGCCCACTTAAGGATGCAAAATATCAGGAAGTCATAAATTATTAGGTCATCCCAACCGTTCATCAAATAAAAATTATTTATTCGATTTTTTTATTCAAATAAAAAATGTCAAAATCATTGGCCAAACCGGTGGAAACTTTCGTAATCTCATTGTATGGACAATAGACGGGTTTCTTTCTGAATAGCGGGTTGGTTGACTCCAACATCTTTTCCATATAATTATACACCGTAGGCGACAACATACGTAATCATCTGACGCGACTAAACATAATTTATTTTTAATCTCTATTCCTCTTCGCACAGATTTATTCATTCTCATTCTCTTCCTTCGCTTCCTTCGCTGGTCTCTCTCTCCTAAAATAAAAATCCTAAATCTTCTTCATCATTCATCCACTTCCCATCTTAGATATAGAACGTCTTATTTAACTCTCAACTCGCAACAAATGAATTAAGATTTTTACTCATGACTATATTACTCATCTCTCTCCTCTTTTTTTTCTATTCATATTTCATAATCCATATTCTATATCAACCCTATAAACTCCAATTGTTGATTTTAAGATCCCAACACAAACGTTAAGCTAGTTTTCTTTCAAAACCAACACTAACATGGTGGTTTTGAAAGACCAACACAAACGTTAAATTGTTTTTCTTTCAAAACCAACATTAACATGGTGCTGGTCTTTCAAAATCACCACAACGTTGGTACTGATTTTCTTTCAAAATCAGCATTGACTAATACCACATTGATATTGGTCTTTCAAAACCAGTACTAACTACTAGCAACGACCAACACCACATTGGTGTTGGTCTCTCTAAACCAGCACCAACTTGATGATGTTTTTAAAAAATAAACACTAACGTAGTGCTGATTTAAAAAAAAAAAAAGGGTCAATACATCCAAAGCAATAAAACCATTGCATATGAAACTTCCAAATAACATTTAAAATGCATGATTTACATGACAACTTTAGCGTAATACTACTTTTGATCTAGATAGTAACTTGGAAGATCCTTTCACTAAGACTCTTAAGGTTGAGTAATACTACTTTTGATCTAGATATTAATTAAGTTAGTTTTGATCCAAAAGTAGTACCACTCAACCTTATCGTCATGTCAGACTAAGTCCACCTGCGTAGTTGCTGCACATCAAAAGCTCTTGCCTTAAGAGCCTTAGTGAAAGGATCTTCCAAGTTATCATCTGATGTAATCTAGGCGACAACTTTTCCTCGTTATACGATGTCTCCTATTGGCTGGTACTTGCGCTCTATATGTTTACTTGCCTTATGGGCTCGTGGTTCCTTCGAGTTTGCTATTGCACCACTTATTATCACAAGACACTGTAATAATTTTTGGACAAACCAGGAATCACATCTAAGTCCATCATGAAGTTTCTGAGCCATACAACTTCTATGGCTACCTCAAAGGTTGCCACATACTCAGCTTCCATGGTGGAGTCCCAAAAACATCTATGCTTAACACTCCTCCATTGTTATGACTTTACCTCCTAAAGTAAACATAAAACCCCGAGGTCGACTTACTATTGTCCCTATCTGATTGGAAGTCAAAATCCGTGTAACCCACAGGAAGCAAATTATCTGCTTAGTAAACCAGCATATAATCTCTAGTCCTTCTTAGGTACTTCAATATATGCTTTACAACAGTCCAATGTTTTTGTCCAGGGATACTTTGATATCTGCTAACTATGCTCACGGCAAAACAGATATCCGGTCTCGTGCATAACATAGCATACATTAGACTTCCTACAACTGAAGCATAAGGAACTGCCTTCATCTCTTCTATCTCTTTTGATGTCTTCGAAGACATTTCTTTAGATAAAGATACTCCATGCCTAAAATGTAGAAAACCTTTCTGGGAGTCTTGCATGCTAAAACGAGCAAAGATTGTATCGATATATGAAGCTTGGGACAAACACAATATCCTTTTCTTACGATCCCTTATTACTTTGATCCTAAGAATATGTGCGCATTCTCCTAAGTCCTTCATATCGAATTACTTGGATAACCATACTCTTACTTCTGACAACACTTTGATATTGTTTCCAATTAACAAAATGTCATCTATGTATAGTACAAGAAATACCACCACGTTTCCATCACACTTCTTGTATACACAAGACTCATCCGGACACTGAATAAATCCATACGACTGGATTACTTCATTAAATCGGATGTTCCAAGATCTTGAAGCTTGCTTCAGTCCATAAATAGACCGATTTAGTTTACACACTAGATGTTCTTTGCCTTTTTCAATGAACCCCTTTGGTTGCTTTATATGGATGTTTTCTTCAAGACTTCCGTTAAGGAAAGTTGTCATGACATCAATTTGTCAAACCTCATAATCCATATGAGCAACAATAGATAAGAGTATTCGGATGGACTTAAGCATAGCTACTGACGAAAAGGTTTCTTCATAATTGATTCCCTCTTTCTGAGTATACCCCTTTGCAACAAGCCTTGCTTTGAAGGTTTCCACCTTCCCATCTATCCCTCTTTTCCTTTTGTAGATCCACTTACATCTAACGGCTTTTACATCATTTGGTGGTTCTACAAGCTCCCATACCTTATCAAATAAATGCCCTCACTAAATTAAAGCTTGCAAAAAGTCTCAAGTTATGCACATGCTCACGAAACATCTTGGGAGGCAAGACTTTTGTCATTGGGTCTGCCACCATAGCACTAGTACTAATGTGCTCAATGGATATTAACTCGTTTTGGATCCTTTCCTTTACAACAAGGTACTTAATGTCAATATGCTTGGAAGCACTACTTGACTTGTTGTTCTTAGAAAAGAATACGAGAACGTGGTTGTTGCAGAATATTTTCAGTGGTCTGGACATAAAATTCACCACTTGAAGCCCCATGATAAAATTTTTAATCCATATAGCATGTCACAATGCTTCATAACAGGCTACAAATTCCGCTTACATGGTAGAAGAAAGTGTAATAGTCTGTTTTGTACTTTTCCATGAAATAGGTGCTCCAGATAACATAAAAACATATCCATATGTAGATTTTCTAGTATTGAGGCATCCTGTGTAGTCAGAATCAGAATATCCAATGACCTCGAGAAAATCTGATCTCCTGTAAATGAACATGAAATCTTTTGTACCTTGTAATTATCGCATAACTTTCTTGTAATTCTTCCAATGATCCACATACTGATCAGTTCGCTCATTTTCCATTTCTTCTTCTGAGTATTATAGTTGATCTTGAAAGGACCAAACTGAGAAGGAAGAGATGTCATAATGAAATGAACAAGAAAGTCCTCAAAGATCTCCATGTCCATGGCCTTAAGCTGAGCAACCATATCATTCATTCTTAGGATTTGCCCACGAACACCACCAAGGTCGTTGTACTTAGAAGTTACCATTTTGATGATCAGTGTGGTAGCAAGTGCTTTAGAGAAGCTCTGAAACTGCTCCTCAATGGAATCAAGGAAGTCCTTAGCATTTCAGAATCAAGCACGCCTCCTCGAATATCTGACGATATGGAACCTTTCATTATCATAAGTGACAAACGGTTGGACCTTCCCTTGTTTTCATAAGCAGATTCTTCATCTTGAGTGCTAGTGTTTGAAAGTGGGGTAGGTTTATCAACCCGTAAGGCATAATCAAGGTCCATAACGCCCAGAACGAGGTGAATCTGTTCGTTTCATTTCTTAAAATTGCTACCCGTCAGAGTTTCAATGGACGCGATTTGGCTCGTAATTGAAGCTGCGTTCACAGAGTTAAATCATGCTCATTAACAATAATGAAAAATATAAATCATAATCATAATACATAAGCGATTGAAGAAGTACACTTTAATGTAATTATAGAATTGAATTTATATTACCGTTGGACAGAAAATAAATTTAGACTACAATTAAGCATTACATTAGTGCCAAAAATTATGATGGAGAATAATGGCATACGTTATCTATCGAGAAAATAGCAAATGTTACAACCTTCTGTTGGGCTGACTGTAATAAATGCACATAAATTTTCTCCATTAGATTTTTTATTTAATCATAGAACTAAATTCAAATCACCATTAGGCAGAATTGATTTAGAACTATGATTAAATTGTGCGTTAGTGCTAAAGTATGATAGAAAATTAAACATAAGTTTTCTATCAAGAAATAGCAAAATATTACAACCTTCCGTTGGGCCGATTGTAACAGATGCACGATTTTTTTTTATCCATAAAAATTTTAGCATAATTATAGTTGAATTCACCCCACCATTAGTCAAAAGATAAATTCATACTATAATAAATTTCATTCAATAATTTAAAAAATAGTTTTTGGTTGGGCCAATTATTAATTTTAATATAAGAATGTAACATAAATATGGTTTTGTTATTCCTATTTATTTAATTGATAAATCTTCCGTTAGGTCGACTTATCATGAAAATAAATAAGAGTTCCACGTTAAATTTAATATATTTATGACATGCTTTCAATCATGCGTATCATAATTATATACATGAAAATAATAATTATGATTCAAAATTAATTAAGGATATTAAACACGTTAATACATTAAATAACGAGATGACGAAGTTAACAATTAAATCATCAATCAAGCATAAATTCATGTAATCATATAAAGATATTTTCTAATATAATTATGGTAAATAATTTATTGAAAGCACATTAATCACATAAGATATTTATCTTAATAAATAATATGACAATTAATATGGCAACTAATATAGCAACTATTAATGACATACTATAACAACATTGATAATTATGACAATTATCTTGATAGTATGAAGTAAGTTATCTATAGAAATAACTTATGCAACATTGATTTATATTTAGCAATTAATTTTGTCATTAATTGCCATCAAAATATTTTTGGAGACGTAATTAAGTTATCATTCAAAACAAACACCCCTTTTAACAAAATAAAATTATTGCACACAAATACAATTAATACATGTCCGTCGTTTCAAGACTAAAATAAGCATAAATAAATAAATATATATATATATATATATATATATATAGGAGAGCTCTCCTATATAAGTAATCACGTTTTTGCTTTCTCTTCCCCCTCGGTCCGCCGAACCTTGCCGCCACGATCTCTCTCCGTCGAAGCTTGCCGCCTCCCTCTATCGCCCCCGAACCTGGCCTCCGTGATCTCTCGCCGCCGAAGCTTGTCGCCTCCCTCTATCACCGCCGAACCTTGCCGCCTCCCTCTATCGCCGCCGAAGCAAACCTCTCTCGTCGGTGGTCTAGGGTTTTTTGCTAGCTTCGCTTCCCTCTCTCGGCGGCGGCGCATTCCTCCCTCTCCTCCGAAGCAATCGAGGTGTCGGGATCTAGGGTTTTTGTACTTCTTTTCCCTCTCTCGTCGGCGGCGCATTCCTCCATCTCCCCCGAAAGAAACGAGGTTTTTTCATCATCTTTGATGGCTATTCCATTCCATTTACTTCTTAAGAACAGATCATTTCATTCTTCACATCATAATTATTGTTTTAGTAATATATTTTGTGTATTTCTATCTGATGGTCGGCATGAAATAGTCTCCACAATTATTTCAAAAAATTTGTGTACATTTACTTGGTTGACTACTCTTTAGTGGATGTTGACCATTAACAAAATTAGCAAATAGAATAGAAGTTAAAGCTGTTGAAAATTCTAGGTACTCTAAGTGTATATTTCCTACTAGACATTAAGAAATAAGATGTAGTATTTATTTTTTATTTATATATTGTCTAATATAATGCGAGAACGCACAGAAATGGAAGAAAATAGAGTTGATGATCAAGAATTTATTCCCCAAGTTGTAGAAGCTCGAAAGCCAAAAATTAGAATGGAATTCCCGTCACTAGAGGATGTATATTCGTTCTATAACCAATATGCTCGAGAAGCCGGATTTAGTTCAAGGAATAACATGAGTAAGAAAAACTCGAGGAGTAATCTGTCCTAATTAAAATCATCAAAGGAGAAATCAATCTTAAATTCCAGGCTTTGTCATGGGTGCGGACATCGAGGAGTACACATGACAAGTGTAACTGTCCCAATTTACGGGAAGGGTATGTGTCGAATAATTTTATATTTTTATTATATTTTGTATATGACAATGTGTCAATTATCAGATCAATTGTAGATAATAATCATATCAATATTGATGATACATATGAACCTGATTTGGGATCTATAGCTGGTATTATCAAAATTTTAATTTGTTAAATTATAGTGGTTTATTGTTTATTAAGAAAATGAATTTAATAAATTATCTTTATTGTTGCAGGTTCTAACAACATGCGCTAGGATGTACTAATTATCTATGGTTGGTATTCATCTATTTAATTTCTAATAAACTGCTATAATTCTCTAGCTCTTACTGCCCCTCGAAGTAATGAAGTAACACCACGTTATAGTATATCTTCTATGGTCATACTGATAGTCCTCAGGGCGTAGCACAGATGGGGAGTGCATGGTTCTGTGGCTGAAAGGTCCAAGGGTCGATCCCCGGGGTGTCACTGCCTGGGGTTAACGTCTCCGCTATGCGCTTTCCACCTGTGTACCTATATTTACCTCCCTCCATATTCGTGGGACCAGCTCTAGGGGGGCCGCTGATGTGGCGGTTCCACATTTTTTTTTATATGGTCATACTGATAGAATCCACTACTGTTTCTGTCCGCTTGGCTAACCTGTCACGTACCAATCTGTCTGACTGTATTCTTATATTACTTATTAAGTAGAAGTCGCAGGATAATTCATAAAGATACTACAAAGTGCTTTAAGTGTTCACAACTCAAACTTAAGGATCCATTGGTGTTTGTAATTCTCAATTCTGTTTTTTTTGTTTGTAAATAAGTGTCGCGGTAAGATCATTCTCTCTGTTATAACCTTAGGCCAGATTTACTGATGCATTATAGCGTGAATTGGCTGGAATAACTATACCTGCTGAGCGAATTTATGGTCTCAGGACTGGGTGTGCACATAATCTATGCAACATGTTGATGAGATTATTTTCTATTTTTTTCAACTTTGTTCCTACTGTAAATTATTTTTGTAATTTCATTGACTAGATGATCTGATTCAAGTTTTTATTCTTTTTTTTTCCAGCTTGTGTCGATCTTCTCACCTTTGGCCTGAAAGTTCTATTGAGGTGCCAGCTGAAGAACAAAAGAAGACAAACACATGAGTTCCATTAAGGTGTCTGCATCAAACTAGGTGATCCTGTCCGAAAGCTGAATCAACGAACGCTGGGCACGTGGCGCTCTTCGGGTCGCTGACGTAGATCGTCGGCTGATCGTACGAACCTCCGACGGACCTGCACAGAAGTCGGGCCGGGAAGGGGTTCCCGGCGACGACCCTCCGACGCCCAAGTCAGGTAAGCAAACAACGAAGAAGTGGCTCCCAATGTCAAAGAACGCGTACCTCCGGCGAAGGGTAAGGACCCTTTATATAGAGCTGTGAAGAGGCTCGGGCACACATACCGAGGTGCATACGTGTCCTTTGTCCATACCTCGGTATGGGCTTGTCAGAAGAGCTTACCTGACATCATACTGCTACAGTCCAAGCACATCTATGATGGGACAGCGGGATCCTCTGTTATAAGATCTTGCGTATGACCTGGTCGTTGAACATACCCGCTGTCAGGAGATGTTCCCCCGATGTTTCCTTTGTCCTTGTCTCTTCTGTTCCCGCGCCGAGCGGCCAGCCGCTCGGCAGGCATAGGTCCGACCGGGCGTAGGTATCGGTCCGACCGGGTGCTCGGCTGAGAGTGTTCCACAGCAACGATGCTTTATGCTTCGGCCGAGCGGGATATCCGCTCGGCCAGGTGACCCTTTTCACTATGAGCGTCGGAAACCCGCCCATGGTCGGGTTGTCTTCTGTCCGGCCCGGGAAGCTCCTGGCCGAATGTCAGGTCGGCTCGACATCCTTCCGTTCGGCCCTGCATCCTTCCGTTCGGCCCGGCATGCTTCCGTTCAACCCGGCATCCTTCCGTTCGGCCCGGCATGCTTCCGTTCAGCCCGGTATCCTTCGTTCGGCAGGGCATCCTTCCGTTCGGCCTGGCATCCTTCGTTCGGCGCGAACTTGGGGTTGACCTCCACGTGTCTTTGACCCTCCGCCCATGAGGGTCCCCCATCCTTACCACCGGATCACATGCCTCCCCTTTAAGTCTAGTCGAAGGAGGCGCATAGTCCGACTGACTGGACGCCCGTAGTGCCGAGCGGCGCATCCAAGAAACCATCCTCCGCTTCTCCTCGTTAATCGCCTCTCATCCCACCTCTCTTGCGTTTTGCAAGGGATTTCTCACGAAGTATTTTGTATAGCTAGTCCGCTCGGCTGAATATGTCCTACTTTGACAAAAGAAGTTGTTCGCTTGATGTTGATGTACCTTTGGGTACTGAGCCGAGCGGAACGTAGAGGCGGTCGAACGATATTGACGGTGAATACCCTCGGGTACTTGCTCACAAGTCCTATTGATTGCCTCCGTCCGCTCGGAGGGTTTACAAAAAACAACGGAAACTTGAAAGAAATTTTACAAACCCTTCATTCACTATCACCAAAATCAAAGAGAGAATCGGGAATGGAGCCCATCATGATCGCCAGATCTTCGGGGGGGTTGGGGGGGGAGTTATGGACAGCTTGTCGCTGAACTTTTCGCCAAATTCATCCGAGCGGACGAATGCTTTGCGCGCTTCCGCCAACCGACCGGGCTCCCCATCTTGATATTCTTTAAGAGTGGCTCCGGAAGCGTCAAGGGCCGTCTGGAGATCTTGCAAAGCCCCTTCCGCTTTAACCTGGTTGGCCGAGCGGCCCTCCCGTTCAGTCTTGAGCAAGGCGTCTAATTCCTTCACTCGCTGCTCTAGCCCCCGGTTCTCTACCTTCATCATATCCATATCGTCGATGGCTTGGCGCTTCCGGGTGGTTGCGGTCTTTATCTCCTTGTCCCGCTGCTTGACCAAAGCCTCAAGTTGAGCCACTTCGCTCGACAAGCCGGAAGACTTACCCCGTTCGGCTTCCAGCAACTTTTTTGCCTTCTCCAGAGCGGCCGTTGACTGTCTGTTATCTCCCGCGGCTTTGAGCTTTTTCAGCTCGTCCTCCAGTTCGGCCAGGCGATTGCTGATTGCAATCTACTCCACCCAATTCTGCAAACGGATAGGAGCAAGTTAGAAACTAAATCCAAATAATTAACATGGCAAAGAACATACCCCGGTCGCCTGTTGTAGATTGCTGTCGCCTAGCTGACCGGGAGTCATCATTGCAATCCGGAGCCGAGCATCCTCCCAGGCTTTGGCCAGAGGACCTGTGAGGGTGATTTGCTGCTCGGGGACCACTGGCCGATCAGCAGCCGCCATATATTCCTCCGACGGAAGGCGCAGGACAGTTTTTATTAATCTCGGGCCGCTCGGATCACCCTGGGGCGCATCTGCTTTACCGGACGACTCACCACTTGAGGAAGGAAGGTCGCCCAATCACCTAAGGCGACGCATGGTTCGCGGAGGACTGGCGGGCGGCACCTCAGAGGTAGCCCTTGGAGAGCCGCGCGGTGTGGGGGTGCTCTCTATAGAGACCGTCCTGGACAGCACTGGAGCTTCATCGCCCCGCTCGGATTACGGTTTATAAGATGGAGTTGGTTGAGAGGCTGGTTCTGGCCGTCTGCGCTTCCAAGTTGCCAGGGGGCTTCGTCAGCCGAACGTCCCTCTACCCCGACTTGAGTAGAAGGCTCTATATCGCCCGCAGCCTCGTCGAGAGAGACAGAAGCGTCTAAGGCTTCGGGGACAATCCCCTCACCCTCTCTGCTGGCCGGACTAGCTGAGTCCAAGCTCCGCTCAGCGATCTCCCTATTCTTGGCCGCCTCGATCTCAGCAGCTCGTAGTTTCAGCCGCTCGGTAGCCTTTGCGCGCCACATAACTTCGGTTGCAGAAACAAAGAATAAATCAGTTAGAACAAAAGAAAGAGGAGGATAGGAGAGCTTACTCATGCTGCAAGGCAGGTCGGCTGGAATAGTGGACAAGCCGAATATATACATCACTCCCGGAAGGAGCAGCTTGTCGATGTGGTAACGCTGGCCGACTAGCCGGTCGGCTGCATGAAGGTAGGCCGGATCGCCCCTAAACTTGCCGAGCTCCGGTTACGCTGGCATCGCCGTCTGTCACTTGATTCGGAAGGCCGGTGGCTCAGGAAAGCGCATATAGCAAAAATGCTCCTTCCAGTGTTTGTTGGAGCTCGGCATATTATCAAAAAGGACGAAACCTATCTTAGATTGGAAAACAAAAGTACCCCACTCGGCTTGCTTAGGGTAGTAGAAGTAGTGGAACACTTTGGGGTCTACTGTGATGTTGTTTAGTTTAAAGAGGACTACCACCCTGCTCAGCAACCTAATGGAGTTCGGAACTAGCTGGTCGAGCGGGATGCGAAAGTAGTTACACACTTGTAAGAAGAATCGATGTGGAGGAAAGCGTAGCCCGGCTAAAAATTGATCACGAAAAAAGAGGACAGTGTCGGGCGGCGGCTCATGGGGCCGATCGGCTGGAGTGGCTAATACTATGTGGTGGTCGGCAGGGAGTTCATAGGTCCGAGCGAGACGCAATGCGTCCTCCTCGTCAAACCGACTCTCCATGGTCATGTACCAGAGACCAGGAGCGCCAGCGGTCGGTTGGGAAGTGCTAGTCATGGTCGAAAGTAAAAAAGAAATGCGGGACGAAAAGGAAAGGGAAATAAAACAAGGAATGAAGGTGGCAGAATGAAAGAGGCAACCGACAGAAAGAAAAGGGAGGAGAAAGCGAGGAGAAGAAAGGCTTACGAGCAAAAGGATGGTCGCAAGGGGCCTCGGGGTCGCCGGAGAGTTGAGAAGCGAGGTCGCCGGAGAAGAAAGAGCAGAAGGGCGTCGGGGATCGATAAAGCAGAAATGCGGCGGAGAGAAGAGGTCGCGAGATTTATAGCGTTAGCCTCGAACGACCTCAGCCGTCCGATTCAGGTCGTGAAGAACGAGGCGATCATCCAACCACTCATTTTAAACGGCGGCTGTCCCATCGGACGTAACGCCACCACCATACGCTGACCGAAGCTAGATCGCCACGTGTCAGCAGGACACGGGTCGCATTTAATGAGCGCCCCTTACCGCGCGCAGCGCACGTGATTGGCAGTAGGGGAGAGGATTCGGCATGAATTCCAAGGGAATACAAGGCACGGGCAGGACACCGCCGAACGGATGTGCATCCCTAAGCCTGGCCGAGCGGACTAATGCAGTGACCGTTACTCAGTTTGATCGGCAGTCCAGTCAGTCGGACTTCGCCTCCTTCGACTAGACTTGAGGGGGAGGCAAGTGATCCGGCGGTTAGAATAGGGGACCCCCATTTTGAGGGGTCAACGCCACGTGGAAGTCAAAGGACCAGGTGGCTGACCGGAGAAGGGCGAACCGGTCGGCCGACCGGAGAAGGATGGGCCGACCTCCCGACCGGTCGACCGGTGAATAACCGATGGCAAAAGGCGCCCCGACAGGGGTCGGGGTTCCGGCGCTCGATTGAACAGTAACGAAGGGCCGAGCGGAAGTCATGCTCGACCGTAGACATAAAGTAACATACTGCTAGCAGTCCCCACCTAGCACCTTACCGAGGATCTCCCCAGCATACCGATGCATATGGAGGGCCGGACGTGATGTGAGTGCCTGCTGGCCGGACGGGAGATGAGTGCCGACCGACCGGATGGGAGATGAGGGCCGGACGCCCCGACATGGAGTAGGGAGAGAATGACAAGGAACATCTTATGACAGCTGTCAAGTCCTATGACTAGGTCATACTCCAAATCTGGCGGCAAGGTGTTCTGCTGTCCCATTGAAGACGTGCCTGGAGTGTAGCAGTATGGTGTCAGGTAAGCTTTCTGACAAACACATACCGAGGTATGGGCTAAGGACACGTATTTGCCTCGGTAGGTGTGCGTGAGCTCTTTCACCGCTCTATATAAGGAGCCTTATACTTCGCTGGAGGTACGTGTTCTATAATTTGGACAACCACTTCTTCACTGTTAGCTTGCCTGACTTGAGCGTCGGAGGGTCGCCACCGGGAACCCCTTCCCGGCCCGACTTCTGTGCAGGTCCTTCGGAGGTTCGTACGATCAGCCGACGATCTACGTCAGCGACCCGGAGAGCGCCACGTGCCCAGCGTCCGTTGATTCAGCTTTCGGACAGGATCACTGGGGGTGGCCTTCAACCATATAAGGACCATTTTAGTTGTTGCTTTTGCTAATAATTTTGACAATGTAAACTAAAACGATTGACCAAATGCATATATTTGCTAGCTACATGTTTTACTTGCTCAAGTCAAGTGTGATGATGGTGAAGCTTGTGGTGGTTCCACATTGTCTTGTTTCACTTTTTCTTATCTTAATACTTGTTAATTGTCACTCCCAATATATTAGTGATTCAATTGTTGGTCTATCTTAAAGTTTGATGAACTGATTCGATGTGATTCAATTGCTCAATTTTGATGATTACGTACTCATATTCTGGGGACCTTCACCAATTTCTCGTAACAATTCGGATATTCTAATTTTGTTAAGTCATTATCTAATTTCTTTCTTAATATCATCCGGAACACTAATACAAGGTGCAATCTCTTTATGAGTTTGAGTTAAATGTCTCTCCATTCAATATATGATGACAAAATTTGTATCTGGATTGAATTAGCTAAAACGCCAAAACAAACCCTGATCCTTTGTATGTGCTCAGTTACGCTTCTAGACTAGATCGATCCAGACCCCTTTCTGGTCAAACAAAAAGGATTTGGATCGATCCAGTGATCGATCCAGACCCTTTCTATTCGAACAGAAAGGGTTTGGATCGATCACTGGATCGATCCAGAAGCGTAACTGGTCGAACAGAAAGGATCTGGATCGATCCAAACCCTGGATTGATCACTGGATCAATCCGGAAGCGTAATTGTTCGAACAAAAAGAATCTGGATCGATCCAGTGATCGATCCAGACCCTGGATCAATCCAGTGATCGGTCCAGACCCTAGATCGATCATTGGATCGATCCAGATTCTTTCTGTTCGAACATAAAGGTATGGATCGATCCAATTCCTTGGATCACTATGCCCGATCCTGTCGCCTCTGTCCTAACTTCGCCTCTGTATCCAAGTATCCTATGATTTATGTGCAAAAACTTACCTGAAACTTCTTGATGCAACTTTCTTGATTTGTTGAATTCCACCTTTTGTTGTATTGGTGAAGAAAAAAATATCTTAAACCATGAATTACATAGTACATAGTGAAATACAAATCTCGAATGAAATAGGATTCACTTAAACACCAACAATTTCATTTTCTTCAACATGCATCAAGATCTTTTTCAATACCAAAACAAAATTAGCTAACTCCATGATAATTGACTACAAATAAAAATTTCACTAAATAGCATAACAATAATCAAGATGTTTCAACTTTAACTCAGATAAATTTTATCTCTAGCAAAAAGAACACAATTATCATATCATAAATTATAACACCAACTCACAAACTAATTTTGCGTGCAAAATTACAAACATTTAGCAACACTATTTAATGTTTCCAACACCAACTAACAAACTAATTTTGCATCCAGAATTGCAATCATTTAGATAGTTACATTACAAAATGAACATTACTTAACACTAACTAACAAGCTGAACTAACAATACAATGAGGATTATGGCTAAGAGAATCAAGTTCACCATCACTGATATCCAAATGAATGTCGGTACTTGGATTATTCTTGGGTTATGTCCATGAGAAGCATTGTGTTCACTTTCAATATTACTAGATGAACTAGCATCGGACGTCACCCACTTTTGTCATCCATGTTGCCTGCAGCTATAATACTGTCTTCCAGGATTCTTGGTTGATCTAGAATACACACCAATGTTCTTTGTCCGCAGTCCCTACATGTTACAGGTTGAAATCTTGTATTTTCGATGCTACTAAAACTTGATGATGCCATGAAACAATAACCTAATAATCAAATTTTCATTACTTAGATTAAAAAAAATTATAACATTCTGCAGAAGGAATATTGACGAGCATATAGAACTTAGATATTTTGTTATGGAACTAACACTATATATTATGTTTAGTTCAAAGAATCTAGGCCAACAACCATAAATCTGAAGTAGGACTACTCTTCTGTTACACAGTTATCTTCATGAGCATATAGACTTCTGAGCATAAAACATTGTAGGAGTACCCATTTCATAATTTTGAAAATGAAGAAATCTACACAAGACAGGAGTAAACTCCAAAAAAACATACACCAACTGCAGACAATGCTTATAAAGAATTGAAGTCTTAGATGAATAAGAAGATTGACCAGACACCTTAGAACAAGTGTATCTGCTCCTATTTCATGTGCAACAATATCTAATACATATACTACTACACTAATGAAAATATCCATTTAAAGTATCAAGCCCATTATATGACAATTGCCATCCACTGGCTCCTCCAGAGGTAGTTGTTCCTATAGTTAATAGCCTGGCTGGTTGTTGTTTCTATAGTTAACATAACAATTGTCATCCACTGAAGAAAGGTGACAAAATAATATTGCTACTTTTTAAAACTCGCCACAGAATTATAGCTAGGAAAAGTTGAATCAATTATGCAGGTTAGTATAGTATAGGTTTACCATTTGAATCAATTAGCGGTATTCATATGTAGAAATATTTAAGGAGCCCTCGATACCCAAACAAATGAACAATGCCATCGACTAGGAAAAGTTGAATATAAAAAATAATAAATATTTCATCCTATTTTTTTTTAACTATTTTTTTTATTTGATCAATTTGATAAGTGCACTATTTTTTTCGTTCTTTTAAAACCAGAATTCTAAAACTTTGCCAAATATACAAAAGAGTGCAAAGAGACGTGGAGCAGAGAGTAGGACATATCAACTTCAAGTTTTATAGAACATGGTTTTGATTGAGATATGCTAGTTTGTAAGCTAGCCTTGTTTGAGATGCCACTTGTGATTTCTGTTGCTTATGAACTTCTTGTATGACTACCCAAATTCTAAATGCTAATTTTGTTAATGGTCAATAGGTCTTTAAGAATCAAGCTAGTAAATGTACACAAATATTTTGAAATCATTGTGGCAGGAAATATTCGTACACAAATAGATCGCGGCACCTAGTTTGCTTCGGAGGAGAAGGAGGAATGCGTCGCCGGCGAGAGAGGGAAAAGAAGCACAAAACCCTAGATCACAACACCTTGTTTGCTTCGGAGGAGAGGGAGGAATGCGTCTCCGGCGAGAGAGGGAAGAGAAGCCAACAAAAAACCCTAGACCGCGGTGAGAGAGCTTTGCGTCGGTGGAGAGCGCGTCAAGCTTCGACGGAGAGAGGTTTGGTTCCTGCTTTGGCAAAGAGAGGTTTGGTTCCTGTAGAGCTGTAAATGAGCCGAGCCGAGCCAAGCTTTGGGATGTTCAAGCTTGTTTGATAAGTTAACCGAGCCGAGCCGAGCCGAGCTTAAAATGAACCAAGCTTTTGAAATGAGTGTTCAAGCTTGGCTTGGTTTATTTTTTATGAGCTTGAGCTTGTTTGAAGCTTGGCTTGAGCTTGGTTCGTTTAGATGTTATCAAGCTCTCAATTCAAGCTTGGCTTGAGCTTGGTTCGAGCTTGGCATGAGCTTGGTTCGAACTTTCAATTCAAGCTTATTTGATTGTTTGAAACTTTTAGTTATTTGATTGGTTATTGAGCTTGGAAATTTAAATTTATTTATTTATTTTATTTTATTATTTATTTATCATATTGAAAAGAGTTTTATTAATGAATATGGTTCGTGAACATTGTTCACGAACGTTGTTCACGAACATTGTTCACGAACGTTGTTCACGAACGTTAACGAGCTGAACACATATGTGTTCAAGCTTGTTTGTTTAGCTTAACGAGTTGTTCAAGCTTGTTTGTTTAATCAATCTTGTTTATATTGAACGAACATAAACAAGCTCTTACCAAGCCGAACATCAAGCTTGTTCACGAACGCTTGGTTCATTTACAGCCCTAGGTTCCTGCTCAAAATACCCTTTTGCGGAAAAAACCCTTTTGCATTTTTTTTTTTATTTCAAAGCTTGCGTGGCGTCCAGCTGTTCTTTGCAGCACCAAACTTGCCGCACAGAATCGCAGGAGAGCTCAGCTGTTCTTTGCTAGGCTGCGGTGCATCTCCTGCGGTTTCGTGCGGTGGCTTGTCCACGTCATCCGCGAAGAAGAAAAAAAAAGTCACGTCGCATCAAAAAAAAAAAACACTGTCCGCGAGCCCTAGCCACCTTCCTCTCCCCGAGCCACGGCGCTCTCCGCGAGCGAACTCCTCTCCGCGAGCCACCGCCCTCTCCGTGAGTGAGCTTCTCTCCTCGAGCGAACTCCTCTCCGCGAGCCACCGCCCTCTCCGCGAGTGAGCTTCTCTCCGCGAGCGAGCTCCTCTCCACGACCAGCCACCTTCCTCGTCGCGAGCCACCGCACCTTCCTCGCCGCGAGCATCCGCGAGCCACCTTCCTCTCCGCGAGCAGTCTCCTCACCGCACGCCCAAGCAGAAGCGGCCAGACACCTTCCTCGCCACGAGCCACTGCCCTCTCCGCGAGCCCTAGCAAAAGCGCCGGCGCCTCCCTCTCTGAACCCGGGAGAATCCGAGAGAAGTAGAATCACCTCTCTCCCCTCCGATCCTGTCGCCGCGAGTCCTGTCGCTGCGACCTCTCCCCCGACCTCTCCGCCGCGAATTTAACAATCAAACATGCACTAGGAAGCCCAGCATCCCTAGCTGTGAAAACTACTGGTTATTGCGTTTGACAGTAAATGATTCTCAAGATTTATTACTTCTTTCCCAACCTCATGCAAATACGGTTTTGGCATACTTAATGGTTGCATTTAAGTTTTTTTCTAATAGTTTTTGTTATTGGAAAGGTTGGTACAAATGGCCTCATGACATTTTTATAGGATGGTAGCAATGACATTCCTTAGTCCTTACAGCCAAAATTTGTTATATGCTATTCTATTGTTCTATTAACGATTTATCAGTTATTTGAATTTTCAGGCCGAGAAGAATGAACTTCGTGAAGGAAGCAAAGCTGAAGGCAGAAAAAGAAAGCTTAGAGCAGCAAATCAAACTTCTGAATACAAGGTCTAGTAGCAATGCTGCTCACCCGCCCGTTATACCTACCCCTTTCACATTCCCTGGTCAACCTGCTGGGCACAAGTTAATGATGTCGATCATTGGTTACCCTAGCTATCCAATGTGGCAATTCATGCCCCCTGCCGATGTCGATACATCACTGGATGCTGATAAATGCCCACCTGTTGCCTAAGCAAACGAACAATTAAAAAAACAAAAAGTCTTAAATCTGTTAGAATTGAAGATGATTTCACATGCATGTTTCAGCTTTATGCCTTTCCCGTAAGATATAGATTTCACCTATAAATAAATTACTTATCTTTGCATTTGGACACGAGTCCTTTCCTATCTCTTGATGCTTATTTGTGGAGTGAGGCAATTCAATGTGTTTATTCTCGTATAGAAATATACTCGAGTTTGAATAGTGTACCAAACTGAACATTTGTTGCAAATCAGAAAGCGTTTTGGATCAAACACCTGGCCGATTTACACGTCAAACATCCAAATATGAAATTACCAGAAATCTAGATTTCACAAGTTGAAACTTTAACGTGGGAACAAACTATGGTTACTTGCATCAAAATAGAAAACAGGGTGGGGGGCAACTTAAATTCAACTCTTGCTAGAGTTGCTCTCGAGCTCTTTCTTAAGCTGTTGGGAGAAGTCATCATTCACGTCGTCGTCATCCCAATCATCCTCCCACTGTTGCACGACTTCTTTGCCTTCTTCTTTCTCATCATCCCATTCTGCAATGAGCACAATACACATGATTAATATCAATAACCCTAGCTGTACAACTACAATATGGTTCACATTTCATTACATTTTAATATCTAAATTCATCATGACCACTATTAAATAATCAAGCCCAAAATCAAAATGTACATTTTCATTTTTTTTTTAAGAACGAACTGTTCCATCAAGTCGGATATGAAGAGATCATAAAATGTTTCATCAAGATCAGAAAACTAAACCTTATTCGCAGACAACATATTGAACAAAAAAGAGAAGCAATTCAGAGTTTGACATTTGTCAAAATTTTAGGGATAAATTTTAGCAGATGAGGTGAGTAAAACAAGGCTGGAAGCATCCCCTTCATAAAAAAATTTTATATTCTCAGGAAGGAACTAGACAGTAGCTAAAAAAATTTCCAAATTGGAAGTAACAAGAAGAATACAGGCAATCAACTATGGTTTCCAAGACGCATCCACTCAATTCCACATCCACAACTTAATTCCTAATGAACTTTCTGAACTTATTCTACATGTAGAATTTTAGAGGTGACGTTAGCTGCTAAATAAAAATCTCCTAAACATATTCAAAGATGGCAATGGTGTAAGGAAGGAAGGACATCAAGTATAATCCCCAGTTGCATCAAGTCACAAGGCTTGCCAAGAGAATAGCTTGGGACAAACCAGTCCCTTGTAAGAAGCTAATAGTGCTAGACACAGGTGAAAGAAAGCAAAATATCAATATCAAAAGCCATGTAGTGAACTGGGCATCAATAAGCGAGGACAATTCTAACTTTGCACATTCTCATTTTTATCTCATCACTTACCAATAATGTTGGCAAGTCAAGTATTGAAACCCTACTCCAGAAACTATCATGCACATTCTCATTTTTATCTCCGACCTTGCGCCGGAGAGGTCGGGGGAGAGGTCGCAGCGGCAGGATTTTCCAGAACAGTGCGGCAGGAGGGTAGAGAGTGTTGGAAACAGAAATTATGGGAGAAGAAAAAAGAATTATAGAAAGAAAAATGTAGAAGAGGAGAAATAACTCTGTGTGGAAGAGGAGTAGAAGAAAATAGAAAACTCAACTTGTTCATTCATGAGAAAGAAATACATATTTATAGACTTATTGGATAAGCACTATATGAGATAATCATGATATTTTAAAAAAATAATAATAAATAAATTCTATCTCCACGAACTCTTATCAATTCATCAAGTTTTATTTCTATCCTATCTCTAGTCAAGACTTTCCACATCACCATTTTATCTCCATAAAATTTTATCAACAAAAAATCAAGTTTAATTTTCAACACCCCCTCTTAAACTTGATTTTGTGACTCCAAGCAAATATCGCATTTTGATGAAGTCTTCAAATTTGAGTGGCTTGGTAAAAATATCAGCAACTTGATCTTGAGACTTTATGTATTCCACTTGCACCTCTTTTCTTGTAATGCATTCTTTGATATAGTGAAAGCGCGTATTGATGTGCTTGCTTCTATCATGGAAGACTGGATTTTTTGCTAGTGCTATTGTAGACTTGTTATCAACTCGTATCTTGGTTGCCTCTTCTTGTGGTAAACTTAACTCATTCAATAAATTTCTGAGCCAAACAGCATGACAAACACATGAAGTCGCAGCCACATACTCTGCTTCACAAGTAGAAAGTGTGACAATAGGCTGTTTTTTCGACATCCAAGTGAAAGCTGTATCTCCCATAAAGAACACAAATCCTGTAGTGCTCTTTCTATCATCTATATCTCCACCCCAATCACTGTCACTATATCCTTCAAGTTTGAAGTGGTTAGATGTTGAATAAAGTAATCCAAAATCTATCGTACCTTTGATATAGCGCAAAATTCTCTTAGCGATCTTAAGGTGGGTAGTAGTTGGATCTTCCATGTAGCGACTAATAAGTCCAACAGCATAAAGAATATCAGGCCTTATACACGTCAAGTATCGTAAATTTTCAACCAAACTCTTAAAAAATGTTGGATCAACTTTTTCTTCTTCATCATGCTTTGATAGCTTGACTCCACATTCTACTGGGGTATTTATAGACTTACTGTTATCCATCCTGAACTTCTTTAATATCTCTCTTGCATAACCTTCTTGTGAGATGAAGCTTCCATCTTTCCTTTGGTTCACTTCAATGCCCAGATAGTATGCCATGAGCCCAATATCAGTCATTTCAAACTTTTTAGTCATCGCTTCTTTAAATTCTCCAAACATACTTGGATTGCTTCCTGTGAAGATCAAGTCATCGACATATAGGCATACAATCAAAACATCTTTATCCTTACTCTGAATGTATAATGCATGTTCATAAGGACATTTGATGAAGCCTTTCTCTTGCAGGTGCTTGTCTATTCGGCTATTCCATGCCCTTGTGCTTGCTTTAGCCCGTAGAGAGCCTTCTTCAATTTTAGAACTCTGTCTATTTGTCCTTTAACTTCATAACCTGATGGTTGCTAAATATAGACTTCTTCTTCAAGAACTCCATTTAAAAAAGCAGATTTTACATCCATTTGATGTATTTTCCACTTATTTTGAGCTGCTAAAGCAATGATTAGTCTGACAGTTTCTAATCGAGCAACGGGAGCGAATACCTCATCATAATCAATGCCAGATCTTTGACTGTAGCCTTTTGCCACCAATCTTGTTTTATATCTTTCAACTTCTCCTTTGGCATTCTTCTTTATTTTGTATACCCACTTCACACCAATCGCCTTATGCCCTTTAGGAAGTGTCGTTAACTCCCATGTGTCATTCTTCTCTATCGCCTTGATTTCTTCATCCATTGCATCTTTCCACCTTTTTCTTTTTATAGCTTCTTGAAAATTTATAGGCTCGCAATCCGCAAAGAGACAAAATAGAGTAAGATTATCTTGATTTTCAGTTACCTCATAAATTTCCCGTAAGCTTCTAAAGCGTAGTACTCTTTCACTTGAAGTTGATGCAGATAAATTCTCTTCAGTACTTGAAGTTGGTGTTACTAGTGGAGTAGTAGGCTCCTCTCTTGTTTTCTCTACCCTTGGTTGCTCCACATTTTCTTCTTCAAAGTATGAGAAGAAGTTGTAATCTTTATTTTGAGATTTCCAATTCCATTCTTCTTCTTCATTAAATATGACATCTCGGCTGATGATTGTCTTCCCAGTATCTGGATTGTATAATTTATACCCTTTTGAGTTAGTATCATAGCCAATAAAAATAAATTTCTTACTTTTATCATCCAGTTTACTTCTTGCTTCATCAGGCACATGAACGTGTACTATACTCCCAAAAACTCTTAGATGAGAAATTCCAGGTTTCCTTCCGCTCCACGCTTCTTGTGGTGTCTTGTCCCACACACTCCTGGTTGATGATCGGTTGGATAAGTATACTGCGCATGCAACCGCTTCTGCCCAAAGTTCCTTTGGTAGCCTCTTGCTTTTGAGAATGCTCCTTGCCATGTCAAGGATGGTTCGATTCTTTCTTTCTGCCACTCCATTTTGTTGAGGAGATCTTGGAACTGTCAAGGGTCGTCGTATTCCGTTTGCTTCACAAAATTCTTGAAACTCATTTGAGGTAAATTCTCCTCCTCGATCGGAACGCATAGCTTTGACCTCGAGACCGCTCTCCTTTTCTATGGTAGCTTTAAATTTCTTGAATATGCCGAAGACCTCCGATTTTTGCTTCAAGAAGTATACCCAAGTTTTCCGAGAAAAATCATCTATGAAAAGAATGAAATAATTACTCTTACCAAGTGAACTTGGCTTTATCGGACCGCAAACATCTGTATGTATAAGTTCAAGAGGCTTTTGAGCTCTTGAACTTGACTCCTTTGGAAAACCTCTTCTAAATTGCTTCCCACGTAGACATGCTTCACATACTTGATCAGGATGTTTGATATAAGGTAGTCCTCTCACCATCTCCTTCTTTGAAAGCAGTTCTAGTCCTCCGAAATTCAGATGTCCAAATCGAAGATGCCATAGCCAAGTGATGTCTTTGTAACAAGCTTTGAGACAGTTGACGACATCATTTTGAATATTAAGTAAGAACATTCTATTTTTTGACATAGGCACCTTAGCAATTAAGCAACCAATATGATCTTTCAAGATGAGCATACCATCTTTTAGATGAATATCATACCCTTTTGCCAAAAGTTGTCCTAAGCTTAGGATGTTGCTCTTCATATTTGGTACAAAGAAAACATTTGAGATAAATTCATGTTTTCCATTCTTCAAACGGATGAAAATGTTACCTTTGCCTTTTACCTCAATCTTTGATTCATCTCCGAAGGATACATTACCACCAACTGATTCATCAAGCTCTACGAACATGTTTTTTTTCCCGCACATATGATTGCTTGCACCAGTGTCGAGATACCAAATTGTATCTTCTTCTCTTTCATTATCTTTATATGCTAGCAGTAGGGTGCCATCTTCTTCTTTCCTTTCTTCCATATAATTTACTCTTTCATATACTTTATTCTTGGGCGATCTACATTCTTTTGCATAATGTCCAAATTTGTCATAATTGTAGCACTTAACTTGAGATTTATCGTACCTCGAGTTTGTATACCCTCTTCCACGTCCTCTTGTTGAATGTTCTCCTCTTTCATTGTTGTTGTTGGAGACCCATCCTTGCTCATTAGAACGGCCTCGTCCATATCCACGACCTCTTCCCCGTTGACTTCTATTATTACTGGAGCTTTCATCCTTCTTTGTTGGTTGAAAAGTCGTCTTTAGGAGTTGTTGAGTAATTTCTTCATTTATCTTCTTCTTTTCTTCATGGGCTTGTAATGAACTCAGCAGTTGCTCAATCGTCATGACTTGTAGATCCTTGGTCTCTTCGATGATGGTTGTAATGCTATCAAATTTTGAATCCAATGATCGAAGAATTTTCTCAATGATAGTTACTTCTTCTAGTTTCTCACCATTTCTCTTTAGTTGATTGGAAATGGTAGAGACTCTAGAAAAATAATCTGATACTAACTCACCTTCTTTCATACGAAGAGCATCAAATTGACTTCTTAATGTCTGAAGTCGTACCTTTTTTACTTTTTCTTCTCCTTGATATGAGACTTGGAGTTTTTCCCATGCTTGCTTGGCTGAAGTAGCACTTGAAATTTTCTCAAAACCATCCTCATCTAAAGCTTGATAAATGAGGAAGAGAGCCTTCTTGTCTCTCTTTCTTAAATCTCTCAGACTGTCTTTTTCAGTTGAAGATAACGTCGAGTCGTCACGAGGCTCAACGTAGCCTTTTTCTATAACTTCCCAAACATCATGAGCTCCAAGAAGCGCCTTCATCTTGATACTCCAATTGTCATAATTACTCATTTTGAGTACTAGAACTTGGAAGGGAACCATACCTCCATTAGCCATAGCTCTGATACCACTTTGTTGGAAACAGAAATTATGGGAGAAGAAAAAAGAATTATAGAAGGAAAAATATGGAAGAGGAAAAATAACTCTGTGTGGAAGAGGAGTAGAAGAAAATAGAAAACTCAACTTGTTCATTCATGAGAAAGAAATACATATTTATAGGCTTATTGGATAAGCACTATATGAGATAATCATGATATTTTAAAAAAATAATAATAAATAAATTCTATCTCCACGAACTCTTATCAATTCATCAAGTTTTATCTCTATCCTATCTCTAGTCAAGACTTGCCACATCACCATTTTATCTCCATAAAATTTTATCAACAAAAAATCAAGTTTAATTTTCAACAGAGAGGCGATTCTGCTTCTCTCGGATTCTCCTGGGTTCGGAGAGGGAGGCGTCGGCGCTTCTGCTAGGGCTCGCGGAGAGGGCGGTGGCTCGCGGCGAGGAAGGTGTCTGGCTGCTTCTGCTTGGGCGTGCGGTGAGGAGACTGCTCGCGGAAAGGAAGGTGGCTCGCGGATGCTCGCGGCCAGGAAGGTGTGGTGGCTCGCGGCGAGGAAGGTGGCTGGTCGTGGAGAGGAGCTCGCTCGCGGAGAGGGCGGTGGCTCGCGGAGAGGAGTTCGCTCGAGGAGAGAAGCTCGCTCGCGGAGAGGGCGGTGGCTTTTTTTTTATGCGACGCGACTTTTTTTTTTTCTTCTTCGCGGATGACGTGGACAAGCCACCGCACGAAACCGCAGGAGATGCACCGCAGCCTAACAATTCTCTCTCTCTCTAACATCATATATGATCAACAATGATATTTGCAATTATAACAGATTCTAACTCCTTTTAACACTTAATAAAGACGAATCCATAAAACATCATTACAACCCATATTTTTGAAACAAACGAGATTGAAATATATTATTCATTATGAATATAAGTTATTTACCTTCATAATTTGTTGTAAGGCATCAAACGACTAGATATAACATGTCGACAGATAATAACGTATTATCTCAATTCATATACTTGAATCAACAAAGCTCTGATACCAAATATTAGAAATATTTTAAGATGGTAGAACGTGACATAAGCTTGATCCCATAATCAAGATTTGTACCGTAAAACGGATCTTATCAAGTATATGAACGAATTTAGAGAATAAGAATTACCTGCGTTGAGCGTCGACATAATTGAAGACTCGATCTTTACCTCTTTCGCTCTATGAGAGGAGATGGATTCTCGTGTGTACTTCTTAAGGTTGTCGTAAGTCGTCGTGTGTAAAAGTATGTAAGAAGCATCCAAATAGGTTAGACCTAAGTGTCTATTTATAATAACAACAAATCCTAATTCTTAATAGGTAAAGCAAGAGGTGGGACCGACTCAATAAGAAATACAATCACTAGTCCGTCCATCAAGACTTTAGTGATTGGGCTAATTAAATAAATTATTAAGGAATGCCCAACTAATTATAATCTGAAGGCCAACATCATGGATTGGATCCCCTCAAATCCAACAGAGCTTGCCCGATCATTTGCTAAGTCAGCTAAGCAATCTTTGTCTCGATCGGCTGGTGAATCTCGCTCCGGTTGGTAGGTTGAGCTTGCCCAATCATATACTAAGTCGGCTAAGCAATCTTTGTCTCGATCGGCTCGTGAACCTTGCTCCGGTTGGTAGGTCGAGCCTGCCCGATGATCTACTCAATCAGCTAAACAATCTTTGCCTCGTTCAGAGGAATTCAAACCCGACAAATTCTCATCCCAATAGACAAGTTTTGAGCCGGCCCATCTTTGATTATTTTATCCATGTTGGTAGACATCTTGACTTATAAAAAAACCAAACTCGTGCAAGATAAAACAAATCAAATATTTAAAAATAACACTTTTGGTATAATTGTCTCTTATATTTAGATTTCACAGTACAAAGAAGGAACTATAATTAAATGGCAAAGATGGATCCTGGATCAAAGTTCAATGCAGCCGTCCCATTAGGCGGGGCATGGGCCTACTACAAACATGAGTAGCATTCTACCTGGCCCAATCCACACGGTTATCCTTGGATCAGTTAGAACAATAGCGCTCATCAAAACACTCGGAATCATTTAGAACAATACAAAGCTCACCCAATTAATGAACAAAAACATAGATAAGAAATGGTATGGCGGAGATAACCGTCACACGTGGTATAAGTCAAGAGAAGCTAGACAACAAGTTAAAATAGAGTTCGGTTCAAGTCAAACTGACTTAGGTCAAGTTTGACCGAGTTCAATCAAGTCAGATTGAGCCTAGATCACTTTAGATCGGATCTAGGTCAGATCAAACCAAGATTCAACCAAATTAGCTCCAAAATACACCTTAAGTCATTTCAGTCCGAGTCGCATCTGAATGTTATCCGCCCAAGTTTGGATTTGACTCATCGGTTGTTGAAACATCAATCACCAAGGAATACGTCGATTAAGATACCAATCATCAAGAGTGGTGTCTCTCAGTAAAAAAAACCAAAAAAAAAATACTCATTTATTTTCTCTATTTTTCAGTAGTCTGAAGGAGTGCCAAGATAGTTTTGGCCCCCTTCTAACTTCTTTTCTTGAGTCTTTCTAGACCTTTATTACAAAGATCTCCCATTACCCGACGGTATGAAAGTCCAGCCCAAGTTAATTGAAACATTACCTGAAATAAGGAAGTTGGCCTATTGAGGACTGACCTCATTTGTACCAAGTCGATCAAAATTACTCAATCATGATTATTTTAGTAAGTTATCCCATCCCTTGATCTCGGCCACGCAATCAATGAAACAAACAAACAGTGATCATTTTTCATATTAGGTTTCATAGGTAGCTAATTAAGTCAAAGCATCAAATTTGGAGACATGGACGATTCATGCGATATCGTTCTCAAATTTGAACACTAGGGTGCCAAAAGTCAACAAAATAGAAAAAGAAAAGTTATTAAAAAGTAAATAATAATAATAATATATAATATAATATAAAAATAAATAAAATGAACTCGGATTTCATGTTGATAGCCACCGTCTCAGGTAAGAAATTTATTCAATTAAAACCTGCAATACCATTAATGAATGTTAAATCATTAATACAATTTCATATACATGTCTAAGAAAATAGTTTGATTAAATTTTATCACTCTCAGATTTTAGAGACTAGATCTGTTGGTCCATAAAAAATGGATTAAGAGATGGTCTATTCCCAATTACAACTAGATTGTAATTACGATGCGGTTGTAATTAATTGTGATCTTTTTATAGGTTCATCAGATTATAGTTTGGATCAGAACGGACAGTCGGAGATCGTCTCTTGCTCAGCACCCGGTAATCTGGACACTTATCTATTTCCGACGGTCTTCAAACGACCTTCAACTATTCATTCCGATCTAAATTATAATCTATTAGAACAATAAACTCAAGAAAAAATCATAACTGATCATAATTATAATCTAAATACAATTAAAAGTGGACCATCCTGATTTTTTTTTCTTTTTTTTTATCATCTTCGCTCCGAAACCGTTCTAAAAAAAACCGCTAAATGACTGCCTCACTTTTGCCACCAGTGAAATCATTGAATCCACTTTAAATTATTTCATTTTTTTAGTAAATACGAATGATATGGAATGCATAAATTAAATATTCCTGTGGATGAACTTTCTCACGTACGTTTTTCATTTATTTGGATAATTAAATTAAATTAATTTTGATGGATAAATGCAAACGGGTTAATTAAAAGTATTTTGAATTATAAAATTCCGTACTAAAGGTAATTATTAATTAGCCCGTAGTTAAAAAAAGGATGCTTCACTCGCATTGTACGTGGGTGACCCCACCACTCTGCTGCCGCTGCTTTTTTCCGTTCCCGTGTGTGTATATATATATAAGGCGGTCGGATCCTTCCTCCAAAGAACCAGACCACCCATCTTCTCTTTCTATGCGCCCGCCCATTTATACCTCCTCGAGAATCCCAATCCGACACCGCCATGGTCGACGTTGACCGCCGGGTGACCGGCCTTGCCACGGCCCACGCCGCTGGACTTCGCCGTCTCTCCGCCCGTGCTGCCGCATCTGCGCCCGCCTCGCCTTCCTTCTCCGTCTCCCACCGCGGTGGTCTCCTCTCCTTCCGCCCCCTCGCCGAATCCATCCTCGCGCGCCTCCGCGCCGCCTCCATCCCCGTCCTATCCGGACTCTCCGACGCCGAGCTCGCCAGCCTCGAGGCTGACCTAGGATTCTCCTTTCCGCCGGACCTCCGAGCCCTTCTCTCCCTCGGCCTCCCATCGGCTCCAGGCTTCCCTGACTGGCGCTGTCCGGACGCCTCCCATCATCGTCGCTGCATCCTACTCCGCGCCGGCTTCGACCTCCCCCTAGCCGCCGCCTCCCTCCAAGTCGCCCGCGGCGCGCTCTGGCCGCGGTCGTGGGGTCCCCGCCCGGCGGACCCCGACAGGGCTCTCCGCCTAGCTCGCGCCGCCCTCCGACGCGCGCCGCTTCTCATCCACCTCTTCGACCGCTGCTACCTCCCCGCCACCCCTTGCCTCGCCGGCAACCCCGTCTTCTACGTCGACGAGCACAAAGTCTTCTGCTGCGGCCTTGACCTCGCCGACTTCTTTCAAAAGGAGCCCGCTTTTCGTATCGCCTCTGATTCGCGCGATCCGCTGTCTTATCCCATCCGATCCCTAAATCTCCCTCTTCCGCCGCCTCGTGCCCGGCGGAGCCTGGACGCCGTGTCCGGGAGGACACCGCGGTGGATCGAGTTTTGGAGCGACGCCGCCTCCAATCGCCGCCGGCGGAACTCCTCCTCTTCCTCCTCCTCCTCCTGCGGATCGGCTTCACCAGATCGGCTCGTGGAGATCCGATCTCCGAAGCAGCTACCCACCTGGGTCGACGGCTACCTGGACCAAGTCGGATCTGTGCTCCGGTCGGCCGGGTGGGACGACTCGGAAGTGAGCGAGATCGTCCTCGTTCCGGCGTCGGGAATGTTCGACAACGAGCACGAGGCGGAGACGGCGATCGACTTTGAGGCGGCAATGGACGCGCTGCTTGTGAAGGCGGATCACTGCTCCGACTCGCTGAGGCGAGCAGGGTGGAGCTCCGACGAAGTCTCCGAGGCTCTGGGATTCGACTTCCTGCAGCAGCGGCCGAGGGGGAAGAGGCAACCGACGAAGATACCGCCGGAGATCACCCTGAAGGCGGAGAAGCTAGCGAAGGCGGTGTCCAGATCGTGATGACGGTGTCCAGATCCACAACCCTTTTTTTCCCTACTTCCTTTTAACAAACTCCGGTATTTATACGGTAACGGGAAGCCGTATAAAGATGACGAGAGGAGATGTACATGTATAAATCATACTGCCCGTTTTAATATATAAGGTTTATATTTCATCATAAAATAATAAAAAAATAATTAATTATAATTTTTAAAAATTATATAATTGTAAGCTTCCATATTAATCACATAGTTATATTCACCCGCATTGTATCATTTTAATTGAGGAATTAAGATTTTCTAGAGAATTTTTTGAAAAAGAAAAAAAGAAAATAAATTTTAAGGGCCTAAATGAAAACCATCCATTTTATAATTAGACGTCGCGTGCGTGTGTGATAGTTAAATCTTAACAAAACAAAATGCACGGAGAAAGTGACAAATTATTCCAATCTTCCTTTTTGGCCCTGTAAATTATACTTTAAACCCTACGATAGCTACATTTTAGACGTCCAAACACTACACGTACGCCAAGAACATGAAAATCGAAATGGGAAAAAAATAATTAATTAAAGTATTCATAATCCTGTCACCACTAATTAATTAATTAATTAAATTAATTAATATCAATAATGTGAACAGATGTAATAGAGTAGGGCGCATAGAAAAGAAGGTGGGTAACGACACAACACACAACACGCGCGGTTTGCTGCCTTCGCTGTCACCCAAGTCGATTCCATCGTTGCTTTTAATTATTAGCCAATTTGTCCGAATGTGCTCTCATCTTTTTCAAATTCATCCAAAAAATTCTTTCATATATATATATATATATATATATATATATATATATATATATATATATATATATATATATATATATATATATATATAATATATGAAAAATGCTTTATCCATAAGATATTCTTTCAAATTATGGATTAAAATGGCAAAATTAAAAAGATTAATTTTTCTTAATTAATTAATTAATTAGCGAGGCAGGACGTCCTGGGCGTCAGCTTCTATCCGTCGTTAGTTCCCACTGTCTTTGAAGCCAACAAGAAGCAGACAAAGTAATGAAAAAGCTAACAACTATCATTGTGTACTGTGTCGTTAAGTTGGCCCCACGCCTGCCATTCGACTTTAATTTCTAGATAACTTATCTCATTGTTTGATTAACCCCGTTAATTAATTAACGATGTTATTTACAAAGAAGAATTGAGATAGACAAGAATTTCAAATTACATCAATATCTAAATTATCGTCTCAATTCGCTCCTCTGCTTTCGATCTTGCACGAGCGTTACAGAATTAACTACTTTAAGACTTTTACAGTGTTCGGGGAGGACCACTTCTTCGATCTCGATGAATATATTTTGGAGCATGATGACGGGGGATTGAGATAGATACAAAGTTCAAAAGGTATCCAATGGATCCCTCGAAATCTAGTGATCAAATTTTTATTATTATCACCTTCGTTGGATTACCCAATCTATCACGATAGAGAAGAACAAAGATTCCCTCCCCCCTTTTGAGATCAAATTTTATTATTATTATTTTTCTTCCTTAAATAGAATTCTATTCCTCTATCCGATGTTAATTATTATTATTATTATTATTATTATTATTATCACCCTAAGAGACTCATAAGAATATATATTATATTTTATCTTAATCAAAAGCTATATGTTTTTTAATACACCCAAAATATTTATAAAAAAATTTTATACTTATAATATTGTCAATCCTAAAATATGAAACTAAAAAGAATAATTAGAATACATATTTTTTATAAAAAATAATCAGAAAAAATTATTAATAAGCCTTAAAATTATTTTTAATGTAAAAATAAAAAAAATATTAAAATAATTTCATTTTAAATTTCACTAAAATTAGCTAGTAAAAATCAAATTCTTAATAAAATAATAAGATTTAACTCAAATTAAATACGTTAAAATTGATTCTTTTTTCTATTTCAATTTTTAATTTAAAAATGACACAGCTGTTCTTATACATAATATTCTATATTATTACTTCCTAAGTAAGGTTTGATGACTTTAAATCGTTCAATAATATTCATTTTATAGTTTTACGTTTCGCCCACAATTTTATAGCTATTGCAATATTAATCAAATATTGTAACATCTATAAAATCTTAATTATTATAATATTATAATAATTATGATTTTATAATTGTTATATCACAAACTTATCTTATTCAATAATATTCAAATTGTATTATTCACATTGTAACAACTAACTATTATAACTACGATAATAATTATAAAAACATAATTATAGCATTAAAAGATGAAGATGAAGACATCATTTTAGTGATCTCTTCGGGATGACATCATACATTATGAAAGAGGGTAAATCATACAAAACATTTACTCTAACATAGCTATCATTTGCATGGGGAAGATTAGACACCCAGCGATATATTTTCACACTCATTAAAAATTATCCTCAAGACCTATTATAACAAACATTCATACATATACCAATTAAGTCAATCCATAAAATATAATAATAATAATAATAATTTATACTACTATAATATTGTCTAATAATTATAATTTATAGTTACTATAATATTATAGCAGTTATAATTTTTTAAACGTTATAATATAATTTTATCATGTTTATACAACTGATAGATCAATCCAGAATCTAACACATGATAAAAAATAATAATATCAAATAAATAATTCATTGAATAGTTATATCATATTACAAGGGTTGACGAGATAGTTTTTTTTTTAAATTACAAAAAAATAGAGCCCCTTCCAATAAAATAAGGCATCCCTTTCATTTTTGTCATAAAGAAAACAAAAATCAATCTGTTTCCCATGTGAGGAAGAATCCACATGAAACCATTAAAGTCGGCAAGCAGTGCCATTAATGTTCCTCACATGGATACATCGCCGTGGTTGAACCATCAAAATGCTGAGTTCGTGTCTTCATTTAATGGCCACTTCGTGTCATTTTAACCATTCCAATAATAATAATAATAATAATAATAATAATAATAATAATAATAATAATAATAATAATTCGGCTATTTTAAAAATACAGAAATTAAAAGGAGGACAAGCGGGTCCCTCTGAGGTGTCAAAGCCAGAGTGGCCCACCTCAGCTTGACCTACCATGTACAAGTTCATTTATTACATCATACCTCGAGCAATTATCCAAAGGCTAAATGAATGCACTGATATCGACGAATGTTCAAATCGAATCTTTACAAATCAAAATGCACAAACTAAACGCAAGATCGACAATTCAAGCCGATCATCGATCAGGATAATTGAAATGAATCATTTATTGTATTCAACAAAACTCGCCAAATCATCGGCGCTCTTAATGGTTTCTGTCTCGCCCCTGAAATTAAACCATGTCACAATATAAAGAAGAAGCAGAGGATCACTTACGATACATACCACACAGAGATGACGAAGCAGCGTGTCCTGGATTGTGCAGACAGAATCACATATGCCATCCCTTGTCCTGCCTATCATCAACATTGACAAATCATAGGAGTGATACGAACATGGAGTAATTGCGAGAGTTTGGTTTGCTAATGAAACAGTGAATGGAAAGCTGTGGGCTCCCCATGTCTTAAGGCGCCCCTCCCTGCCAGGGAACAGTGACCCTACACTTCACCTGGGCTGTTCTTCATTTGTTCCTCCTTGAGATTGCAGTGGTTCAGGCAGGGATGGGGACCGGAGCAAGGTAAATGGGATCAGATCATGCTCGGAGAGCTGTCCGTCGCCATCAATCGGTATTAGCTTGAGCTTTGATCGACCGACGTTTGCCGTGCCATCGACGACTGATGTAGAGGTGGCAGTTCGATAGCTACCTTACAGAGCAATCAGCATGAATCGCGGAGCCTGAGCTAGTTAGGCACGCAAAGATTACGACTTTGATGCTCTGGTTAGGACCTGAGGCCAACATCGACCGTTATTTTGGCCTCGTCGTCCGAATCTGATCACGAGCGATATGTATCATGGATCGCTCCTTGTCGACTTAATGTTGGCCTATAAAATGAATGTTCTTTTGAGGTCGGGCTTCAACTAGACCAAACCAAGTTCGGTTCGATGGCAAACGTGCAGGGCTATAAACGAGTCAGACCGAGCCAAACTTTATGATATTCAAACTTATTTGATAAAATAACTGAGTCAAGCTAAGCCGAATCTAAATGAACCAAGTTGTTGAAATGGTTGTTTAAGCTTAGCTTGGCCTTTTTTTAATGAGTTTGAATTTAGTTTATTTAGATGTTATCGATGTCTCAATTCAAGTTCATTTGATTGTTTGAAACTTTTATATTTTTAAACTTGTTTAATTTGTTATGAGCTTGATAATACAAACTTATTTATTCATTTTGAAAGTTTTTTTTGAAAAAATTATTTTAATATGTTGATAAAAATTCATTAATGAACATGATTTACAAAGTTTGTTCGTGTACATTGTTCACGAACAGTTCACAATTTCTATTCATAAATATTAATAAGCTAAATACATATGTGTTCAAGTTTATTCATTTAATTTAACGAGTTATTCAAGCTTGTTTGACTGGTTATTAAGTTTGATAATGCAAACTTATTTATTCATTTTGATTTTTTTTAAATTTATTTACCATGTTGATAAAAAATCATTAATGAACATGATTCAGAAAGTTTGTTCGTGTACATTGTTCACGAACGAGCTAAACACATATGTGTTTAAGTTTGTTCATTTAGTTTACGAATTATTCAAGTTTGTTCATTTAATTGATCTCGTGTGTATTAAGGAACATAAACAATTCTTAACAAGTCGAACACTAAGTATGCTCATGAACGTTTGGTTCGTTTACAACACTACAAACTTGACCCCTGAGTTCTCCCTCGACCACACATTATCGACATTGACAATTGCCCATAGATCACGTAAACCAACTCATTGAATCAACATTGGCCCATAGAATAGATGTTTTTTTTAAGCCGGACTTAACTAGACCCACCGGATTCTCGCTCGACTCGCTCAAGATCCAACCCCATAAGCTACAATGCACATTGGTCTCAAGCTCCTTCTATCAAACCCATTTGACTAATGGTGGTTGCAAAAGCTTGCCTGCCATGAGTGAACCATTAAAATCATTAAGGGTTGGAAGACCTGTTCTGTCCCAATTCTTTGTTTCCCAATTGTTTCAGCCTTTAGGAGACCATGGCTACCACTACTGTTTAAAAAGATTTGGACTAATCTTCTTGGTTGGACTTGGATGTGGCAATTAATTAAAAGCCTAGTGATGGACCAGCCAGAGGAACACTTTGCTTCGTCAGAGTACTAAAAAAACAAAATAGCTAGGAGGAGCAAAAGGTGATGGCTTTAGCTCAATCAATAATTTGGTTGACAAAGACAGAGACAGGGCAGCAGAATAAGAAAGAAATCTAGTTTCCAATCAACAAAAATTGGAAAAATTCAGACAATTTTTAAACGTTTAACAAATATCCTACAGAAGATTTTACCAGTGCAAAATAAATAAATTTAGGAAATTCAATAAAGAAAGATGACAGATGCTAAAGCTACTAAGTATCTGTAGAGCCAATTTCTTAACAAAAAAATATTACCTCCTATTCCTATAGATGCATTTTAAAACAAAAAGCAAGAGAAGACTCTTGATCATAATAGGGAATCTTAGAGGACAAAATAGAGTGAAACAAAGGGATGATGTTAGTTAAACAAAGCTAAACTGGCTGTTGGAGAGATTAAGATGGATATGTTCTCGAAAGTTACCTAAATTTGTCTAGGTTACTATACACTAATCATGGATCAGACCACATTCAATAAACCTATCCACATCAATCAGACCAAATTCAAGTAACCTATCCATATCTGATGCATCTATCTAATACATGTTCCACCTTTACATCCAGCTAATAAAAATGGCATGCAAAACATTTAAAGATGAAATTTTCGGATTTTTCAAAATAAAAATATTATTTAAATTCAAATTTCCAACAGTATTTTCTTGAGCAACTATATTAATTCTAATAAAAGATATCGTCTCTGTGAATGATTTATCTGCTTTTATCTGATCCCAAAATTCAATTATTTTAATTTTTTAAAGCCGTATTAGAAAAACATAATGTTCTTGGTTGGATAGTAAAATAGTATTCAAGGTACTAATTTATCCAATCACTGTTAAAAAGAAAAATAGTATCTATCAATTTAACTATGGCAAATACAAAGTATCATTGTTGACATTGTTGTCAAAATTATAGACCATTATCAGAAAAAGGGAGCTATTTACTGATCCAATTTCTGTATGAGTATATAACTGGCATAAGATTCCGTTGGCCTACCATGTATTAGACAAAATTGTAATTGTACAGAGACAATACCTGTTTCTTCTGAAATTCTTGGTTTATTTCTTTAAGTTTTGCTACTTCTGTTTGCAACTCCATTGTATTAAGCGGTAAGCTTGATTAAAGATCATACAAAATTAAATAGTGAGAAAACCAAATCAAAACCTAGAATCATTAGTTGTTAACTTAGGCAATAGTGAATAAGAAACACAAAAACTCAGCCATGAAAGGCTTAATCTAAGTTTGACTAGAATTTAATTCAATAACTTTCCTAAACAAAGTTATTCATGTTGATGTAGATGAAATTGAGATTCCTCTCAGCACCATGAAACTTCAGTTGGTTCTTTATTTTCCTTTTATAATTTTATTAGTCATTTGGAATAGTCTATGTCTTTCATATTAATACGTAAAAGGAAACGAAATCTTCAAATATCAACAACTTGAAAAGAGTCTTACCTAATTCTTAAAACTTCCTAGGGAGGTGGCTGTTTACGATTAGTTTATCATTCAGTTATTCGTGTTTCTTATTTGGGATACCATTACCAATCTCCCTATCTTGAAATTGTCCAATTTTTCAGTCAGTAGTATAAGTTTTATACCAAGACAGTATCATACTTAGTATTTAACCCAACCCCTGTATTTGGCCATTGTCTATATAGTTTTATAACCTCCTTAGTTATCCTTAGCAAATCCATCTATTAGAATTTTGGGATTATAATTGTAATTAAAAATTTCTAATGTCATCAATTAAATCAGTCACAATTTAATGTGATCAAATTTATGATTAAGGAATATGACTTAAGGGTTTAATTATTAAGAATATATTAATGTGGATACTATGTGCAATTTCTAATTTGTTGAGGGGCCAAATTAGAAATATGCAACTTAGGCTTTTATAAATAAGGGTTATGGTCCAATGATATTTTTGTTGTATTTCCTCATCAACAAGACTCTCTGGATACTAAGGAAAATCTGTAAATTGAAGATCTTGCCCAGAATCGACTGCATACTATGGATTCTGGTACACTTCCGTAATTTTGTCTATCCAATTTATAATTTCTTAAAAATTGAATAGAATGCATAAGATTTGCATTTAGACTTCTCAATCCATTTTTCTATCCATTGGTATCGGAGTCTCCTATTCTAAATTCTTAGGAAATAATTTTAGGTACAAAGTTTTATCTTTGTGTAATTTCGGTTTTGGTTCATGATATATCATGTTGCGATTTTATTTTATCATCGCAATTTTCGGCACTGTTCTGTGTCGCAACCAGCTGAAAAAAATTTGCGACGGCATCGCAACTTCCACCGGAGAAGGGAAAGCGTCACGGGAGGTTGCTTACAACTGGTTTCCTGGGTCGGCGACGATGTCCAAGATGGCAAGCAACACGCTAAACGCCACTTCTCGCGTTTTCTGCTCATCGCGAGTGAGCGCAAGTGACCAACAGTGGGTCACCGATGACAACGTCATGCTGGAGGTAGTTTTCCGGGGCAGGATAAGACGTTACAGTTGGCTAGCGAGTTAGCTGTGGCTTCCTCTCGCTGTTTCTGTGCAAGCAGACACCAACGACAAAAGTGACCGACGTTCCGACAATGGAAAGGGTCGGCGACTACTCCGATATGTCGTCGGTTGGCTGTCGTGGTCGGCAACCGCGGTTGTGGCAGTTCGTGCGGCGTGGAGGCGTGCGGTGAAGAAGACGCAGAGATGATGTACAGTTGTATCGTTTCGAAAGTTACGTGGTTTCAGAAAATAACGTGGTTTCCAATAAGGGATTAAAAAAAACACGTTATGTTGCGTGGTTTGGAGAGGAAACGAACCCACGTTTGTTTACAATTATATAGGTAAAATAATTGCCCTTATTTTATCCCCTTTAAAGATAATCCATTAAATTTATTATTTGGATAAAATAATCAAAATTATTTTAAAATATAATTTAATTAGACTATAAGGGTTCTATTAATATCTCTTATTTTAAATTAAATTAAATTTGAATTATATGCCACCAAAGTGACCTCTATTATTTGAATTTGATTTTATTTAAAATATTGAAATATTATTGAGGTATTAAATAAAGTGTAAATGTGTATATTTATGTGAGTATTAATCGACCCAAAAGAAGATTTATACTTAACAAATTATACAATTACTTGTGATAATAAACACGTAATAATTATCAAGTTTTATTTGTTATGTTTCATGCATATAATAAATTGATCCAAAGATAAGTTTATTATTTATCATGTATTATTGTTAGTGTTTGATTATTATATCAAGAGTACCACTTGCAAATAATATTACTGATCAAAGACTTGATATTATTGTTGCACTAGATATCTTTAGATGGGATTTACCATTTGTTTAAATTGATTCAAAATGAGCATGTTATTTATGTTATAATTCTTGTGTTTCTCTTTTCAAACAAGTATTGCTACTATTTCTGCTAACTTAAGTTCAATGTCGATCCTTAATGATACAAATGTTAAGGATTGAAAGGAGAACATTTTAATTGTTCTTGGCTGCATGGATCTAGATCTTGCACTTAGGACAGAGCAACCCACTGCTCCTACAAATACTAGTTCCTCTGAACTGAGGGCTAAATATGAGAAATGGGATCGCTCTAACCGCATAAGTCTTATGATCATCAAGCGCGGCATACCTGAGGCTTTTAGGGGCGCGGTGTCTAATAGTGTCACCAAAGTTAAGGAATATCTCGATGAGATTGAAAAGCGCTTTGCCAAAAGCGATAAGGCGGAAACAAGCACAATTCTGAAGAGCTTGATTTCCATGAAGTATAAAGGCAAGAGAAATATTCGGGAATATATCATGGAAATGTCCCACCTTGCATCAAAATTGAAGACACTTAATCTTGAATTGTCGGATGACATGCTTGTGCATTTAGTATTTATTTCTCTTCCGAACCAGTTTAGTCAGTTTCAAATCAATTATAACTGTCAAAGGGAGAAATGGACGTTTAATGAGCTCATTTCATACCGTGTTCAAGAGGAAGAGAGGTTGAAGCAAATCAAGGCTGAAAGTGCTTATTTGGCAAGCACCCCTAAAGATAAGGGCAAGAAAAGAAAGAATGAGGCTACTAAAGGTCCTTATGTGAAGAAACAAAAGTAGGATACTGACAAGAAAGGTTGTTTCTTCTGTAACAAGTTTGATCATGTCAAGAAACAATGTCCTAAGTACCATGAATGGCGTGCGAAAAAGGGTACATTTTTCAATTTGGTTTGTTCTGAAGTAAATTTAGCTTCAATACTTCGAAACACTTGGTGGTTAGATAGTGCTACTACTAACATCAGTGTTTCTATGCAAGGTTGTCTGAGCTACCGAAAGCCAACTGATGCTGAAAGATGCATTTATGTGGGTGATGGCAAGTTGGTTGAGGTGGAAGCAATAGGGCATTTTAGATTGTTGTTAAACACTAGTTATTATTTAGACTTAATAGATACTTTTGTTGTACCGTCATTTAGACGAAATTTGGTTTCTGTTTCTCATTTGGACAAATTAGGTTACTGTTGTTCGTTTTAAAACGGCCAATTTAGTTTATCTATTCATTTTATTGTTGTTGAAATTGGTTCACTTATAATTTATGACAATCTATATATGCTTGATATAAATGCTTCTTATACTGAAACCCTAAATGTGGAATCACATGGTCCTAAGCGTAAATTTAATAATGAAAATTCAGGGACTTATGGCACAAATGTTTAGGACGCATCTCTAGAAATAGGGTTGAACGACTTATATCGGATGGAATTTTACACTCCATTGATTTTACAAACCTAAATGTTTGTGTTGAATGCATTAAGGGCAAACAGACCAAAAGAAAGAAAGATGGTGCATATAGAGATACAGAAGTATTGGAATTGATACATACAGATGTTTGTGGACCATTTCCAACACCTTCTTGGAATGGTCAACAATATTTTGTATCATTCATTGATGATTATTCTCAATATGCATACCTATTTCTTATTTATGAGAAGGTTCAAACATTGGACGTTTTCAAATCATTTAAGGTTGAAGTTGAGAACCAACTAGACAAAAGAATTAAGAAAGTTAGATCTGATCATGGTGGTGATTACTACGGTAGATATGACGGTTCAGGTGAGCAACATCCAGGACCTTTGCTCAATACCTAGAGGAGTGTGGAATTGTCCCACAGTACACCATGTCAGGCTCACCAAGCATAAATGGTGTAGCTGAACGACGTAATCGAACTCTTAAGGATATGGTAAGGAGTATGATTAGTCATTCAACCTTACTAATGTCACTCTAGGGAGAAGCATTAAAGACAGCAGCTTACATTCTAAATCGAGTACCCACTACAGCTACTAAAACACCTTTTGAGCTTTGGACAAGGCGAAAGCCAAGTCTCAAACATTTTCATATTTGGGAATGTCCAGCTGAGGCTAGGCCGTAAAGGCCACATGAAAATAAACTGGACTGCAGAACTGTGAGTAGCTACTTTATTGGATATTCTAGGTGATCACAGGGCTATAAGTTTTATGATCCCAAAGTAAAGACCATCTTTGAGACGGGAACCACAACGTTCTTTGAGGATATTGAGTTTGGGGGAAAGAATAAAGTAACAGATCTTGTTTTTGAGGAGGAATGTATTCCCACTACTCTTCAAGAGGAAATGGTTTATATCCCTATGATTGCTTCTGATAATAATTAGGATTTTATTTCTGTCGGTGATCAAGATGCAATACAAGAACAACAAGACATTGTTAATCAACTCCCAGAAGGACAAACTCAACAACCTCAAAAATCAATGTATGTAGAACAAGTGGCTTTACAAAGGTCCACTAGAGAAAGGAGGAGTGCTATTTCGGATGATTACATAGTACTACATCAAGAACATGAGGAAAATGATGGTATGGCGAAGGATGATCCAATCAACTTTCGTCAAGCCATGCAAGATTCAAATTCTCAAAAGTGGATTGAGGCAATGAATGAGGAGTATAAGTCAATGCAAGACAATAATGTTTGGGAACTTGTCATATTGCCAGAAGGTGTGAAACCCATTGGTTGTAAGTGGATTTTTAAAATCAAACGGGATTCAAATGGTAATGTGGAAAGGTATAAAGCACGTCTTGTAGCTAAAGGCTATACTAAAAAATATGGGATTGACTTAAGGAGACCTATTCTCCAGTTTCAACGAAGGACTCCTTAAGGACGATCATGGCACTTGTCGCACACTTCAATATGGAACTCCATCAGATGGATGTCAAGACAACTTTTCTCAATGGAGACATTGAGGAAACAATCTATATGATGCAACCAGAATACTTTATATCAAGAGATCCAAAGAATATGGTTTGCAAACTTAAGAAGTCCATCTATGGGTTAGAACAAGCATCTCGTCAATGGTACCACAAATTTCATCAAATAATAATCTCATTTGGTTTTGAGGTGAATGTGATAGATGATTATGTGTATCATAAGTTTAGTGGGAGTAAGCATATCATCCTGGTTCTATATGTTGATGACATTTTGCTTGCCATAAATGATATAGGTATGTTAAACGATATCAAGAAATTTCCATTTAGATATTCTAAAATGAAAGATCTTGGTAACGCATCTTTTGTATTACGAATCCAAATACACCAAGATTGTTCTCGAGGTATTCTTGGATTATTGCAAAAGAACTATATCGATAAGGTGCTTAAAAGATTTGGCATGCAAGATTGCAAACCAGGTAACACCCTAGTCGCTAAAGAAGACAAGTTTAGTCTTAAACAATGCCCTAAAGGAAGCCTCGAGACTCAAGAAATGCAAAAGATTCCCTATGCTTCGACTGTAGAAAGTTTTATGTATGCTCAAGTTTGTACGCGTCCGGATATTGCATACATTGTTGGAGTGTTGGATAGATATTTAAGCAACCTAGGAATGGATCATTGGAAAGCAGCAAAGAGGGTAATGAGATGTTTAAAGAGAACTAATGATTACATGCTCACATATAAGAGGTCAGATATTCTTAAGATCATGGGATATTCTGACTCTGATTTTGCAGGATGCCAAGATAGCATGAGATCCACTTTAGGCTATGTTTATAAGAGGTCAGATACTCTTAAGATCATGGGATATTCTGACTCTGATTTTGCGGGATGCCAAGATAGCATGAGATCCACATTAGGCTATGTTTTTATGTTGGCCGGCGGAGCTATCTCTTGGAGAAGTGCCAAACAGGCACTAACAGCTTCTTCAACCATGGCGGCAGAGTTTATAACATGTTACGAGACATCTAATCATGGAATATGGCTAAAAATTTTGTCACTGGGTTGCTTATTTTGGGAAGGGTTGAAAGACCACTGAAGTTATTTTGTGGCAATAGATCGGATGCATTGTATTCTAACAATAATACGAGCTCAACAAAATCGAAGCACATCGATATCAAGTTCCTTATTGTTAAAGAAGAGTACGAAGTGGACAGTCGATAGAACACATAAGCACAAACTCCATGATAGCAGATCCTTTTACAAAGGGTTTACCACCCAATGTCTTCTATGAGCATACCACTCATATGGGAGTTATTCAATTTGGTGAAATCTAGATCTAGTGGGAGTTTGTACTATATATTGTTGGTGCGGTTAGCACTAACGGTCTAACTCAAGTTTTGATGAATGACAAAGTAGGTTAAGTTAGTTTCATATTGATCTAAACACTTTGACGAAGTGTGCAAGAGAAGTCCAGCTAGGTCAACGGATCGACCTGATAGCTGGCAAGAAGCCCAGACTAGTCGATGGGCTGATCGGATGTTTGGCACGAAGTCCAGCTAGGTCAACGGGTCGACCTGATAGCTGGCAAGAAGTCCAGACGGATCGACGGTTTGACCTAACGTCTGACACGAAGTCCAGCTAGGTCGATGGGCTGACCTGATAGCTGGCGCGAAGTCCAGACGGGTCGAAGGACTGACCGGACTTCTGGCACGAAGTCCAGACGGGTCGAAGGGCTGATCGGACGTCTGGCAGGTAAGGTAAGTCACTGGAGGGGAGTGACTGTGAGGACGCGTTCCCGAGAAGGGAACATTAGGCGTCGATCCAACTTAGATCCATTTCGGAAATCTAAGTTGAGATCGTGACTAGATTCTGATCTCGAGGAGACGGGATCTAATTACTGTTTTAATTACTATTATAACTTTACTATGCTAACACTTTGTTTTGCACGATAGTTTTGCATTTTGTCTCGGACTAATGCTTTTTGCAGGTTGTTGAAAAAACAAAGGTCCGAGCGCCCGGGATGCAAAGTTTATCCCCTCGCCGCGTCGCCACGTGGAGCTTCATGTTTGGACGAGCTACGTCACACTCCAAGCGCCCGAAGGGGATCCGGGCGCCCGGAGGCTCCTATATAAGGAGGATGCACCCTGGAGCAAAGAACAACGAACAACAAGATCTTCCAACACTTGCTCTGTCGTGCTGTGCTCCTGCGACGCTGCGAAGCTCCTCCGAAAACGCGCTTCTTTTTCATTCCTTATTGTTGTCGGTATTCTTCCTTTAAAGCAATTGTAATTTAACTTATAATATTTCGAATTGTTAGTGGATTGGCCAACGAAAGCACTCAACGAGTGAGGGCCTTGGAGTAAGAGTCGACCAAGACTCCGAACCAAGTAAAAAATTACTTGTGTTAGCGTTGCTTTAATTTTATTTCTTTCGCTACGTACTCGATCTTCTTTTTGACTTTTTAAATCGATATTCACCCCCCCCCCCCCCCCCCTCCTCCCTCTATCGACTTTCACGATCCAACATATATGTCTTCTATAAAGTTTGGTTATGTTGGTGAAACTTATGTATTTAAAGATTTTCTGATCAGATATAAAGTTCAATATTTACTTTACTACACTTTGTAAATTAAGTTAAAGTTTTGATCTCACTTTGGTTAAAGAGGTCCAGTTAAAAATTGACATGAATAGATCACCTTGCATGTAATTTTCATGCCACATATTCATAATTGATCTATGTCATTTGATTATATTGATCTACGTGACCATTGATGGTTTAGTTGTGAAAGATACAACGAAAATTACATTGATCCTATGTCTATATAATTAATGGATAAGATTGTTAAGGAAGCCCTATGGCTATGATGACAAAAGTTATGAGCTTATTAAGGTTAACATTTATAAGTTTACACATATGACCCAGTAGGAGATTATTAGAATTTTGGGGTTATAATTGTAATTATAAATGTCTAATGTCATCAATTAAATAAGTCATAATTTAATGTGATCAAATTTATGATTAAGGAATATGAGTTAAGGGTTTAATTGTTATGAATATATTAATGTGGATACCATGTGCAATTTCTAATTTGTTGAGGGGACAAATTAGAAATATATAGTCTTAGGCTTCTATAAATAAGGGTTATGTCCCAGTTTGCATATGATGTTTTTGTTCTGTTTCCTCATAAACAAAACTCTCCGGATACTAAGGAAAATTTGCAAATTAAAGATCTTGCCCAGAATTGACTGCGTATTAGGAATTCTGGTATGCTTTCGTAATTTTATCTATCCAATTTATAATTTCTTAAGAATTGAATAGAATGCATAAGATTTGCATTGAGACTCGAAACCCTTGGTGGTTAGACTCTGGTGCTATTATCAACATCAGTGTTTCAATGCAGGGTTGTCTGAGCTATCGAAAGCCAACTGATGCTGAAAGATGCATTTATGTGGGTGATGGCAAGTCGGTTGAGGTGGAAGTAATAGGGGATTTTAGATTGTTGTTAAACACTGGTTATTATTTAGACCTAATAGATACTTTTGTTTCCTTATCGACAAAACTCTCTGGATACTAAGGAAAATCTGCAAATTGAAGATCTTACCCAGAATCGACTGCATACTATGGATTCTTGTACCCTTTTGTAATTTTGTCTATCCAATCTATAATTTCTTAAGAATTGAATAAATGCATAAGATTTGCATTGAGACTCGAAACCCTTGGTGGTTAGACTCTGGTGCTACTATCAACATCAGTGTTTCAATGTAGGGTTGCCTGAGCTATCGAAAGCCAACTGATGCTGAAAGATGCATTTATGTGGGTGATGGCAAGCCGGTTGAGGTGGAAGTAATAGGGTATTTTAGATTGTTGTTAAACACTAGTTATTATTTAGACTTAATAGATACTTTTGTTTCCTTATTGACAAAACTCTCTAGATACTAAGGAAAATCTGCAAATTGAAGATCTTACCCAGAATCGACTGCATACTATGGATTCTTGTACCCTTTTGTAATTTTGTCTATCCAATCTATAATTTCTTAAGAATTGAATAAATGCATAAGATTTGCATTGAGACTTCTCAATCCATTTTTCTATCACCATCAACATCATAAAACCCTATTTATCCCCATTATTTGAGGTTTGTTACATAACTCTATTTTTCCCAACTATTTGGAGTTTGTTACTTGGATTTTGTTCCTCCATTGAGCTATAAAAAGACTATATCACTCTAATTCTCAAAGGAGACAAAAGAATATCATCATTTTAGATACGAGATAGAGAGTTTGCATTACATATAGTTCAATAAGAAAGTGCAGTGGATAGCAAACCTGCTTCCTGGCGCGCGAACTAGTAGCTGACTCTCTGTTCTTAATCCTCCTCCTCTGTCTTCTCTCAAACACCTTCTCCACAGCACATAGTTCACTGGAGAGGCGATTGTAACTGTAACTGCTCCTGCATCCAAAGCAACAGCTCCAGATATCAATCCACTACTCATCCTTGCTTTGCCAAGCCTGCAAGGACACCCCTTCAGATTGCCTGCGGACTCCCTAAATCAACCACACCGTCATCACCAAATTAGCTGCGGCACCTTTAGCAATCTGGTGGCTGACAAAAGCATCTATACTGCCTCGGCCAACCGCGAAAACCCAAGAGAGAAACCGGCGGCATTGCTCACAACAGGAAGATTGCCGAAGTGCACATTGCCGATCGTTTTTGTACGGTTGCTGCTGCTATTGATGGCATCACCCATAAGCCTCGGCGGCAGGATGGCAGCTGGTTCCTCTTTGATCACACCAGCATGACTAGGAACTCCTCCAAGGTGATCTCCCCCATGCCGATGTTGATGTTGTTGCTGCGGCACAACAGCGGCAGCAGGAGCCGCCGCGGCTTGGGCTGGATAGAGGAGGTTCCGCCAGACCTCCTCTGGATCCCGAGAGAGAGTAAAGGATCCCTGCCGCTGGAGGCCGGCATTTCCGACGCCAGGTGCAGTCGTGCCCTCCATCGCCTGGCTCTCCTCCGCGGTCCAGATGTCCTTCAGCAGGTCGTCCAGGTTCATCGAGCCGAAGTCCTTCTTAACTCCCCCCAACGAACTCTGGAACTCCTAGAACGTCAGCGGGTACATTGACATCTATCGGGCCAAACTACTTCCTCCTCCACCACCGCCGTCCTTCGCCTCTCCTCCTCCTCCTCCTCCTCCCATGACGATATGCTTGTCAAAGTCCATTCTCGCTCATATCCTTCCCAAAGCCTCTTCTCCTCCACCTCTAATCACAAAAACCTTCCAAACCCCCGCAAAATTTCGAAAACCTACCATTATCGATCCCTCAGATCGCATCAAATCATCACCATCGAACAACAAAACCCTCAAAATCTAAGCAAAAATAAAAAATATAAAACACTACAAATGCACCCTAACAAACGAACAAGAGATACTCCAATCACCAAACCGAAGCTTTCCCCGCAAAATGCTCGCGGTGGAAGAAGACTCATCGCGTAGTCGTCGAACTCTCTGCCTGCTAATTAATTGCGTGTGCAGGTAGGTTCTTCTCGACACGTGTCGAGTAAGTGCCCGCGGAACTGAAACATTTGCTTCGCCGGAGCAGATAGCTGTGCTTATTGGAAGGCAAAATGGACCCCAACGACTTGATCGATTAAAATACCGGGTGCAGGAATTGGGCGACGAGAAGCTCGATGGGAAAAGAGGGCGAGGGCTCTCGTTCGACGCAGACGGATGATGGTGCCTGCTAATCGTATGAGAAGGTGCAACATGGGAGGATCCAAGCCATTCTTCCCCAACAAAATTTGTATTGGATTTATTTATCAATTTATTTATTTTGTTTTATTTTCTTAAAAAAGTTAAATAATACTGCAACAACAGTACAATCGTATCTGACCATATGAGTACATCAACAGTGGTTGATAGAATCTTCGGTTTTTATAATTCTTATTTTAAAATTAAAAGTACGAGTTTTAGTCTTAAATTAAAAATTAATATTTATGTACTTAATAAATTTATAATTTTATATAATTATCATTCCACTTTTACCTAATTTCTCTCCTCATTCACATCTCTTCTCAAATTATTTATAAAATTTTAATTATATTTTATTATAAATATTTATTTGTAAGTAATATTTTATATTTTTATATCATTTACATTTCTAGAACTTTTTTATATATATCTTGATATATTTATATAAATTTTATCATATTTATATTTATATTTTATTTGATCCTGTCTGAGCGATGAGTCGATAGACGTTGGGGATGTGGCGCTCTCTGTTATCTCCGCCTGACGACGTGGACCTCCGGTGAGCCTGCAACAAAGCCGAGCCGGGAAGGGGTTCCCGGCGATGATCCTCCGACGCTCAAGTTAGGCAATGGCAAGATGAAATAGAAGCAGAGCAACGAGACCAAGAACTACTGTAGATGAGAATGCATACCTCCGCCAAAGGTTGAGGGCCCTTATATAGGGCTTCGCGAGGGCGCGTGCACGCTCTCCAAGGCGTGCACGCCCCTCAAGGCATACCTAGAAATGGTCGTGCCAGAAAAGTGCACCTGAAGCTATACCTCAATTGTCCGAGCATATCCTTGACGTGACAGTGGAAACTTCCACAGTACGATCCTCTGTCCGGTCCGGCCGCCGACCATGCTATTTGTCGGCGGCGTGTGTCTCGAGAAGGATATCTTCGGTTGTCCCCGTTGTCTTCTTCCGCATCTTTTGTCTGCTACCGTGCCAAGCGGGAAAGCCGCTCGGCCATGCTGACGTTCGGGGGGGGCGCATACCGGACCGAGCGGGTAGTCCGCTCGACCCTATACTCGGACAAAATGTGGACTTCATTGTTCCTCGGCTATGCCGAGCAGATCAGACGCTCGGCGTATCACCCATCATATGCGAACTCATGAGCGTCGAAAGCTCGACCCGCGGTCGGACTATCTCTGCGCCGATTGGGCGCTACCTAAGTTTGATCCCCAATTGGCCAGGTGATCTTTCGCTCGACCACCCGCATGAGTTGACTACCTTGACCACCTTCCACGTGTCCTCGATAATTCCCCATACGGGACCCCACTCTTGTTGGATCGTGAAACGTCGATAGAGGGGGGTGAATATCGATTCGAAAAACAACGAGTATAAACGCAGCGGAATAAGAAAATTGAACACAGTGGATTTACTTCGTTCGGAGCCTGTGACAACTCCTACTCGAAGACCCGTACTCCGTGAGTACTTTCGTTGGGTAATTCACTAGCAATTCGAAATATAGATTACAAGTTAAGTACAATATTTCTAATAAGGAAAAATTACCGACAATAAAAAGACTTAGAACAGAAAGGAAAAACTTGTCGGAGATCGCAGCACAACAGGAGCACAAGGAAGCAGATTCTTCGTTTTGAGAGTTGTCTCCTTGAAGCTTGCTCACCCCCTCCTTTTATAGCCCTTTGGAGGGGTCTCCAGAGCTTATCAGATCTCAAAAATTCGGATCAGATGAGGAGAGTTCGAATCTGGCTGATCCGAGTCGTCTCCAACTACTTGTTTGACACAGTCATCTTCCGAAGGTCATAACTTTTGACTCCGAACTCGGAATCAAGCTCTGTCAGTTGCTACGCGTGCAGAATTTGAAGCTCTACATTTGTATCTACAAAATAGAGTTAGAAAAATATATTTATAGACATTTTATATAGATTTATGAGTTAGGTCCTGTCTTCCCGAGACCAGAACCTAGTCAGGGTCTCAATTTAGGGATCCAAAATGGACCTAAACTGGACCGACACCTACTGTCCCTTAACTGGGATGCGTCCTCACAGTCACTCTCCTCTAGTGACTTACCTTTACTTACCTGCCAGACGTTCGGTCAGTCCTTCAACCCATCTGGACTTTGTGCCAGCTATCCGGTCAGCCCGTCGACCTAGCTGGACTTCGTGCCAAGCATCCGGTCAGGCCGTCGACCCGCTTGGACTTCATGCCAACTATCTGGTCAGCCCGTCTACCTAGGCGGTCAGCCGTCAACCCGCTTGGACTTCGTGCCAGACATCCGGTCAGCCCATCGACTTGTCTGGACTTAGCCTGCATACTCGATCAAAGCATTAGATAACGACAAACCTAACTTAACCTATTTGTCATTCATCAAAACTTGGGTTAAATCGTTAGTGCTAACCGCACAAACAATCTCCCACTTTTTGATGGAATGACAACCTGGTTAAGTTAGTGAAAACATATGCAAGAAAAAACAAGTAACAACATGCATTTATGTGGTTTTTAAGTTAGTTTGTATTTTCAGTTTGGTTTAGCTAACTTAACCACCTAACCCTCCCCCTTTCACATTCATCAAAAGTAAGCATGGATTAAGTAAGCATAAATACAAATCTCAGAAAAAGTAAGAAATAATGTCAAGTTAATCTGGGGGAGTTTAAAACATAGATTATTTTGCTTTTATTTCTTAAATATTTGAAAAAAAATTAAGTCTTGAAAGATAGCTGATTTATAACTTTGTAATTTTGAAAGATAGCTAATTTTTCAAGTATAGTTTTTAAGGTCAAAATTAAAAATTCAAGTTTTCAAACATAAGTTTTCAAAATCAAAATTCCAAAACTAAGTTTGAAAAATCTATTTTTCAAAACTGATTGAAATTTATTTTTCAACACTAAGTTTGTAAAAGATTCAATTTTCAAAATTAAGGAAAATGATTTTGAGAAGCTTAGTTTGTAAACTTAAGTTTTGAAAAATCTAATTTCCACAATTTTCAATAACAAAGCAATTTTTAAAACTAATTTTTGTAAAATTTAACTTTCAAATCAAATTGTCAAAATTAAGTAAAATCAAATTTTAAGAACTAGATTTTTAAATTCAATTTTCAAAACTAAGTTAAATCTAATTTTCAAAATCAATTTTCAATAAAAAGTAAAACTCAATTCTTAAAAACAACTTAGTTTTATAAGAGTTAGTTTTCAATAATAGGTTTAAGAAATTTTTAAGAAAACATTTTTCAAACATAAATTTTAAAATATTTTAAATAAAGGGAAAATTTTAATTAATTCCTCCCTGAACCTGACATAAAATTTTGAAAATATTTGCTAAAAATATTCAAAGTAGAATTTTTTTTTAAAAAAAAAATTGAGGTAGAATTTTCTAGAGAGATTTTAAAGAGAAGATTTAAAAATAACACTTAAGGAGATAATTAAAAAATAAACCTCCCCCTGAATTTGATACTCCTTTAATTTATTAATCCTCCTTTTTTATTACTCCCACTTAATATAATGCTAAGGTTTGAGTGTGTTAAATTTCAAGCCCTAACACATTTGTCTACCTAAATGTTCTAGGGGATTTGGTAACACTTATATTATTTACATATTTATCTCTGTATCCTTGATATAATTGTTTATTTGAATTTGATTAATCAATAATTAATATTAGATTTAGGCGCTTAAGCTTCCGTTTAAGGTTTAATAAGATAAACTTTATTAAATCAAAAACAGTTGGCCATTATCAATAATTTATTGATTAATTTTTACTTGATTTAATAATTTAATACTTAATAAAATAATTTAAATTTCATATTAATTGATTGAGTTGATCAATGAAAGTGTTAGTTATAATTATTTTTTTTGTTTACTTCCTTTTAAGTGGGATTAATTTAGTTTGAAGTTAGCATGAAGTTAAAATTATTAGACACAATTAAGTAAGGTTTAATTCAAGTCAATTTTAGTTCTCAAATGAAGTTAAATTTAAATAATTAAGTTCTACTTATTAATTACATAATTAAGTTTAAAGTTAAAGTTAACGGAATTTAAGTTTTTAAGTTAGGTGTCTAAGTTTTAAATGAATTTAAAAGAATTATTATTATTATTCAATTTTAGTTCTCAAATGAAGTTAAATTTAAATAATTAAGTTCTACTTATTAATTACATAATTAAGTTTAAAGTTAAAGTTAACGGAATTTAAGTTTTTAAGTTAGGTGTCTAAGTTTTAAATGAATTTAAAAGAATTATTATTATTATTATTTTTAAGGGATTTCTAACAGGATTTCTAAAACAGTGTTTAAAAGGATTTTAAAATGATTTTTATAATTATTTAATGGCAATTAACATACGTTCAATTCAGTTTTGATTTTAGATTTAAATTAATATCAGTGATTAATTTAAGTTTAAGTTAAATTTTTTAATTTTAATTGTAATTTCAATATTAAGTTTTAATTTAAGTTTTAATTTTCAGTTAGGTTAAATTAAGTTTAAAAATAATTTTAAGATTAAAATAATATCTAAGGTAAAAAAAGTTTAAATTATAAATAATAATTTTTAAAGTTTAAATAATCAATAAGAATAATTTTTTTTTTAAGTTAACAAAATTTTATTAAAGTGAAAAATAATATTAAGAAGAATTTTCCAAAATGATTTATAAAAGATTTAATTTTAAAAAGACTTCTTTTTTTTTAAACTGTTTTTTGAAAGAGTTTAAAAGTAATTTTTAAATAATTTTTAAAAAGGTTTTTAAAAGAATTTTTAAATAGTTTTTAAATAATTTTTAAAATAATTTTTAAATGATTTTTAAAAGAGTTTTTTAAAAAAAATTAAAATAATTTTTAAAAGAGTTTTTTAAAATAATTTTTAAAAGAGTTTTAAAATAATTTTTAAAAAAAAATTAAAATAATTTTTAAAAGAGTTTTTAAATAATTTTTAGAAACATTTTTTAAAATAATTTTTAAAAGGATTTTTAAAAGAGTTTTTAAATAATTTTTAAAAGTGTTTTTTAATAATTTTTAGAAACAATTTTTAAAATAAATTTTAAAAGGATTTTTAAAAGAGTTTTTAAATAATTTTTAAAAGAGTTTTAAAATAATTTTTAAAATGATTTTTAAAAGAGTTTTTAAATAATTTTTAAAATAATTTTTCAATAATTTCAAAAGAGTTTTTAAAAGAATTTTTAGATAATTTTTTAAAATAATTTTAAAAGAGTTTTTTTTAAATAATTTATAAGAGTTTTTAAAATGATTTTTAAAATAATTTATTTTTAAAATAATTTTTGAAAGGATTTTTAAAAGTATTTTTAAAAATAATTTTTAAAAGGATTTTTAAAAATAATTTTTAAAAGGATTTTTAAAAGGATTTTCAAAATAGTTTTTTTAAAAAGATTTTTTAAATAATTTTTAAATAGTTTTTAAAAGTATTTTTAAAAGGACTTTTTAAATAGTTTTTTTAAAAAAAAATCTTTTTAAAATAATTTTTAAAATAGTTTTTAAAAGTATTTTTAAAAGGATTTTTAAAATAGTTTTTAAAAGTATTTTTAAAATAGTTTTTAAAAGTATTTTTAAAAGGATTTTTAAAATAGTTTTTTTTAAAAAAAAATTAAAATAATTTTTAAAATAGTTTTTAAAAGGATTTTTAAAATAGTTTTTTAAAAAGATTTTTAAAATAATTTCAAAAATAGTTTTTAAAAGGATTTTTAAAAGCATTGTTAAATAATTTTAAAAAGGATTTTTAAAATAATTTTAAAAAAAAATTTTAAAACAATTTTTAAAATATTTTTTAAAAATAATTTTTAAAAGGATTTTTAAAATAGTTTTTAAAAGGATTTTTAAAAGTTTTGTAAAATAATTTTTTTTTAAAGAAAATAATTTCTTTTAAGTTAATTTTTTTTTAAACTATTTTTTTATTAAAAATATTTTCAAAAAAATTTTAATTTTAATTTTAACTTAATTTTAATTTTAATTTTACTTTAATTTTAAATTAATTGTAATTTTAATTTTAATTTAATTTTCTCTAATTTTAATTTAATTTTAAGTCTTTAGTCATCTCACCTGATCTAAATTATCAATCAGGGAATCCTATTATTTTGTGAGATGAATTAAATTTAATTTTTAGGGGTTGGTTTAACTTTGTGTTAGATTCAGGTTTAGCTTTGGATCTAACAATTATACATTCTTTGGATAAACTTCTGGGATATGATGAGTCACTTGGACATCATTAGAGTAATCATATCTTCGAGGTTTTCCAAATAGTCCTATCCACTGGACTTAGTACAAAACCTTGGTCTAACTGGTTATGATCCATAAAGGGTAGCAACCGTTGGTCAAGTTAAACTATTATCCCTTTTGAACTAGTCCTAATTACCCTGCCAGGTACATTAGTTATTTGTTACCCTATCGGGTAAGTTAGTTTTGGAGGTGCCAACTATTCTGGAGCCTCCCCCTAAATTATTGATTTTCCTTTTAAGATTTTTTTGTTTTAGTTTTAATTTGTAATTTAGATTTAAGTTTTTAATTTTGAATTAATTAAATTGGTCAAATTATTCTTCTTTAAGAGAGTGTATTTAATATTTAAATTTTCTTTCAATTTTAATTTTATTAAGTTAATTGAATTGTCTTTATTTAATGGATTATTGTTAACGATTGAGTTTTTATTAATTTTTAAATTTGAATTAATTAAATTATATTTCTTTAAAGGTTTATCTTTTAATCTTTTATTAATTAATTTTAAATTTTTCAGATTATCTTTGTTTAATATGTTATCTTTAACATTTAATTTTAAATTTGTTAAATTTATTTTTGATTTTATCAGAGTGTTTGAGTTTATCCTTATATTTTCTTTACTTTTTAAGTTGATATAATTAGTGGAATTTATTATATAAGTTTTATCTTGAATATTTAATTTTTTTGTTAATTTGATTATCTCGAGTTTGAATAAGACTTTCTAGATTAATATTGTCTAGATTAAATAATTTATTAATTTTATGTAGATCAATATTGACATTGTCATCTTTTTTGTTTGAATTTTTATTTTTTTTAGGTTTAAATTCAAATTTTTAGATTTATTAATTATTTCCAGATTTTCTGCATTTTCTAAATTAATTATATTTGTTTTATCAGAAAATATCCTAGGGGTATTTTCAGTATTTTCTGAATTAATTATATTTGTTTTATCAGAAAATATCCTAGGGGTATTTTTGCAAGTATTGTCATGTGCACTATTTTCACATATACTTTCAGACATATCCAAATTAACATGTACATATTTTAAACTACTACTAGCAAGGGTGTTTTGGTAAATATTACTAATCTTGAGCACAACCCCTAATTCAGCAGGCTTCTCCGTTGGATCTGACTCGAGTTCGGATTTAATTTTGGCTTGATCGTCTGACTCCAATGGCTTCTCGTGAAGCTTGATCAACTGGGTCCAAAGCTCACACGCATTCTCACACTTTTCTAGTCTGCATAAAACATTGTTAGGTAAAACACTACAAATAATTTTACTTACATTTTTGTTCAGTTCCGAGTCCTGAGAGGGTTTTCTCAATATTAGCACATAATCGAAATCTAAGCTTCCTAAGAAGCATTCCATTAATCGCTTCCAGTAGTTGAAATCTTGATCGTATGGTGGTGGTTCGTGAGGGTTCCGTCCTTTTAGAAGAGTCATTGAATGCTGAAGATGGAAAACTAAAAAGTCATGCCAAGACTTGGTCTTGGATTAGCAGTGCGGGAAGAAAGAAGAGTAATGAAAAAGAGCTAAATCGGTGTTGCACCAATTTAGTTTTAATTACAAAATTTTTTTTCAAAAAGGTAATAATACCAGTTTGAAGTTATACGAAAAACTGAAAGCCGAAAAAACATTAAAAGAAATGTTTCTCCCCCTGTCTGATTAGTGGTTGCACCAAATCAGAGCGGTACCTGCTCTGATACCACTTGTTTGATCGTGAAATGTCGATAGAGAGGGGGGGGTGAATATCGATTCGAAAAACAACGAGTATAAACGCAGCGGAATAAGAAAATTGAACACAGTGGATTTACTTCGTTCGGAGCCTGTGACGACTCCTACTCGAAGGCCTGTACTCCGTGAGTACTTTCGTTGGGCAATTCACTAGCAATTCGAAATATAGATTATAAGTCAAGTGCAATATTGCTAATAAGGAAAAATTACCGACAATAAAAAGACTTAGAACAGAAAGGAAAAGCTTGTCGGAGATCACAGCGCAGTAGGAGCACAAGGAAGTAGATTCTTCGTTCTGAGAGTTGTGTTCTTGAAGCTTGCTCACCCCCTCCTTTTATAGCCCTTTGGAGGGGTCTCCAGAGCTTATCAGATCCCAAAAATTCGGATCAGATGAGGAGAGTTCGAATCTGGTTGATACGAGTCGTCTCCAACTACTTGTTTGACACAGTCATCTTCCGAAGGTCATAACTTTTGACTCCGAACTTGGAATAAAGCTCTGTCAGTTGCTACGCGTGCAGAATTTGAAGCTCTACATTTGTATCTACAAAATAGAGTTAGAAAAATATATATATAGACATTTTATATAGATTTATAAGTTAGGTCCTGTCTTCCCGAGACCAGAACCTAGTCAGAGTCTCAATTTAGGGATTCAAAATGGACCTAAACTGGATCGACGCCTACTGTCCCTTAACTGGGATGCGTCCTCGCAGTCACTCTCCTCCAGTGACTTACCTTTACTTACTTGTCAGACGTTCGGTCAGCCCTTCGACCCGTCTGGACTTTGTGCCAGCTATCCGGTCAGCCCGTCGACCTAGCTGGACTTCGTGCCAAGCGTCCGGTCAGCCCGTCGACCCGCTTGGACTTCGTGCTAGCTATCTGGTCAGCCCGTCGACCTAGCCTGTCGGCCCGTCACCCCGCTTGGACTTCGTGTCAGACATCCGGTCAGCCCGTCGACCTGTCTGACTTAGCCTGCATACTCGATCAAAGCATTAGATAACGACAAACATAACTTAACCTATTTGTCATTCATCAAAACCTGGGTTAAATCGTTAGTGCTAACCGCACCAACAACTCTTACCACCGGATCATGTGCCTCCCCCTCAAGTCTAGTCGAAGGAGGCTGCAAGTCCTATTGACTGGACTATCGGCGTGGCGACGCGACGACCATTCTGACATTGATGTAAATGTCTTATCCGATCGGGGACCGTGCGAATGGGCACTGCCGCTCGGTATGACACCCGCTGGCCCTTGGAAAGTTTTGCTTGTCGGTCCTTAGAATCTCCTTGAAATGTGTGTAAATCCCCGTCATTAAGGCTGAGCATGCGACCACGCGGCGTAATGGGGCTCATTAAATGCGACCCATGAGTCGACGCCACGTGGCCATACAGCCGTCACCGCTCACTCGCGCTGTCAGGGCTGATGTGACTTTTGGCCTTTTGAATTCTACGGTCGGATCAGCTCCTCGGATCCCATGACCTGGATCAGACGGTTCCGCTCGATCGAGCCCAACCTTTATAAGGTCGTCTTCTTTTCCTCCGCCGCTTCCGCGTCATCGCGTTCATGCTGTTCAGTGCTCCGGCGAACTTGTTCCTCAGCATTCCGGTCGCTCGCCTTCTTCTTAGATCATCCCTTCCTCTGTAAGAACTCTCCCCTCGTCGGTTCTTCGATCTCTCATGTTTTTCTTTGCATCTTTGCATCTTAGTACTATTCCAATCGTTTTCCTTGTTGGCCATTCCGTTTTTCTTTGACCCTCGCTTTCCCTACTGTTCTGGCGATGGCCAGTACCTCTCATTCCCCTGAGCTCGCTCCTGGCCCATGGTACACGACCATGGAGTCACGGTTCGACATGCGAGACGCGGAGAGCCTGGTCGACGCCTTTGACCTCCCTTCCGACTTCGAACTTATTTTGGCTTCACCTTCCGACCGCCCACACAAACCTTCGCTCGGTGTGATTTGTTTTTTCCGCGATCAGTTTGTGGTCAGGCTGCGGTTACCTCTCCACCCCTTCATCGTTGAAATCTGTAATTTATTTGGCATTCCACTCGCCCAGCTCGTACCTGTTGGATCGTGAAACATCGATAGAAGGGGGGTGAATATCGATTCGAAAAACAACGAGTATAAACGCAGCGGAATAAGAAAATTGAACACAGTGGATTTACTTCGTTCGGAGCCTGTGACGGCTCCTACTCGAAGACTCGTACTCCGTGAGTACTTTCGTTGGGCAATTCACTAGCAATTCGAAATATATATTACAAGTTAAGTATAATATTGCTAATAAGGAAAAATTACCGACAATAAATAGACTTAGAACAGAAAGGAAAAGCTTGTCGGAGATCGCAGCGCAGCAGGAGCACAAGGAAGCAGATTCTTCGTTCTAAGAGTTGTCTCCTTGAAGCTTGCTCACCCCCTCCTTTTATAGCCCTTTGGAGGGGTCTCCAGAGCTTATCAGATCCCAAAAATTCGGATCAGATGAGAGAGTTCGAATCTGGCTGATCCGAGTCGTCTCCAACTACTTGTTTGACATAGTCATCTTCAGAAGGTCATAACTTTTGACTGCGAACTCGGAATCAAGCTCTGTCAGTTGCTACGCGTGCAGAATTTGAAGCTCTACATTTGTATCTACAAAATAGAGTTAGAAAAATATATGTATAGACATTTTATATAGATTTATGAGTTAGGTCTTGTCTTCTCGAGACCAGAACCTAGTCAGGGTCTCAATTTAGGGATCCAAAATGGACCTAAACTGGACCGACGCCTACTGTCCATTAATTGGGATGCGTCCTCATAGTCACTCTCCTCCAGTGACTTACCTTTACTTACTTGTCAGACGTTCGGTCAGCCCTTCGACCCGTCTGGACTTTGTGCCAGCTATCCGGTCAGCCCGTCGACCTAGCTGGACTTCGTGCCAAGCGTCTGGTCAGCCCGTCGACCCTCTTGGACTTCGTGCCAGCTATCTGGTCAGCCCGTCGACCTAGCTGGACTTCTTGCCAAGCGTCCGATCAGTCCGTCGACCCGCTTGGATTTCGTGCCAGACATCCGGTCAGCCCGTCGACCTGTCTGGACTTAGCCTGCATACTCGATCAAAGCATTAGATAACGACAAATCTAACTTAACATATTTGTCATTCATCAAAACCTGGGTTAAATCGTTAGTGCTAACTGCACCAACAGTATCGAATTCCTTCCGCCTCCTGTGCGGAGTTGTGGTATTATTCAAGATCCACAACATTATTAAATTTATATATTTTTTCAAATATTCATGTTACAAAAAAACTAATTTTGATACCATGTTCAAAATATAATAATAATTATATAAACACGTTATTGATGGTGTATTAAAATTATATTTAGATAATTAAAAAGGACTAATTTATATAGTTTAAGGATATATATTATCATTTAACTAAAAATTAAGCTTGAAAGTAATTATTCATCAAATACTCAAACATTAACTTGTATTTGTTAGTTAGAGCCCTAGAGCCAATCATTTGATGATTGTATGGACTCATGTATATCATATTCTTTTATATTAATAAAGGCATTTGTTTAGTTATTATACTTATTTATATTAGTGCCAAATAGACTAAGTATAATAGCGTCCTTGAGTAGAAGGTTCATACCTATATCAATCGATTAGTTGAATCGATAGTGAGATAATATAGGGAACACTACTCTAAATCATTTCTAGTCGAGTATTAGCATTCAGGGACAATGTTAATACAATAAGACTAGCATGTAGGTCAGCTCGATGACTTGATCTCACAAGTCATGGATATAGAGATATCAAGCTGACACATGGGTATGCATTAGAGAATGTATACTGAATGACCCGCCATGAGAAAGTATCATGGATCGTTATATGAGTGTCATATACTTTCTCATGTGGCTATTAGTATGACTATTAGTCCTTAGACATGAAGTCACCATGGATCCCTACATAAGGAGTTATGTGCTTTGGTTTCGTCAAACGTCACCCGTAACTGGTGTTAGGGTGTATACTAAAAGCCTAGCTTTTGGTATAAACATTTATCTAGTAATAAGAATCACATTGGTCAAATGTCTACATTTATGATAAATGTAGTTGTTCAATTAATTTATATTGTAGATAACATGGTGTGTGGTGTCACACACAGAGGGTCATGTTATCAGTACCTTATAAATTATAAACAGTAGCTCACAACCAAAATGGAAAGGAACAAACCATTAGAAGGTCGTAGTGTAATTAGGTATCAGTTTATCTTGACTGTATAATTACACTAGTACACTTAGAGTGTATTGAGTAGGACCATTTGAGGTCGTTTCTTTTATACTGATTTTATAAAGAAACAAAGACCTCGGTTATTATGGAAGTGTGTGCTCTTAATCCTAATATAATAACAAGCACATATATTTGATATTTATTTCTTTAATTTATCAATGGGTGAGATTTAGTTCGATGAATCAATAAGCCCGATAAGTTGGGAAATGGTATCACTTATAGTGTGTGTTGTTGATTATAGAAGGAAACTGTGTCCTAGAGATACTAGGTTGATAATGTCCTCAAGAGGAGCTCATAAGGATTGTCATGTTAAACCTCGCAGTGGACCTAGTCCGACATGATGATAAGGTTGAGTGGTACTACTCTTGGACTAAGATATTAATTAAATGAGTTGTCAAGAACTCACTTAATTAGTGGACATTCGATATCTTAAACACAGGAGACTAACACACTCATGATAAGAAGGAGCCCAAAATGTAATTTGGGATTGGTGCGTAGTTCAATAATAGTTCTCTAGTGGAATGAATTATTATTGATAAAATTAAGTTGTGTGTTAGGGCGAGCACGGATGCTTAATTTTATCGGAGACCAAAACCAATTCCTCCTCTCGGTCCCTATCGTAGCCTCATGTATATAGATATTTATACCCACCACATACCCACCTTCTTACCCAACCAATAGGGACCGTCCAACCTAAGCTTAAAGCTCAAGCTTAGGGCCGGCCAAGTCTGGCCAATAGCTTGGAGCCCAAGCTTAGGTGGTCGGCCACATCATATTAAAAAGGATTTTTTATTAAAATTATTTCTTATGTGGATATCATAGTTTTAAAAGAGAGTTTAAAAATTAAATCTTTCCTTTTAAAAGCTTTCTACAAAAGATTAAGAAAAGATTTGAAATCTTTCCTTATTTGTAGATTGAAAGGAGATTTTATTTTTAAGAAAAACTTCCCTTTTTAACCATGATAAGAATTTAAAAGAGAAGTTTAAAAATTAAATATTCTCTTTTATTAGTTTCTACAAAAGATTAAGAAAAGATTTGATATCTTTCCTTATTTGTAGATTGAAAAGAGATTTTAATTTTTAGAGATAACTTTCCTTTTGGAAATTATCCACATGTTTAAAAGAAGAATTTTAATTTATAAAATTTCCTTTTATTGAAGGAAAATTATTGGAGAAATTTTTTATAAATTTCTGGAGACAAATTAGGAAGTTTTAATTAATTAAAACTCTCCTTGTTTATAGCTTGATGGTGGCCGGCCATGTAAATTGAGAAAAGGAAAATTGTTTTTAATTAAAATAATTTTTTTTTATGACAAAAGAATTAAGGAATTTTTTATTAAAATTTCCTTATTTGTCAAGACCAAGGATTATAAAAGAGGGGGTAGAGGTGCCTTCACGGGTGATCAACTCTATTATATTCTTCCTCTCTTTTCCTCCTTGGTGGCCGGCCCTCTCTTCTCTTCTTCTCTTCTTCTCTTCTTCTCTAGTGGCCGGTTCTACTCTCTTGGAGCAGTTGAAGGTGGTTTTGTTTCTTGCATCCCTTGGAGCTTGGTGGTGGTGGCCGGACCTCTACTTCTCTTGGAGAATTGTGGTGGCCGAAACTTGCAAGGAAGAAGAAGGTGCTTGGTGGTTCTCATCTCGGAAGATCGTTGCCCACACAACGTCCGAGGTTAGAAGAGGAATACGGTAGAAGATCAAGAGGTCTTTTAGAAGGTATAACTAGTAATTTTTCCTTTCCGCATCATGCTAGTTATTTATGGAAATAATACCAAATACAAGAGGCTTACGATTCTAGTATTTCGAATATGTTTTTCGAAGTTGTGTTCTTTTGTTTTTTTCTTTTCCTTGTGATTTGATTGTTCTTTTCGGTTAACCTAAAGTTATTTTAGGAAATTAAATATTACCTTTCTATAAAAGGTTTTGTCTAGTCGGTGGTGGTTGCTCCCATATCCAAGAAGGCCATGTGCCTCGCCACGTCAGTACTGGGAACCAATTATGGAAATTAATATTTAATGGAATTAATAACTTAAGGTGATTTGGGTCGAACGTGTTAAGTTCCGCAGGAGACCCAAGTCAAAACCTAAAAGAACGAATAGATTAAGTTTTGGATCAAATGTGTTAAGTTCCGCAGGCGATCCAAAATTTAATTTAAAAGAACACATGGTAGCTAGGAAAAGGTTCAGACCTTTGTACAAAATTTTTGTACAGTGGAACCTCTAGATTTTCCGAGTAGCAACCAACAACTGGGTGGACTATAAAGGCGATTACTGGGTATATAACGAATTATGTAGAGGGATGTGAGTGATGTAGATGGGATCTATCCCTCCCATATGACGGGAGCAACATCGGTATTCTTGATAGAGTGAGACCACTAAGTGTATGGCCATGCCCAAATGAGTCAACATTAGATGTTGAGCTCATTTGATCGAGTGAGTCTACTTGGAGTTCAAGATTTAGATTGATTAGAGGATGACACGGTCTATGCCTCATATTGATCAATCTAGATGTCTAGGATAGAAGGACACTTGTCATTATTTTGTGAGGAGTCACAATTGGTAGTCACAAGGTGATGTCGGATCTCGACATTCTTGTAACTTGGGTAGTAATGATGTGTTTCTAGATACCGCTCATTACTTATGCTCCTAAATGGGTTTAGGGCATTGCCAACGTTACAAGAACCTATAGGGTCACACTTAGGACAAATAGATGGAGATTAGGTTCATATGATGAACCAAGAGGATTAGATTTATTTGATAAATCAAATTGGATTAAGAGTAATCCTAATTGGGCTAACTTGAGTTCGACTCAAGTTGATTCATGTATTTAATGAGTCTAATTTAGATTATGACTTATTAAATCAATTTAATTTAATGAATTAGATTCATTATATTAAATTGGCTTGAATCAAATGGTTGGATTAGATCAACCATGGTAGAGATTGAGTCAAGTTTGACTTGACTAGAGAAGGAAGACCAAAGGTCAATTTTGACTTGACCTTTTGCCACCTCATTGGTGAGTTGGCATTAGGTGGACCAATAATGATGTTCCACATCATCATGGGTGCCACCTCATGGAAGTTACAAAGCCACTCTCTTAATGGTTTCATATTAATTGCAATTAATGCAATTAATTTTGTGAGTTTTTGAGAAGTGGCCGGCCACTTTGTTTCTTGGTGTGAATTCATTTGATTCAAGGGTGGTGACTCTTCCTCCTTCTTCCTCTCAAGCTCTCCCTCTCCCTCTCCTCCTTGCTTGGCCGAATCTCACCAAGGTGCTAGCACACCTTTGTGTGAGGTTTTCTCCACCTACGTGTCCGTGTGGATACTTCTAGAGGACCGGCGCTTGACGGTCTAGAGATCCGGCAACCTCTTGGACGAGCGGGATAAGCGAAGAGCTTCGCTTCGAAGGTATAACTTTCATCTAGTGTAGATCTAAAGTTTTACAAACTCGTACAAGAAAAAGTTTTTCGAAAAAGTTTTTTGTTTACGAATCTTTGCACGGATCTACGGCTTTGGGTGACTCGGGGTTTCCGCGACGCGAAAAAGCGGTTTTCGCGGCCCGACGAACCCAACAGTATTAGCATTTGACTTCTATTTCCAAACACTCCGTACTTTAACTTCTCACTAACTTCAAAATAATCTCTATAAGAATCACTTTTAAATAAGCAAAAGTTCTCTCAAACACTCCCTAAATGCTCCCATAATTTACCTACCTATATCTTGTCATGTGGCTGATGATACTGGGTTACTTAGGATGAACGATATCACATTTTACTCTAATCTATATTTAAATAAATTTTATTTTATTTTATTGTTACTAAGTCCTTCTATCTTTGTTTTCACTACAAAAAATATAAGGTTTACCGACGAGAGTATCCGTCGGAATTCTGTCGGTAAAGCATTATCCCGACGGATTACCGACGAGAAACCATCGGTTGCAAGAACATACATCGGAGCCTTATTTTCCAACGAAATTATAATTCCGTCAGTGATCTACCGACGAAATTATAATTTTGTCGGGGAAATTTGTCAAAAACACTGTGCAGTCAGTGCCAGCTTCTCTGATGGAATTTCAATTTTCGTCGGTGACCTACCGACGAAAATAGATCATCCGTCGGGAATAAGGTTCATTACGGGTTACCTGTATCGAAACTTACCGATGGAAATTCAATTTCCGTCGGTAAGTTACGATACCCATTTCCAATGGAATTTGTTTTCCATCAGTATTCCGTCACAAAATCAAAAAAAAAATTTGGCAGCAACCGATTGTATTCGGAATCAACCGTGTTTACAAATTACATATACATATAAAACCATCACAATTGATGGTATTTCATACATATAAGAATCATATTATACAATTCATACATACTGATCCGGTGGTAAGGATCGGGGGCCCACATAGGAAGGGGTCAACGACACGGGAGAGTCAAAATCCCGGCTAAGTAAATCCTGGCCGATCGGTCGGAGTAAATCCTGGGCCGACGTGAAGATAGCTCGACCTAGGGTCGCGCTTCCGACGCTCACGAGTTTCTCTTATAGAGGAACCGTTGTGTCGAGCGGTCGATCCGCTCGACCGAACTACAGATAAACTAGCTCGTACTCCCGTCCGAGTATGTGACCGAGCGGCCTTCTCGCCCCGTCCGATGCGCATACACACCCGAACGCCCTGGAGGCCGAGCGGTCATCCCGTCCGGCCCCGTAAGAGACAAAAGACTTAGAAGAGGACAAAAAGGACAGCCAGTGATATCATTCTTGAGACACCTGCCGCCGACAAACAACATGGTCGGCGATCGGGCCGTACCGAGGATCGTACGGTGGAAGTTTCCACTGTCATGACAGAGATATGCTTGGATGGTTGCGGTATGGCGTCAGACACGCTTTTCTGACACAACTATTCTGAGGTATGCTTTGAGGAGCGTGCACATCTCGAGAAGCGTGCACGCGCCTCTCCGGGGTCCTATATAAGGACCTCCAGACTTCGGTGGATGTATGCTTTTCTCATCTACTGTAGCCACAGTCTCGTTATTTTGCCTCTGCTTTATCTCGTCGTTGCCTGACTTGAGCGTCGGAGGGTCGTCACCGGGAACCCCTTCCCGACCCGGCTTTGTTGCAGGTCCACCGGAGGTCCACATCATTGCGGAGATCGCCCGAAGGCAGCAGAGAGCGTCACGTCCCCAGTTTTCATCGACTCAGCGCTCGGACAGGATCACATACAATCATATTTTACATGTACTAACAATTTATACAATCACAGTTTACAAATTCTAACAATCCATGTATACAAAACATCCATATATGAATCTAAACATTTCCATATATATGTCTAAACATATAGAAACAAACACAATATAAACAAAACATCCATATATGAATCTAAACATTTCCATGTTCAAATATATAAATTTATATCATGATAACAAATACTCCAAAAATAACTAATAGTGTAAAATCCTGCAGAAAGTAAAATACAATATATTATGATCAGATTGATGTATAATTCAAAATATTGGATATATGTATAATGAATTTTACATGTAAAAAATAAATATCTAGATAGGATGATGATGATCGTGCTGAATATGTACACCTTGACGCCTGAAACAATAATAATATAATATTTAGAAATAAGCATATTAGAATAAAGCAATCAAATATATTTTGCATGTAACTTGTATAATAATTAAAAATTTAAATTATAGTTGAACAAACCTCAAAACATAATAATCATCACGGTCTGATGGGCCTTTAGTCTCCTGTGACTCAAAACCATGTGGTGTCTGGGTTTTGACGAAATTTGCCACGATCTCTTGCATATAGGCCAAGAGAGCATCATTATCCATCCTCCTCTTCTCCTCAGCGGCGCTCCACTGGCCCATAGAAGTCATCCTTGTTGGTGCAATCAACCTCTAGGGTTTCGATATTTGACAATATAACCAAGGATTGACCCAAACAGGACTTGATGTTTGGGAGATAGAAGTCTAGTCAGGACTAGATGACTAGCAAAGGTAAGTCATAATCAAAGGTTAGACAAAGTGGAAGTCCCGGTGAGTGAAGTCGAGCCCTAGTGAGTGAAGCTAGGTGGTGGAAGTCCCGGTGAGTGAAACCGGGTCCTAGTGAGTGAAGCTAAGTGGTGGAAGTACCCGTGAGTGAAGCCGGGTCCTAGTGAGTGAAGCTAAGTGGTGGAAGTACCCGTGAGTGAAGCCAGGCAATAGAAGTCCTAGTGAGTGAAGCTAGGCAACCCTAGGAGGTAACCCTAGGTCATACTTGAATTCTGTTAACACTGTTTTATCTATTGTGCTAACTCAGTATTGTAGGGAAGTTCAACTAGGTCGACGGGCTAACCAGGTAGTTGACACGAAGTTCAGACAGGTTGAAGGGTTGACTGGGCGTTTGGCATGTAAGTGAAGGTAAGTCAATGGAGGGGAGTGACTGTGAGGACGCGTTCCCGAGAAGGGAACATTAGGCGTCGATCCGAAATGGATCCGACTTAGATCCATTTTGGATACCTAAGTTGAGATTGTGACTAGATTCCGGTCTCAAGGAGACGGAATCTAATTACTATTTTTTTTGCTCATAAACTGTGCTAACACTTTATTTTGCAAGATATTTTGTATTTATACTTCGGACTAACATTTTCTTGTAAGGAAATGAACTTGCTGGAAAATGGAGTTCGGGCGTCCGGAAGCAAACTTTATCCCTATGCCCACATTAACACGTGGAGATCACTGACTGGTTCGGCTACGTCACATTCAGGGCGCCCCAAACCTCCTATATAAGGAGGGTGAAGGCTGAAGCAAAGGAACAACACAACAACTCACGATTCGCTCTCTGGTGCTCTTGCGACGCTGCGAAGATATTCTTATAACGCTCTGCTCTTTTCATTTTTATTTTTCTTGTCAGTATTATTTTTTCATTAGCTTTCGTGTACTTTAAGTTGTAAACAATTATTTCGAATTGCTAGTGAATTGTCCATCGAAAGCACCCTTGCGTGTGAGCCTTGGAGTAGGAGTCAACACAAGCTCCGCACCAAGTAAAACTACTTGTGTCATTCTTTCCGTGTTTATTATTCCGTTGCTTAATCGAGAATTTTTTTTAATCGATATTCACCCCCCCCCCCCTCTATCGAATCTGCGATCCAACAAGTGGTATCATAACAGGTACCGCTCTGATTTGGTGCAACCAGTCAACCACCAATCAGACAAAGAAGAGCAGTGCACCTTTCATTTTTTTCCCTCCAAAAATATTTTTGAAAAGTTTATTTTCATTTTTTCACAATTGGTCAATATTAGTGAAATATCATATTTTCCAAAATTTGAAATAATATTTTTAATATTTTATTATTTTTTAAAAAAAATGGTGAAATATTATATTTTTTCTCCAACACTGCTAATCCAAGACCAAGTCTTGGGATCTTTCTTTTGTTTCCTTGTGTGCACGACCAATGTCTCTTCTAGAAGGACGGAGCATCAACGAACCACCTCCATATAAGATGTACGAGAGACATGAATTCAATTTGTGGAGGATGCAGATGGAAACCTTCATTTTCATGAATGACTTTGATAGTGGCTTGACACTGAGAAGATCAACACAAAACTCAGAAGCAAACCAAAAGGTAATAAAATTAGTTTCAGATTTATTACCTAACAAAGTTAATTACAGGATAGGAAAAGTCAAGGATGCCCACGAGTTTTGGACCTGTCTGACCAAGCTTCACGAGTAAGCGTTGGAGTTAGACGATTAAGTCAAAATTGAATCCGCACTCGAGTTACATCCAACAGAAAAACATACTGAATTAGGGGTTGCTCTCAAGGTTAGTAATATTTATCAAAATACCCCTGCTAATAGTAGTTTAAATAATATGCATGTTAATTTGGATATTTTTGAAAATTTATGTGAAAATAGTATAGTTGACAATACTTGCAAAAATACCCCTAGGATATTTTCTGATGAAATAAATATAATTAATTTAGAAAATATAGAAAATCTGAAAATAATTAATAAACCTAAAAATTCAAATATAAACCTAAACAAATCTGAAAATTCAAATGATAAAGATGACAAAGTCAATATTAATCTAAATAAATTTAATAAATTTCTTAATAAATTATTTAATAATCTAGACAATATCAATATAGAAAATGCTATCCAAATCCAAAATAATTTAATTAACAAAAAATTAAATTTTAATGATAAGGTTAATCTAATAAATTTCACTAATCATATCAACTCAAAAGACAAAGAAAATATATGGATAAAAACAAACACTTTGATAAAATCAAAATTAAATTTAACAAACTTAAAATTAAATATTAAAAATAACATATTAAACAAGGATAATCTAGAAAATTCAAAATTAACAATTAATAAAAGGCTAAAAGATAAATCTTTAAAGAAATATAATTCAAACAATTTAATTAATTCAAATTTAAAAATTAATAAAAAAATTAAACATTAAAAATAAGCTATTAAAGAAAGATATTTTAATTAACATAATAAAATTAAAATTAAATGAAAATTTAAACATTAAATACACTCCTTTAAAAAAGGACAATTTGACTCATCTAATTAATTCAAAATTAAAAACTTACAAATTAAATAAAAATATACAAAAATTTTAAAAAGAAAATCAATAATTTAGGGGAGGCTCCAAACTAGTTGGTACGTCCAAAAATAATCTACCTGACAGGGTAACCGAAACTAACCTACCCCGAAACTAACCTACCGGGCAAGATAATTAGGATTAAAATAAATGGACAAAGTTTAACTTAACCTACGGTACTGGTGAAGTTTTGGATGATAGTACGTTAGGGAAGCTTAGTCTATGCATGTTTAGGAAGATATGGCTTTGACCTAGTGCATTTGACTAAGTGGAACTAACCGAAGCTACCATTTACCAATCCTAAATAGTTAGACCAAGGTTTTGTATTAAGTTCAGTAGATAGGACTATTTGGAAAACCTCGAAGACATGGTTACTCTAATGATGTCCAGGTGACTCACCATAACTTAAAAGTTTATCAAAAAAAAGTCTATTTCTTGAGCCCAAAGCTAAACATAAATATAACACAAAGTTAAAGTAAATACTAAAACTGAACTTAACTCATCTCACAAAATTATAGAATTCCCTAATTGAAAATTTAGATCGGGTGAGATGACTAAGAACTAAAAATAAAACAAAATTAAATTAAATTAAATTAAATTAAAATAAAATAAACTTTAAATTAAATTAAAATAAATTAAAAATAAATTTAATTAAATATAACAAAATTTAAATAAATTAAATTAAATTAAGTTAAATTAAATTAAAATAAAATAAAATAAATAAAAATAAATTAAAATAAATTAAATTTAAAAATAGAATTAAACAAATAAAATTAAAAGAAATTGAATTTAAATAAATAAAATAAAATAAAATAAATTAAAACAAATTAAAATAAAAAAAAATTAAATTAAATAAAATAATTTTTTTTTTAATAATCCTTTAAAAATTATTTAAAAAATTCTTTTAAAAATCTTTTAAAAATTATTTTTAAAAATTATTTTAAAAAATCTTTTAAAATTATATTAAATCCATTAAAATATATTTAAAAAATTCTTTTAAAAAATTCTTTTAAAATTATTTAAAAATATATTTTAAATCATTTAAAAATTATTTTAAAAATCACTTTAAAAATCTTTTAAAAATTATATTAAAAATAATTTAAAATTCGTTTAAAAATATTTTTAAAAATATTTTAATAATTATTTAAAAATTTGTTGAAAAATCTTTCAAAAATTATTTTAAAAATTATTTTAAAATTATTTTAAAAAATTATTTTAAATCCTTTAAAAAATATTTTAAAATTTATTTTAAATTTATTTTAAATCCTTTAAAAATTATTTAAAATTCTTTTAAAAATTTTATAAAAATTCTTTTAAAATTCTTTTAAAAATTACTTTAAAAATCTTTTAAAAATTATTTTTAAAAACATTTAAATATTCTTTTATAAATTATTTAAAAAATTATTTTAAATTTATTTTAAATTTACTTAAAAATTCTTTTTAAAATCTTTTATAATTTATTTAAAAATTATTTTAAAAATTCTTTAAAAATTCTTTTAAATATTATTTAATTTTTTAAAAAATTATTTAAAATTATTTTTTTTAAAAAAAATTATTTTAAAAATCTCTTTAAAATTTTTTTAAAAATTATTTTGAAAATCTTTTAAAAATTATTTCAAAAATTCTTTTTAAAATATTTAATAAATTATTTTAAAAATTATTTTAATATTCTTTTAAAAATTATTTTAAAAATTATTTTAATAAATTATTTGAAAATTCTTTTAAAATTATTTTTAAAATTATCTAAAAATTCTTTTAATCTTTTAAAAATTATTTGAAAAATATTTTAAAAATTATTTGAAAAATATTTTTTAAATTATTTAAAAATTCTTTTTAAAAACTTGTAAAAATTATTTAAAAATTCTTTTAATCTTTTAAAAAAAATTTTAAATTTTTTTTAAAAGTGTTGACTTCATAGGGAGTATTGACTTCAGGAGGTGTGGTGACTTCAGGGGGAGTGTTAACTTCAGGGGAGGTGTTCTTGAGAATTATGTTTGTATAATCTTTTGAAAAAATATTTTTGTAAAAATATTTGAAAAATCTATAAATACAAAAATATTTTGAATAACCTTCTAACACTTTATTTGAAAAATATTCTTAAAATATTTTCAAAACTTTTTTAATCATTTTGAAAAATATTTTACAAATTTATTATATATATATATATAAACAGCACTCTATGCTTTTCAAAAATCATTACAACTTAGTATATATATTTTTTAAAAAAAGTATTTTGTTACTTAGTAAACATTTTAAAACTTAAGTTAACAAGGTCTTCTTAAAAGGTTTTGGTGCACAATCACCTTCAAATTTTTTTAAATATTTTGAAAATTCACCTTCAATCTTTGTGTTCTTTTACTTGTGAAGTTTTACTTGACACACAAGAAGTTTTACTTGTGAAGTCCTAAGAATGTGTCAAGTTGAGGGGGAGCCCGATTGAAAGCCTAAAAGTAATCTTTAAAAATTACTTTTCCAAGTCTTTGAAACTAAGTTTGAAAAATTATTTTTATAATCTTTTACAAAATCTTTCTTTACTTTTCAATTGCTTGTGAAAACACATTGAAAAATACTTTTAATATATATATATATATACTTAAACTTTCAAAATATACATTGAAAAATATATGTTGAAAGGTGTTTTTACAAACACTTTGGAAAGTTTTTATCACACATTGTTGGTGCAAAACTTAATAGAAATTAACCTTAAGTTCATATTCTTTTGATGTGTGCCAAAGGAGGAGAGTGATATCTTAAGTTAGAAAAGTTAAAACATTCCTAACATCTCTCAAACTTTTTTGAATTTCTCAAATCTTGAGAATTAACCCTTAAAAGACCAAAGCCTAACTTAAGAATATTGTCAAACATCAAAAAGGGAGAGATTGTTGGTGCAATCGAGCTCTAGGGTTTCGATGTTTGACAATATAACCAAGGGTTGACCCAAACAGGACTTGATGTTTGGGAGAGAGAAGTCTAGTCAGGATTAGATGACTAGCAAAGGTAAGTCCTAACCAAAGGTTAGACAAAGTGGAAGTCCCGGTGAGTGAAGTCGGGCCCCAGTGAGTGAAGCCGAGCCCTAGTGAGTGAAGCTAGGTGGAGGAAGTCCTATTGAGTGAAGCCAGACCCTAGTGAGTGAAGCTAGGTGGTGGAAGTCCCGGTGAGTGAAGCTGAGCCCTAGTGAGTGAAGCTAGGTGGAGGAAGTCCTGGTGAGTGAAGCCAAGTAATAGAAGTCTTAGTGAGTAAAGCTAGGCAACCCTAGGAGGTAACCCTAGGTTATTGAATTCTGTTAACACTGTTTTATCTATTGTGCTAACTCAGTGTTGCAGGGAAGTTCAGCTAGGTCGACGGGCTGACCAGGTAGTTGACACGAAGTCCAGACGAGTCGAAGGACTGACCAGACATCTGGCAGGTAAGTGAAGGTAAGTCACTGGAGGGGAGTGACTGTGAGAACGTGTTCCTGGGAAGGGAACATTAAGCGTCGATCCGACTTAGATCCATTTCAGATACCTAAGTCGAGATTGTGACTAGATTCCGATCTCGAGGAGACGGAATCTAATTACTATTCTTTTTTTATCATAAATTGTGCTAACACTCTGTTTTGCAGGATATTTTACATTTATGCTTCGGACTAACATTTCTTGTAGGGAAATGAAGTTGCTGGAAAATGGAGTCCGGGCGTTAGGAAGCAAACTTTATCCCTATCGCCACGTCGACACATGGAGATCACTGACTGGCTCGGCTACGTCACATTCAGGGTGTCCTGAAGGGATTCGGATACCCCGAACCTCCTATATATGGAGGTGAAGGCTGAAGCAAAGGAACAACACAACAACTCACGATTCGTTCTATGGTGCTCTTGCGACACCGTGAAGATATTCTGACAACGCTCTGCTCTTTTCATTCTTATTTTTCTTGTCAGTATTATTTTTTCATCAGCTTTCGTGTACTTTAAGTTTTCGAATTGCTAGTGAATTGCCCATCGAAAGTGTTAGGACCTTCGGACGCGGCTAGAGAGGGGGGGTGTGAATAGCCGACCCCAAATTCTCGTTTCTTCCTACAATTTGAGTTAGCGCAGCGGAAATAAAAGATAGAAACGAAACGGGAGAATATCAAACCTCAAACGCGACGATATAACGAGGTTCGGAGATGATACTCCTACTCCTCGGCGTGTCCGTACGGTGGACGAATCCTATCAATCCGTCGGTGGATGAGACCCCGGAGAAACCTCGCCACAATCTCTTGCAACAGCAAGATCAGAGTACAAGAAATACAGCAAGAAGCCAAGAACAATAAGAATGTAAAAACACTGGTTTGCTTGCCTTCTCGTCGACTGTTGATGAAGCAGCAACTTCACGGATGCCAACCACAGTAGCAACTGATCAGTTGGAGACCCAGCCGAGGGAAGCTCACACGAAGCTTCAGTAATGGAGAGCTCAGTAGAGCTCAGATCGCTAGAAGAAAGGAGAAGTCCACTTCTTTCTCTCTATATATATTTTTCTTGCAGAGGCCCTCGACCTCATTATAACTTGAACCTGCTAAGAAGACAAAGAAGACACAGAAATCTAGCCGTTGTGACTCAACGACTAGGCCTGGACTGATCAGGCTATGGCCTGATTGGTCCAGGAACTCCCTGATCGGTCTGTGGACCGATCAGGCCCTAGGCTGATCGGTCCCCAGACTGATCCCAACTCTCACAGAGAGTTGGTTTAGGGCCCTGATCGGTCTGTGGACCGATCAGGCCATAGGTGGATCGGTCCACAGACCGATCCCTCCTATTCCTTCTCCCAATCTGTTTGGTTATTGATCGGTCACCAGATCGATCAGATGATCCACAGTGAGAATCAGTGTATCACTGGATCGGTCAGCAGACCGATCCACTCTAACCGGATCGGTCGACCGATCCAATTCCCCTTAAACAAGCCTTCACGATCTAGAGAACGAGCTACCGAGCCCTCGACCTAGTCAGGAGAACGAGCTACCGTATTAGGATCGATGGTCGCGGCTAGAGAGGGGTGTGAATAGCCCCCACATTTCTTTCTACGATTAGGGTTAGCGCAGCGGAAATAAAATGAATAGAAACGAAAGCGGAGAATAGCAAACCTCAAACTCGTCGATGTAACGAGGTTCGGAGATGGAACTCCTACTCCTCGGCGTGTCCGTAAGGTGGACGAATCCAATCAATCCGTCGGTGGATGAGACCTCGGAGAACCGGCTAATGTAACACTCCTTCTGGGTGCAGAAACCTCGCCACAATGTTTTGCAAAAGCAATACAGGAGTAGAAAGCAGCAAGAAGCAAAATACAATACAAATGTATGAAACACCTTCGCTTACTTGCCTTCTCTTCGACTGGATGAAGCAACAGCTTCAAGCGACACCTACAACAGCAGGAACCCAGCTGAATGGAAGCTCACAAAAGCTTCAAGCAGGAAGAAGCAGAAGCTTCGGACCAGAAGAAGAGAGAGAGAGTTAGAAGAGTGTAGAGAGCCCTCGATCTCCTTTTACACCTGCATCCACCTGCGAAGAAGAAGCCGAAGACCGTTGGCTCCAACGGATAGTTCTGGATCGATATCGGTCCCCGGACCGATCCCACCTCTGTAAGAGAGGTGGCTGCGTCTTTGATCGGTCGTCGAAAGAGATTTCTTCCGATCGGTCATCAGGAAGCCTTCTGTTTGTTATCCGATCGGTCACCAGACCATACCAGACCGATCCAGGTTTAGAGCTCGAGCCCTAAACCCTAAATGGTCCCGAGAATGAGCTACCGAGCCCTCTCTTGACCTAGTTCGAGAACGAGCTACCGAGCCCTCTCCGACTTCAGAACGAGCCACCGAGCCCTCTCGACCTAGTCCGAGCAAACTACCGAGCCCTCTCCGACTTTTCGTGCCAAGTCTCCAACTTGGTCTTCTCCGTGCCAAGTCTCCATACTTGGACTTTTCCGTGCCAAGCTCCTCGCTTGGACTTTCCAAGATGTTCGGTCAACCTTGACCCATCTGATTTTTCCCCTGCCTGGCTCACTCACCGGGACTTCCAAACCGCCTAGCTTCACTCACTGGTCTTTCGCCTGGCTTCACTCACCAGGTCTTCCCAAATGCCTAGCTTCACTCACTAGGACTTTCACTCACCACGACTTTCACTTTCACCTAGCTTCACTCACTAGGATTTTCACCGCTTACTCACCGGAACTTTCACTTTCACCTAGCTTCACTCACTAGGATTTTCACCGACTTCACTCACCAGATTTTCAGCTTCACTCACCGGGACTTTCTACCCGGCTTCACTCACCGGGACTTCACTGCCTAACATCCAGTTAGGACTTCCCAACAAGTATCCTCAACCTTGACCTACTTGATTCTTCTTCATCCAACCTGATCGGACCCTGATCAGTATCGCATGGACAACTGCACTGCATTGTCCATGTCTACATGTCTTCTATTGTCAAACATCGAAACCATGACCAAGGTTTACGCTTGGTCAACTAGGTCAACCTTGACCTACTGGAAATTGCACCAACAATCTCCCCCTTTTTGATGTTTGACAATACCTTTAAGTTAGGCTAATCCAATAGCCTCAACTTTCTTCATGCCACCAGGTAATGAAACATAAGTTACAACCTTACATTCTCCTTCTAAGAAGGCAACCTCCTTCTTAGATAATGAAGGCCTAACTTAAACCCTTCATTCTCCCCCTATTAGCACACATCAACAAACTCTCCCCCTGAAGAGTAAGTTATCGTTGTTCACAACTTCACTCGTTGTGATCAACAAACTCTCCCACTAACTCCAATGTTCTTCCTTGAACATTATCTAGACATTCTCCATTCTCCTCAAACTCCAATGAGACATTCTCCCCTTTTTTGACACACATCAAAAAGAGTGAATCAAGGTCAAGAGTTTCTTCCTAATGAAAGTCTCATACCTTTCATTGAAACCCTTAATTTCCCCCTTGACACTAGAGTCAACAATTAACTTAGTGATAATCCCATATCACTTAAGTCTTTTAGGAGTAAAAACTCCTCCTAAAAGTCAACTCCCCCTTGACTAATAGGTAAAACTCCCCCTAAAGGTCAACTCCCCCTTGACCATTGCACCAACAATGTCTTGGAGAGTTTCAACCCTTTAGAAATCCAAAACACCAACTTCATTGCTGAAATTTCAGACCAACAGCTGAAAATCAGAAACGGCACGCTCTGATCGGTCACGAGACCGATCAGAAACCCCATGGATCGGTCCCCAGACCGATCAGTCCTTCTCTCCCGAAATCAGAAACCTCTAGAAAATCATAGAAAATTTCAAAAATTATAAAATTTTGAGGATACATTCCTCATAACATATACTATCATGGAAAAATAGTTTTCTATGAAAATAACTTCCATTTTCAAAACTTGATACAAAGTTCGAAAAACTTTGAGATAGTTCAAGTTTAACTCAACCTTTGTATCACTTTGCTCAATGATGAATGCTATCACTAGAAAAGCTTCATCAAGGTTTTTCAAATCAATTTTAAAATGATTTTAAACCTTTTAATTTGGGACCACAATCTTAGGGCTAAATGTACATGACTTGTACACAAGCTTTCCCTATGATCCCCAATTAGAATTAGGCTCATCTAGGTACAAGAACTATGTACCTTGATCCTAACTCACAATCCTAATATCTCACACACATCTAAGGTGTATCAAACACATCCAAGTCAATTTTGATGTGAGATATGGGTTTAGGTTAGCTTAATCTAGGTTCTCATGCATTTTTCTAAATAACAATTTGATCTCCATATCAAATTTTGATCTCCATATCAAATTGTGTTTTAGTCCTTAAATCAATTTCATTGATCATTAATGCACAAGATGATGACATGACATAAAATAGTATCATAAATGAATACATGTGCCAATGTCATGATGTCATGGCATAAAGTATGAAACTTAAATAAAGCATAACATCTAAATAACTTAAGCATTATCATGACATTTTAAATGATCATAAAATAAATATGATGTCATGACATGACATATGGCAAACAATATATGACAAACAACATGTAAAGGTATAGGAAATACCTAATTCTAGCCTTAGTTGCCATTTTTGATAATTTTGATTATTTTGCCATAGGTTCTATATTCCTAAGAGTAATAGTCCTAAAATCATATACCAAGGGTGTTTAGATCACTATGTGCCAATTAAACTGACCTAAGGGAACTCCTCAAATGTAGTTGGCACATTCTAATCACCTTAGGAATAATTCTTAATTTCATTTTCAAGGCTTGATCACACCTTGAAAATTCTTAAAGTGCCACCTTTTGCCATGATTAGGTTAACTACCTATTCAAGTAAGGTTGGCACACCCTAACTCACCTAGCGTGATGAAATCACGCTCCTAGGAACCCAATACCTATTGGAGCTCATTGGGTTCACTAGGTATTCACTAGGGATGACTTCCCTAGCAACCCTTCTAATGACCCTCCTAGGCTTTGAAGCCTTGGTCATTTGGGACTCATCAAGATCAACTCTAGGGGTGACTCCCCTTGTGACCTTGGTGATGGTCTTCCTTGCCCTAGATTTTGTTCCATAATCTAATGGAACATTGTGATAAGTGGGCTTGACCACTTGGGACTTAGGTTTGTGACCCAAACCTTTCATGTCCTTGGGCTTTGGTCTTTGCCCCTTAGACCCTATATTTGACTTTTCCAAAATTTTAAGGGTCTTTTCTAACATGTCAAGTCTTGACCTCAAGACTTGATTTTCCTTCTTTAATACCTCAAGACTTGATTTGTCATTTTTCTTTGAGGCATTCCTAGGCATGTGTCTAGTTGATTTGGGATTCCTACCTAGGTTTTCCTTAGCCTTAGATGGGTTAATTCTAGGGTTGGCTTTCCTAGTGTTATCCTTATCTAGGCTCACATGTTTGGCACCTAAGCATGTATATTGATTCCTATAATTAACATGCTTATCATTCTTGACAATAGCAATAAGGCTACTAGCATGCATCCTACTAGAATTGCAAGAATGTGCCTTAGAGATTACCTTAGGGTTTGCCCTAGCTCCCCCTATACATGTGCTCGATCTCTTGTCCTTGTGAGGTTGCCTCCCCCTCGGACATTGGCTCCTATAGTGTCCCCTTCGCTTGCATTGGAAGCACACCACGTGCTCCTTGCCCTTGCATATCGGGACTCCGGCTTCCTTGACTTTTGGTGCCGGTGGAGTCTTCCTAATCCTCCTTGGACACTTACTCTTGTAATGTCCATACTCCCTACACTCAAAGCACATTATGTGTAATTTATTTGAAATTGAAATGCTTGAGTTACCTAGGGTTGAGGATGGATGAAGACTTTCTTCTTCATTCCTTCCGGAGGTAGAAGCTTCTTCCTCTTGCTCCATTCTTAAAGAAGAACTCTCTTCCTCTTCTTCCTTAGATGTTGAGTAGCCCTCAACTTCTAATTCCTCTCCTCCATGATGTGAGCTACTTGGCTCACTTGACTCCTCTTCATGACTTGAAATGGAGCTTCCCTCATGGAGCTTGACCAAGTTGTTCCACAACTCCTTGGCATCGTTATATCCACCTATCCTACACAAAACATCATTAGGTAAAGAAAATTCAAAAATTTTCAATACCTCATCGTTGACTAGGGATTGGTGAACTTGTTCCTTGGTCCACTCCTTCTTCTCTATGGTTTCTCCTTTCTTGTCCATCGGAGGCTTGAAACCTAATTGAACACAACTCCAATTTTCAAGGTTAGTCATAAGAAAGTACTTCATTCTTACCTTCCAAAACGCGAAGTCGTCGCGATCGTAGAAAGGTGGAATTGTGACGTCTTCTCCAAATAACTCCATTCTCTAGCTCGTGCTCCCCCGGGTGTTGATCCAACGAAGAGCGACCTCGCTCTGATACCACTTGTTATGATCGATGGTCGCGGCTAGAGAGGGGGGTGTGAATAGCCGACCCCAAATCTTCCGTTTCTTTCTACAAATAAAATGAATAGAAACGAAAGCGAAGAATAGCAAACCTCAAACTCGTCGATGTAACGAGGTTCGGAGAAGGAACTCCTACTCCTCGGCGTGTCCGTAAGGTGGACGAATCCAATCAATCCATCGGTGGATGAGACCCCGGAGAACCGGCTAATGTAACACTCCTTCTGGGTGGAGAAACATCGCCACAATGTTTTGCAAAAGTAATACAGGAGTAGAAAGCAGCAAGAAGCAAAATACAATACAAATGTATGAAACACCTTCGCTTACTTGCCTTTTCTTCGACTGGATGAAGCAGCAGCTTCTCGGATCTAACCACAACAGCAACAACAACTGATCAGTTGGTCCCAGCCGAGTGGAAGCTCACAAAAAGCTTCAGGAACGAAGAGCTCAACAAAGCTCGCAGAAGAACTTGCAGCAGCAAGAAGAAACAGAGAGGAAGAAGAAGAGTTAGAGAGAGTCGCCCTCGATCTCCTTTTATACCTGCATCCACCTGCGAAGAAGAAGCCAAAAGACAGAAGACCGTTGCGAGCCAATGGATAGTTACGGACCGATCGCAAAGCACGATTGGTCGAGTCGCTCTCGATCGGTCCGACCGATCCCACCTCTGTAAGAGAGGTGGCTGCGTCTCGATCGGTCGTGGAGACGATCGGACTTCTCTCGATCGGTCCCGGACCGATCGGTTCCTCCACGAAATTTGGCTAACTCCTCGATCGGTCTCGGACCGATCGGATGACTCTCGAACCCTTACATTTGTTATCGATCGGTCACGACCGATCGATACTCAACATGGATCGGTCACGGACGATCGTTTAAAACTCCAGACCCTAAACCCTAAATGGTCCCGAGCGAGCTACCGAGCCCTCTCTTGACCTAGTCAGGAGAGCGAGCTACCGAGCCCTCTCCGACTTTGTCCGGTTCAGAGAACGAGCTACCGCCTCTCGACCACGGTCAGAAGAGCAAGCTACCGAGTCCTCTCCGACTTTTCGTGCCAAGTCTCCAACTTGGTCTTCTCCGTGCCAAGTCTCCATACTTGGACTTTTCCGTGCCAAGCTCCTTGGACTTTTCACCTGATGTCTGGTCAACCTTGACCCATCTGGATTTCTGTCTGGCTTCACTCACGGGACTTCCACCGCCTAGCTTCACTCACCAAGTCTTTCCCTGGCTTCACTCACGAGGTCTTCCCAAACGCCTAGCTTCACTCACGGGACTTCCACCTGGCTTCACTCACCCGGACTTTCACTTTCACCTAGATTCACTCACTAGGATTTTCACAGCCTCACTTCACTCAACTTTCACTTCACCTAGCTTCCTCACTAGGATTTTCACAGCTTCACTCACGATTTCAGATTGCCTTCCTCACGGACTTTCCGAACCGCCTAGCTTCACTCACCGGGACTTTCTGAACCGCCTAACATCCCATTAGGACCTAGATTATCCAACAACCTTGACCTACTTGATTCTTCTTCATCCAACCTGATCAGACCCTGATTAGTATCTCTCCGCATGGACAGCTGCACCTGCATTGTCCATGTCTACATGTCTTTCTGTATTGTCAAACATCGAAATCATGACCAAGGTTTACGCTTGGTCAACTAGGTCAACCTTGACCTACTGGAAATTGCACCAACAGAGCCTTCTCCGACTTCCACGTCCGGTCCAGAGAACGAGCTACCGAGCCCTCTCTGACCTAGTCCAAAGAACGAGCTACCGAGCCCTCTCCGACTTCCACGTCCGGTCCAGAGAACGAGCTACCGAGCCCTCTCCAAACTCAAGAAGAAGTTGCTCGTGCTGAGGGCAACCTCCAACTCCACTCTCCACGGCGCACCGTCCACTCCACCTCCTCCGGTCCTCTATCCACCCATCAAAACCGAGGCTTTCGGCGGCGCCGATTTCAGCTTCGCGCATGTCAAGCCTCTTCAACCCAGCTACGGGTTGCTCTCCCAGCAGCATCAGCAGATGCCATTCCCTGAGAGGATTTTCATCGAACAAGTGGTCTCCCCGTCGGAGGAAGCCTCGGCGGCTTCGTCGTCGTCGGTTAATAGCTGGTGCTCCCTGCTTGGACTTTTCCGTGCCAAGTCTTCATACTTGGACTTTTCCCGAATCAGGTCAACTCAAGTCGGGTCAACCAGGTCAACCTTGACCAAAGGTTGCACCCACAATCCCCCAAGTTCCTATTCTTGTCAAATATCAAAATATAACTTCTCCATTCTTGTCAAACATCAAAATATACCTCGAGTCAGGTCAACTCGAGTCGGGTCACCCAGGTCAACCTTGACCTAAGGTTGCACCAACAATTTCCCCCTTTTTGATGTTTGACAAAAACCATAATCAAGTTAGGTTAACCCGATAACCTAACTTAGGTTTTTCAATAGTTCTCCAATGTTCTTCCTTGAACATTCTCTGAACATTCTCCCCAAACTCCAATGTTCTTCCTTGAAAATTCTCTGGACATTCTCCCCCTTTTTGACACACATCAAAAGGGGTGAATCAAGGTCAAGAGTTTCTTTCTAATGAAAGTCCCATACCTTTCATTGAAACCCTTAATTTCCCCCTTGATACTAAAATCAACAATCAACTTAGTGATAATCACTCATCCTCAGAAATCTTGACGAGTAAAAACTCCCCCTAAAACTCAACTCCCCCTTGACCAATAGGTAAAACTCCCCCTAAAGGTCAACTTCTCCTTGACCATTGCACCAACAATGTCTTGGAGAGTTTCAACCCTTTAGAAATCTAAAACACCAACTTCGACAGCTGAAATTTCAGACAACAGTCGAAAATCAGCATTTTGGCACACTCTGATCGGTCACCAGACCGATCAGGACTCCACTGGATCGGTCACCAGACCGATCCACACTGCCCTGGATCGGTCCAGTGACCGATCCAAACTTCCCTGGACCGATCAAAATCTTCTCTGATCGGTCTACAATTCTCTGATAAGAATTTCTGATTTTTCTCCCGAAATTTAGAAACCTCTAAAAAATTACAGAAAATTTCAAAAATTGTAAAATTTTGAGGATACATTCCTCATAACATATATTATCATGGAAAAATAGTTTTCTATGAAAATAACTCCCATTTTTTAATCTTGATACAAAGTTCGAAAGACTTTGAAATAGCTCAAGGTTAATCCATCTTTGTATCAACTTGCTCAATGATGAATGCTATCACTAGAAAAGCTTCATCAAGGTTTTTTAAATCAATTTTGAAATGATCTTAAACCATTTAATTTAGGACCACAATCTTAGGGCTAAATGTACATGACTTGTACATAAGTTTTCCCTATGATCCTCAAATTCGAATTAGGCTCATCTAGGTACAAGAACTATGCTCCTTGATCCTAACTCATAATCCTAATATCTCACACACATCTAAGGTGTATCAAACACATCCAAGTCAATTTTGATGTGAGATATGAGTTTAGTGTTGGTGCAACCTTAGGTCAAGGTTGACCTGGTTGACCCGACTCGAGTTGACTTGACTCGAGTTGTATTTTGATGTTTGACTTGGGAAGATTGTTGATGCAACTTTAGGTCAAGATTGACCTAGTTGAGTTGCATGTTGATGTTTGACTCTTGTGAGAGAGTTCTATTCTTGTTATGGGACAAGAATAGATGTTTGGGAGATTATTGGTGCAACCGTAGGTCAAGGTTGACCTGGTTGATCTGATTCGGGAAAAGTCCAAGTATGAAGACTTGGCACGGAAAAGTCCAAGCAGGGAGCTTGGCACCTGAAAAGTCCAAGTATGGAGACTTGACACTGGAAAGGTCCAAGCAGGGAGCTTGGCACGCGAAAAGTCCAAGTATGGAGACTTGGCACGGGAAAAGTCCAAGTATGGAGACTTGGCACTGGAAAAGTCCAAGTATGGAGACTTGGCACGGAGAAGTCCAAGCAGGGAGCTTGGCACGAGGAAAGTCCCAGTGAGTGAAGCCAGCGGTGGGAAAGTCTGGTGAGTGAAGCCGGTGGAGAAGTCCCTGGAGGAAGCCAGGTGATGAGAAGTCCCGTGAGTGAAGCCGTGCAATGGAAAGGTGAGTGAAGCGGTGAAAATCCTAGTGAGTGAAGCTAGGTGAAAGTGGAAGTCCCAGTGAGTGAAGCGGCAGTCGGGAAAGTCCGGTGAGTGAAGCCAGGCGTTGAAGTCCGGTGAGTGAAGCCAGCAGTTGAAAATCCCGGTGAGTGAAGCGGTGAAAACCCTAGTGAGTGAAGCTAGGTGAAAGTCCCGTGAGTGAAGCCGGGCAGGAAAATCCAGATGGATCAGGGTGATCGGACATCCGGTGTTGGGAAGTCAAGTAGATCAAGGGAGTGATCGATACTTGGCACGAAGAGGAAAGTCAAGTGGGTCAAAGGGATTGGACCGGACACTTGGTGGAGAGTCTTAGCAGGTCAAGGGACTGACCGGATGCTAAGCATGATGTACCAACAGTCAAGATTGACCGGATGTTGGTTTGAACTTGGTTTGGGCGAAACCATGAGCGGATCGATCCGTGATCGATCCGGATATCATGAATATTCTGACGGTCGGTGACCGATCGATACATCGATATATCAGCGTGTGATAACTCGATCGGTGTGACCGATCGAGTCGATCGAAGCGAGCGAGGCGGGCGAGAGCTGATCGGTCGGGGACCGATCACAAAGCCTGATCGGTCCCCGCATCGATCAGGGTTCTGATCGGTCTATGGACCGATCAGATTTGATCGGTCCATGGACCGATCGGGGAACCTCTATCCTAAGCTGATCGGTCCCCGACCGATCAGAAGTTCTGATCGGTCGTGGACCAATCGGGCGTGAGCAAGCAAAGAGCCTCTTCCCGATCGGTCCATCGATCGAGTTCTAGCTGCCATGACGCAACCGCTAGTTTCTTCGCCTTCTTCGCAGTTATAAAAGAGGTTGAGAAGCTACTGTTGGTCTTCTTCTTCTTCTTCTCTTTGCCCCTGCTTCTTGCTGTGCTTGAGCTTTGCTGAGCTCTCTACTTCGTGAAGCTTCGTGTGAGCTTCCCCGGCTGGTCAGCTGCTGCTATCGTTCCGTGAAGTTGCTGCTTCGTCAACGGAAACCAGTCGAAGGCAAGATAGTGTGTGTTTTTACATTCTTATTGTTCTTGCTTCTTGTTGTATTTCTTGTACACTTATCTTGCTGTTGCAAGAGACTTTGTGGCGAGGTTTCTCCACCCAGAAGGAGTGTTTGTATTAGCCGGTTTTCCGGGGACTCATCCACCGACGGATTGATAGGCTTCGTCCACCTTACGGACACGCCGAGGAGTAGGAGTTTCATCTCCGAACCTCGTTACATCGACGAGTTGAGGTTTGGTTTGTTTTGCTTTCGTTTCCTTTTGTTATTTCCGCTGCTAACCTAATTTGTAGAAAGAAACGAGCAAAGATTTGGGGTCGGCTATTCACACCCCCCTCTCTAGCCGTAACAAGTGGTATCAGAGCGAGGTCGCTCTTCATCGGATCAACACCCGTGGGAGCAAAGCTAGAGATGGATCAATTCGGAGAAGACATCACCATTCCACCCTTCTACAACGACAACTTCGCATATTGGAAGGTAAGGATGATGTATTTTCTTAGGACTAATATGTTGAATTGGTTTTGTGTACAAGAAGGTTTTACTCCTCCAATGGATAAAGAAGGAGAGCCTCTAGAGAAGAACAAGTGGACAAAGGAACAAGTCCATCAATCCACGATCAACAATGAGGTAACTAAAACAATTGAATTTTCATTACCTACTAATATTTTGCGTAAGATAGGTGAATACAACAATGCCAAGGAATTATGGGATAACTTGGCCAAGTACCATGAGGAGAGCTCCACTTCAAGCCATGAAGAGGAGCCTAGTGAGCCAAGTAGCTCACATCATGGAGGGAGCGAATTGGGAGTTGAGGGCTACTCAACATCCAAGGAAGAAGAGGAGGAGAGTTCCTCTTGTTCAAGTTCGGAGCAAGAAGAAGAGACATCTACCTCCGGAAGGGATGAGGAAGAGAGCTCACACCCATCCCCAAACCTAGGTAACTCAAGCATTTCAATTTCAAATAAGTTACATATAATATGCTTTGAGTGTAGGGAATTTGGGCACTACAAGAGTAAGTGTCCAAAGAGGGTAAGGAAGCCTCCACCGACGGTCAAGGTAGCCGGAGTCCCGACACGCAAGGGCAAGGAGCACGTGGTGTGCTTCCAATGCAAGCGAAGGACATTATCGGAGTCATTGTCCGAAGGGGAGGCAACCTCACAAGGGCAAGAAACCGAGCACTTCTATAGGGGGAGCTAAGGCAAACCCTAAGGTATCATTTAAGTCTCATTCGTGCAATACTAGTAAGATGCATGCTAGAAATTTTATTGCACTAGTCAATAATGATAAGCATGATAACATTAGAAATCGATACACATGCTTAGGTGCCAAACATGTGAGCCTAGATAAGGATAACACTAGGAAAGCCAACCCTAGAATTACCTCATCTAAGGTTAAGAAGAACCTAGGTAGGAATCCCAAATCAACTAGACACATGCCTAGGAATGCCTCAAAGAAAAATGACAAATCAAAAATTGAGGTATTAGAGAAGGAGAATCAAGTCTTGAGGTCAAGACTTGATACTTTGGAAAAGGCTCTTAAGAACTTGGAGAAGTCATCTCTAGGGTTTAAGGGTCAAAAACCAATGTCCAAGGACAAAAAGGGTTTGGGTCACAAACCTAAGTCCCAAGTGGTCAAGCCCACTTACCACAATGTTCCATTTGATTATGGAACAAAACCTAGGGCTAGAAAGACCATTACCAAGGTCACAAGGGGAGTCATCCCTATAGTTGACCTTGATGAGACCCAAATGACCAAGGCTTTAAAGCCTAAGAGGGTCATTAGGAGAGTTGCTAGGGAAGTCATCCCTAGTGAATATTTAGTGAACCCAATGAGCTCTAATAGGTATTGGGTTCCTAGGAGCATCTTCTCTACCCCATAGATGGGTTAGAGAGTGTCAACTCCAATTAGAAGGGTAGTTAACCCAACTTTGAGGAAATTGACACTCAAGGAGCATTTTCAAGGTCTTGATAACCTTTGGAAATGAAAAAGAATTATTATTTACTCCTTAAAGAGTAAAATGTGCCATATATGGAAAATATCGATTTCAATCTTATTTGGCACAATTTAAGAAAACCTAGAGAAATACCATAATTGGGATTTTGGTTTTCTCTTAGGGATATATGGGCAATCTAGGGTTAGATTTTAAGTTAGCAAAGTGGTTAAGGATACTTAGATAGGTAATTTAGGTATATTTATTTGAGCTAACTTGCCATGATTGGTTGCCATATGCCATGCCATGACATCATATTTAGTTTTATTATCATTTGAAATGTCATGATAATACTTAGGCTAGTTTATATGTCATGTGTTAGTTTAGTTTCAAACTTTATGCCATGACATCATGACATTGGCACATGTTCTCATTTATGATACCATTTTATGCCATGTCATCATCTCTTGCATTAATAATCAATTGAATTGATTTAAGGATGAAAAACATATTTTGATATTGAGATCAAATTTGTGTTTAGAAAATGCATGAGACCTTAGCCTAAGATACCTAAACCCATATCTCACATCAAAATTGACATGGATGTGCTTGATACACTTTAGATGTGTGTGAGATATTAGGATCATGAATTAGGATCAAGGTGCATAGTTCTTGTACCTAGATGAGCCTAATTCAAGATATGGAGGATCATAGGGAAAGCTTGTGTACAAGTTATGTGCATATAGCCCTAAGATTATGGTCCTAAATTCAAATGGTTTTAAAAGCATTTTAAAATTGATTTGAAAAACCTTGATGAAGCTTTCCTAGTGATAGCATTCATCATTGAACATTGTGATACAAAGTTGAGTTAAACTTGAACTTTTTCAAAGTTTTTGAACTTTGTATCAAGATTGAAAAATGGAAACTACTTTCATAGAGAACTATTTTTCCTTGATAGTATATGTTATGAGGAGTGTATCCTCAAAGTTTCATAATTTTTGAAATTTTCTGGAATTGTTTATGGGTTTCTGAATTTCGGGTAAAAATTCAGGAATTCTGATAAGGGATCTTGGATCGGTCACTGGACCGATCCAGGAAGGAGTGGATCGGTCACTGGACCGATCCAGGGAAGTGTGGATCGGTCCGGAGACCGATCCAGTAAGAGGCAGTGAGGCAGTCCGATCCCAGTGAATGTGGATCGGTCTGGGGACCGATCCAATGGGATCCTGATCGGTCTGGTGACCGATCAGGGCGTGCCAAAAGCTGAATTTCAACTGTATATCTGAAATTCCGGCTGTGAAAGTTTGTGGTTTAGGTTTCTAAGGGTTTGAAACTCTCCAAGACATTGTTGGTGCAATGGTCAAGGGGGAGTTGACCTTTAGGGGGAGTTTTTACCTAATTGTCAAGGGGGAGTTGACTTTTAGGGGGAGTTTTTACTCCTTAAAACTTTTGAGGATTAGTGATATGAGATTATCACTAAGTTGATTGCTGAGTTTAGTATCAAGGGGGAAATTAAGAGTTTCAATGAAAGGTATGGGACTTTCATTAGGAAGAAACTTTTGACCTTGATATCCTCCTTTTACTTTTTGATGTGTGTCAAAAAGGGGAGAGTGTTTATTGGAGAACCCAAGTTAGGTTATCGGGTTAACCTAAGCTAGGGGAAGAATGTCAAGGAATGTTCAAGGAAGAACATTGGAATTCTTTTTGATGTGTGTCAAAAAGGGGGAGAATTATTGGAGAACCCAAGTTAGGTTATCGGGTTAACCTAAGGGGAGAATGTCCAGAGAATGTTCAAGGAAAGAACATTGGACATTGGAAGATGGTTGGAAAACCTAAGTTAGGTTATCGGGTTAACCTAACTTGATTATGATTTTGTCAAACATCAAAAAGGGGGAGATTGTTGGTGCAACCTTAGGTCAAGGTTGACCTGGTTGACCCGACTCGAGTTGACTTGACTCGAGTTGTATTTTGATGTTTGACTTGGGAAGATTGTTGATGCAACTTTAGGTCAAGATTGACCTAGTTGAGTTGCATGTTGATGTTTGACTCTTGTGAGAGAGTTCTATTCTTGTTATGGGACAAGAATAGATGTTTGGGAGATTATTGGTGCAACCGTAGGTCAAGGTTGACCTGGTTGATCTGATTCGGGAAAAGTCCAAGTATGAAGACTTGGCACGGAAAAGTCCAAGCAGGGAGCTTGGCACCTGAAAAGTCCAAGTATGGAGACTTGACACTGGAAAGGTCCAAGCAGGGAGCTTGGCACGCGAAAAGTCCAAGTATGGAGACTTGGCACGGGAAAAGTCCAAGTATGGAGACTTGCTGGAAAAGTCCAAGTATGGAGACTTGGCGCGGAGAAGTCCAAGCAGCTCTGCACGAGGGAAAGTCACAGTGAGTGAAGCAGGCGGGGAAAGTCCGGTGAGTGAAGCCGGGTGGAGAGTTCTGGTGAGTGAAGCGAGGCGAGAAGTCCCGGTGAGTGAAGTCCTGGTGAGTGAAGCGCGGTGAAAATCCTAGTGAGTGAAGCTAGGTGAAAGTGGAAGTCCGGTGAGTGAAGCCGGGCATTCGGAAAGTCCGGTGAGTGAAGCCAGGCGGTTTGGAAGTTCTGGTGAGTGAAGCGAGGCAGTTGAAAATCCTGGTGAGTGAAGCCGGTGAAAACCCTAGTGAGTGAAGCTAGGTGAAAGTCACGGTGAGTGAAGCCGGGCCAGGAAAATCCAGATGGATCAAGGGTGATCGGACATCGGTGTTGGGAAGTCCAAGTAGATCAAGGGTGATCGGATACTGGCACGAAGAGGAAAGTCCAAGTGGGTCAAAGGGATTGGCCGGACACTTGGTGGAGAGTCTTAGCAGGTCAAGGGTGGCCGGATGCTAAGCATGATGTACCAACAGTCAAGATTGACCGGATGTTGGTTTGAACTTGGTTTGGGCGAAAACCATGAGTGGATCGATCGGTGATCGATCCGGTGATCATGAATATTCTGATCGGTCGGTGACCGATCGTGTAATATCGATGCATCTTGTGTGATAACTGATCGATCGGTGACCGTCGAGTCGATCGAAGCGAGCAGGGCGGCGCGAGGGGCTGATCGGTCGGGGACCGTCAACAAAGCTGATCGGTCCCGCCGATCGAGAGTTCCTGATCGGTCTATGGACCGATCAGGAGGTTCTGATCGGTCCATGGACCGATCGAGGAAAAAAAGCTTCTTCCATCGGTCCCCGCGATCGGAGATTCAGATCGATGCGTGGACCAATCGGGGAGCAACAGGCCTCTTTCCACGGTCGGTCCACGGACGATCGAGAGTTCTAGCTGCGGCAACTAGTTTCTTCTCTTCTTCGCGAGGTTATAAAGAGGTTGAGAAGCTCTTGTTGGTCTTCTTCTTCTTCTTCTTTTGCTTCTTGCTGCTGAGCTTTCTGAGCTTCCCTGGCTGGTGAGCTGCTGCTGTTCTTCCGTGAAGTTGTTGCTTCGTCAACGGAAACCAGTCGAAGGCAAGATAGTGTGTGTTTTTACATTCTTATTGTTCTTGCTTCTTGTTGTATTTCTTGTACACTTATCTTGCTGTTGCAAGAGACTTTGTGGCGAGGTTTCTCCACCCAGAAGGAGTGTTTGTATTAGCCGGTTTTCCGGGGACTCATCCACCGACGGATTGATAGGCTTCGTCCACCTTACGGACACGCCGAGGAGTAGGAGTTTCATCTCCGAACCTCGTTACATCGACGAGTTGAGGTTTGGTTTGTTTTGCTTTCGTTTCCTTTTGTTATTTCCGCTGCTAACCTAATTTGTAGAAAGAAACGAGCAAAGATTTGGGGTCGGCTATTCACACCCCCCTCTCTAGCCGTACGAAGGATCCTAACATTTAGGTCATCTTAAGCTAAGTTCTCATGCATTTTCTAAACAACAATTTGATCTCCATATCAAATTGTGTTTCTATCCTTAAATCAAATTAATTGATCATAAATGCAAGAGATGATGACATGGCATAAAATAATATCATAAGTGGAAACATGTGCCAATGTCATGATGTCATGTCATCAAGTATGAAACTTAAATAAGGCATGACATATAACTAATCTAAGCATTATCATGACATTTCAAATGATAATAAAATAAATATGATGTCATGACATGGCATATGACAAACAATGTATGTCAAATAACATATAAAGGTATAGAAAATACCTAATTCTAGCCTTAGTTGTCATTTTTGATAATTTTGATCATTTTACCATAAATTCTATATTCCTAAGTGTAATAGACCTAAAATCATATACTAAAGATTTTTAGATCACTATGTGCCAATTAGATTGACCCTAGAAAACTCTTCAAATGTGGTTGACACATCCTAATCACCTTAGGAATAATTTTTAATTTCATTTTCAAGGCTTGATTACATCTTGAAAATTCCTAAAATGCCACATTTTGCCATGAGTAGGTTAACTACCTATCCAATTAAGGTTGGCACACCCTAAACCATCTAGCGTGAAGGGATCACGCTCCTAGGGACCCAATACCTATTTGAGCTCATTGGGTTCACTAAATATTCACTAGGGATGACTTCCCTAGCAACCCTCCTAATGACCCTCCTAGGCTTTAAGGCCTTGGTCATTTGGGACTCATCAAGATCAACTCTAGGGGTGACTCCCCTTGTGACCTTGGTGATGGTCTTCTTAGCCCTAGGTCTTGTTCCATAATCGAATGGAACATTATGATAAGCGGGCTTGACCACTTGAGACTTAGGTTTGTGACCCAAACCTCTCATGTCCTTGGGCTTTGATTTTTGACCCTTAGACCCTAGAGTTGACTTCTCCAAATTCTTAAGAGCCTTTTCTAAAGTGTCAAGTCTTGACCTCAAGACTTGATTTTCCTTCTTTAATACCTCAACCTTTAATTTTCCATTTTTCTTTGAGGTATTCCTAGGCATATGTCTAGTTGTTTTGGGATTCCTATCTAGGTTTTCCTTAACCTTAGATGAGTTAACTCTAGGTTTGGCATTTCGAGCATTGTCCTTATCTAGTCTAACATGTTTGGCACCTAAGCACATGTATCGGTTTCTATGGTTATCATGCTTATCACTATTGACAATTGCAATAAAACTACTAGCATGTGTCTTATTAGAATTGCAAGAATGTGCCTTAAAGGATACCTTAGGGTTTGCCTTAGCTCCCCCTATAGATGTGCTTGGTCTCTTGTCCTTGTGAGGTTGCCTCCCCCTTGGACATTGACTCCTATAATGTCCCCTATGCTTGCATTGGAAGCACACCACGTGCTCCTTGCCCTTGCGTATCGGGACTCCGGCTTCCTTGACTTTTGGTGTCGGTGGAGTCTTCCTAATCCTCTTTGGACATTTACTTTTGTAATGCCCATATTCCCTACACTCAAAGCACATTATATGTAATTTACTTGAAATTAAGTTGCTTGAGTTACCTAGGGTTGAGGATGGATATAAGCTCTCTCCTTCATCCCTTCCGGAGGTAGAGGCTTCTTCTTCTTGCTCCAGTCTTGACGAAGAACTCTCCTCCTCTTCTTCCTTAGATGTTGAGTAGCCCTTAACTTCAAATTCCATACCTCCATGATGTGAGCTACTTGGCTCACTTGACTCCTCTTCATGACTTGAATTGGAGCTCTCCTCATGGAACTTAGCCAAGTTGTTCCACAATTCCTTGGCATTATTGTATCCACCTATCTTACACAAGATATCATTAGGTAATGAAAATTCAAAGATTTTCATTACCTCGTCGTTGATTATGGATTGGTGGATTTGTTCCTTCGTCCACTTCTTCTTCTCGAGAGGTTCTCCTTCTTTATCCACCGGAGGAATAAAACCTATTTGTACACAATTCCAATTTACTAGGTTAGTCATAAGAAAATACTTCATTCTTACCTTCCAATACGCGAAGTCGTCGCGATCGTAGAAGGGTGGAATCGTGACGTCTTCTCCAAGTTGATCTATTCTCTAGCTCGTGCTCCCGCCGGTGAAGAGCGACCTAGCTCTGATACCACTTGTTAGGACCTTCGGACGCGGCTAGAGAGGGGGGGTGTGAATAGCCGACCCCAAATTCTCGTTTCTTCCTACAATTTGAGTTAGCGCAGCGGAAATAAAAGATAGAAACAAAACGGGAGAATATCAAACCTCAAACGCGACGATATAACGAGATTCGGAGATGATACTCCTACTCCTCGGCGTGTCCGTAAGGTGGACGAATCCTATCAATCCGTCGGTGGATGAGACCCCGGAAAACCGGCTAATAAAAACTCCTTCTGGGTGGAGAAACCTCGCCACAATCTCTTGCAACAGCAAGATCAAAGTGCAAGAAATACAGCAAGAAGCCAAGAACAATATGAATGTAAAAACACTGGTTTGCTTGCCTTGTCGTCGACTGTTGATGAAGCAGCAACTTCACGGATGCCAACCACAGCAGCAACTGATCAGTTGGAGACCCAGCCGAGGGAAGCTCACACGAAGCTTCAGTAATGGAGAGCTCAGCAGAGCTCAGATCGCTAGAAGAAATGAGAAGTCCACTTCTTTCTCTCTATATATATTTTTCTTGCAGAGGCCCTCGACCTCGTTATAACCTGAACCTGCTAAGAAGACAAAAAAGACACAGAAATCTAGCGTTGTGACTCAACGGCTAGGCCTGGACCGATCAGGCTATGGCCTGATCGGTCCAGGAACTCCCTGATCGGTCTGTGGACCGATCAGGCCCTAGGCTGATCGGTCCCCAGACCGATCCCAACTCTCACAGAGTTGGTTGAAGCCTGATCGGTCTGTGGATCGATCAGCCAAGTGGATCGGTCCACGGACCGATCCCTCCTATTCCTTCTCCCAATCTGTTTGGTTACCGATCGGTCACAAGACCGATCGATGATCCATGAGAATCGGTGTATCCTTGGATCGGTCGGACCGATCCGGATACCCATAGACACTGGATCGGAGACCGATCAATTTCCTAGCCTTAAACCTAAAGCCTTCACGATCTAGAGAACGAGCTACGGCCTCTCGACCTAGTCCGGAGAACGAGCTACAGAGCCTTCTCCGACTTCCACGTCCGGTCCGGAGAATGAGCTACCCCTCTCGACCTAGTCAGGAGAACGAGCTACCGAGCCCTCTCCGACTTCCACGTCCGGTCCAGGAGAGAGCCCTCTCGACCTAGTCAGGAGAGCTACACCGAGCCCTCTCGACCTAGTCAGGAGGCAGGCCAGCCCTCTCCGTCTCTATCCGGTCTAGAGAACGAGCTCACGAGCCCTCTCGACCTAGTCAGGAGAACGAACCGAGCCCTCTCCGACTCTATCCAGTCCAGAGTACCGAGCCCTCTCCGACCTCCCATGCCAAGCTCCCATACTTGGACTTTTCCCGTGCCTCCTGCTTGGACTTTTCCGTTCCAAGTCTCCATACTTGGACTTTTCGTGCCAAGCTCCCTGCTTGTGTTAAGTCTCCATACTTGGACTTTTCCCGAATCAGGTCAACTCAAGTCGGGTCAACCAGGTCAACCTTGACCAAAGGTTGCACCCACAATCCCCCAAGTTCCTATTCTTGTCAAACATCAAAATATAACTTCTCCATTCTTGTCAAACATCAAAATATACCTCAAGTCAGGTCAACTCGAGTCGGGTCACCCAGGTCAACCTTGACGTAAGGTTGCACCAACAGAAAAAACCCTTGTGTGCGGACCTTGGAGTATGAGTCGACACAAGCTCCGAACCAAGTAAAACTACTTGTGTCATTCTTTTCGTGTTTATTATTCCGCAGCTTACTCGAAAATTTATTTTAATCGATATTCACCCCTCCTCTATCGAATCTACGATCCAACAATCCTCTCATCCATTGACTTCAGTTGAGTGCGCAGTTCTTCATTTTCGCGTCTTAAGGACTGCAGGAAGCAGCTCTACAGGCAAACCTAAACCTCTAACCAATTTCTTTGTATTGTAAAAACTATCTGTCTTTATGTTGTCAACAGGAAGCAACTCTGACAACAATTGACATATATCATCATAACATCTTTCTGAAAAATGATGTTCTGCTTTCATATTCAATAACCTTACAGTAGCTGATAATTACGAGTGACCTGAGGGAATGCCTTCCCACACTTCTCTTTCACTAGCCTTTAACATTTCATATAGTTGTTGATATTCAGGTGTTGGTCTTTCGTTTATATTGGAATAATCAACTACAACATTAATTGCATCGTGAACCATTGATTGCATTCCAATATCATAAGTTGATGAGTTAGGCATAGCAAAACTTGTGCCAGATGATAAACCAACAGAAGGCCCAATTGGTTCATACAAATAAAGTTCTCCATGACAGTACCAATTGTAGTAATTTGGCACAAACCATTTCTACATATATGCATTTTTATAGTATCTTAATCACGGAAAGCTCTATTTTGACTTTTTTTTATGATTGCACGGACATTTTAATTCGGTATTATTCATACATTCTGGATGACTTTTAGCAAAGTTGACAAACTCTTCAACTTCAGCAATAAAATCATCTCCAATAAATCCATTTTCTAATCAATTGTACATCCAAGCTTTGTTCATAGACATTATCCCCTAATGAGAATATAATTTAAAATATTATTAAACAAGCATCCCTTACACAAGCAATCTAAAGCATGCTGATAACTAAGTAAGTCAATCAATTAACATGTTTAATACTCACATTATTAAAATCAAGATGTTTACTATCTAAAGCATAAATTTACACAAGTATAACAATTACCATAAACCATAACAATCACCATAAAACATATATGCATTATTAGCCTACAAATATATTTCACCAAGTCAACTATTTAATATAGCAAATATATAAATGCATTGTTTAAGAAAAAAAAATACCTGAAGAGAGTGGGCTAATAGAAAAAAAAAAGCAGCAGATGTAGTTACCTACAAAATATAAATTAAAAATTAGCTAAAATTAAACTGAAACAATCATAATTAAAAATAGCTAAAATAAAGAATATAGCACGCGACTGGCGGCCAGCACGCGGCTAGCGGTCGGACACGCTGCTAGCGATAGAACAGAGTGTCAACCGCATTCTAGCAGCCTACATAGCTGCTAGGTGCGTGCTGGCGGCCAGAGACAGCGCCAGCCACGTGCTGGCGGCAGCCGAGTGCTGGCAGTCGAAGACGGCGCCAGTCGCGTGCTGGCGGCCGGAGACGGCGCCAGCCGCGTGCTAGTGGTCGGAGACGGTGCCAGCAGCATGCTGGCGGCCGGAGACGCCACCAACCGTGTGCTGGAGGTCAGAGACGCTGCCAGTCGCGTGCTGGGAGGCTGGAGACGCCGCCAGTCGCGTGCTGGGAGGCCGGAGACGCCGCCAGCCGCGTGCTGGCGAAGGGAGACGCCAGGAGCCCCGTGCAGGCGGACGGAAACCCATGGAAGAAGCTTACCTAGAGAAAACGGAGCGAAACGCAACCTGTCGTCGCCGGCGGCGGAGATCCACGCGTGCGTGAGAGAAGGAAAGGGGATCATGTTACCCTAATAATTTCGAGTTTACCGACGGAAATCAAATTCCGTTGGTAAGTACCAACGGAATCAAGATTTCCATCGGTAATTAATTACTGATGGAATTTGATTTCCGTTGATAATTATCGACGGAAATTAATTTCCGTCGGTAAATCCTATTTGTTTCAACGGAATTATTTTCCGTCGGTAAAGCAGAAAATTTTTGTAGTGTTTCCTTATTTGATATGTGTATTTATTATAGTTTCGCATCACCTAACTAAATCATTTATTAACCATCTAATTACATGTCTATATTATTTTAAACATCTCTTAGAGTTTTCTCTCAATAGATGCAACTCTGATTTTCTCTTTAATGTTTTCATTTCTTATTATGTTCATCCTCATATGTTTACACATCCACCTTAATATATTTATCTTTGTAACTCTCATCTTCTGTTCATGTGCTTAAGTCATAACCCAATCTTCAATGCATATTATATAGCATGTCTAATCGTCATTTTATAGAACTTTTGTTTAAATTTTTGAGATACTTTATAATCACATAAAACATCTGACACTCTCTTCCATTTCAACTATTATCTTATATTCTATGTAAGACATCTCTCTCAATCTCTTCGTCATTTTTCAAAAATAATCTAAAATACTTAAAACTCTATATATTTTCGTTTGCTCTATTAATGTAAGATACAACAAATTAATAGAGAAATGACCTTATTAGATTTTTTAAAAAAGTTAAACGGAGTTACATGATTTAAAAGAATACATCTACAAACTCAGAATACATCTACAAACTCGGTGAAATATCAATTAGGTTAGAAGTTGAACCTAACTATATTAATATACTTAATGGAAACCTAAGTTTTCATTTCCTTGGTCGTTTCATTTCCCCCGATTCGTCTACCCCGATCCCTTTTCTCTCCGCTTGTCGCCACCGATCCTTTCCTCCTTCTCTTCATCGGCGACATGGATCCGTCGCTGCCTCTTCACAGGACAGTGGACAGGCAACGCCGGTGCCGACCATCAGCTCCTCTTCACTGAATCCCGTTTCCCCTCTCCCTCACATGAATCTGCCTACTGCCTAATCGCGCCGGCGCCATTCGACCGTCGCTGCCTCCCCGTACCGGAGCATTGCCGTCCATTCACGGTGCCGAGGCCAGCCTGGCAGCAGTGTCTATTTCCCCTGCTCCGAGCTATGCCCTAACCTCCGCCGATCTTCCTCTTCTTTGCCGTCGGCCCCTCTTCGGCCACGAGCAACCATTCGTCGGCTCTCCAGTTCGGCGACGCCATCTCTGCTGCTCTCTTGGTTGGTGCCGAGACTGCCGACTACATCCCTGCCTCACCTCTGCTCCAGCCGTCGCAGCTACCCCGAGCAGCTTGCGACCACCACCATTAGCCACTGCAGTGGCTAGCCTTGTGACCACTAGCAGTGTTTCATCATATCTGGATAGCAGATCTACTTCCGTTTGCCGCCTCTATAAACTGCCGCTGGAGAAGAGGAGAAGCATTGGTAACGAAACCTCTTATCTCCCATGCTTTGTTCATTAATTTCCTTATGGAAACCTAGGTTAACATGTGAACGAAATATGGGGAAATTAGATGGATTCAATTATTTTTTTGGTTTCATCTCATGTTGTACTCGGTGATGAATCAATTTGGTTAGGGAATTGACAATTGATTTAATTGCTACATTTAGAGGGATTAAAGGATTCGTAGATTGATTGGTTACAATTGATATCCGGATTGGAAGGGTCGATGAATTAAGGTTTCCTAATTGGATTGGGATCATTAGGTGAAATTAAACATGATTATTTAATTGGATTGGGAGCATTAGGTGGAATTTAGCTATAATATGTATCCTGTGTTGCAGGACATGGATACGAGATGAGCACTTCAACGTGGGATTGTCTAGCATGATCGACAGATAAAGGCGGGTACTTTCTTCCCTTGCTTTTATTGTTCATTGACTTAGTGCTTGATCCTGTTATTTGTATTCATTGCGTAGTATTTTATCTTGATATTCACTCGACGATACTTCCTAAGTTCGACCTTTCATTGCTTCATCTTATATTTTAGTCTATTTTGAGATTCATGCAATCTTATTGTTGCCCACGCTATTTGCGACTGTTTATGCTCGGACTATCCCGCTAGCAATACTATACCGTAACATAAATATAGAATATTGAACTAGGATACCCGTTTGATGTTTATTCATGCTTAAGTATTAGTAGGACCACACCGTAGTGTAGGATGTTTAGTATTTTACCTGATCCTTATCCGTTACTTTGGCTCAGGCCTATATGTTGGTAATGTCATATTGTAGTGTAGGATATCGAGTATCCTACAAGACCTTGTTTGTTATTTAGGCTCATGTCTAAACGCTAGTGAGATTAGACCCTTCTATCAATACATTGTTATACCCGGTGTTGACCATTATTTCATATTCGTGGTTGAGAGAGTCATCAACAATCGTTGTTATACTTGATATGCTAGGGAAACCATACCACCGAATAGCTAGCAGAATTCACTCTTGAATGTGATTGTTACTCCTTACTTATCATTTTTTAATTTGTGCACTTATATATCTTACTTATCATTTTTTAATTTGTGCACTTATATATCCTGTCTACCCACGGGATCATCCGTGGTAGAGCGTTCTCCCATAGACAGTGATTGTTTATTTATCCTGTCCATCCGTGGTGGAGCGTTCTCCGACAGACAGTGCCTAGGGGCGTTGCCACATGGATGAGAGGGGTGCGACCGCCCACTCTCACATTTTGTTAAAATATTAATATTATATATTTGAAATTCTTTATCATCACTTTGATGGGTTGATTCATCACCGTTCATTTTCAAAAATTGAAATTGATCACATATTTGAAAAGACCACGACCTAAGTTATCCATCGGTATTGCTTTTATTAGTAAATATCACAACTTGAAATATTAAGTATTGAATTTTAAAAATAAAATATATAATAATAAATGGATGAACTAAATCGTAGGGCACGAAGTGAGAGCGCTAAATTAAAATTGAATTAGGTTTGAACTAACTCTAACAGGTAGGTGCGAGATAAGGATTACGTTAGTTCAAAAAAGAATTGATTTAGAGTTGATTTGGTTAAGTTATAGCCGAACTAAGTTTAAGATTTAAACGAGTTGATCGATTTAAAACAAATTAGGATATTTTTTGAGTAAATTTTTTATTTCATTTTTTTTCTCACCCATTTTCCCTGTAAGCATATTGCAACCCCAACCCATTGTACCTTATGTCACCCTTTCATCCATCTCTCTCTTTTATTTTTCTCTTCCTCTTTTTCCTCATTTGCTTCTTCTCCAATAGTAGTAAACTTATTACTTTTTCCTCTCCTCTTCTCGAGCACAAGAGTTCTCTTTTCTTCTCCTTTCTCTTCTCCGCTAAGCAAAAAATGTAACATCAGCTACTACCCTCTTTCAGTAAAGCAGCCCTCAACCCTCACATCTTCTTCCTCTTCTTATGTTTTTAGGATTTTATTGGCACCGCAAGAATAGTCATATTTTGTCTTGTCTTGCTCTCTTTCTGTCGTTTCCAAACTCATCGAAACTAGTCAAGGTTGTTAATAAATAAGGTATAGCTCTCCTCTTTTGCTTAGTCCTCCCTATTTTCTCTTCTCTATTTTTCTCAAAAATAATGATATTTCAAGAGGAGTAAATTATTTCGTTTTTCTTTTAATATTTCATTAATTGAAGGAAAGCGGTAAAGTATAAATTTTATTTTATTAGGTTATTAATTAGGATGGTTATTATAAGAAAGCAAGATTACAAATAATTTTTCAACTTTGAATCATAAATAAATTTTAGAGATTGGCAGATCATTGTTTCAACTAGAACTAAGGGCTGTGGTCGAAATGTTTGAATTTAAGTTCATTTCATCTCCTTAAATTTAAAATTTAAGCTTTTAGATGATGAAAATCACCCTTCCTAATTGAAAATTCTGGCTACGCTACTAACAATGTCTGTTTATTTATCTTGTCTCCCTATAGAATCATCTGTGGTAGGGCGTTCTCCGACAGATAGTGGTTATTTATTTATCCTGTCTGCCCATGGGAACATCCGTGGTAGAGCGTTCTCCCGCAGACAGTGGTTATTTATTTATCTTGTCTGCCCACAGGACCATTTGTGGTAGAGCGTTCTCCTGCAGATAGTGACTGTTTACATATCCTGACTACCCATGAGTCCATCCGTGGTAGAGCGTTCTTCTGCAGTCAGTGGTTGGGAAGCAAGACAGCTACCTCATCCTATCAGCCCACGGGACCATCCATGGTAGAGCGTTTTCATGCGAATAAGGACTAGTTATATATATCTTGATTGACCATCAGATCTAGTCATGGTAGCAGTTTGAGCTAGTCAGGATTTATTATATTCTTGTTGTATGCTTGTTATGCATATGTTCGTGCAAGTTTAAAAGTACAATATGTACTCCCGATTTATTGATCACACCTAGTTAAGCAGGTTAATGAAGTACTATTATTGTTGGTTATGCTTCGATTACAGTGACAGTCTTACTTCTGTAGTAATTATTTTCTTGAAACCACACCCTTTCATCTCCTTATGCTATTATCATGCATTATCTTGTTGTACCTGCAGAGTATGTTATATTCACTATCCCTTGTTTTCCCTTTTGTTTTCAGATTAACAGGTAGATGACATGTCGTGTCGCTCAGAGATCTTGGCTGCCAGCCCCACATCACATTGAGAGTTTTTTTTTGTTTATGCTGATACTCGTACTCGTATTTTTGGCTTTCCGAACTAATTCATGTATTGTATAATCTATGTGTGGATTTATGGATTTGTGGTGTCCTTTTTTATTGTTATGTGTTTGCTGGGTAAGTCGTACAAGTACACAGTCTAGTTTCTTATTTTACATGATTGTGTTTGTCTTTCAGCCGTGTGAGCTGTAGATATTATCTTGTATTGTCTTGATGTCATATATCCATGTTTTCATTATCATTGTTAAAAGGGAGGTGCTGTTCGAATTTATCGGGCAATCTTACCCTCAGAACGTGACAACTAAGCTTATAACATTTCACTTATAGTGTTTCTTTCATATGTTTCATCTGTCAAAATAATATCATTTGTAAATAACATGTATCAGTAATACATTATGGGAAAAGTTAGGTTTATTGGCTAATACTTTCTGTCCAAATTTAATTTGGTTGGTAAACATTAAAATTATTGGCCAAAATGAATTTAGCTGGTAAATAATTAATGTATATTTTTTTACTGACCAAAGTTTGATTTTACTGGTAATATTTAAGTTTTTACTAACTAAAGTTAGATTTGGTTGATAATATTTATTTATTTTACTAATCAAATATATTTAATTGATAATATGTAATTTTCTACTAGTAAAAGTTAAATTTGGCCGGTAATATTTAATTTTTTTACTAACCATAATTAATCATAATTAGATTTGGTTAGCAATTTACTGACCAAATCTATTTATGCTATAATGTGTAATTTTCTACGGGCCAAAATTAGAGTTGACCATTATATTTAATTTATTACGGACCAAAGTTAGATTTGGTCGGTAATATTTAATTTTTTTACTAACCAAATTTATTTGGTCGGTGATGTGTAAATTTCTATTGACAAATCTAGATTTCGCAGGTAATATTTAATTTTTTATATAATAAATTTAGATTTGACCGGTAATATTTAATTATTTATTAATAAAATCTAATTAGCGGGTAATGTGTAATTTTTTACTGACTAATGTTAGATTTAATCAATAATATTTAATCTTTTATTAGTCAAATTTATTTGGCTTAAATTTGATTGATAATATTTAATTTTTTTACTAATCAAATTAGATCTATTCGTGTTTTAAATTTTTTTACTATGGTTATATTTGTCTAATGAATTATAATTTTATTATGACCAAAGTTATGTTTGACTAGTAGTTTTTAACTAGAGGTATAATTGAATTGAATAGAGCTGAGTTGAACAATAAGAGGTTTAGTCTCAATTTATTCGCATTTAAAATATCAATCTAAAAATTCATTTAAAAATATAGCCAATAATTATATTAATTTTCGTTGCTACAAACATTTAAAATATCATCTAATTTTTTAATGATTTCTTTTTAATATTTGAACAATATTTATATTAATATTAGCTAGTAAAAATTTAAAAATATAAATAGAATTTATTTTGATATATTTTAAGAAAATTTTTACTATTTAAATTTTTATTTTTTACAATTTTATGATAAATTTTAATAAGATTAAGGATAAAACTTTAATAAATAATTATTATAATAAATAATTATCAGGATTTAAGTCAACCAATAATTATATTATTATAAACCTATTTTTTTATTCTGTTTTATATTAACATTTATTTCATCTTTACTTAGGCGTTCGAAAAACCATTCATCTTCCTCACCAAATATCAATTTTTAATTCTGTACCTTCATTTACATCTTCCTATTACTTCTCAACAAAAACCCTTTATCTTCCTCGCCAAAAACTGGAGATTTTATTTCCACCGCTACTCTCCTTCATCTTCCCTTCCTCGCACGCAGCCGGACATTGTTACCACAAGCCACTCAACCGCCATCACTACACCTCCATCCATGCTAACAGCTAACAGCTAACACTTCGTAATGTCACATCCCTCTGTCACCGTACTATATCTCATCATATACTTTTTTTTTTTTTTTTTCTCTCAATGTTAATGAGTTGTGTTTCTGATAGATTTCCTTAATATCCCTTTGACTTCAGCATATATTGGAGTATTCTTCCATGTTCATATTGGAATCAATTTCATTCATTTTTTTTTTAAACAAAGATCACTTTAGCTTCCATCTGTATTAATCTCGACTTACTCCAACCACTGTAAATTTTTAAATTGCATCGGCAAAAATTGTAGCTAGTGGGTTTCTCCATGAATTTGATCTTTTTTTTTTCCATTCATAGCAAGTGCATTATAAGTTCATCTAGTGTATAATTAGTATTCAATTTTTTTTCCCATTTCAATATTTATCTATTTTTAGTTCAAGAAATTAGATATAATTGTATTCATTGACCCATAATTTACTAATAACTATAACTCATTCTAGTAGACTTGATAATCATTTTTTATTAACTTAATTAATGTTTGCTATATATATATATATATATATATATATATATATATATAACGATGTTATCCCTGATTAAGCAATAATGATTTTTTTATTAACTTAATTAATTTTTGCTATATATATATATATATATCTTAAAATGATGTTATCCCTGATTAAGCACATAATCTATATTATGTTTTAGTTGTACCCTTTGAAGTTTTAAATAATTGGAATTCAAAAAGAGCCAAGGCAATTTTGTCTCATTCATGACTAATTTTTATTTTACACTATATATTTTAAGTTTTTCTTCCCGTGTTTGTTAACTTTTTTTCGCTATGCCTTGTTCTTCTAGTGTAATTTGGGTCTATATTTTTCTCTATAGTTTAGTCTAATTCTTTAGTTTTTAATTTTCATGGTCTTCTTTTCTGACGCTGTTTTTTTTATTATTAGAAAAGTTGTTTTTTTTTTATTATTATTTGGATATGTAGGCCGAATTGTTGAATATATTTATATATATATATACACTATTTTTTAGTCTTTTGTTTAAATTTTTAACCTACTAAGTCTTTCTAAAAAAAAAAAAAATACAGATGTCACCCTAACCATTTCAATTATAAATTAGTTTAACCATATCAACTGAGCAATCCTCTATTGTTATTGATGTTAGACTTTCGCAAACAACACCTAATACTACAACCACATTAGTTGTTCCTCTATTTATTGACCATCTAGATTCACCAACTACGATTCCAATATTTTCACGGCAAGGTATATGTTTACACTTGAATTAAATTCTATTAAATATTTAATATTTGTATATTATTTGAACTAGTCCAAAAATTAATAATTTTAATTTTTTTTTATAGGTCATCATGCATGATCATCATCCCAATCATCTAAGGGGCTTTCACATGCGCATCAAACAACATAAGAGGGGGAAAGAAAATTATTGTGATATTAAAATCAATTTATGGTAGGCCGACGGGCCTGACAATCAATATATTTACCATTGAGCTTGGGACATTGGCGCACAATTTTTTATCATTTACATACAAAAGTTTTAAGGACGTCCCAGGTCAGACAAAATTCAACTAATTCAGCACATTCAAGTAATATTTTTGATAAATTATTTACAATAATTTTCTTTTTAACAAATTATTAAATTAATTATTATTGTTTATCGATCCGTGTTTGAGTTTCAAGATTTTGATGATGTAAAGGTTTATCTTTTGTAGTTGATGAAATCATCTTCTACTCAAGTACACATCAAAATTATAACAAATTTCTAGTTAGTTGGACTTTAGAGACAAAAAAAAAAAAAAAAAAGCCAAATAAATTATCATTAGACGAAGCATAGATATTTTTATGTAATTATTGGTAGTTCGAAGAGTTTAAGATGATTTATTTTATTTTATTATAATCTTTTCAATTTACAATCTTAATTTTATCATATAAAAGATAATTATTGGTTGTATTTTTTTATAGAAAATTTCTAAAAAAATTAAAGAGATTGTGGAAAGCTTTTTTTAATCATCATGGTGGTTCTAGACCTGTGGTTCAACACATATAAGATGTAAGTTAAATTAGAATTAATTTTATAATTATATGTTTGATTCTATATAAATATTTTTTTTTGTTTTTTTACTAATGACATGATGCTTAATTTTTTTTAATAAAATTGTAAGGAGCATGATGTAATTGAGGTTTGGCGTTGATATTATTGCATAGAGGAGATTGGGTGGACGAGCGTGCTTGCACGAGAGCAATATGTAAGTCATAATTTAATAATTTTTTTTCATATTTGTATTTTAATTTTAGTATGATAAGTTTTTTATATGCATATATATTTGTTAATAGGAAATGATAATCACCCTCTCCAATGACAAGAAAGCCTCGCTTTTGGCGACAATAACAAAAGATGGTATTTGAGACATACCCTCGATGATTTTAAGAATTTAGCATTTGAATGTCACCAGGAAGTACTTGGTTGCAAATCTGGTTATATTTGGGGATTAGAATTGGGACCCAAACCGCCACCAAAGATATACAAAACTTCGACATCTACTACTCCTACATCATCTAGTACACAAACAGAGATAAATATTATGTGAGAGACAATTGTTACATAAGATGCACAGATATCTAAACTGAAGGTCCAACAAGTCAAGACACAAAAAATATTACAACTAACTCCTCATATGACAACAAGTTAGTGGAAGAAGATTATCTAAATATTTAATGTTTTAGTTAGATATTTTATTGTAGCACACTTTTATAGTTACTTTGTCATTTACATTCTTTTGTCATTTTTAGATAATTTACTAGTACGGTAAAAAAATTATCAGTTATTTAATTAGTGTTTTGAAATTTATCAATTATTATTTTGTGGAAACGATTCATAAATTGATAAAAATTTATCGACTGGCACAAAATCTGGCCAAATATATATTTGGCTAGTATTTTTTTTAAATACCAACCATTTGTTTGGGCAAAAATACCAGCCAAATATATATTTGGCCGTTATTTTTGAAAATGTTTACTGGCCATTTGTTTGGCCTATAATTGTTTAAAAAAATATCAACCAACATAATGGTCGGATACCCCTATTTAACGACCATGAATTATCGGCCAAGCCCCAACGAAATATGTTTGATCGATACTCCATATTACCGGCTAAAATACTATGATTATCGACCATTTTGTTTTGCTAGTAACTCCAACTTTTCCTGTAGTGGTATCTTAAATGTATCCAATGGGTTCGTCCATAATTAATAAAAAAAGAAAGAGACTTAGAGTTAATCTTTTATGTAATCTCATCTTTATTGAAAATGCTTTAGTTAATCAATTTGAAGTGTTCACTCTGGTCGTTGCATCTTTATACATATCCTTAATGACTTCAATATATTCTACGCTAATACCTTTCTTTTTTTAGAATTTTTCATATAATGTTTCTTGAAATTATGTTACAAATTTTTTCTAAGTCAATAAATATCCGATGCAAATCTTGCTCTTCCTTCCGATACTTTTCGTAGCCTAAGAATATATATAACTTCTATTTTCGATCTTCTATATATGAATTCAAATTGATTTTTGGTCACCGTGAACTCCTTAATTTCTTTTCTATTATTCTTTTCTAAAGTTTCATTGTATGACTCATTAGTTTAATATCTTTATAGTTTTTATAATTTTGTATATCTCTCTTGTTATTATATAAGAGAACTAGAGTATTTATCTTTTATTGATCAGATTTTTTTTCTTCTATTTTTAGTTTTATGTTAAATAATTTTGTAAGTCATTTCATACCTTATTTCCATAGGACTTCCATACCTCTATCTGAACAGGGGCAGATCTAGGCAAGGGCTAGAGTGGGTTGAATGTCTCTCCAAGATCCGTCAAAGAAGGAGGAGCCATGGAAGTTGTAGTGGGCTGACTACTCTCAGCCCTCACCGAGCAACGGAATCCCAGCCGTGAGTGGTGAGCCATGACCAACATCTAGGGAAATGAGGGAAGAAGAAGCTTCTGTCTTTGTTGTTCTTCGTCCTTTTTTTAAAAAATTTATAAAGGAATTAGTGGATCGTTCCACTAACTCCTTATAAAATAAAAAAGGACCATCTTAATATCTTATTAACTTTACCGTCAGTAGCTATATCTGACGACCATGAGGTCCACAACCAACACTAATATGTCACCAAGTGTTAACTAATATTTCAATAAGCAATAGTCTAATAGTAATTTCATAATTTATTAATTTAGTATTTTATCATTTTTACGATGTCGAATTGAACTTTTTGTTATTAAATATATTTATTATGTTGTAAAAAAAAAACTTGTTACCCCTCGCTAGAAATTATCTCTAAATCCGCCCCTTATTTGAATATAACTTGGTTCAACTATTTTTCCATTTTGTATCCCATTTAAAGCTTATTCTACCTCTGAAATTTGAATTCTACGATAAAAATTTGACATACTTAAATTATCTAAGTTAAGTTGGTCACCTAAATCTTCATTAAAAAGTTGATAAAAATACCTCTTCTATCGTTCCTTTATTTCTCTATCATTTATTAGTATCTATTGTATTAATCTTTAATATATTTTATTTGGATACAATCTCTTCTCACTTTAGTTATTTTATAAATGTCTCTTTTTTCTTCTTTTAATTTATATATAATTTTTTATATAACTGTTCAAAAATTTCATTTTTTGATTCATTCACTTTCTTAGTCTCTTTCTTTAACTATTGTATATTTTTTTTTAAGTTTGACTCGTTCTTACAAATATATAATTTTTTATCAGATATTCATTTTTCTTTCACCTTCTCTCGTACTTTTTCATTCCACCATCAAGATTCCTTATTTGGTGATGCATGCCCTTCGACTCATCGATTACACTCTTGACTATTATTTTTAATTTTGATACAATCTTATCTCATGTTGAATTAGAGTTACCGTATATTTCACCTAATTCTTGTACTCCTATTTTCTCCTCGAATGTATTTTGTTTTCCATCTTTTAACTTTCACGGAAATAGGTACATATTGTATAATATGCTTTGAGAGTGAAAACTCCCAAAGCAACATAGCATACAAAATGCCTAGGAGCTTAACCCTCTATATATGAGGTAAAGCTCCACAATCAACACTCAATCCCTGCTTACAATCATACATCACATGGGCACATCAACCTTGCATGCAAGCAAGAGACACACACTACCAATCCACATTTGACATCATATAGACACAAGCCCACATTGGACTTGCATTCACATCTGTAGCCTTGCATTACACGGACACCAACCAGACATGTTGGTGCTTACAAAACACGGACTACAATCATAAAAATAAAACAACCATTACACCATATGAAACAATTATCCCCAACCAAATCGTGCTAGGCCAAGTGAGGAGCATTATGCTGGCTTGATATCCACAAACCGGTGCCCTTGAATCTTAACTTTGCGAAAAATCCAATCAATATTTGGAGCAAACCCTTGGTACTGACTTCTATTGCGAGCTTTCCATATGAAATAGATCATGCTTCAGATGCTTAAGTATCGAGCATTCATTTTCCAATTGCTATCTTTGTAGTTCCGCCCAAGAACTTGTTGTAATATATCAAAGGAGTGAAAAACCTGATTGATGTCCAACCAATGCTTCACTTTACTCTACAATCCGCAAGCCATAGAGCATTCAAAGAACAAATGATGATTAGACTCTTCTTTATGCTGGCACAATATACATTCTTTATTTGACTCATATTCCATTTTATCTTTGGTTCTTAGATTATCATTTGCTAGCATCCATAAAGCGAACTAATATTTGGCATGATTTTCGGCCTCCACACCATCAAATTCCAAGTCACTTCCGAGCCCCTTGGCATGAATAAATGATAAGCATTTGTACTCCTTTTACTTTCCTAATGAACCAATCCATCATCATTATATTTGCTCTATCAACTTCATTTAAGGCTCTTAAGATTTTGTTTTGGATTTCTATAAGTCTCTTGATCAAGGGTGAATCTGAAGCATTAATTTCCCATGCCTAAAAATCAGCCCCTTTCATATAGTATTGGTGCACCCACTTAACTCATAATGAATTTATTTTAGCTTTGATATCCCATAATATTTTGCTCAACAAAGTCTCATTCCATGCAAGAAGATCTCTAAGGTCATAACCCTCATCTTGGTTTGATAGACAAATCTTTAACCAAGACATAGGTGGATGTTTTGAAGACCAAACAAACATGAGACAAATAACTTTAATCTTATCAATTACTCCACTAGGAATTGAAAACATTGAAAGCCAAAAATATTCCATACCTTGAAAAATCGTACCCACTAATTCCAAACGCTCGGCATATGATAAGGTATGCTTAGGCTAAACATTTATCCTTCTTGTAATAACATCTAGGAGCGACCTATAGTTAGTAATCCTGAATATTTTTCCACCGCCAATGGAATGCCCAAGTACCGGAAAGGAAAAGAACCTTCTGGGAATCCCATGAGACGAAGAAGCTGAACCTTTAATCTTACATTCACACTAGCCATATAACTTGCATTTTTTGAGGGTTTACTCGAAATCCCTCCAAAACTATCCAAACATTCTACTATATGTTGTGTAGATGATACATATGTTCAGCAAAACAACATTAAATCATCCTCATAAATAAGATGTGTAATACCCACCTCCTTGCACATTGGATGACAATGGATGGCAAAGTGGCAATAGTCTTGAGTTTTCTTGATAGAACTTCAATGCATAGGCCGAATAGAAAAGGAGAAAGGGGATCCCCTTACCTAAGCCCTCTTTTCTCACTAAAAAATCATATATGCCACCATTTAGTGAAATTGAATAAGATACCGTAGTGACACATTCCTTGATCCAATTACAATATCGTTAGGGAAAATCAAAACCAATGAGTGCCTTCATAAGAAAGTTCCAATCAATCATATCAAAAGTTGTCTTCAAGTCTACTTTGATCATGCATCTAGGAGAAATCTTTTTGTGTGCATACTTTTGAAGCAATTCTTGAGTTAAATATATATTATCTCCTATAGAACGCCCCTTGATAAATGCTACTTGAGTTAGATCCAATGAGAAATCCAAGACTTCAAATAACCGACGAACAAAGATTTTTGAAATAGCTTTATAGAACATGGTGAAACAAGAAACCGACCTATAATCTGAAACATCCATAGCATAATCTCCGTTCGGCACAAGAGAGATCAATGAGTGGTTTCATTGCTTGAGTATCTTGCCATTTTGAAAAAAAATTCCTTTATAGCTGCAATAAAATCGTTACTAACAATATCCCAAGAAGAGGTAAAGAATTTCAAACTATAGTCATCTGGTCCCGGAGCTTTCCCACATCTAATGTCATGTAAACAGTCCTTATTTCTTCTTGGTCAACCGACTTGTATAAGTTTTCAGATTACCCCATGGTTAGCTTCCTTCCCTTGATCTTATTGCTGCCCAAGGTGTTGCATATCTCCTTTTGGCCAAGTAATGCATGAAAATAATCTACAAACTCTTCGGCTACTTCTCCTATGCTTGTAGTTTGATTTTTATTCCTTTTCTCGAGTGTTATGATTGCATTTCTTTTGTTGTTCATTTTTACCACATCATGAAAAAATTTTATACATTTGTCCGTACTTTTCAAATAAACATTCTTCGCTAGTAGGTTGACTTTCTTTTTTATTTGAATATACTCCATAAGGGTTGGACCTCCATCTAGAATGCTTCTTTACACCTCTTCTAGTTCTACTTTTGCTCTTCTTGCTTTCTCCGAGATATACCCAAGGTGCTTCTTGTTTAGCTCCTTCAAACGACCTTTCAATCAAAATAACTTTGTTTTAAGTATAAATTGGGTATTTCCCATTGTTGGGGCTGCCCAAGAGTCTTCTACAACCTTCTTGAAATCTTCATGCAATAACCACATGTTGAAGAATTTAAAAGCCTTAGCTAGTGTGTGCACAATGGTGCGTGACTGATTCAAGAGTTATTCGGACGCCATAAATTCCGCATAAGTATCAAAATTCATCATCAACCAATAGGAGTTTACTAAAGCTCTATCTAACTTATAAGAAGCATTACCATTAAACCATGTAAAGCGACATTCAAGAGACTGGAGATCCACTGGACCATAAGCTTATGCAAAAATTTACAAGTCCCTCATTTCATGATTTGTAATTGGAGATCCCTTTTGTTTTTCATGAATAGATAGAAAAGAATTAAAATCTCTCATAATTAATCATCCATGGATCAAAAATAGTGCCTCCTATATCTGTGAGCAGCCCCAGTCCTAACATTCGGGAGGCTCAGGGCGAAACGATCAAAATAGGTCCTTAATTTTTTGTTTTCATAAAGTAAAGATTATTTACAATGATTTCTTCTAGCTTTTCTAGATGTAAAATCATCTATAATATTATTAATTTCAAGATTTTCTAAAATATCTTTTTCAATAGATAAAATTGCTAATCCATTCAATCTCTCTTATGACATTGTTGATCTCATGTATGTTTTTAACAATTTTAATTTTGAGTCATTTTGAGAAACTTTATTTACATGTTTACTGTATACCAACCTCTTTCGGTCTCTTATCTCTCCATTACTTAATTTTTTTAAAATAATGAGTACTTGAAAAATATCTAGAGTAATGATCAAAAGGAAATATGAGATTCATTTCCCTTATAGACCCCTTTTCAACTAAAATATTATGTGCATTATTATCAAGATTATCCCAATTCCTTGGATTATATATATCAAGTGGAAAAATAAATTGTTTATCAATATTAGTATTCTCATTATCTACTACATTAGTAACATTTTCATGTTATCTTAAATTATCTCTATCCTCATTAACATCATGAATTTCATTAGACTCATCATTAACATCATGAATTTCATTAAACTCCTCGTTAACATTATGTATTTCCTTAAACTCATCTATATTATCCTTATTTAAATTTTCTATATTTTCATTAGAACTTGATCTTTTAATAAAGAATTTATTAAGAGCACCTCTTTGTGATTCACTTAATTATTCTATTTTTTTTTTCTTTTTTCACATCCAGAAATATGTTTTCTAGGCAGCATATTATAATGCACAAAATTACAATAATTGCAATACTATAATTTAAATCAACTGAAATAAAACTATAATTTAAATAAACTGGAATAATTGCACCTGGATGAAAAAGATGAGTAGATGACAACCTGCAACCGTCGCAACTCGCAAACCACAACGCAAACAGTAGATGTTCAAAACCTTTAGGTGCAGTGTGCAGGAGGTGCTAGTGCAGCTGTGTGTAGAGAAGAGGCAAAGGCGCAACCTCACTGTGACGCCGTCGCGGAGTCGTCGGTAGAAAGGAGAGCAAACAAAAAAGAAAGGGGAAGAGAGAAAAATGATGTAATTGTAAATAAATTCAAGAGAAAACTGAAAAATAAAGAGAATATGAGAAAGGAGAGGTAGAAATCACAACAGCTTGTGCGGTGGCAGAGGATGTGCAACAGTGAAGGTTTACAACTATAAGTTAACTTAATTCTCAATTAATATATGCATATATAAATTATGTAAATGTTTCAAAATTGTGGGCCCCTCCCAAACTTGGGCCCTGGGCAATCGCCCAAGATGGCCCGACCTTTGGGCCGGTGCTGTCTGTGAGTACATCATATAATGATCTCCTTGTAATAATTGAATGTAGCCCATATATGTAAGTCACCAAGAATCCACTGCTAGAAATATGACATCGAATATGACAATGTATATATTGATTGGTGGTTATAATAATATCCATATCAATCTTCTGCAAGTCCCAAAGAAGCAGTATCTGTTAGGACCAAAAGTAGCTAGAGGGGGGGTGAATAGCTCGTCGCGTTCGTTCGTTGCTCGGCGTTGCGTGGCGTTGCTTGTTTCTTCAAGAATATGCAGCGGAAAATACAGAAACAAATGCAATAACGCTAACACGGTTGGTTTACTTGGTATCCACCTCACAAGAGGTGACTAATCCAAGGATCCACACCACGCACGCACCCTCCACTATGAAAAACACTCCTTTTCGGTAACTACCGAGGGCGGAGAAGCCCTACAAGACTCTCAGTACAAGAAGAAAGGAAAGGGAAACAAAATACAAGCGCAAAGCTTACAATGAGTACAGAAAACCCTAACCCTAGCTTCTCTTCTTGCCTTTGATCCGCCTCTTGACTTGGAAAGCTTCCAAGATCCTTCAAGAACTGGCGATCTGATCTTTGAGAGCGCTGTGGAGGAGCTGGCGAGTAATCTGGAGTGAATTGGAGAAGAGATACCGCAGCCATCGAACGCCTGCAGCTATAAACGATGCCAACGATCGGATCCCGATCGATTCGAATGTTCCCAATCGATCGGGGAGGCTTTGGATCGATCCACGGATCGATCCAGAGCGCCTCTGTGCTCTGGAAACGCGCCTGGATCGATCCACGGATCGATCCAGCGCTTATCGCGCGAAGTAGCCGCGTCCCAATCGATCCACTGATCGATTGGGACCTCTGGATCGATCCACGGATCGATCCAGAGGCTCTCTGTTCGCTGGGACAGGTCTGGATCGATCCACTGATCGATCCATCACTTGATTTTTGTCCAAAACCAAGTCCCAAACCTCCCAAACCAGCACCCGGTCAACCTTGACCTGTTGGTATGTCATGCCTAGCATCTAGTCACTCCCTTGACCTGCTAGGACTCCCTTACCAAGTGTCCGGTCAATCCCTTTGACCCACTTGGACTTTTCTCTGTGCCAAGTATCCGGTCAATCCCTTTGACCTACTTGGACTTTTCTTTCATGCCAAGTATCCAGTCAATCCTTTGACCTACTTGGACTTCCCAGCACCAGATGTCCGATCATCCTTGATCCATCTGGATTTTCCCTTGCCTGGCTTCACTCACCAGGACTTTCACCTAGCTTCACTCACTAGGGTTTTCCATCTGCCTAGCTTCACTCACTAGGACTTTCACCTGGCTTCACTCACCAGGATTTCCATCTGCCTAGCTTCACTCACTAGGACTTTCACCTGGCTTCACTCACCAAGATTTCCATCTGCCTAGCTTCACTCACTAGGACTTCCTTCTGCCTGGCTTCACTCACCAGGACTTTTCTTCTGCCTGGCTTCACTCACCAGGACTTTCATACTGCCTAGCTTCACTCACTAGGTCTTTCATTTTGCCTAACATCCCAGTTAGGACTTCCCAGTCAAGTATCCAGTCAACCTTGACCTACTTGACTCTTCTTCAATCAATATCTTATTGTCAAACATCTAAACCCAAACCAAGACTCAGCTTGGTTACCCAGGTCAACCTTGACCTGAGGGATATTGCACCAACAATCTCCCCCTTTTTGATGTTTGACAATACCACTATAACACTTACAATCCCATATGTAAGTTAGGCTAATCCCATAGCCTCCTTCTTCATGTCACTAGGTAATGAAAGCATAAATTAAGCTCTTCATTCTCCCCCTAAGAGGGCAAACTCCCTCTAGGTAATGAAAGCCTAAACTTAACCATACATTCTCCCCCTATTGGCACACATCAACCCATCGTTGGACACACATCAACCTATGCTCCAATTCTGGGCACACTTCAACAAAACCATTTGTTGAAGACTCTCCCCCTGAAGAGTTGCTCATCGTTGTTCACAACATCACTCGTTGTGATCAACACGATAATGAAGGTCCCATACCCTTCATTTATCCTTAACTTCTCCCTCAATGTAGACAACTACCCAACCTTGAGCATTATCTACCACTTGAGTGTCCACTTGAAATAATGAGGATATCCACTCCCCATTTCTCCCCATTTCAAGTTTAAATGCTCAACCTTGAGCAAGTTCACAACAGAAGGTTAACCACCTTCCAAGGTTCATGAAAAAAATAATTTTCATGTCTTTAAAGAGTCCCTCCCCCTAAAGACATGGTGGTAACTTCTGTCATTGCACCAACAATGACTTGGAATCCCTAAAACATTAGGAAACCCAAATTTAGAAGTTTTGAGGTTCAAATATTCAAAATTTGAAACAACCTCAACCTAAACTTCTACTTAGTCTTCGTTAACCAATCCATCCTTGTTTTCAACATGAAAACACCCTTTGTATGTATACAAATGTATTTAAGGGGTTTGGAATGGTCACCTAGACTAAAAGAGGTTCAAAGTTGCTGAAATCAAGCCTTCCCAGCCAAAATCAGCAACTTGGATCGATTGGAGTTGGGTTCCAATCGATTGAACCTTTCTGAATCGATCCACTGATCGATTCAGACTCCCTGGATCGATCGGCTGATCGATCCAGCGAGCTTCTGCTCGCGGGAATTGCCGTTTGAATCGATCCATGGATCGATTCAGGAACTCCAATCGATCCATGGATCGATCAGAGCTCTGATAGTTGCTGAAATTCCATTTCAGTCAACTTCAGAAACCCCTAGAAATTCTACAAAATCCAAAATTATGAAATTTCGTGTAGACATTATTTAGGGCATACTTAATCATGGAAAAATAGCTTTCTATGAAAATACATCATATTTTCAAAGATTGACACAAACTTGAAAACTTGCAAAAACTTTAGTGTTTTTCTTCAAGTTTGTGTCTAACTATTCAATGGTGATTACTATCAAAAGATAGCCTTCACCAAGGTTTTCCAAAAATATTTTAAAAACATTTTCAAAACCAATATCCCATCATGTTCCTTGGGCATAATGCACATGACTTGTACATTAGCTTTCCCAATGATGGGAAAACACATAACTATGTGTTTTGATGAACCTAAAACTCAAAAGAATGCACTAAAATAACATCTTGAGTTTTGTTCATCTTCCTAACATCTCACTTGTATCTATTGTACTAAAACACATACAAGTCACCTTATAGTCTTTGTGAGATGTAGATTTTGGTTTTTGCCCTAATCTAGGGATCATGCATATTTATCTAGGCATTTTAGAAATATTAGACATCCACCTAGGATGTCACTTGTCAATAAGTGTCGTTAAATGTCATTTGTCCTTAATTACAAGGAATTAAACTTAATGCATGATTATGTTATGGCATACATCAAAAGAAAATAATTTTCAAAAGAAAATATCCTATTGCTACATGATGTATGAATGTCATGACATGGTATTTTTGGATTTTTCTTAATAAAACATGAATGTAAAAATAGACATGATGTCATGACATATGATGGGCAAACAATCATGGTAAGATTTAGCATAAATAAAATATACCTAGATTAACTATCTAAGTATCCTTAAAATCTTAGCTAAACTTACGACTTAAACCTAGATTGCCCTAAAGTGCTTCAAGAAAATGCCAAAACCTAAGTTGACATTTCTAATTTCCTTGATTAATGTATGCCAATTGAAAATAAATATATCCTCAAATGTTGGCATATTCCATTTTTCCACAAGAGTAGCACTTTTACATTAAGGCTTAGTTTGCCTTTAATTTCCTAAGAACATACCAAAATCCCAACTTGGTAGTTCTTGTGTTTTCTCACATTTGTGCCACTTTAAAATAAAATCAATACTTCTCCAATTTGGCACATTTTACTCTTTCAAGGAGTGAATAATAATTCCATTTCATTTTCAAAGGTTAACAAAAACCTTGAAAATGCTCCTTGAGTGTCAATTTCCTCAAAGTTGGGTTAACTACCCTTGTAATCGGAGTTGACACTCTCTAACCCATCTATGGGGTAGAGAAGATGCTCCTAGGAACCCAACACCTATTGGTGCTCCTTGGATGCTCTAGGTACTCACTAGGGATAACTTCCCTAGATACCTTCCTAGTGACCTTGTTGGGCTTCTTAGAAGCCTTGGTCACACTTTCTAGGTCAACTCTAGGGATAGCCTCCCTTGTGACCTTGTTAGTGACTTTCTTAGACTTCTTAGACGTCTTAGTCACTTTGGTTGCAAAGATACTCTTAGGGATGACTTCCCTAGTATTCTTGGCTTGACCACTAGACCTAGGGTTTGTTCCATAACTATATGGAACTCTATGGTAAGAGGGCACATCCTTCTTAGCCTTTGGTTTGTATCCCAAACCTCTATGGCCATTAGATGACCTTTGTGCTCCTAGACCTAGGCTATGCTCATTTTGCCCTTTTAGGATATTTTTCATCCTTTTTAGGGTCCTTTCCATTTTATCAAGCCTTGACCTCAAGACTTGATTTTCTATCACTAAGTCCTTAGTTTTAGATTTTTCATGAGCATTTTTGTTTCTAGGCTTGTATCTTACATCCTTAGAGTTATCGCCTAGGTTTTTACCTACAATCCTAGCCTTAGGTGTAGTAGTTTTAGCATGAAAAGCTATATGTTTTTCTTTAACGCTATCATGCTTTCTATTTTCATGGTAAATAGCATTAAAATGATATAAATTTGAACTATCATGCTTTTTACCATAATATAAAGGAGTAGGCTCAATAAATGTTACCTTCTTCTTTACCTTAGAGGCTCCCTCTTGACTAGAGCTTCCTCCATGAGCCTTGACCACCTTCTTCCCCTTAGGGCATTGACTTCGGTAATGCCCCTTTAGATTACAAGAGAAGCACACGATGTGCTCCTTGCTCTTCTTTGTTCCGGGGATGGTCTCCTTGGGCTTCTCCTTGCCCTTTTGTGCCACTTTGCCCTTCTTCTTGGCCAATTTAGGGCATTTGCTCTTTTAGTGCCCACTTTCCCTACACTCAAAACATATTATATGATTTTTATTTTTAATTGAAACATTTATACCTTCTTGTATAGGGATGGCACTTGCTCCTCCATTTGATATTTCTTGAATTTCGGAGGTGGCACTATCTTCTTCTTCTTCACTTGACCCGGATGTAGAAGCTTCTCCTTCTTCTTGATCCGGCGTCACCAAAAATTGCTCCCCCTCAATCCTAGAGGTGGAGGCTTCATCATCTTGAATATGAAACAAGGAGTATGCTCCCTCCTTGTTCCCTTCGTTGCATTCCCTTGAGGATGAAGCTTCTTGGATTTCCTCTTCTTCGGAGGTTGAACATCTCTCAACCTCGGAGTCCTCCTCTTGGTCTTGATCCAATGAGTCGCCCTCTTTGGATTCTCCTTGATCTGGTACAGTGGAGGGGATCTCATGAATTCTTGCCAATTTGCTCCAAAGCTCCTTAGCATGTTCAACCTCTCCAATTTGTTCCAAGATGTTGCTTGGCAATAAATTGACCAAAAGCTTGGTCACTTTGTCATTGGCCTCACATCTTTGGATTTGGTCTTTGCTCCACTTGCTCATTTTGAGTACTTTGCCCTTGGAATTTGTGGGAGCTTCAAAACCTTCCATGAGAGCAAACCATTGCTCTATCTCCATCATAAGAAAATTTTCGATTCTTGATTTCCAAGAATCGAAGCTTGTAGATGAATATGGTGGAGCCACCCTTGTGTCAAATCCAAGTCCATCTTAGAATTGCATCTTGAAGTTGAGCTTGATAAAATCTTGAACTTGAAGAATTTGCTCCAACTTCTTCACCCTCTAGCTTTTCTTGATATACTTGACCCTTCCGGCGATGATTCCGGTGAAGAGCGGCCTCGCTCTGATACCACCTGTTAGGACCAAAAGTAGCTAGAGGGGGGGGGGTGAATAGCTCGTCGCGTTCGTTCATTGCTCGGCGTTGCGTGGCGTTGCTTGTTTCTTCAAGAATATGCAGCGGAAAATATAGAAACAAATGCAATAACGCTAACACGGTTGGTTTACTTGGTATCCACCTCACAAGAGGTGACTAATCCAAGGATCCACACCACGCACGCACCCTCCACTATGAAAAACACTCCTTTTCGGTAACTACCGAGGGCGGAGAAGCCCTACAAGACTCTCAGTACAAGAAGAAAGGAAAGGGAAACAAAATACAAGCGCAAAGCTTACAATGAGTACAGAAAACCCTAACCCTAGCTTCTCTTCTTGCCTTTGATCCACCTCTTGACTTGGAAAGCTTCCAAGATCCTTCAAGAACTGGCGATCTGATCTTTGAGAGCGCTGTGGAGGAGCTGGCGAGTAATCTGGAGTGAATTGGAGAAGAGATACCGCAGCCATCGAACGCCTGCAGCTATAAACGATGTCAACGGTCGGATCCCGATCGATTCGAATGTTCCCAATCGATCGGGGAGGCTTTGGATCGATCCACGGATCGATCCAGAGCGCCTCTGTGCTCTGGAAACGCGCCTGGATCGATCCACGGATCGATCCAGCGCTTATCGCGCGAAGTAGCCGCTTCCCAATCGATCCACTGATCGATTGGGACCTCTGGATCGATCCACGGATTGATCCAGAGGCTCTCTGTTCGCTGGGACAGGTCTGGATCGATCCACTGATTGATCCAGAGCCTGGATCGATCCACTGATCGATCCAGCACTTGATTTTTATCCAAAACCAAGTCCCAAACCTCCCAAACCAGCACCCGGTCAACCTTGACCTGTTGGTATGTCATGCCTAGCATCTAGTCACTCCCTTGACCTGCTAGGACTCCCTTACCAAGTGTCCGGTCAATCCCTTTGACCCACTTGGACTTTTCTCTGTGCCAAGTATCCGGTCAATCCCTTTGACCTACTTGGACTTTTCTTTCATGCCAAGTATCCAGTCAATCCTTTGACCTACTTGGACTTCCCAGCACCAGATGTCCGATCATCCTTGATCCATCTGGATTTTCCCTTGCCTGGCTTCACTCACCAGGACTTTCACCTAGCTTCACTCACTAGGGTTTTCCATCTGCCTAGCTTCACTCACTAGGACTTTCACCTGGCTTCACTCACCAGGATTTCCATCTGCCTAGCTTCACTCACTAGGACTTTCACCTGACTTCACTCATCAAGATTTCCATCTGCCTAGCTTCACTTACTAGGACTTCCTTCTGCCTGGCTTCACTCACCAGGACTTTTCTTCTGCCTGGCTTCACTCACCAGGACTTTTCTTCTGCCTGGCTTCACTCACCAGGACTTTCATACTGCCTAGCTTCACTCACTAGGTCTTTCATTTTGCCTAACATCCCAGTTAGGACTTCCCAGTCAAGTATCCAGTCAACCTTGACCTACTTGACTCTTCTTCAATCAATATCTTATTGTCAAACATCTAAACCCAAACCAAGACTCAGCTTGGTTACCCAGGTCAACCTTGACCTGAGGGATATTGCACCAACAGTATCCACCATGGTTAAAGAAATCAAAATTATATGCATGACCCATATCTGAAAACCTTTTTTTGCAATGTTGGACCTAAAAAATTTTCATTGAGCTTTGTCTTCATTAATGTCATAACTTGAATATCTTTTTGTTGGAGAAGGTGTTATACTCCTCCATGTTTTAGGGACTTAAGGAAGCCCCTTACATTTCAAGAATCAACATTTATTTACGATCATTGCGGACAGCTCACACCCGTGGTTGTCTTATGCTCCTAGGCATAGGAGTTGTTTCTTCTGTCAGTTCCTTTGCACTCGAAGAAGTTGTTGTAGTAAGGGAGGATGTTGAGGCCTCTTATGTGGAGCATAAGGTTATACTTGCTGTTGTGTCTAAGGAAGAAGATGAGCATCCTAACTCGGACGGTGCAGGCTGGCCTATGCCATCCTCTGACTGGCTTGGTATGTTTCCATTTGCTTTCTGATTTGGCTTAACCTGTTGAGGTATATTCTGATTTGTTGCTTCATCACCTCCATGTGTCACTTCTTCACATTCAAGGGGAGGTACCACAACTATCAGAATAAGGCTATTGACAACCACAATTGCCAGATTATTTGTTGCCACTGAAACCTTCACATTTGTCCTCTATTGGGTCGGTCTCCATTGCTGCCTCGAGCAAGTTCTATACCTCATTCTTGTTCTCCCCCTGCCCCTCAATGATTGAGACCTTGGTCTACTAGGTTGCTGCCCATTTCGAGCTGCTGAAGGCCCCTGTTCTGGCCAGTTGGGCTACTATCCAGCAAAGACGGCACCTTTGCGACAATTCTCTTTGCGATGGCCAATTTTCGATAATCTTCACGGAAATCATGCTCCATTTCATAGAATATTTTGAGCTTTAATTGCACTCCTATGGGCAGCATGATAGGCACCTCATGAACCCTTTCTTCGACAACCGAAACTTCTACCATGTGATGGGCATATTCCAATCTTTCCCTTGTTCTTGTCAAATTATTCGTGGACAATGGTTTTCCAACCTCTGATCCAATCATGCTCAATATCTTTTGCGATGAACAATTCGGTGGCAAGCCATGGATTTGGATCCAGGTAGGGACAAGCCTTTCATCCTCATTGAATAAAAAGCAACACGACATGATCTTCAAGAAGATCGGGATGCCAAATGCAAAGTATCACCCTCCTTTTAAGGTGATGTCCATATCTTGCTTCGTACCAAATTGGAACACAACCCACCCACTTATATGCATGAAAAACTTAAAGAGAACTTTCCATCGAGACGTTATTGCAACTATTCTATTTCTACCCATATAATACCTCGGTTCTGAGATTCTGGTTAAGTATGGCTTAAAAGATTAGATGGTACTATCCATATCACCAAGGTGCACCTTCCATTTCGAAAGCCCAAACTTAAGAACTCCAAAGTTAAGCGTGTTAGACTTGGAGAAATCTGAGGATGGGTGACCTCTTGGGAAATTTTCTAAGGTGCGTGCAAGTGAGGACAAAGCACGTTGAAAGGACCTCTGGTGGTCTGTACAGCTAGTTGTCAACCCGATGGGCAATTCTGGTGGCGTTCCCGATTCAGTTCGGGTGGGCCCCGGGCCGGGGTGTTACAAATAGTATCAGAGTGACCTTGCGACCGTGAGTGCGCCTGTGGCAGGGCACCCAGGGCACCACCTAGCGAGAGAGAGTCTGGGATTTGTCTGTGGTGTGATTCGTGGTTACACAACGAGGACGTTGTGTCTTTAAGTGGGGGTGATTGTACTACCCTGGTTTTGAGATTCTGGTTAAGTATGACTTAAAAGGTTAGATGACACTATCCATATCACCAAGGTGCACCTTCCTTTTCGAAAGCCCAAACTTAAGAACTCCAAAGTTAAGCGTGTTTGGCTTAGAGAAATCTGAGGATGGGTGACCTGACTTGGAGAAATCTGAGGATGGGTGACCTCTTGGAAAGTTTTTCAAGGTGCGTGCAAGTGAGGACAAAGCACGTTGAAAGGACCTCTGGTGGTATGTGGAGCTAGTCGTCAACCCGATGGGCAATTCTGGTGGCGTTCCCATTTCGGTCCGGGTGGGGCTCGGGCCGGGGCATTACAACCCGTCCGGGTGGGGCTCGGGCCGGGGCATTACAACCCGTCCGGGTGGGGCTCGGGCCGGGGCATTACAACCCGTCTGGGTGGGGCTCGGGCCGGGGCATTATAGCTCGGGTGTCGGCCCATGAAACAATTGACAAGGCAGAACCCCATTGCATCTTTCATAGTAGGGATGCAAACGAGCCGAACCGAGCCGAACAGAATTAGGCTTGAGCTCGGGTCGTTTAAGTTATATTCGAGCTCGAGCTCGGCTTGTTTTAGAATTATCAAACTCGCGAACAATTCAAGCTCGGCTCGTTATTAGGTCGATTATCAAAGTTAACGAGTCTAACTCGTTAAACGAGCTTCGGCTCATTTTCGGACTCGTGTAGAGCTCATTTTTGGCTCGTTTTAAAGCTCATTTTTGGCTCATTTTAAGGTTCGTTTTTTTGCTCGTTTTAGAGCTTGTTTTTTAGCTCGGTTTAAGGCTCATTTTTTTGGTTCGCGAGACTATAAACGAACATGTTCGCGAGCTCACGAGCCGAATATTCTTAAGCTCGAGCTTGGCTCGATAAAATTGTCGAGCTCGAGCTCAACTCGATAAGATAAATGAACGAACTCGAACAAGCTTTTTACCGAATTGAACTCTGAATAGCTCGCGAACCGTTTGGTTCGTTTACATCCCTATTCCATAGTGTCAATATCATCAAAATCAAAAGCTAACCCCCCCCCCCCTTGGCCTCATACTGATCCAAGTTCATGGCATTCTTTGTCTTCCGATTGTCCTTAAAGAGGTTGGCCCAAGATTTTTTTTGTTGAGGTTGCTTGTCCCTTCCATTCCCAGCAGTAACATTGCCTTCATCCGACAAATTGTTCCCAGCTGGAGGTTGATGTTCTTTTGGCAATGCCTCCTCCTCCACGATCGGTGGTGGGTTTGGTATTCTTTCGGCTTAATCTTGGGGACACATTTGAGTTGTTCTAGGTGACAAGTTAGCCACACCAGCCTCATTGTCCACCTCATCCTGCTATTCCAAGTCAACGTGATTTTGTTGCCCATTTGTTCCACCGTTTCTACCACATATGAAACCTAATCTACAACATCATCATAATTTACCACATCCTTAGGAGCCTTTTGACCTGATTTGTCCTTTTCTTTTCCTTTCTTCTTTGTTATGTTGGATGAGAAAATCCAGTTGGACCTAGGGAATTAGTTCACCTCTCAACTTACCCAATGAATGCACTTGACATTCAATGTTTTGAATTAGCCCCAAGGGAGTGGATTGCCGCCCAGGATCCTTTTGCCACTTGTCATTGAGTTGATGGGCAGTGTGGGCGGTGTTTGGCTGGTGAAGATCACCAGAGAAGGTCAAAAGTCGTTAGACAACACCTCCAACAACCGAGAATCTATCGGAACCTCCGCCTAATTGCAAAAAACCAAAGCTAGAAACACTTACCTCAATGCTTAGACCTCCAAAACCCTCCGGGAGTGGCCCTCACAGTAGGTGAAAGCCTCTCAAACACAACACCTAGCCTCCTACTATTGGTGAGGTGGAAGAAAACCACTTTCGACCATGGTTGATGGTTGCCCACAACAAGTTCTTCACTGGAGCACCAAGAAATCATAGAGAGAAGTTTTAACTTTCACCATTTAATTCTAAGTGTCACATATATTTTTCTTTTAGTGATATTATGATTAAGACGTGTATCTAAAACTCATAACCTATATTGGTTAATTATGTTTTTTCCAAGGATAATCTTTTAATCTTTACAAATTTTTTTATCCCTTCTCCTAACCGTAAGAAAGTAAATTTATAATTTATTATTTCTAACTTTTGAACATGACTAAATATTCTTCTCTTTTCTTAAAAATTGTATTAATATAGTTTTTCCTTCTTTATTTCTTGTTCCAAACTCATAACCCTCATGTGCCCTCTAATATTACTCGTATTTCATATGCCCATTTAGATCTTTTCCTATTAAAATTATTTCATTTGACAGAATATTTTATAATACTTTATCTAGTTCATCCCAAAACTTAGATTTTATATCTTTATTTAATTTTACTTGAGATGCATATATGCTTATTATGTTCATAGTTTCTTTCACTATTATTATCTTGATAGCTAAATTCTATCACTCATTATAACTACTCCTAAATTTTATTTTTAACGAACTATTTATAATAATACCTCCCAATTTCTTATTTTACTCTTTCCTATGTGTCATACTTAAAATTTGAGTTTTCTATCATCTTTACTTTCTCACCTACTCCTTTTATCTCTGTACACACCAAATACTTTCTTTCATAATCATTATATCCTACTACCTCTTTTGCTTTACTAGTGAGTGAGAGTTTCTATATTCCATGTTCAAAATCCTAGACTATTAATTTTTTTATAATATTTATTTTATTTTTATCCAATCTATGATGTAAGAGTTTTTGCCTATTTAACACTACACTCAAATTCTCATGGAGATATAATGATCCTTGCTAATACGATACAGTCGGATTATGCAACGTGAACTCTTACATATTTAACACTATACCTGAGTTTTGGAGATGTAATTGTTCTTGTCGAGATGTTACAATCGGACATTGTAATACATCTTTCAGGAGAAACAACATAGTATTAATATAATGGTTTAATAAATTTGTTTATTAAATATTTACCTAATGAATTCTCCTCTTTTATCTAGATTTGAGATATGATCACGGAGTAATTAGGACGGACTCAAAATAATACTTTATGATAATTTTATTAAATAAATATTCTATTTTTGCGAACGGCTAATGCAAGATAAAACTCTATACTTTATCACAAAACTCTAATATTGAGCTTGTAAATATATTTTACATCTTTTCTATGGTTAAAGATTTATCACAATAAATCTTAATTATTGTCTCTTAAAGACGACATGGTTAGCGGGCCCAACCACATGCAGCCAAATTAAATCCACCTCGTGAACAGTCGCCACCCGCCCCTGCAGTGCACATAACAGCAACGCTTCTGCTACTCCGCGGACCATCCCAATGCGGCTCCTCAATTAAGCCTGGTCCAACGTCCACTTCGTCACACTCTCACACCCTTCCGTCCTAATCATGGATCGGAAGACCTCGTATCTCTAACACGGATCCGCTATAATGTACTCGCGCTTCCTCACCACTAGGAGCTCGTAAAGTGATCAATGGATCAGTTGGACAGGAGCTCTTACGTGTATGCTGTCGGGTACAATGTGTTCGATCCGAATCCAGAAGCGTCCGCCACCGAAAACAAAGGAGATTCCATTCGGACTAAAATACCCTTTACTTCGGGGCTAATCTCGCTCGCTCTCGTCGTTACACGCAATGTTATTCTTGGCATTTCATTTTAATAGTAGTGAGGCGGAGTGGCAGCGTTGCCTTCGAGGTCCAGCTCCGGCGTTGGAAACCGAGGGGAATGCGGAGGAGCCGAGGATGCCATCATTAGGGTTGGGATCGGATGGCGCGGCGGTCGGGAGGAAAGCGAAGCGGAGATCGAGGTTGGGGCGACGGCGGAGCGGAGACGGTAGGCGTGACTCCCCGATCTACTACTCCTCCGATCGCCGCTCTTCCAGCGGAAACGTATACAACGGCGAAGCCGGCGGTAGTGTTACTGATGGCGGCGACCACAATGACTTGGTCTCTATCTGCAATCCCTTTTCTGTGATTTTTCTCCTTATTAAATCTATTTTTGGGGCCATTTTCGCGTTATTTTAGTCTTTGTCGTGGCGATCCAGCAGCGTTCTTGAGACAAAAAAAAAAAAAAAGGTGGAACTTTAGATAGGAACTCAAAGTGTGACGAGTTGGTTTTCTAGGACTAATAAAATGGCAAGCGGACATCGATCGAGGAAGGTCCCCACGATGTGTCTTGCGAGAGAAATCGCTAGGGCACTAAACTAAGAGCTAAGATCGAGAGCTTTACAGGGACCTCCTCGGAAAAAATGTTAGTTTTTTCTTGAACGGAGTTGCATCTTTGTTCCATGCGACTAGAGAGGCAGAGCTATGTACCAAAACAATGCAAAGAAATTGGAAGGCGAGGAGAAGAACCTTATATAGGTAAACGAAGCAAGAACAAGAAGAAAAAAAAATGGCAAGACAAAAACATAGAAGAGAAAAAAAGAAATAGAACAGGGATTTTATTTTTGGTCCAGATATTGATATTGATATTGATATTGATATTGTTTTTTTTACTTCTCTTCGAATATCGATCTATCTGTTTCTGTAGTTTCTTGTAGCGACATGGGTTGGATTCTGTGTTTAACAGAGACGCTTTCGACTTTTTGTGATTGATACAGCCTTTGACGGTACTTGGGCACGCCGGTGGTGGCCCTCCTGCGGATCCAGATCCTGAGACCAGACCCTTCCCTTGTCCTGTTGGCTTTCCACCGCCGAAGAATCGCTCCAAAGGTCCGTACTGTTCTTTCTGCGGCTGGCACTTCCCTTAGCTGAGCTGGTGTTCGTGCCATCCCCACTAGTCTGCTTCTTTAAAATAGAAATCGATCGATTTCTCTGTCTTGCAGTGACTGCTGAGGACTTTGTGCAAAGAGAAGTAAGAGTTGATGAAGAAGGGAACGATGAGGTAAAGGAGGAAGGAGAAGTAGTATCATCTTTGGCCTCGTCAAAGCATTCTTTTCCCCATCCTCCCAGAGGTATGTGGCACTCCCTCCATCAATAACCCATAGCCACATTTGTAAAGTTGTGAATTTCTGGTTCTAGCAGAATGCCAGAGCCAACAATGCAGATCCGAAGAGGCTGCTTTGACCAACAGGAGGAAGCTGCAGCGGCGGCGGCCTGTATCGCTCGACTTCAATGGCCAAGGTGCTGATGCATCTGTTATGTCCCCGAGGTTCTTCATTGGCTTAGCAGCAGGGATGAAGAAAAGCTCTGCTGATTCATCTTGGAGCAGATCCGGCATATTACAAAGCCCAGGGACTCCTAACTACAGGCATGGAGTTGGGGTGGCTGTGTACCAGAAGGGGTGGAGCTCTGAGAGAGTGCCTTTGCCGGTACACAGCAGCTGTAGGCGCGATGCCAGCAGAGTTATCCTGCCTTTTGCCAATGGGAGGACTCTGCCCTCTAAGTGGGAGGACGCCGAGAGATGGATCTTCAGCCCGGTCTCAATTGATGGAGCTGGGAGGTCGCCGTCGTCCCTCTCACACTATAGGCGTCCCAAGTCAAAGAGTGGACCACTTGGACCTCAGGCTGGCCTAGGGCTCGGCAGCAGCTACTCGCTGGCTTCACCGGTGGTCCCTTGCTTTGATAGTGGCAGGGCAGGAAGCATTACAGCAAATTCGCCCTTCCTGGCTGGAGTTTTGATTCCTGAACAGGATTTTTATCACAATGGTAATAGAGGAAGAAGGGGTGGTGGGGGTGTTTGCAGTGGAGGAATAGGAGTAGCTGGTGTTGGTGCCATGTGTGGAAAAACTCATTCCACAACAGGGGATCCTTACATATTCCGATCTGCTAGCATCCATGGATGGTCTGAAAATGCCATCGAGTCATCTTCCTCAATTCCTAGCTCTCGGGGTACTATGTCGTGTTAAACTATTATATTAATTGCCATCTCTGAAGAGATTTCTTTTATCACAACCATCAACTCTAAATATCATTGACAAGAAAACTAAACTACATGCAGTAGAAGTTTGTGTTCTCTTAGTTGGTTCTTGCTAGAAGCACAGTAATCCTAGACTTCAATCTAGCAATATGACATTAGCATGTAATTAAATACATTTTATAGGATATTATTCAAATACAGCTATTCAACGTACCTCAGTATTGTAGTAGATCATTATGTACATGAAGCAAGTCCATGATCTATCCCTGTCAGTCACAGCTTGCTTGGTAAGTATAATTGCAAGTCATACTTGATCACTATTTTGTTTCTGTGCTTAATTCCTCATAAAAAAAACAGTTATTCAGACTTGCAAGTTATGTGGAAAATATGTAGCTGATAACTGGGGATAAATTGCAAGTTTTGGTTTCCTTCTGTAACCTAGTTTGTCTGTAAACTGTCTATCACTGTATCTTTGTATTAGCTTCATCATGTTATTCTGTGTGCTATTGCCATGTTATTCTAATCTTCCACAAAAAGAGATATTAAAAAATCATTATGAAGATGAGAGTGATTGGTTGAAATGGATAAGGTCTTTTGGAGTCTTGTGTAATTGAATGATCCTGATGTGCTCCCTGAGAATGGGTGGCATCATTGCTTTTTCAAACTATAAGCTACGGATACTCATAGATGCATTCTTACATATGTATATACAACATGCATTGATTGCAATCCTAGGGCAATTTTGTTTCCTCGTTGACCATTTTAGATTTCTTTTACTGCTTTTAGCAAAACTATGTTGCTCCTTTTTGCTGGAATGAGAACCAACCCTACCATCCAAGTTCCTTCAACTCTTATTGTTGGATCATTTTACAGATGAGAAGTCGGATGGCAGCAAAGAAGAAGCATCCGTGGTTTCCATCTCAACTTCAAGGAAGGATGTGGCAACACAAATGGGTCCAGATGGAAGCACTTTCTCCTCTCCTAACGAGGGGCCTTCTTCCCCCTCCCCAGTCTCAGCCCCTGCAATTGTGGAGCTAGAGAGCCACTTCTCAAAGATTGAGGTTAGGGATGTGCAGGTAGACAATCATGTGACCCTAACCAGGTGGTCCAGGAAACACATAGCGCAAGGCTCTGATAGGCAGTCAGCAAGCATCGCAGAATGGAAGAAGACTATTGAGGGAAACACTACTTGGGAAGTTACTGAGACAGCAAAATGTATATCAAGGTGCCCTGATACTTTCTATGGGTTATTAACATTTTACACATGGAAATTGTTTTGAATCAAACTCTACCATTAATAGTGTTGAACGGGGATTGGGTTTAGGTTTTCGGCACCTATGTTTCTGATGAAAGGACTAATACCAGACTGACCCTTTACCAGGTCACATAGATGAGTAGTGGTAATTGAGTCCATGCTCTAGTTGATCTACCTAGCTGAGAATGACACCATTTCTGCAAAATTGGGCTTGTGTAACTTAAATGTCGATGCTGATAATCTTTACACCACAAATCTGCGAATTGATTGCTTTTCTGAAACATTTACATTACAGTGGTTAATTTGGGAAACGTGTCTTCTTAAGCTAACCTTAATTGTTTGAATTTGTACATATGAAGATGACCACTCTCTTTTGCACTGTTACCTGCTTGGTGATTTTCTGAAGATGGCTTTGGAATAGTGTGTTGGTTTTTTTTTTGTGATGTGCACATTCAAATCTTCTACTTTGCAATGCATTTGATAGGTATAAGAGAGAGGAGGCCAAGATCACAGCATGGGAGAACTTGCAGAAGGCAAAAGCTGAGGCAGAGATCAGAAAACTAGAGGTGCATTAGAACTCGGTCAATTATCTTATTTCTGCAAAATTTCTTTGTTTTAACCATTTTTGTCTATGAATTTTCTGAAATTTAAATGCACTTAACTTTGTTCGGAGTTCATTGCTCATTTAGAAATAACTAATCGCATAGCAGATGAAGCTAGAGAAGAAAAGGTCATCCTCTATGGAGAAAATTCTGAGCAAACTTCAATTCGCACAGAAGAAAGCCCAGGAGATGAGAAGTGCCTTGACTACCAGTCGAGGCAACCAAGCAACAAGGACAATGAAAAAGGTTTCATACCTTGGCAAAACTGGCCAGATCAGTTCTCTGAGTGGGTGCTTCACCTGTCATGCTTTTGGTTAGTCAATCATCCTCCATGCATAATCACACTATTTGTTTTCATCGAATCTTCCTTTTATGAAACTTCTTGATATCTTGTGTTGCTAACTCATTGTTCCCTTCCTCTAGGTGGGCACTAGTATTGCTATTCGACCTTAGGCAGCTTATCGTATGCTTTTCAGTTACACGAGGTTCATCAATAAATCCATGAAGACAGCAACATGCTGAGGTTGAACATGGTGATGTGCAAAAATAAAAGATCACTGCAGTTTTCTGCAACTTCAAAATAATGTGCTTCCAGCGGCAGTTTGCAAGGATGAGTATTGAGAAGAGAACGGCCACCCCTTTTATTTACACGCAAGAACACGACCTTCAAAATGAATCTGCATGTAGTTGAACCGGTCGATATGATCTATTTTACAGAATGCTTCTTTTAATTATGGCAGATTCTAAAGCAAATGATTTTCCTTTTTTTTTCCTACTGTTAATCGTGGTACTTTTGCAGTCGGACTGACGTTTGAACTTTGAATGGTCTTGTTGACTGAACCGAACCAGTTTAGCTTCTGCGGCTTGGTTTGGTTCAATTTTGAAACTTTTGGTTATTTGTTTGGAAAAATAATAAAACTGGGGGTTTTGTTGAGAAATTGGCATTTGAAAACTACATGCTCGTCTTCTGGCACGACGAGAATGTGTACAAACAACGTAGCCGTTGGCTCATATAAAACAATTATTCTTAGGGACCACGTAGTGGTTGGCCGCCTCGGATTATGATGCAACGATAAGGTGATTAACCTGGGTCATGGTGCAACACTAATGCGGTTAAGTAGGTTTTTTTTAAATATTCAGGATTTAAATTTTCATTACGGTATTTTTTTAGGGATAAAAAATCTGAAACGTTAGAAGTTACTCGTGTTTCTGAATTTGTGATGACCGATTTATAGGGTCGGGCCGGCCTTTTGAATTTGGCTGCGATCGATGTACGAGGTCGGACCGTCTAATTGAACCGAAGGTACAGACACGGGATTATAAAAAGAAAATTCAAATTATTGTATAATTTGTAAGGCAGTTTTAAATTCGCCCTTCCTTTTAAAAACTCTGAAATGTTTAAACTATTAAAATTCCATTTTGTTGATCTTTTAAATTCTAAAAGAGTCAGAAAAAATAAATGAAATATCTTAAATTAAACTTTTTAGCAGTTAATTTATATAATATGAAAAAAATAGTTATGACAAATTATTATTTTTAAAAATAAATTTATTCATTACCGTACCTGATGTGAATGGGGGTAAAGAAATGAAGGTGTTAGCTTATACCAACCGACACCAAATTATTTACTACTGTACATAAACAGTGTGCGACTGTCCTTCGATGTTAAAGTTAATAAAACTAAAGGGAAAAAAAAATATCCAGTCTTTTCTTTCATTCATACTTTTCTTCCTCGATAGGAAACACGGCAAAAATCTCCTTCAAATACCTTCCTTCTGGCTCTTAATTCTCCAATTCCATATTCGTCTTCTTCTTCGTCGTCGTCGTCTTCAGTTCCTGGATCGCAGATCAATGGCGACTCATCGCATCGAGTTCTTCGCCGTTTCTGCCCTACTGCTCTTCTTGCAATCTCCCCTTGCTTCATCTCAAGAAGTCGGTAAGCAACGCTGCTTTTCCTTTCTGGATCGCCAGTTCCCCCATCTTGTTACAGCTTTTAAAAGAGAGAACAACGCTTCGCCATTGATGGCTGCGAGTTCGCAGATCACGAGGATGAGTTCAGCTACGAGCGAGGCAGCGAGATCGGGCCGAATCACTGGGGCGAGATCCACGAGGAGTGGGCCGCCTGCGGCCATGGCCGGTTGCAGTCGCCCATCGATCTCACCGACAGTCGGGTACGGATCCTCCCCCATCTCGGCCGCCTCCGCCGCTCCTACCGCCCCGCCGCCGCCGTCCTCAAAAACCGCGGACACGACATCATGGTAAGCGAAACGATCGGCCGAAGGATTCGTCTTCGATTGATTCGCGAGATCGATGATTCTTTTTCTTGTTTCGCTGGATGATTAGCTCCAATGGGAAGAGGACGCCGGGAATCTGCAGATCGACGGAAAGGACTACGATCTGAAGCAGCTGCATTGGCACTCGCCGTCCGAGCACACCATCAACGGACGCAGGTGGTCCTTGCTTCTTCTCTCAATCCCTCGATTTTTTTTTTAAATTTGTTTAAATCACATCTTTTTGTGAAGATTCTCTCTGGAACTCCATATGGTTCATCAGAGCGCCGACAACAGCACCGCCGTGGTCGGCATTCTCTACACCATCGGCCGCCATGATCCCTTCCTTTCCAACGTCCTACTCTCCACTCCCAATTGATTTTTCTTACACTAAAATTCAACGAAACCACAATAAAATTGGAGAAAACAATCAACGGCTTGCAGATAGAGAGACAGATCCAGATGATTGCAGACAAGCATGAAGCAGAGGAAGCAGTGGGCATGGTGGATCCGAGGCACATCAGGAGGGGAAGCCGGAAGTATTACAGGTACATGGGATCTTTGACTACTCCCCCTTGCACGGAAGGTGTGGTCTGGAGCATCGTCAAGAAGGTTTGTTGGATCTAATTTCTGCTTGATTAATTGCTGTTTATTTGAATCCAGTAGATGCAATGATACGATTAATTGCTTGCTCAGGTGAGGACAGTGACAAGGGAGCAAGTGGACCTTCTCAGACAAGCTGTTCATGATGTAAGTAACACTCGGAATAATTCATTTTGTTAGAGATTTTATCTAAATCATATAATTTCTCATTTTTTTAATTAAAATAAAAGAAACAAAAGTCTATCAGAATTTTAAAATCGTCAAGATTTTAAAAATTATAGTTATCTGATCTTTTGCAGGATTCCGAGATGAATGCGAGGCCGATTCAGCAGATCAATGATAGGATGATCGGTTTCTATCGTCCCCTTCCAAATAATTATGCATGAGAATGTTCTCCAAATCTTTTGTTTCCGTTGATTTCTCAATTAATGGTTTGTTATTAACTGTACTCATTTCTTCATGTTTTTTTCCTTCTTTCTGCCTAACGTTCTATCTGAGTCCTAGGCAAAGGATTAACGATCTCATTCATTTTAAAATTGTCAAAAACATTATGTTTTTTCAAATAAAAAGCTATACAGACTGCAGTTATCATTAAATAATTGAGCATAACTTACAGGAGCACTTTTTCTTTTATCCAAACTGGATCTTCAAGTTCACTGAACATTTAAACAAATTTTTTTCGAAAATAACTGAGAATCAAACTTAAAAAAAAAAAATTCTATTATCGAGGTGATTGAGATGACATATATTTATAAGCATTTGCATTACATAGTTTCTTTTATTATTTAATAAAGTTGTTTTATTCATTAATTTTTTTTTCAAAAAAGTTAAAATGGCGAACGCCCACCGTGGGGCTCGAACCCACGACCACAAGGTTAAGAGCCTTGCGCTCTACCAACTGAGCTAGACGGGCTTGTTATTTTATTGGTACCTTAAAATATTATAATTTTTAAAATACTTTTCTTCTTTTTTCTTCCTTCGCTTCGCTTCCCTGCAAACGACTTGATTGACGAAACAAGAAGCCCCTCGCCCCCTCCCTGGTTTCCTCCTCCCAACCGATCCTGCCGTCGCCTGCGAGGTAACTTCTCGCCCCCCCTTTCTACTTCCCCTGTTTCGTCGCTCCTAATTACGGGATACATCTCCTGATTTGCTACGATCCGAACGATCCCCCGCGTTGAAGCGGAAATCCTCCCTTTTACTCTTGCCTGAATGATCTGCTTGGATTCATTCCCATTAGAATTTTTTCGTATTGTTCCAGACTAAAATATTAACTGAAAGTGATACAAAATGATGTTACCCGCTGCTGCCCGTTCTCGGCGATGCGGTCGATTGGTTTCCTGTTACCTGTGAATTCGTTATTTTCAACAATCAATTTATTAAATTAAACTAAGTTATTGGATGAGCGTTGCATGGAGAATGTGTGCATGATTTTATTGCAGCAGATCTATTTGATGAGAGGATTGCAATGGCTATGAAGATTCTGTAATGCCAGCATGTTCTCAATAAGTGCGTTTTTCATATAGTTTTCTGCATGCACGCTGATCAGTTTTCTGGTTATCACTTATCAGATCATAGAAACTTAGGTCTTATTTGCACATCGTTACTGACCAAGTATTATGTTGGAAATGTAAACTATTAATGTTTTAAGTAAAGACGACCTATCTAGATCTTTGTTATGAAAATTTGTTATTGATCAAGGGTCTGTTTCCTGTGAAGAATAGAGACTGCCAGTGAAAGAAATATGGCAGAAGAAAGCTATGAAGAGGGAGAAAAACATGAACCTAATCTCTTGGGCTGTTTCCTTTGAGGGGATGAAGTGAGGGATCAAATAAATTCTACAGTTTCCTATGATAGATGCAAATTAGTAGGGAAATTTTTTGATGAAGACTATCTTCAAAGCATTGACTAGTAATTAAATTAATTCCTAACAATTATAATATTAAATGTCTAATATAATCAATGTTACAATTATTGTATTGCCTTTGCTCTGTACAATTAGTTGACTATACTTCCATGTTATTTTTTGTGACCTTGCAAATTGGAAGATTACCTAACCTTTGATGTTTTTATGCTAATATATCTCCAGCTCTATTGGTGACTCGAGTTCTGAGTTGCTTATGTTTCTACTTTAAATTAAGGTTCATTTTATTGCATTTTCTCGGTGCAGATACTTTTCCAAAGGAGTTAACCTATAGTCAGTCTTGAGAATGGTATGTTTTTGCTATTTATATCTTGGAAATTATGAGACTTGAATGTGCTAACATCATTTAGATGAGAATCTGGTTTGATTGTAATACATAAATGCTAGAGAAAATTTTTCTTATCAATATATGAGTGAAAATAGATGCTATCATCACAAGTATGTTATGCTTAATTATGCAAGAATGAACTCAAGCTGATAACAAGAGGCACATTATCTTGCGTGAGGATATATGCAAGTAAAATTGAGTAACTTGGATCATCAAAAAAGTTACAACCATCTCATAGGTGACCATGAAAGAAGTTAAATTGCCCCCAGGGCGTAGCACAGACGGTGGGCGCATGACATCTTTGGCATAATGGCCAAGAGTCGATCCTCAGGAACTGATAACCTGGGTTTTACCCCATCATGTACTTAACACTTGTGTACCTAAATTTACCTCCCTCCATATCCGTGGAGCTGGCATTAGAGGGCGTTAAGGTAGTTGATCTACCTTTTATGAAAGAAGTTAAATAACCAAACATGGATTTCTTGTGCTCTTTGGAATGTCTTTCATATTGTAAGACTCATAATTCAAATTTAGTGCTCCTGTTGACCTTTTATATCATAGCTTCATTATTATTAGGGATATGCTAAGTACCTATTGCTAATTATTAGAAGTTGTCTTAGTCTACATATCAATTATAATTACTATGTGATTCATGACTAGTTCAAAGATGGGGTCTGCACCAAAGTATGATTATCTGTTTGCAAGATTCAACTTTTTCTGGAATCTGGAATCTTTTTTATTTGTCTCAATCTTCACTATCAATATCAGTTGTTTGCTTGATGATTTCTTATACATTATCATTATATGGTAACCATGGTAGCAGATGGATGTTTTCCAGTGTTATGTTTATGAAAAATCAACTTGTCTGTATTGGTGCATGCACATTCAGTCAGTAAGAATTAGTGTATTGACTGGCATATCTCAGCATGGATCCAATTCACTTACCAGGAAAGTATTGCCACTTTCTATGCAAACCCAACCCAAGTGGTTAACATATAGTTAAACTCAATTATGACTTGTTGGCTGATACAGTGTCATGCCTATTTACTCACAATTTGATGAAACATGATCATCTATATCTGGCATATCCAATTTTTTATACATCAATTTTGTTTTTCATTCTTACTGAATTCAGTATGGTGGATTAAACTTGAATTCCTGACATTGTTATCTCTGTTTTATTTTTCAGAATTATATTATTGGAGCTTTCAAGCCACCATGTCACATAACAATTTCATTTATTGATGGCAAAACCAGAAAGAAGGTGAATGGCATATTCGTTTTCATATTTATGCTCTCTTATGTCTTCTTTCATTCAAGTGGTATGAATTTGAGACTGATTTGCAATATGTTATGGAAGGGCTTTGGCATGTTTGTTATTTTAATTTCCTATTTAGTAATGTATTTGCGCAGGCTTCTGTAAAGAAAGAAAGTGGACAGACTGCAATGGTTCCACTTTTTCAAAGCCTAGAAAATATTGTTGGCGAGGTTTGTTGCGTGGATTTGGAATTTTACTATTTATTTAACATAGTGAATACAATGAAATATCACATGTAACTATTATATGAACAAATCATAGAGAAATGGCATTGCAGGTGTCTATAGATCCACTTCAAGGGAAAAAACTGGAACATACTGGTGTGAAAATTGAGCTCCTTGGTCAGATTGGTATGCTTCACTTTATCTAATGATTTTTTGGTTGTTTCATGGCAAACTGAAAATTGTTAGATTTTCAGGACTTGCTTAATTCTGGCATAACTGTTCCCTTCATCTTTTTTTTATACAAAATAACAAATCTAAAAAATTATAAATGACAACGTTTTGTACTTCTTATAGTTAGAACTTAGAAGCTTGACCATCTAATCTCCCAATTTAGTTTGACTATCCCAAAAAAATATTATTTTTTTCATAAGTCAATTATTGCAATTATCAACAACCTGTTTTTTAAGTTATAATGTATAGTGATTTAACTGTGATAATTAGAAACATCGAGAGTTCATTGCTTGTTTTAGCTTTCATGTACAAGAGACGGAGAATGAGCTGGTACTTGTTTATCTAATCTAGGGCTTTTTGTGGCCAAATGCTATTAATTCTTGAAGTAATGGCTGATGATCCGTCCAATTTCGAATCAATGTGGATTATGTAGCATGGTTGGCTTAATTTTTAGTGTAGCTTATATTGATTTATCCTAATTCTCTAGGTAAACAATGGTGCAGGGATTTTACTTCTATTATTTTATTTTTTTCTGCCTAAAGCAGCGCATTCTTCTTTGCAGTTTCAGATTGACATTCCTTTGAACATATATAACTTCAAATGATTAATAATCTATACATTAAAAAAAAACCTTTTAATTGTTGTAAAATATTAAGCCTAAGAATTTAGAAATTTTGACTGTACTTTTCCTATATTTCCTTGATTTCACTGTCCCTTTTGCTTTCTTATTTTTCTTGTATTCTTGCAGAGCTATATTTTGACAGAGGAAACTTTTATGACTTCACCTCTCTAGGTTTGTGGACATTCCATCTTTCTTGTATCAGTTCTATTTCAAAATACTCAAATGGATTTCACCATTTCAGATCAGTTATATTGCAAACTCAGCAAGCAGATTCTTGGGCATTAGAATTGTTTCCATGGCTTTGGCTCACGCACATCATAGGCATCTTATTTAAACTAAGCTTTGGGCCCACAAAGCATAATTGAAGTGTTGGGATTGAGTGTGAATTAGTAGACTTGGTATGTGTCTACAAGAAAAGGACATAATGGACCATACATTTATGGCTTCTTAGCAAATATGTTGATGTCCTGTGATCACAAGCTGTTCCTGAAATTTGTTATGGTGATATGTTTAGCGTTTGTTTGTGGTTTTAGGTTTTAAAGAGATCCTACTGAGTTATAACTTCGAAGGATAAGAATTTGATTCTGTCAACACAACATTTCATTGGCCTATTAGTTCCTATTAAACTCAGACGTAATTGTTTAACTTCTGATGAGGATTAGATTGTATAGGCACATAAAAAAGATTAGTGATATTGTGATATTACATTCATTTAAGTCTTTAATTGACTAGAAAAATAAATAATGATATGTAATTAGCAGAGTTTGTCTAACCTATGATATTTACTTGACCGATCTAATATCACACTTGCATGTGATTAATTTGATCAGGATAATTTATGCCTTTTTGTTAATATAACCATATTCTAAGTGCCATCAATGCATAGGGAGAAAGGCAACGTGCAAAAGAAAAAATAATGGGAAAAAGACCAGTATTTGTGAATATCATAGTGAAGATAGATGGAAAGAGTTTGCCATATCTCCAATTTATTAACACAATAAATTCTACGACTCCTAGAAATGATAGAGAAAGTTGATAATTTATCTGTTTTTGTTCGCACTTTTGTTCTTCCATATACTAATTGAAAGGCCAGTTGAGGCTGAAACTATGGCTGAGTGCTCAAGCCTATTAGTTCTGTCAGGCTTAGAATTATCTTCAATATCTTGAAGTCAACGAAGATATATATAAACTACACATTTTGTTCTTTCAATAGGAACTAGTAAACATAAATTTTAATGGAAATGTCTGTCACCAAGGGACAGGAGAGAAAATTATATATATATCCCTTGTGCTTGCCTCTCTCTACATGAACTTTGAGCATCATTCACCACACCTTTGTATTAAAGTGTAGGTCTTCAATCTTGCAAAGAAACTAAATGATAGGACAAGTACCAATAAGGATGATATTTGGAGGGGGAGAAGAGGCAAACCTGAAGGTCTGATGCAGGCAGAGATTGCTAGCTTGGTAGAAATGGCATATATTTTTAATAGTCTGGGATGTTTTTCGTTGATGTATATATGTGTAGAATGAGCTTGGCTTTAATTTGCTTAGAATACTGATATACCTACATATTTCAGGTCATTTGGTCTTCTTTTCTAAATTGTGTACTAGAAGTCTAATAATTTCTTATGTTTGCAGTGCGTGAGCTTGATGTTCCTGGTGAAATTTATGAAAAAAAAACTTTTCCATTTGAGTTCTCATCTGTTGAGATGCCCTATGAGTCATATAATGGTATCAATGTCCGATTAAGGTACATATGCTATTTTGTTTTAGATTCCTTGATTTTTCTTTTTTGGTTCAAGTGCATTTAGCTTTTGTCATTTACTTATGCTATCCTTGTATCAAAGTATATTAAGTCTTAGCTGACTAATGTCTCATCAAACTGAACAAACATGTACTGAGTGTTGGAACCAGTTGGTGATTTTGTTTGTAAAACCCATTGTAGGATTCCCTAGATAATTAGGAAAATCATTATACAGTACAGACAAGACTTTGACATTCATAATTTTAGTAGACACCTTTTGTTGTTAACAAGAAACAACCTTAAAATTTTTTATCTCTATTGTGATTGACATTGTCTTCTGTTCATTCTGTATTATCACGTTTTTGTCCTAGAATATGAGACCTGTAGAAAGGCTTATGTTTAACACAACCTGTATTCATATTTTGATAATATTCCTATTGGCTTAGACAGTTAGGTTTTTGTCATTTTTCATCTGTTACTTTTTCTCAAGTGAAATTTTGACTCTAGCCACTTACAACTGGATTTTGAAAATAATAAAAGGAGAGACAAACAGCCAAAGATGTCCATGATTGAAGCTTGATAAATCCCTGGGCACATGTACTTCAAGGAATTTATTTTGCTTGTTTGAATTCTGCGTGCCCTTTTATCTTTATCTTATTCCACATGAGAGAAGATTCAATGAAAATTTTCATTGTAGAACCTGTGCACTTTTTGAGTTATTGGTCTGAACTGCATGATGAACTTATCCTTTTACACGTTGGTCTCTATTGTGGTGAGAAGTATATAAAATAAACGATTTATTAATCGATGATTAAAATTGATTTGCATTTGTCTCACAGGTATGTTTTGAAAGTGACAATCAGTCGTCATTATGTCAGCAACATTGTGGAGCACCAAGATTTCTGGGTAAAGGCTTTTGATCACAATTTTAGCATCTGGTTGTTTGTAGACACACCTTGTTTAATTGGAACTTCATGCAATTCCTTGTTAAAATTGAGAGGCATATTGAAAGCGAACTGATATTTAAACCATGAGATGCATGATGTGGACTGATTAACATCAAGTACATTTCAGCATATGTTATGTAACTGCTTGTTTTACCATGCTGTCTGGTGTCCCAAAAAATTATGATCAAGATGACAAGTAGAATTTTATTTTAGAATTTTTTAGCAAGATGCTGTGCCCTCATTCCAAAGTACCTGCATTATAGAGCTATGATTATTGTCATCGTGTCTAGGTTTGCTTCTTATGTTATGATTAAATTTTCTTCAAAATTCTGCTGCATTAAGTCTTCCATCTAAATAACTTTCTAGATACTGTAAACTCCTCTTGTACTATACAGAGAGCTATGCTTGTCGTCATGGTTTCTAAGTTTGCTTCTTATTTAATGGTTATGTTTTCTTCAAAATTCTACTGCATCAAGTTTTCCATCTAAATAACTTTCTAGATACTGTAAATTTCCCTTCCAAGCTCACAGGCGTGAGTATTGGCAGCATCAATCATAAATTTTCTCATGTCTTATTACAGCTTTTGTTATTATTCAGGCTTATTTTTCTTTGAATCAATAAAATTGTCCAATTTTTGTGCACCTACAATTCTCATTTCTGTTATGACGATGGTTTTTTACATCAGTTTGTTTCATGCAAGTTAGTGCTATCGATATCAAGATATTGTTAAGATATGCCTACTTTTTCTTGCAAGTACTCTTTGGTAAACTTAATACTCCTCATGTTTTATTCTGACTCATTCACTTCAATTTGTCTTTTGTTTCAGGTTCGCAATTATACCCCAGCCCCAACAATTAACAATAGTATCAAGGTCTGTTTCCCTTATGGATGGTTAAATAACCTTCGCTGTTATATACAGCTCGTGAGCATATCCTGTGTTTTTTTTTCTCAAGCTATGACAATATATACATATCTAATACTTTAAAACAATATTTTTCACATATTAACATGACATGAGACAGGTTGCAACTATTTAAGTTATGTGTAAATGCATGCATACAATACTCTGCCTTTTTATGTTCCTTTACTGACAAGCAATAATGCTCCAAAGAATCTATCTGGTAGAAGAATTGATAAAACATTTTACATTCAGGTCTGAAGATGGTTCCTTAATGCTTGTTAGTCATCATAACCTTAACCCATAAAAGGAGATCAGAACCACAAGCTCCAAGATTTTACATTCTATAATGCCTAATTGTCATGGATCCTTGAAATGGATGAATCATTGCATTGGTAACACATTCTGAAGAAACACAAAAATCCTCAATTTTAGTATGTTTACTCAAATATCAGTGCCAGGTCCACGCACCAATTTTATCAGGGCAACTTCACATGATTTATGATGCAAGTTTAGTCATCATTGCTGTCTTTAATCTTCACCTCATTGTTTTTATAACACATAAGGTGTCTTTCTAGTAACTGGGCAGTGTAGTAGTTTGTGAGCATGCCTTAATTTTTAAGTTGTGATGTATTATTGCAGATGGAAGTTGGAATTGAAGACTGTTTACACATAGAGTTCGAATACAACAAAAGCAAGTAAGTCCATATATATCAAATAACATTTTGCATCACTTGTTCTTGTAATATCTCATTTTCCTATGCCAACTTTGCTGCAGGTATCATCTCAAGGATGTTATAGTTGGGAAAATCTACTTTCTTCTTGTGAGAATAAAATTAAAAAACATGGAATTGGAGATTAGACGTAGAGAATCAACTGGTTCAGGGCCCAACACTTATGTTGAGACAGAAACACTTGCAAAATTTGAATTAATGGATGGTGCTCCAGTTAGAGGTATATATGACTGTCAAAACATTTGTGCTATACTGTTTTTTTACTTTCTGAAACTTTTCGTTTATGATTAGGTTTGTCATCATCTCAGAAATTTCTAAACTTAAAGATAAATTGTGTTTGTATTTCTTGAATCTTTCAAATGTTGAGGGGGGGATTTAGCAATTAGAGTACATTATAATCAAAATCTGTTATCCTGGTTCAACGCATGCCACTTCTAGTGAAGTCTTGTGTTCATAGATCGTTCCCTTTTCTTACAACCAGAACCAGTTCTTTGATTCATATTTTCACATCTTGTTCTATTTTTCCACCTAGTAAATTAATGAAAAACATCAAATGGAAGTTTTGTAACATATACAAGAAAGCTCTAATTAAAGATTCACAATGTAAATCCAACACACCTGATAGCCAACTTAAGTTGAAAGATTATATATGGTACTAGAATTTGCCTACTTACAAAGTTTTCTTGACATCCTTGGGTAGTGACACGTGGACTTGCAGCGGAATACAAAAGGGTTTATAGGCTTAATTGAGTAAATTTTTTTTAATTGTAGTTAAAACATTTGAGATAGTTATTCTGCCTAATAAATTAATGAATCAATTCTCACATTTGAAACAAGAGGATTGTATTGTGATAGTTTTAGCACAGACTTCCTATCTGATCTCACCTATCCAATCACGTCTAAACAAGTCTCTTCCCAGTTCTGAGTTTTGTAGCATTGTTTTGGTATTGACTTGATCTACGGTCGAACTCTTTAGCTGACCTTAATTTCATTTCGAATTGTATTTTGCCACACTAGTTTCGATCAGCCATGGCTCATTACTGGTTATGGATCCAGTCTGTTACCTAATTTCTTCTCTAAGCGCAGTCAGTCTGTTACCTATTTCTTCTCTAAGTGTTCCTAATTTTGTTCTTTTGTGGAATGTTTTTTTTTCTTCTGATGTTATTCAACCAATGTGGCAGATATATCGGTCTAATTGTAAACCTAGGGTTTATCAGGATTTGATAACCAAAGATTAATGTTTTGTAGTTACCTTCTCGGTCAATCGATCAATTGTACATTCTGAAAAGTTATTTCAAGTTTTGTAGTAAAAGATGTTACTTTCTAGATTCATTACTGATGTCTGCTTAATTCATCCTTTTGTTAACTTTGGTTCTTTCCCAGGAGAATCAATCCCTATAAGATTGTTTCTGAGTCCCTATGAGCTGACACCTACCTATCGGAATATCAACAACAAATTCAGTGTTAAATACTTTTTGAATCTCGTTCTCGTGGACGAGGAAGATCGGCGGTATTTCAAGCAGCAAGAGATCACCATATACCGTCTCCAGGAAACTCCTTGAGGTTTATCATCGTGAGACAAGCATCTAGATGAAATTTCCTCAAGGACATAACAGCTTTCTCTTGAACAAAAAACAAAACACAAGTTTGTAAGAGGGCGGTTGAACTGCCTTGCTTGTTTGTGAATTCTAAGATTTCTTTCTCACTTTCGTCGCTGTATTCTTTAGTCTAATCCTATGGTTTCATATCCTATTTGTGCCAAGGCTTGTAGAAAACCTAGGAAATATTGGTTTCATTGAATGCTTGCGAATTGTCTAGGATAATAAAATGACTGGGGAACTGTTGCTTTTTCTTTACCTAATTGCTGTAATTTATTGATCACTTTTATATCGAAATATATTGTTGAGTGATAACTGATAAAGAGAAGGAAACGAGACTTTGATTTTAGAGTGGTTTGATGCAAGAATAATTAAAATCCTAGAAAATCATTAGTAAACTTGCCATCCACTATGTTGAAAAACTATCTTGCGATCAAAAGGGTGGAAGGATTCATTGTTAGGACCAAAAGTAGCTAGAGGGGGGGGGGGGGGGGGGGGGGAATAGCTTGTCGCGTGCTCGTTGCTCGGTGTTGCTTATTTCTTCAAGAATGCGCAGCGGAAAATACATAAACACACACAAACACGCTAACACTAGGAGTTTACTTGGTATCCATCTCCAACGGAGATGACTAATCCAAGGATCCACACCACGCACGCACCCTCCATTATGAAAACACTCCTTTTCGGTAACTACCGAGGGCGGAGAAGCCCTACAAGACTCTCAGTACAAGAAGAAGTAAGGGTAGTAAAGAATAAGCAAAAGCTTACAAGAAATGCAGTAAAAACCCTAGCTTCTTCTTCTTCTCGTTGCAACTCGCCTCTTGACTTGGATGAGCCTCCAAGAACCTTCAAGAACTGGCGGTGAGGAGCTTAGAGAGTGCTGGGGAGGAGCTGTGTTGAATCTGGAAGGAATCGCACGCCAACAGCTATAAACGACGCCAACGGTCGAATCCCAATCGATTGGATTGCTCCCAATCGATCGGGGAGGCTTTGGATCGATCCACGGATCGATCCGAGCTTCTGATCGAAACCCGGATCGATCCACGCTTATCGCGCGAAGCAGCAGCGTCCCAATCGATCCACTGATCGATTGGGACCTCTGGATCGATCCACGGATCGATCCAGAGGGGTTCTGTTCGCGGGGACTCACCGGATCGATCGGCGGATCGATCCAAATCTTCTGGATCGATCCACTGATCGATCCAGATCTGCTGGATCGATCCACGGATCGATCCAAACCTGCTGGATCAATCCACGGATCAATCCAAACCTGCTGGATCAATCCACGGATCAATTCAAACCTTGGTTTTTGCCCAAAACCAAGTCCAAAGCCCCCTAAACCAACATCTAGTCAACCATGACTTGTTGGTACATAAGACCTAGCATCCGGTCACCCTTGACCAACTAGGACTCTCTCACCAAGTGTCTGGTCAATCCCTTTGACCCACTTGGACTTTTCTCTTCTTGCCAAGTATCCGGTCAGTCCCTCTGACCTACTTGGACTTTCACCAGATGTCTGATCAACCTTGACCCATCTGGATTTCTCTTGCCTGGCTTCACTCACCAGGACTTTTCCAATTGCCTAGCTTCACTCACTAGGTCTTTCACCTGGCTTCACTCACCAGGATTTTCCTCCTGCCTAGCTTCACTCACTAGGACTTCCCAATTGCCTAGCTTCACTCACTAGGTCTTTCACCTGGCTTCACTCACCAGGATTTTCCTCCTGCCTAGCTTCACTCACTAGGACTTCCCAGTCAAGTATCCGGTCATCCTTGACCTACTTGACTCTTCTTCAATCAACCTTGCATTGTCAAACATCGAAACCCAAACCAAGACTCAAGCTTGGTCAACCAGGTCAACCTTGACCTGAGGGATGTTGCACCAACAATCTCCCCCTTTTTGATGTTTGACAATACCAACACTATCACTTACAATACCACATGTAAGTTAAGCTAATCCCATAGCCTAAACCTTCTTCATGCCACTAGGTAATGAATACATAAGTTAAGCCCTTCATTCTCCCCCTAAGAGGGCAAACTCCCTCTAGGTAATGAAAGCCTAACTTACTCCCTTTCATTCTCCCCCTATTGGCACACATCAAACCATCTTTGAGCACACATCAACCCGTGCCTCAATTTTGGGCACTCTTCAACAAATGCCCCATTGTTGAAAACTCTCCCCCTGAAGAGTTGCTCATCGTTGTTCACAACTTCACTCGTTGTGACCAACACGATAATGAAGGCCCCATACCCTTCATTAACCTTAACCCTACATTCTCCCCCAATGTAGGCAAATGCCCATCCTTGAGCATTATCCACTTGAAGCCACTTGAACAATGAGGATATCCACTCCCCATTAAAGTTCAAACGCTCAACCTTGAGCATATTCTTAACGGAAGGTTGACTAACTTCCAAGGTTCATGAAAAATAATTTTCATGCCTTTAAAGAGTCCCTCCCCCTACAGACATGGTGGTAACTTCTGTCATTGCACCAACAATGACTTGGAATCCCTAAACCTTTAGGAAACCCAAATTTAGAAGTTTTGAGGTTCAAATGTTCAAAATTTGAAACAAACCTCAACCTAAACTTCAATGAAGTCTTCCTTAACCATTCCATCCTTGTTTTCAACACGAAAATACCCTTTTTATGTATACAAATGTATTTTAAGGGTTTGGAATGGTTACATAGACTAACCATGGTTCAAAGATGCTGAAGTCAGGCCTTCCCAGCCAAAATCAGCAACTTGGATCGATTGGAGTTGGGATCCAATCGATTGAACCAACTGAATCGATCCACTGATCGATTCAGTATGTGTGGATCGATCCACTGATCGATCCAGCGAGCTTCTGCTCGTGCCTTCTGAATCGATCCATGGATCGATTCAGGCACTCCAATCGATCCATGGATCGATCGGAGTTCTGATAGTTGCTGAAATTCCATTTCAGTCAACTTCAGAAACCCCTAGAAAATTCTACAAAAATTCAGAAATCATGAAATTTCGTGTAGACATTATTTAGGGCATACTTAATCATGGAAAAATAGCTTTCTATGAAAATACTTTATATTTTCAAAGATTGACACAATCTTGAAAACTTGCAAAAACTTTAGCGTTTTCTTCAAGTTTGTGTCTAACTATTCAATGGTGATTACTATCAAAAGATAGCCTTCACCAAAGTTTTCCAAAAACATTTTAAAAACATTTTCAAAACCAATATCCCATCATGTTCCTTGGGCATAATGCACATGACTTGTACATTAGCTTTCCCAATGATGGGAAAACACATAACTATGTGTTTTGATGAACTTAAAACTCAAAAGAATGCACTAAATCAACATCTTGAGTTTTGTTCATCATCCTAACATCTCACTTGTATCTAATGTGCACTGAAACACATACAAGTCATCTTATAGGTCTTTTTGAGATGTAAGATTTTGGTTTTGCCCTATTCTAGGGATCATGCATATCTATCTAGGCATTTTGAGAGGTAGACATCCACAAAGGATGTTACTTGTTAAACAAATGTCACTTGTTTATTCCACTTGTTGTAAACAAATGCCACTTGTTTAACTAATGCCATATGTCCTTAATTTTTAAGGAAATAAACATAATGCATGATAATGTTATGGCATACATCAAAATAAAATAGCTTTCAAAAGAAAGATTCCTATAACTACATGATGTATGTATGGCATGACATGGTATTTTTGTATTTTTAGGATAAGTCATGAATGCAAAATACAAATAAGATAAAATATGATGTCATGGCATATTATGAGCAAACAATCATAGCAAGATTTAGCATAAATAAAATATACCTAGATTACCTATCTAAGTATCGTTAATCTTAGCTAATCCTAAAACTTAAACCCTAGATTGCCCAAAGTGCTTCAAGAGAGTGCCAAAACCTAAATGGGCATTTCTAATTCTCTTGATTAATTTATGCCAATTGAAATTAAGCTTATCCTCAAATGTTGGCATATTCCATTTTTCCTCAAGAGTAATCACATAAATCAAGGCCCGGAGTGCCTTAAAATTTCTAAGAGAATACCAAAATCCCAACTTGGTATTTCTCTAGGTTTTCCCAATTTATGCCTTTTTAAGATAAAATCAATTTTCCACCATTAGGCACATTTTACTCTTTCAAGGAGTAAATAATAATTCCATTTCATTTTCAAAGGTTAACAAAAACCTTGAAAATGCTCCTTGAGTGTCAATTTCCTCAAAGTTGGGTTAACTACCCTTCTAATCGAAGTTGACACTCTCTAACCCATCTATGGGGTAGAGAAGATGCTCCTAGGAACCCAACACCTATTGGTGCTCCTTGGATGCTCTAGGTACTCACTAGGGATAACTTCCCTAGATACCTTCCTAGTGACCTTGTTGAGCTTCTTAGAAGCCTTGGTCACATTTTCTAGGTCAACTCTAGGGATAGCCTCTCTTGTGACCTTGTTAGTGACTTTCTTAGACTTCTTAGAAGTCTTAGTCACTTTGGTTGCAAAGATACTTCTAGGGATATCTTCCCTTGTATCTTGGACTTGACCTCTAGACTTAGGGTTTGTTCCATAGCTATATGGAACCCTATGATAACTAGGCACATCCTTTTTAGCTTTGGGTTTGTATCCCAAACCTCTATGACCATTGGATGACCTTTGTGCTCCTAGACCTAGGCTATGCTCATTTTGGCCTAATAGGATATTTTCCATCCTTCTTAGGGTCTTTTCCATTTTATCAAGTCTTGACCTCAAGACTTGATTTTCCATCACTAAGTCCTTAGTTTTTGGTTTTCCATTAAGTTCATGAGCATTTTTGTTTCTAGGCTTGTAGCTACAATCCTTAGAGTTCTTGCCTAGACTTTTACCTACATTCCTAGCCTTAGGTGTAGTAGTTTTGGCATGTAGAGCCACATGCTTTTCCTTAAAGCCCTCATGCTTCCTATTCTTATGGTAAATCGCATTAAAATGATAAAAATTAGAACTATCATGCTTTTTACCATAATGTAAAGGAGTAGGCTCAATAAATGTTACCTTCTTCTTTACCTTGGAGGCTCCCCCTTGACTAATGCCTCCTTGAGCCTTGACCATCTTCTTCCCCTTGAGGCATTGACTCCGGTAATGCCCCTTTTGATTGCAAGAGAAGCATATGATATGCTCCTTGCTCTTCTTTGTTCCGGGAATGGTCTCCTCGGGCTTCTCCTTGCCCTTTTGCGCCACTTGACCCTTCTTCTTGGCTAAATTGGGACACTTGCTCTTGTAGTGCCCACTTTCCCTACACTCAAAACATATTATATGATTTTTATTTTTAATTGAAACATTTATACCTTCTTGTGTAGGGATGACACTTGCTCCTCCATTTGCTATTTCTTGAATTTCGGAGGTGGCACCATCTTCTTCTTCTTCACTTGACCCGGATGTAGAAGCTTCTCCTTCTTTTTGATCCGGCGTCACCAAAGATTGCTCCCCCTCAATCCTAGAGGTGGAGGCTTCATCATCTTGAACATGAAACAAGGAGTATGCTCCTCCTTGTTCCCTTCATTGCATTCCCTTGAGGATGAAGCTTCTTGGATTTCCTCTTCTTCGGAGGTTGAGCATCTCTCAACCTCGGAGTCCTCCTCTTGGTCTTGCTCCAAAGAGTCACCCTCTCTGGATTCTTCATGATCTTGTACAGTGGAGGGGATCTCTTCATGAAGCTTGGCCAATTTGCTCCATAGCTCCTTTGCATCTTCAAACTCTCCAATTTTGCAAAGGATGGTGCTTGGCAATAAATTGACCAAAAGTTTGGTCACTTTGTCATTGGCCTCGCACCTTTGGACTTGCTCCGGGCTCCATTTGCTTTTCTTTAGAACTTTGCCCTTTGAATTTCTTGGAGCCTTGAAACCTTCCATTAGAGCAAACCATTGTTCTATCTCCATCATAAGAAAATTTTCGATTCTTGATTTCCAAGAATCGAAACTCGTAGAAGTGTATGGTGGAGCCACCCTTGTGTCAAATCCAAGCCCATCTTGGAATTGCATCTTGAAGTTGAGCTTGATAAAGTCTTGAACTTGAAGAATTTGCTCCAACTTCTTCACCCTCTAGCTTTTCTTGATATGCTTGACCCTTCCGGCGATGATTCCGGTGAAGAGCGACCTTGCTCTGATACCACTTGTTAGGACCAAAAGTAGCTAGAGGGGGGGGTGAATAGCTCGTCGCATGCTCGTTGCTCGGTGTTGCTTATTTCTTCAAGAATGCGCAGCGGAAAATACATAAACACACACAAACACGCTAACACTAGGAGTTTACTTGGTATCCATCTCCAACGGAGATGACTAATCCAAGGATCCACACCACGCACGCACCCTCCACTATGAAAACACTCCTTTTCGGTAACTACCGAGAGCGGAGAAGCCCTACAAGACTCTCAGTACAAGAAGAAGTAAGGGTAGTAAAGAATAAGCAAAAGCTTACAAGAAATGCAGTAAAAACCCTAGCTTCTTCTTCTTCTCGTTGCAACTCGCCTCTTGACTTGGATGAGCCTCCAAGAACCTTCAAGAACTGGCGGTGAGGAGCTTAGAGAGTGCTGGGGAGGAGCTGTGTTGAATCTGGAATGAATTGGTGAAGTTCTGCCGAAGGAATCGCACGCCAACAGCTATAAACGACGCCAACGGTCGAATCCCAATCGATTGGATTGCTCCCAATCGATCGGGGAGGCTTTGGATCGATCCACGGATCGATCCAGAGCGTCTCTGGGATCGATCCATGGATCGATCCAGCGCTTATCGCGCGAAGCAGCAGCGTCCCAATCGATCCACTGATCGATTGGGACCTCTGGATCGATCCAGAGGGGTTCTGTTCGCGGGGACTCACCGGATCGATCGGCGGATCGATCCAAATCTTCTGGATCGATCCACTGATCGATCCAGATCTGCTGGATCGATCCACGGATCGATCCAAACCTGCTGGATCAATCCACGGATCAATCCAAACCTGCTGGATCAATCCACGGATCAATTCAAACCTTGGTTTTTGCCCAAAACCAAGTCCAAAGCCCCCTAAACCAACATCTAGTCAACCATGACTTGTTGGTACATAAGACCTAGCATCCGGTCACCCTTGACCAACTAGGACTCTCTCACCAAGTGTCTGGTCAATCCCTTTGACCCACTTGGACTTTTCTCTTCTTGCCAAGTATCCGGTCAGTCCCTCTGACCTACTTGGACTTTCACCAGATGTCTGATCAACCTTGACCCATCTGGATTTCTCTTGCCTGGCTTCACTCACTAGGACTTTTCCAATTGCCTAGCTTCACTCACTAGGTCTTTCACCTGGCTTCACTCACCAGGATTTTCCTCCTGCCTAGCTTCACTCACTAGGACTTCCCAATTGCCTAGCTTCACTCACTAGGTCTTTCACCTGGCTTCACTCACCAGGATTTTCCTCCTGCCTAGCTTCACTCACTAGGACTTCCCAGTCAAGTATCCGGTCATCCTTGACCTACTTGACTCTTCTTCAATCAACCTTGCATTGTCAAACATCGAAACCCAAACCAAGACTCAAGCTTGGTCAACCAGGTCAACCTTGACCTGAGGGATGTTGCACCAACATTCATGCCCAAAAAAGGCAAGTGAAGCTGCTAAGCAACGAGTTGTCTCAGCTGAAAATCTTGAGTATTACGTTTGCTGTTAGCGCCATCAACTCCATCTGCATCTTCAATGCAATTCACTCGAACTACGGTATCTAACATCAACACTCCTCCGAACTCCAAAGAAGTGTTGACGATAAGCACAAAAATGTGAAAATGCCCTATTAACAGGATCCTACATGACGGCTTCACGTCGATGGAAGGAGATTCATTAGGAGCATAAGTGCTATGTATGGCGGGGCGAACATAGATGATGCATTTCTTGGTATTCAAACCCTGCCCACCATATGTGTGCCAAGGCTTGGGCAAAGCACAAGATTTGCATAAGAGTTGAGATGCACTATTTAGGGTTGTAAATGATCTAAACGTTCGCGAATAAGTTTAGTGTTCAGTTTGGTAAGAACTTGTTTATGTTCGTTCAATATACACAAGATCAATTGAATAAATAAGTTTGAACATCTCGTTAAACTAAACAAACAAACTTGAACACATATGTGTTCAGCTTGTTAATATTCGTGAATAACGTTCGTGAATAATGTTCACAAACTATGTTTATTAATAAAACTCTTATCAATATGTTAAATAAATAAATAAAATAAATAAATAGTTTGAATTATCAAGCTCAATAGTCAATCAAATAATAAAAGTTTTAAACGATCAAACAAACTTAAATTGAGAGTTTGATAATATTTAAACTAATTAAGCTTGAACCAAACTTGAACCAAGTTTAAGCTAACCTTGAATTGAGAACTCGATAACGTTTAAATTAACTAAGCTCAAGCTTATAAAAATAAACCAAAACAAGTTTGAACAATCATTTCAAAAGCTTAGTTTATTTTAAATTCGACTCGACTTAACTTGATTAGTTTATCAAACAAGCTTGAATACCTCTAAGCTCGGCTTGTTTACTGCCCACTAATATTATAAACTATGAGGGAAAATATAGTCATTCAAAACAAGAAATAAATAAAATGTGGGGGCAAAATGAAATTTTCATATGTAATTTTCTTCAAAATCAACCTCTATCAAAAGGACGGTTTGGGAATAAGGCATCGAAATATTTTGAAATAATATATTGACATTTAAAAATAAGAATTAGTGTAAATAAATATATATAAAACCTTTATTATACCCAAAAACACGAATAGATGTCATGATTCCAAGGAACATATTTTTTCAGCCAAAAATAATAGACTGACAATTTTCAAATGATATTGAAATTCAAACGATATTTCTACAATTTATGGGTGGAAATGAAATTCTCCGTGGAGATTTACACATAGCACGTGTGACGAGCTCACCGATTTGGGAGATGCGTCTTAAATTTAAACGAGCCCTTTTCCCGCTCAAATCATCCCAAAAATTCCACATTCCTGTCGACATGGCGCAGCGTTAAGGTGTAGCAGAGCCAAAGAAAGTATTACGCTTCGATCCTCTATTAGAACATGTGTTGATACTGAATTTAATAACAAAACTTAGGTTGAAGGTTCGTGGGCCAAAGTATCATGGATGAAAAAGGTCCATGAGTTCACAAAAAGTGTTGAGCATCCAGATGATGCAGAGAAGAGTGATTAGCGGTTTGTGGATGAGGTAATAGATATTTGTGGATTTGCTATACGAGCCTTATCAAGCTTTGCAAATGACGGAGAAGACTGTGACATTGTTGTTCTTTTCCTCGAAACTCTTCCTGGAGAACCAAATTATGTATGTCCTTTTAAAAAGAAATAAAAAATCATGCATACACTTTGCGGTTTGCTTAATCCCATTGTCCTGTTTAGTTCTCGTCATTAATTTTTAAAATTCAATAGGAGGTGCGCAAGCCTATTGTCTTATCTCTTCCACCCTCAGACATGGCACCTGAGGCTATCATCACATCAACCCTTAATGTTAGTGTACAGTCAATATTCAAGATAAAGAGATATTTGATTAGTGAGCCTATCAGAAATTTGAGAAGACGGAACCATAGTTTGTAGAATCACGATCCTACGCAGAATCGATTTAGGGTCAGAATTAGATCGGTCAGGATCGGATCGTAGAATCGTACGATCCTATCAAAAAACCTTAAAATCTTATCATACATGATTAATAATTAGAAAAAATACATAAGAAACTCATTTACATATAAATAAATAACTAATTTTGTATATATATGCAATCATTTACACTCAATACCTCAAATTACATTGTACATATACAAATTTAAATTAACTTGTAATTCAACTATCATTTTCGCATAATAATAATATTTATATTTTCATATCATAAAATGAAAGAATATAAAATTTCTATTAACACAATAATAATAACACATTAATGTTAAAAATATTTCCTTGGTTTATAAGATAATTCAATTTAAAGGCTAACAAAACACCTAACGTATATAACATAAACTATTAAAACGCCTTGAAATAATCTTCTAAAGAATGGTTGATGCCACACAATACTAGACAATAGGCATCCAAAAACTCATTATCTTGGAGAAAAGAAATGACAAAATATTATTGATAAAAAACTAACTCAAAAATAATTAAACATATGTTTGAATAATTTAAAACCCTAATAAGATGAAAAGCATATAATAAAAAAAAGATAAAATCTTTTAGACATCCGAAAAGGATTTAAATGATATTTGTTGGATTTGAAATAGGGTGGTTAAGGATAAACTTTGAAATTTATTAAAGATCTCTGAAAGAGCTTTGATTTGATATATTATAGGCCTCGTGGTTCAATCCGAGTCAAAAGTTATGACTTCTCAAAGCTTCCACCGATCCTGCTCCGATCCTACCGATTCTGTTCCGATCCTACCGATCCTACTGCGATCCTACTGCAAAAATGATTCTACACGATCTTGGATCGATTTTGGGTTTCCGGATCGTAGGATCGTACGATCCTATGATCCAGATCATGATTTTGCAAACTATGGACAGAACTGTCGGTGTGATGTAGCTGGAATGCTGACTAAGTCGCCATACTCCATAGGTGGAGGGTATGATGAGCTGTCTTCTATGTTGACTAAGTCGTTATAAGGCCTCTGGTCAACAATACCTGCAAACAGCGATCGGGTTGCCCTGGTTGCTGGGAACCCGATGCTTGCGGCGAGTCCCACGAATATATAAGGAACATGTTAATAGTAGAATTATGAAATAAATAAACAATGAGTACAGTAACGTACCTTGGCCCTCTGGTAGACTGATGAGCTGGTCGTAACGCTTGATCCGTAGGAGCAGATGGAGATGATGAGCTTTCTCAGGTTAACCTCCTCTGATATAAAAATATAATGACGAATATAAATGTCATATATGAAAAGGGAAGCATTAGCTTCCCTACACCTTGGCTCGCGAGAGCGGGACTTTATATAGCATGAAGGGTCGGACTGGATAGAGAACTGAGTCAACACGAAGCCCGAGGAAATGTAGGGCTGAAGGCCACGTGGAGGTAAGGAGCTGGAACATATCAACGGCTCAAAGATTGGAACCACATTGGCTCACCTGCCGGCCGGACACCACCTCGGCTCACAGGGCGGTCACCACATCGACTTGAAGGCCGGAGCAAATAAACAACACGGAGTCGGAACAAGCGGTACAAAGCCGAAGCGAACCAGGTGGTATAGCGCTAAAATGGAATAGGGACAGTAGGCAAGTCTAAGAACCTAGGCTACGGCTGCCCGAAGGGTGGAGGCTATGGAGGAGGTGGAGGCGGTAGTCGCTGGAGGCCTCATTCGTTGAGGGAGAAAGCCGCTGGAGACGACATCGCTGGAGAGGCCCCTAGGTGGCTGACAGAAGCTACTGGAGGTGTACCAGAGGCGGCGGTGCATGAGCTACATGGTCCGATCGATGGAGAAGACGACGCTAGGGGTAGATGACGAAGGAGGCGAGGTGGGGGAGCAGTGCTTGGCCGCTGGATGTGATGGCTGCTGCTAGGGAGAGAGGAAGAGAGGAGAGGGGTGGTCTGGTCACGGAGGTGGCAGACATCGACGTCGGACGGCTTCGAAGGCGGCGCTCAGGAGAGTGAGGTAGTCTTCTTCAGCGTGAGGTGACGACGCTGGAAAAATGCGAAGAAGTGAGAGAGAGAGAGAGAGAGAGACATATGAGGTTTCCGGCGAGGTGGCGACGAGAGCCTCCGGGGAGGAGACACTGAACGGGGGCAGCGACGTGCGTGCCTCATGGTTGTGGCGGCGGTAAAAAATATGAAGCCTTCCCTTCTGTCATCCATGCCAAAGACCTAAAGGGAGGATGCACAGTAAAATGATAAAAATACCCCTCCTCTTAATTCCTTATTCCTTTTAACCCCACATAATATATCTATATCACAAGCCTCCCCTTTAAGTCTAATCAAAGGAGGCGTAAGTCCGACTAACTAGATAATCTATCATAAAGGCTAAATCACTCCCAAGTATAGAGTCAGATCGCTGAGTTCATTGTGAAATGTCGTGCCCATATCTATGATGATGCCGATCGAGCAACGAAAGCGATGTCAAGCAAGTGACAGTAGCGATGCCAATCGAACGGCGATAGCAATAATGAGCGAGCGATAAAAAAGAGTGTTGAATGAGTGTTGAATGAGACAAGTATAGACTAAGCGACGAACAAGGCAAGTGCTGACTGAACAACGTGCGCCTGGCAAAGTGGTGAGAGAAACAAGTGTCGACCGAGCGACAAAAACAATGCTGAGAGGATGCCAAGCAGACGATCGAGCGAATGTCGAGCGATGCCGATCAAGCGAATATCGAGCAGGCGATCAAGCACATGCCAAGCAGGCAACCGAACGGGTACAGAGAGGATGTAGAGCAAATGACTAACCTGATGCCGAGCAGGCAGCCAGGAGAGTGTCACACAGTGTCAAGTGGGCAAAACTAAGCGGTGCCTAGATAAGGCAGAGCAAATGGTTGACCCAATGCTAAGCAAATGTGGATCCCATGAATCGAGCGACCACGAAGTCCGTGAGATCGAAGGCAAACGAGAACGAAAATCATAAGCTGAGCGAGCACAAAGTCAGTGAACTGAACGAGAGTGTAACCTGTGAAATAGAAGGCGAATGAGGACGAAAATCGTGAGCCGAGCGAGCACAAAGTCAGTGAACTTAACGAGAGTGTAGTCCATGAAATCGAAGGCGAACGAGGACAAAAATCATGAGCTAAGCAAGCACAAGGCCAGTGAACTGAACGAGAGCGTAGCTCATGAAATCGAAGGCGAATAGAAGCGAAAGTCGTGAGCCAAGCTGGCATAGAGCTCGAGAACTGAATGGGAACGTAGCTTGTGAAATTGAAGGTGCATAGAAGCAAAAGTCGTGAGCCGAGCAGACGTAGAGTGTTGGAATGTATACTAAAAGCCTATCTTTTGTATAAACATTTATTTAGAAATAAAGAATCACATTGGTCAAATGTCTTCATTTATATACTAAGTGTAGTTGTTCAATTATTTTATATTGTAGATAACATGGTGTGTGGTGTCACACAGAAGATCATGTTATCAGTTCTTTATAAATTATAAACAGTTGCTACGACTAAGATGGATAGGAACAAACCATTGGAATAGTCGTAGTGTAATTTGGTATTAATTTATCTTGACTTTAAAATTATACTAGTACACTCAGAGTATATTGAGCTAAACCATTTAAGGTAAGTTCTTTTTATACTGACTTAATAAAAGAACTAGACCTTTGTTATTATGGAAGTGTGTGCTCTTAATCCCGATATAGTAACAAGCACGCGTACTTAGTATTTATTTCTTTGACTTATCAAAAGGTGAAATTTAGCTCGATAAATCAAGAGACCCGATAAGTTGGGAAATGATATTATTTATAGTGTGTGTTGTTGATTATAGAAGAAAACTGTGTCCTAGTAATCTAGGTTGATGATGTTCCCAAAAGGAGCTCATAAGGATTGTCATGTAAACCCTGCAAGTGGACTTAGTCTGACATGACGATAAGGTTGAGTGGTACTACTCTTGGAGCTAGATATTAATTAAGTGAGTTGTCACTAACTCATTTAATTAGTGGACATTCTTTATCTTAAACACAGGGAGACTAACACACTCATGATAAGAAGGAGCCCAAAATATAATTTGGGATCGGTGCGGTAGTTCAATAATAATTCTTTAGTGGTATGAATTATTATTGATGAAATTAAGTTGGGTGTTCGGGGCGAACACGGGAAGCTTAATTTCATCGAGAGACCAAAACCAATTTCTCCTCTCGGTCCATATCGTAGCCTTTTATTTATAAAGTATTATATCCATCCATACCCACCTTAAGGTGGTCGGCCAAGCCTACCTTGGAGCCCAAGCTTGGGTTGGCCAAACCAAGGTGGAATGGTTACATTAGGTGGCCGACCCTAGCTTGAACTCAAGCTTGGTGTGGCCGGCCACAATGAATTAAAATGTTTTTATTTTTTTAAATCTTTCTTATGTGGAAGTCATGGTTTTAAAAGAGAGTTTAAAATTTAAATCTTTCCTTTTATAGTTTTCTACAAAAGATTTGATATCTTTTCTTATTTGTAGTTAAAAGAAATATTTTAATTTTTTTGATAAAACTTTTCCTTTTTATAACCATCCTCATGATTTTAAAATAGAGTTTTAAAATTAAATCTTTCCTTTTATAGTTTCTACAAAAGATTAAGAAAAGATTTGATATCTTTCTTTATTTGTAGATTGAAATGAAAATTTTAATTTTAGAGAAAACTTTCCTTTTTGTAAATCATCCACATGTTTTAATAGAGAGATTTTAATTTATAAAAGTTTCCTTTTATGATCAACCATGAAGGGAATTTTAAAAAGAGAAATTTTTATTTAAAAATTTCCGGAAACAATTTAGGAAGTTTTAATTTTGTGTTTAAAACTTTCCTTGTTTGGAGATATTAAGGTGACTGGCCATATATAGTTTGAAAGGGAAATTTTATTAAACTTTCTTTTCATTGGCAAAGAGAATAAGGAAGTTTTAATAAAACTTTCCTTATTTGCCAAGACCAAGGAATATAAAAGAGAGGATAGAGGTGCATCACCTCATAACAATATCTCTTATATTAGTTCCTCTCTTCCTTGGTTGGTGGCCGGTCCCTCTCTTCCTCTCCCTCTCCTATTCTTCTTCCTTGGCCGGCGGCATCTGCATCTCAAGGAGCTTGGTTGGTGGCCGGATTTTGTTAGAGGAAGAAGGAGAGATAGGAGGCTTTGTTTCTAGTATCCCTTGGAGTTTGGTGGTGGTGGCCGAACCTCATATTCTCTTGGAGTTCTTGTGGTGGCCGAAACTTGCTAGGAGATGAAGGAAGCTTAGGTGGTTCTCGTCTCGGTAGATCGTCGCCCACACGACGCCCGAGATAAGAAGAGGAATACAATAGAAGATCAAGAGGTTATTGCTTACAAAGAAAGGTATAACTAGTAATTCTATTCCACATCATGCTAGTTTTCTTTGTATAGATTTTGAAATACCAAACACAAGAGGTATATGATTCTAGGTTTCAAATTTGTGATTTGAGTTTTGTGTTTCTTTTGTTTTTCAAACTTGTGATTCGATTGTTCCTTTTGGTTAAACCTAGGGTTATTATAAGGAAATTAAATATTAAATTTCGTTGAAAGGCTTTGTTTAGGAAGTGGTGGATGCTCTCATACCCAAGAAGGCTTAGTGCCTCGCCATGTTTAACCTGGAAGCCAATATCTGAAATTAATATTTAATTGAATTTGTAACATGGGTGGATTTGGATCAATAATGTTAAGTATCGTTTGCGATCGAAGTCTAAACCTCTAAGAATAGATAAGTTAAATTTGGAATCAATAATGTTAAGTTCCGTTTGCGATTCTTAATTTAATTTCTAAATAATACAATACGTTGTTAGGAATGGTTTAAGACTTGTACAAAAAATTTTATACAGGGGAACCGGTACGATATTCCGAGTATCAACCAACATAGAGCCTGAGAACTGAACGAGAGCATAACCCATGAAATCGAAGGCGCATGGAAGTGAAATTCATGAGTCGAGCAGGCGTAGAGCCCGTGAGATACTTTGGTCCTAAACTCGTGGAGATACTCTTGTCTGAAATCTGTGGAGATAGATCGACCCTGAACGGAGGAGATAGATACTTCAATAAGCTAGTCTGATACCAGTGGAGATTACTCGACCCCGAATGAGGGAGATAAATACTTCAATAAGCTGGTCCACGACCAATAGAGATTGCTCGACTCCGAACGAGGGAGATAGATACCTCAATAAGCTGGTCTGCGACTAATAGAGATTGCTCGACCCCGAACGGGGGAGATACATACTTCAATAAGTTGGTCCGCGACTAGTGGAGATTGCTCGACCCCGAACGGAGGAGATAGATATCTCAATAAGTTGGTCCAAGATCAGTGGAGACTGCTCGACCCCCGAACGGGGGAGATAGATACCTCAATAAGCTGGTTCGAGACCAGTTATGATTGCTCGACCCTGAACGGGGGAGATAGATACTTTAATAAGTTGGTATGAGACTAGTGGAGATTGCTCGACTCCGAACGGGGGAGATAGATACTTCAATAAGTTGATTCGAGACCAGTGGAGACTACTCTATCCCGAACGGGGGAGATAAGGAATCCTATAAGCTGGTCCAAGACCAGTGAAGACTGCTCGACCCCGAACGGGGGAAATAAGGAATTCGATAAGTTGGTCCAAGACCAGTGAAGATCACTCGAACCCGAACGGAAAAAATAATGAATCCGATAAGCTAGTCTAAGATTAGTGAAAATCACTCGACCTAGAATAGGGGAGATAAGGAATCCGATAAGCTGGTCTAAGACTAGCGAACACTCCTCAAACTCGAACGGGGGAAATAAGAAATCCGATAAGCTGGTCCGAGACCAGTGAAGACCGTTCGACCCCGAAAGGGGGAGATAAGAGATCCAATAAGTTGATCCGAGACCAGTGAAGACCACTTGACCCCAAATGGGAGAGATAAGAGATTCGATAAGCTAGTCCAAGACTAGTGAAGACCGCTCGACCCCAAACGGGGGAGATAAAGAATCTAATAAGCTGGTTCGAGACCAGTGAAGACGGCTCGACCTCGAATGGGGGAGACAAGAGATCCGATAAGCTGATCCGAGACCAGTGAAGATCGCTCGACATTGAATAAGGGAGATAAAATATCTGATAAGCTAGTTCGAGATCAATGAAGACCGTTCGACCCCGAATGGACGACACAGGAGTCTCTAACGCTGAGCCCATGGCTTAAATATAACTCAAACCCGGCCAATCGACACAGAAATTTTTACCCCTGAGTCCGTGTCTCAAATATAACTTAAACTTGGCTGAGCATCTCAGGAGTCTCTACCACTGAGCCCGTGACTCAAATATGACTCAAACCTAGCCGAGTAGCTTAGGAGTCTCTGACTCAAGGGTTTATAGTCACCGCTCGACTGTTGGTTGGTGTAGATAAGGGTTTATAGTCGTCACTCGATTGTTGATTGATGTAGACAAGGGTTTATAGTCGCCGCTTGACTGTTGATTGACATAAACAAGGGTTTATAATCGCCGCTCGACTGTTGATTGGCATAGACAAGAGTTTATAGTTGTCGTTCGATTGTTGTATGACTCGGTCCCTCGACTCCCGAATGCCCATGGAGTCGGAGAGATAAATAACATTGATCCCTTGACTCCTAAATTTTCACGAAGTCAAGGAAAAAATAAACTGAGCTCCAACCGTCAAAGGGAGCGAAGCCTATAACAATACGGGGGATTAGAGACCCTACGATAGGAGGAAGCAAAGCTCCCCGGGTGGAGGCCCTAGTCTCGAATCAGAGACTAAGGCCCCTAGTATGTAATCAAAGATCGAGACCTCTAGATCTAGATCAAGAAGCGGTACCATGAGTATCCGGTCGAGAAGCTGTGTCCCTAATATCTGATCATGGAGTTGTGCCCTTGGTATCTAATCAAGGAGTTATGCCCTAAGTGTTTGACCGAGAACCTGTGTCCCTAGTGTATGATCGGAGAGTTGTGCCCTTGCTCTCTGATCGAGAAGTCTCCACGGATCCTATGAACGAAAGGGAAAATATATTGGAAAAATTGATTTGCTAACCGGTTGAGAATCCAGGTCAATCTCTCGACTCCCGAATACCTGTGGAGTGAGGGGAGAATATAATATGTTCGTCAAAATCCTCCGAGACCATGATGATGACAAAGAATTTCCAGATCATCCATCTTCACATTTCAAATTAGGCAAAGGTTCCCACAGATGATGCCAATATGATCCTGTCGGGAATTTGAGAAGACGAAATTGTCGGTGTGATGTGGCTGGAATGCTGACCAAATCCCCATGCCCCGGAGGTGGAGGATTGATGAGTTGTCCTCTATGTTGACCAAGTCATCATAAGACCTATGGTCAATGATACCTGCAAACAGTGATCGAGTTGTCCCAGTCGTTGGCACCCCGATGCTCAAGGCGGGTTTTACGAATATATAAGGAACATGCTAATAGTAAAATTATGAAATAAATAAACAATGAGTACGGTGACGTACCTTGGCCCGAGGGGTACCCTCTGGTAGACTGGTGAGCTGATCGTAACGCTTGGCTCGTAGGAGCTGACGGAGATGATGAGCTGTCTCAAGTTAGCCTCCTCTAATATAAAAATATAATGACGAATATAAATGTCATTTATGAAAAGGGAAGCGATAGCCTCTCTATATCTTGGCCTACGGGGACGAGACTTTATATAGCCTGAAGGGTCGGACTGGATAGAGAGCGGAGTCGACGCAAAGCCCGAGGCAATGCAGGGTCGAATTCGAAGGCCACGTGGAGCCAAGGAGCTAGAACATATCAACGGCTCAAAGGCCGGAACCACATCGGCTCACCGGCTTGTCGGACACCACCTTGGCGCACATGCCGAACACCACATCGACTTGAAGGCTGGAGCAGATAAACAACACGGAGCCGGAACAGGCGATACAAAGCCAAAGCGAACCAAGTGGTATAGCGCCGAAATGGAATAGAGACAGCAGGAAAGTCTAAGAACCCAAGCTACGACTGCCCGGAAGGCGGCGACTGTGGAGGAGGTGGAGCCGGCGACCACTGGGAGGCGGCATCCTTTGGAGGAGGCAGCCGCTGGAGACAACAGCGCTGGAGAGGGCCCTGGGTGGGCAATAGAAGCTTCTGGAGGTGTACCAGAGGTGGCAGCGCATGGGCTGCGTGGTTTGATCGACGACGAAGGCGACATGAGGGGTAGATAGGCGAAGGAGGCGAGGCGGGGAGCGACGCTTGGCCGCTAGATGCAATGGTTGCCGGTAGGGAGTGAGGAAGAGAGGAGAGGGGTGGTCCAGTCACGGAGGCGGCAGACATCGACGTTGGATGGCGTCGGAGGCGGGACTCGCAAGAGTGAGGCAGTCTTCTTTAGCGTGAGGCGGCGGCACTAGAAAAACGCGAAGAAACGAGAGAGAGAGAGGCGTATAAGGTTTCCGACGAGGTGACGGTGAGAGCCTTCGGCGAGGCAGCACCAAACGGGGCAACGATGAGAGTGCCTCGTGGTTACGGCGGCGGCGAAAAATACGAAGCCTTCCCTTCTTTCGTCCATGCCAGACTCCTAAAAGGAGGATGTACACTAAAATGATAAAAATACCCCTCCTCTTGATTTCTTATTCCTTCTAACCCCACAAAATATATCCGTATCAATTAGTATAAGTAATTTAATTCACAGTATTATATTCATAAGTACATTATTCAAATACAAGAAATGAACTGAATAAAAATAATTACATGACCCTTGCACTAATGTCTACATACACTTAGCACACTTGAGTTTCAAAATTTCGCACGATATCCCTTTATATTATTTAAATACAGCAAACTGAATAAAAGTAAAAGTTACATGGAGCCCTAGTACTAACGTCTACATATACTAAACACTCTTAAGTTTCAGAATTGTGCACGATACCCCTTGGTGTTCCCAACCAATAATGGAGCTAGATATTTTAATATTTTTATCTAATAAAATTGATTTGATGTGATTAAGTTTGCATGAAACAATTGTGATTTCAACAAATGTTCTGGTAATGATTTGCTACGAGTTTATAATCTTACACTGAATATTTGGAGATTGTTTGAAGATCTTCGACAGTAAAGAATATTGAAATAGATTTACGTTATTAGGCAAATAAATATTACGATACTGTCCTCTCAACTAACTGAGAAGAAAAGGCATATTAGTTTCTTGACTGACACTGCTGTTTATGCATACTGTCATCATCACTAATTTTTAAACTTGGAAGAGACTCAAGTATAACTAGACCTTAGTAAAAGATGGCACCGTACTTTACCCAAAAGGTATCTATTACAAACCCAATCAAAGAAAAGAGGAATGTAGGCTATAGAGATTTGTGTTTGAATCAAATTCTGCTCATGCTGAATTAGGTATGTGTGAAGAATTACCATGCTTTTTAGAACACGAGATGACACATGAAACTGTATTGTATTAAATGCATGGCACATAGAACTTGGATAGTGCTTCTGCTGGTGGATGCTGAAATGTTGTTAGTCATCCTTGTAGTTCATTTATACAAATTTCATGCATCTTTAGAGAAGTGTTAAATCACTGATTTTGAGTAATTGTTCTAGATATAAAAATTAAGAATACAACATTAATTATGCCAAAATGACCTTACAATTCTCAATTGGATGTTTGGTTCTCTTATTGAGTTTAAGAATTGTTTCATTTTCACATTTATGATGTTTCTAACATCATTTTTCACATGCAGGCATGCAGTTTGGATGAGGTTGATAGACTTGTGGATTTGGGATTTGAGGAGGATATAAGGGAAATATGTGATCATTTTAGATCACAAAGTCAAACCGTGCTCTTTTATGCCACCATGCCAACAAGATACAGAACTTTGCACAGAATAATTTGGTGAAATGTATGTTGGTGCATGTAGCATCAGAGGATCGAATTTGTATTTTGATAATGGTAAAAAGGTTCAAAGTTAAGTTGTAAAGTCAAGACCAGACAATTCGAAAGTTGTCAAATCTTATCATTCTTTACGTGTTATTTGCCTTTTATTCTAACTCTGTTTTGCTAGAATATTAACACTTTGCAGGTTAGAATTTTGATTTGTTTAGTCGACCGAACGTCCAGATTGGTTGACTAAACCCCCAAGCAAACAGATCATATTTCAGCTCGTGATGAAAGTTTTGCCTAAGATCTTACCAGGAGTGGTAGCATCTAGACGGAAAGATGGGTGGATTTAGCAAGTTCAGTCAACCGATAAAGGAGATCGGTCGATCGATCAGTGTCGAGTCAAACACTGATCCCGAGATCAGTGAATCTAGATCACGTCCAACTTGACTATAAAAAGGAGTTCGACCAGCAGTTTCGAAATGATTCATTCAGAACAACTTCAGCTACTGCGTGTGCTGACTGTGCTCCGGAAATAATTCGACAACGCCCAAACATTGTTTCGACGACAATCACGCCAAAAAATCAAATTCTCCAAGTCGTCGGTAACAAATTTCTTTTTATGCAATACTTGTATACTTCAACTTTGTAATCTAAACTTGTAAAGATTTTCCAATACTATAGTGGTTGCCCAACGAAAGCGATTAACAATCACGAGCCTTAGAGTAGGAGTCGTCATAGGTTCCGAACAAAGTAAATTCTTGATGTCCTTGTTGTTTGTTTCTTACTTTCTGCTGTCTATTCTGTGTTTTGTGAAAAACAAATGTGAAAATCATGAGTGCTATTCACACCTCCTCTTCTAGCGCAACGATTCTACAACCTAGGATACTAAATGTGGAAGAGCTGGAGTAGCAAATCTTGATGTCATTCAAGAGGTTAGTATGTGAAATAAGAAGTTAAATTTATATATCTTATTGAGTTCCTCTAGAAGACACCATTGCTAGTTTTAATTTTTTGTGAGAACACAAGATGATGATATCCACGAGTATTTTCTTATCAAGGGTATTAATGTTGTTTCTATCCATAACATTCAACATAGACGATGTTGCTTCGAAGGGGCTAGAATTTCCTAACATTCAACGTATGATCAACTTTGACATGATCAACTGAAATTGAGAATTATGTGCATCGAATTGGACGAACTAGGAGGGGGTGGGAAAACAGACATAGCCACAACATGCATAAATAAGAACCAAACAGAGACGATGCCCCTTGACTTGAAGCACTTACTGCAGAGTGTCTTCTCTTTTTGGTTCTTGTTTATGAACGTTTGTCGCTATGCCTGTTTTCCCACACCTTCCAGTTCGTCAAATTCAATGTACATAATTTTCAATTTTAGTTGGCATATTAAAGTTGATCGTGTGTCGAATGTTAGGGGAGTTCATTCTCTTAGAAGCAACATCAGTGACCACTGATACGGATATGATAGAGGAGGGTAGAGAAGAAATAAGGGGAAGATAGGAGGGCATTTTGGTCTTTTGACAGGCTAGGCCTTTAAGGAGACACTGTAGCATGCATGCGAGGGGGGGCTGCTTCGTGGAGGGGACGCCGCCGCCAACAGGGGTTTCCTTCTTCCTCCCTCCCACACTCCTCACCTCGCCGGCGTCACCGGCCTCCGCCTCCTCTCCTCTCCTTTGCTCTCCCTCTCACCTAGTCACCATCTCCTCTCCTTCCCCCGTGTGACGTCGCCACCGCCGAGACTGTCTACTTCCCTTCTCTTCCTCACGATGCTCGCCGCTGCCATCATCGGACCAGCCTCCGAGCGCCCCTCGCTCCTCGCCGGCGCCGACCACAGATCTCCACTTCTCATTCCTCCCTCTCCGACGCTGTAGCCGGAGCCGATGCCAGCCACCTCCTCTGCTTCCTCCTCGCTGCTCCGCCACCGGACCAACCAATCGTCGCCGCTCCACTATTTCTCCTCTCCGCGCCGTCACCGGCCCTCCTCCTTCGTCGCTACCTTCGAACGTCGGCCACTGTCCTCTCTCGCTGCCACCTTCGAGCAACGCCTCGTCGGCGACGGCCACTGCTCCCTCCTTCCTCCTTTTCCTCCTCGCAACACCGCAGCCGACCTCTCTTCCTCGCAACACCGTAGCCGACCTCTCCTTGCGATACCGTAGCCGGATTCTCCCTGTACACAGTGGGATGACGACTCCACCTCTCTGTTTGCATGGTGGTAGTCCATATGTCCCCTCCTTTTCGGCACACCCTTAGTTGCCGTCGGCCGACCCACGATTTTTGTTGACTGCACAACGGTGGTCATGCTCCGATCCGCGCTGTAGTACGTTTCAACGTCGATCTGGTAGCCGATCCACGCCGCTATGCGCTTTCGGCGCTGAGCTGGCCATCGAGCTAGTATGGTGTTCCGACCTTCGAGTCGCGGTTATATTTCAGCCTATGTGATTCGTGTTCAGCTTCCTTGGTGTTAGTATGTCCCGGCCTGCGTGCCGATCCAGCATCCCGGCTTGCGTGCCGACCCAGCGTCACGGCCTGCGTGCCGATCTTGTGTGCCGGCCTGCGTGCCGATCTCATGTCTCGGCCTGCGTGCCGATCTTGGGTCCCGGCCTGCGTGCCGGTGTCGTATCCCGGTCTGCGTACCGGTGCTTTTTCCCGGTCTGCGTGTCGTTATTATCTCCCGACCTGCAGCTCATCTTTCGGCTCTGCACCTCGTTCGGCTCTTCACCGTCAGATCCAGCCTGATCAGAATCATCTACTCTTTCGGGTCGCGACAACTCAAGCCGCGTCCTATCCGAGGGCGCCCCCTGGGCCAGGGTACATCCCTCGTTCATATTTCATATGCATTTTCATTATTTCATGGCTTAGTCTTGTACTCATATATTCGTTGGATCTGCCTCGAGCATCGGGGTACCGGAGGCCGGGTCAACCCGGTCGCTGGCTGCAGATAGCGTTGACCAGAGGACTTTTGAAGACTTGATCAACACGGGAGCCATCTCAGCACACCCCTCCTCCGGGACGTCGCGACTCAGTCAACATCTCATCCACCTCACCCGGCGGTCCGTCCGACTCAGCTTCCGGACGGGATCAACCACTAAAACGACTTTCTTGTAAGATTTAAAAGATAATATTGCACGTTCTCTTTCTTTTTGGTTGATCTGTTCGAAAGATGCCTTTATTATTAGAAATAAATATAAAATCTTTATCATACCCCTAAAAAACACGAATGGATATCTTGATAGTTGACTTGATTCCAAATCATCAGAACATTTTTTTTCCGGCCAAAAATAATAAATTGAAAATTTGAACTGATAGTGAAATTCAAGGGATGTTTTTACAATTATACGGGTGGAAATGAAATTTTCACTGGAGATATACACAGGCGTGCCACGTGTTACGAGCTCACCGATTTGGGAGATGCGTCTTAAATTTAAACGAGCACTTTTTCCCGCTCAAATCATCCCAAAAAAATTTGCATCCTCGATGGCGATGGCGATGGCGGATGACGACGAGAAGCGCATCGCCGGCGAGATTGCTAGGGTCCTCGACGAGTGCCGAATCTCTCTCGCCGTCCACTCCCGCAAGATCAAGGAGCTCTCCGCCCTCCGTTCCTCCGCCGGCGGTCCCTTCTTCCGCGCCTTTTCCCGAGCCCTAACCCCTCTCTTCGACTTCCCCCGTCGCACCGTATCCTCCGAGCGCGCCATCCGGTTTGTCTCCTCCTTCGCTGCCCACCGAGATGGGAGGGACACTGCAACATCCGATGCCTTCCTGGAGGAGTTCCTCCGGTTCCTCCTCCTCGCTGCTGCTGCCGCCCACCGGGCCGCCAGGTTCCGCGGCTGTCAAATCATCTCCGAGGTCTGGAAAAGTTTACACCTTGAGTCAAATTTATGATTTCTCACTATTAGTGCCTTCAAATTGTTGCAATCTAATGCTGGTGATGCTTCTTGTGTATTAGCACGAAATTCCTATATTGATTACCCAAAATTTGCCCATTCAGTTTATTGGAGTGCCAAGAACTTGATTTGGACTGATTCAGGATTCAAGTCTTCAGTTTATTGTAGTATCTTTGTCTTGACTGGCCATCTGCATCTTGTGTTTTGTTAAATAATTCATCCTATGTTTTTCATACAAAAACTGTTGATATTACAGATAATTATGCGGCTCCCAGATGATGCAGAGGTGAGCGATGAGCTGTGGGATGAGGTATTAGATAGCATGAAGCAACGTGTAGGAGACAAAGTGCCAGCAATTCGTGGATTTGCTATCCGAGCTTTATCACGCTTTGCAAATGACGGAGAAGACAGTGACATTGTTGTTCTTTTTCTTGAAACTCTTCCTGGAGAAACAAATTCTGTATGTCCTTCAAAAAAAACATGCATACAATTTGCGATTTGCTTTATCCCATTGTCCTCTTTAGTTCTCATCATTAATTTTTATAATTCAATAGGAGGTTCGCAAGTCTATAGTCTTATCTCTGCCACCATCAGACATGACGTCTGAGGCTATCATCACATCAACCCTTGATGTTAGTGAGTCAGTGCGGAAAGCAGCATACCTTGTCTTGGCAAGTAGATTTCCACTTCCAACTCTTAGGTAATTGTCCATTATGAAAATTGGAAGCTAAATTGTATGTGCTTGATGAAATTAGACAGAGATAACTCCTTTGTTTTGGAACTCTCAGCATTAAGCAAAGGAGCATTATCCTTCAGAGAGGGCTTTTAGATCGATCTTCATCTGTATTGAATGAATGTTTGAAGATGTTGAAGGATTGGCTTACAAAGTGCTGCAATGGAGATCCAATTGTTCTTTTGAGATTTCTTGATGTTGAAACATATGAATCAGTAGGAGTGCTAGTTATGGAAACTCTCCTGAAAAATGGTATGGTGCAAGAACATCAAAGTATAAGACAACATTTGGCATCCAGCAAAACTAGTGAAGGTGAGTACTGAGTTGAAAAAGTTATTGATTTGCAAATTTACTTAACTGTTCACATCATTATAATTTTCATATATATAATTTTTGTTGTCCATTCATGTTACGTTAACACCATCATTATCTCAAACAAACTTCTTCATCCCCAAGTAGCTGAAGTTTTTTTTTTTAGAAGGAAACGGTTCAGGCATTCAGCTAATAGAAGCTGAAGTTGCTCTTTATTGGAGGACCCTATGCTGGCATTTACAAAGTAAAGCTCAAGTAAGGACTTTGTTCATGCATTTAAAATTTTGTCTAATATTTCCTTGTGTTGGATTTGATATCATGCACTCGAGTCAATTAAAAAATTCTAAACTTGCATTCTGGAAACAATGGATGGAATTATCACTTTCCCCATAGTGTACAGTCAGGAGATATTTGATAAATAATTTAATTCACAGTATTATATTCATAAATACATTATTCAAATACAAGCAATGAACTGAATAAAAATAAAAATAAAAATAAAAATAATTGCATGGCCTTGCCCTAATGTCTACATACACTTGACACACTTTGAGTTCAAAATTGCACATAATGCCCCTTTATATTATTTAAGTACAACAAACTGAATTAAAAAAACATGGAACCCTAGTACTATTGTCTACATATATTAACACTCTGAAGTTTTAGAATTGCATTTGATATCCCTTGGTTTTCCCAACCAATAATGGAGCTAGATATTTTAATATTTTTATCTAGTAAAATTGATTTGATGTGATTTAGTTTGCATGAAACAATTGTGATTTCAACAAATGTTTTGGTAATGATTTGCTACGAGTTTATAATCTCACACTGAATATTTGGTGATTGTTTGAAGATCTCCGATTGTAAAGAATATCGAAATAGATTTATGTTATTAGGAAAAATAAATATTAGGATACTGTCCTCTCAACTAGCTGAGAAGAAAATGCATATTTGTTTACCCAAAAGGTATCTATTACAAACTAGACAAAGAAGAGAGGAATGTATGTAGGCTATAGAAATTTGTGTTCGAATAAAATTCTGCTCATGCTGTACTAGGCATGTGGGAAGAATTACTATGTTTTTTAGGACAGGAGCCGGCACATAAAACTGTACAGTATTAATTGCATGGCACAGAGCTGTATAGTTTGAACATCACCTTAATTTCAGTTCTTTTTCAATTCTAAAATATTGCATAGTCATCACAAAGTAATTGTTCTTTAGATTAATTTCAGCTTGATATTGATGATAGTCAAGCTTCTTTGTTGAGGAATATTCCAATTTGCATAATGAATATAAATTTCCTTCTCATTGTCATCAAACAGATAAAAGGTACTGATGCCGCTAGTGCCACGGGCACAGAAGCAGCAATATATGCATCAGAAGCTTCAGACAATAATGACCTTTTAGAGGCAATCCTTCCGGCAACAGTGTCTGCCTTTGTTGATTTGGTAAAACTGCATCTATCAGCTGGTGAGATTTTGTTCTGCATTTTGCTCTCAATCTATGAATCACCAAACAATTTAGATCTTGCCACCAAATCATGTTGTATTTACAGGTCCAAATCACCACTTCACTGCCCGTCAGCTATTACTACTCGGGACAATGCTCGATTTCTCAGACTTGACAAACAGGAAAGTTGCTAGTGAATTTGTTAATGAACTTTTACTAACGCCTCTTGAATTCGAAGTTGATGAGGATGGGAATAAGATTGTCATTGGTGATGGAATCAGTCTCGGTGGAGATAAGGAATGGGCAAGAGCAGTAGCAGAACTGGCTAAAAAAGTGCATGCTTCAGTGGGTGAATTTGAAGCAGTAATTACTGGTGTTATTAAGGTGCTTGCCCAGCCTTGCAGAGATAGAACTGCTGACTTCATAAACTGGATGCATTGTCTTGCAGTTACTGGTCTTCTTTTGGAAAACATTAATAATATTTGGAGTCTAAAAGGCACTGGCATTGAACCTTCTGAGCTTCTACATGCTTTACTGCTTGCTGGGGTAAGTGTGTAGGTGATTCACTGAGATAGCATTATAAGATCTCACTAACACTACTATGCTTATGAAAACTAAAAATTTCATGGAATGCAGGCACAACAGAGCCATACTGATGTACAAAGAGTTGCAGTAAGATGCATTGGCCTCTATGGACTTCTAGAAAATAGATTGACTGGAGAGCTAGTTACACAACTAAGATCTTCCTTTGTAAATGGTGCTGCTTCAGTAAGAATCATGACAGGCAAGTCGATGTTGGATTTGCTGGCATGGCATGGTCCTCAAGAACTCGATAAAGCAATTGGGATAGATATTAGTCAGTCTAATAATGAAAAAGGATTTATTTCTATCAACTCCTTAAATTTGATGGAGGATACCAACGTAGGCTTGCTTGATTTGCTTTACTATGGACTGAACGCTGATAACAATGGTGAACTTGGTGATGCTGATGAACATGAGAGTGTCCATTCTGTTCTTGCTGAAGGCTTTGCTAAAATTCTCCTTTTGAGTGAGAATTATCCAAGTATTTCTACTAGTTTACATCCTTTGGTCTTAGCCAGACTCATAAAGTTGTACTTTTGTGATGAAACTAAGGAATTACAAAGGTAAAGATAGCCCCATACAATTTGTTATTTTTTTTATTTTTACTAATTATTTTTTTTAACGCAGGTTAAAGCAATGCTTGTCCATATTTTTTGAGCATTATCCTGCCCTCTCGTGCATTCACAAGGCAAGTTGTTAGATTTATTGCATTGGAGATAATTAATGTCAATGCAGCTTCATTTCTTATGGCCTGAGTTTCCTTGTGTAGAGGTGTATCTCCACTGCTTTTATTCCTACGGTGAGATCTTTCTGGCCGGGTATTTATGGTAATTCTAGTGGTTCTTCACTCATTGTGTCGAAAATGAGAAAGAGAGCATTATTAGTTGCACGCTTCATGTTACAAATGATTCAAGTCCCTCTTTTGTCAAAAGAATCCAAGGAGGATGAATCCAACAAAGTGAACTCTGAAAGCCATTCTTGCTCATTCCAAATGTCTGATGATTTTGACGATGGGATGGAGGGAATCGCCATTCGCATTGCTGCAGAGGTAAAGACTATAACTTCAGCATGGTTTAGCTTTGTTGCTTATCCATCTTTTGAACGCGTGCGAGATTATTTTTTCAGTGTTTCAGCATTATTCATTCAAGAAGTGTGTATAATTGATACTTATGCTAAGCACCATTTAGGTTGCAAGCTTCTCAGAGAAGAAAACATCTGCAGGAAAATCTTATATGCTGGCACTGTCTCGGCTAGCAACTTCAATTCAGTTCCGCGCATCTGAGCAACATTCTATCAAGTGTATGAGGAACCTATTGAATACCATGAGCTATTTAGTAACAGGGGATAAAGATATCATCAAAGAGTTCAATCTTATGGCAACGCGTCTCAGATCTCTTGACAAACATCCCGATGAAGAAATATCAGAGGATCAATTAGCCACTATTTTCAGTACTACTACACCACAAACTTTGACTGAATTCAGCATGAATAAATCTAGCACCAACTCTATGACAATGCTTGTCATTTCAGGGAAGTTGGGACTGGAGTGGAACCCAAGCATTACATCTGCAACCTTCCCTCCAACACCTGCACAACGGTCTGCTAGGAGTGCTCCGGCCAGGCGGCAAAGGGTAAGGCGTGAAGTTTCCTCGTCTGATGACAATGACAGTGCTGAGGACAATGCTGCAAGTGTCTCTGTGGCCCCGATGACTGCGAGCTGGATCAGCGGGCGGTCTCAGAGGGCGAGCAAGACTGCAGCAATCAGCAAGATGTCAACCAAACTCCGAACTGAATTCTTGTCTGACAATGAAGAGGATGAGGAGTCAGATGTGACAGCAGCAGCAGAAGAAGAGCCTTCTTCAGAATGAAATGTTTTGTATCGACATTGAATATTTGTTCTTGTTTATTCTTGCTTTCAAAGTGTTATGGACTTGGTTGCTAGATTATCTGCCAAATTGCAAATTTGTTATAGATTAGATGATAAAATATGTCCGTGCTAAATGTGATCTAGTTGGCAGTTGGTAGATGCCGATCAAATTGGCTGATTTACCACCCCTTTTCACCTTGAATCATTTTACTTGTAACTAACACACCGACAGGTAACAACTAATCCAACCACCCTTCTTATTTAACTCCATCTTCGTCTCCATTTTCAAACCACTCGCGACATTAAATACTCGAGTGATCAGATGTTTTGGTAACTGGCCAGTAGCCATGCAATCGACCGGTTACTTGCAAGACGCGGTGGCGCAGTGGATCCACCCCCTCATCAATGCAACTCCGCTGCCGCCATTGTCACCGCTGCCACCGCTGCCACCGCTGCCACCGAGTATCCAAGAGCTTCACCATCTTCTTCAGGTATAGAACTACTTAAGTCGACTGGTCCTAATTCAATGCATAAAACACACTTCCTCCAGCAGGGGGATTCAGATTCAAGGTGCTCCTCTCTGGAAGAGCCACGGCAATTGAAGAGCAGCAGCAGGAGAGTCCTGGTGATGTGCCCATTCGCGGTGGTGAAGCCAGACGATGTGACACTGGAGGATATCAACGCCAGGCTTCTCAGACGGCCACAGCGGTCAGTGCGGCACTCGGCCACGGCGACCGGAGTGCACAAACGCAGACAGGGCATGCTGGGATTCTCCGGCAAGGCAGTGGTCGCCGCCACGAGGATCCACACCGGAGGAAGGGGCACCATAACGATCATCAAAACCAAATAAGGAGGGAGGGCAATTTAGCTACAATCTAAACATCTCAAAAATTCATATCAAAACATCGAGAAACAAAGCCACCAACCAACAAACAGTACGTAGTGTGTTTGATTAACGTATCGTGTATGTCTTATATGCACTATAAACAAACAATTAATTACTCATGCTCCGCGTTCTTGGCTGTGACTTTTCAACCTCCGAAAGTGAGAGTTCCGGAACAGATTATTGCCATCCTTATGAAGAGCAACCTCGGAGTGAATCACTGAATTAGGGAACTGTTGTCTGTGCCTTTCATCGTGATTGTTGTGGTTCTTCTCTTCGATCTCACATATCGTCTTCTTCTTCTTCTTCTTCTTCTCCTTACTCTGATCTTCCTCTTCACACGTCTTCTCCTTCGTCGCAACATAGACGAAGGAACCGACGGGTACATCATTCAAACTGAGAAGTGGCTCCAAAGTCTCCACCACAGTTTTCATACTCGGTCTCGCCTTTGGAGTGTGGCTCAGGCACTTGTACGCGACCCCGGCCACTCTTTGAGCTCCTTTGATGGAGTAAAGCCCATCGAGGTTCGGGTCCATGACACGCCTAAGCTTCTCTGCATTGGTGAGGTAAGGCCTTGCCCAATCGACTAGATTCTTCTGTCGGCCCGGTCGGTTCTTGTCAACGCACCGTTGACCCGCAAATAGCTCCAACAACACGACTCCAAAACTATAGACATCGCTCTTGGCATTCAAGTGGCCTGAATCAGATTCAGTGTTAGACCAACACTATAACATATAACAAATGAATTCATAAGAACTCGTTTTTCATGTCGTACCGGTCAAAATATACTCGGGTGCGGCGTACCCATACGTGCCCATGACACGTGTCGTCACGTGAGTCTTGTCGCCTTGCGGGCCATCCTTTGCGAGCCCGAAATCAGAGAGCTTAACCGTGTAGTCCTGTGTTTAGATGTAAATGCTTTAGGACTACTCCTACAACTACAACAATACAATGTGATACTGAATTGCCAAAGGAAGAATTGAGAAAATGAATAGTTACCTCATCGAGTAAAATATTTGAAGCTTTGAAATCGCGATAGATGACCGGCTTATCGGCTTCATGGAGAAAGGCCAGTCCCTTTGCAGCTCCGACAGCTATCTTTAACCTTGTCGACCATGGCAACCAAGCAAGGAGTCCTTCAAAGAAATAAACTAGAAATGGTAAATAAAATGACTAAATCTATTTTTATTGTCATCATTCATTATTTTATTTATTAATTGTTGCTAAAGACTAGCAAGAATGGATCAAATTTAATCCACTAAATAAAGTGATGTGATTGAAAGTGAATGTTTGATTCATCTTATTGTTTTATGAAGGCAAACAAAGTCAAGTGATGATGGCTGTCAAGAAGGTGATGGCTGAACAATAATTCTTTCATTGATAAAAATAAATGATAACTTTTTATATGTAAAAAACAGCCGAATCTTATCCACTGGCTGGGCTTGAGTATTGAAGATCTAATTAAACTAATACATCTTAATTTAAAATGGATCACTAATCGATAAAAATCATGATAATTAATCAGATTATGAGGAGGAGAAGAAGACAAGCATACTCTTGAAAAGTTGATCCTCCAAGCTCCCTCTCGCCATGTACTCATAGACCAACATTCTGTGTTCATCCTCACAGCAATATCCAATTAATTTAACCAGATGCGGATGCCTCAGCTGCCCTAAATACACCACCTCGGCCTGCAATTAATCAAACAACGAGGGGTAAATTGAAAAGGCTTGCGGGATTTTTCGAAAAACTCCAGAGTTTCTAATAAATTGCGATCCGATCCCTCACCAGCCACTCCCGGTGGCCCTGATGCCCGCCGAGGTCCAGCGACTTGACGGCGACTTGCTGCGGGCGGATCCCCGGGCGGATCCGCTCGTCGACGAACCCCTTGTAGACGGGTCCGAAGCCGCCGGACCCGAGCAAGTTGGCCATGGCGAAGTTCCTCGTCGCCGCCTTCAGCTCCGAGATGGTGAACGCCACCAGCTCCGACCCGGCCTGCAGCGTCAGTGACAGGTCTTCCTCCAGCGACTTCGGATCCGAATCCGACACCCTCCGCTCCGAATCCGAACTACTCTCGTCTGCGGTGCCCGTCGCTCCTCCAGTTCCTCCTCCTCCTCCCCAGCAGCTCATCAGCCAGGAGGACGACCGCCGCCTTCGACTCTGCTCCGCCATGAAGCGATCTGATTGAATCGGGATAGAGTCTGTCACGTAGTGGGCGAGGAGTGGGCGTGATATGTATAGATCGAGTGAGGGAGAGTGGGAGCAAGGAGGAAGAAGGGAGGAAGGAGGAAGGAGAGGAAGGTGCAAGAATGGACAGGTCAAGTACATGCACTCAGTCGGCATGCTCTCGGCTTCTTCCACATTTTTTTTTTAAAATCTTTTTTTTTTTTAAAAAAATGAATTATTTATTAAGTTAAATGTAATTTTAATAGAGTTAATATTATTTTATATTATATAACTTGAAAATTAGAAGGTCTAAGTAATTTTAGAGAATCTGAGATTATTTTTAAAACTAAACAATAGAATTTAAATTATTTTGTTATTTAATAATATTGATTCAAATGGGAGAGCAAATCTCCTGGATCATTTTTTTGTGGTCTTGAGGATGGACCATTCATATTTACGATAGGATCGTAATCGTGATTCGATCGTAATTGGTTGCGATTCCTTCCTAAGTTCATTGTCTCTATCAAATTATAGTTTCGTTTGGAACGGACGACCAGAGGCCGCTCGAAGGAAATCCTTGCTCGATGCCCAGCAACCTCGCCACTTATTCACCACTAGTCTCCTTCGAGCTGCCTCCAGCCGTCCGTTCCGAACCAAACTATAATCTAATGGGGACGATGAACCTAGAAAGAGATCGTAACTAATTGCGACTGGATCATGATCATGATCCGATCATAAATATGAATGATCCATCTCCTAAATCACAAAAATGGTCCAGAAAATCCTGACTCTTCAAATTATCAGCTCAATTTACGAAGTTACAAATATTTTATTTTATTATTATTATTATTATTTTTGCAGATAGAAATGAACCATTTTGGTGATAAAATAAAATTCTAAAAGGTAGAAACTGCTACATTTCGACAGAAGTTGACATCGTAACCGAAATATTTTTATGTTATTTATAAAATGTTATTTTTGGTTAGTTTAATTTTAAATATTAAATTTACATTAAATTTGATCTTATAAACACAATCCAAATCTGTTGCTAGTGCACAACTACTCTCTCTTGACTTTTGAATCTCATGTGAGAACATTTTAAGAACTCGTTAAAGAAACATTTGATTTGTCTTAATTCCATGCCTTCTACATTTAACACATGCGTGTTTACTGTCCCATATATTGATCATTAAATTGCTGCATACTTTCCTCTAACTTAGTTCATTCAACACGTGGGAAACATTTCATTCAATTTGGATTTCATCATGAGTTGGACCTCACTTACTCTGATTGTTTCATTGTGATGGATTAGGGAAGGTTAATCTCATTTAGAAGCGTAATAAGATAGGTTTAAGAAAATAGATTAGTCTACAAGCGAGTGCTTATGTGAATGAGATTTCCATTTGTGTTAAATGTGTTGATTAATAGTTAACAATAAAAGTTAATGTGAACAAGTAAGCATGATAAATGTGTCGGGTCAACTAATGTTTATAATAAAAGCTCAAGTGACATTGACATTGAATTTGAGACGTGGATGAGCTCTTGGTGTGTTTAGGGTTAGCAATAGGTTAATCACTAAACCCACTGAATCATTTAAATTGACATCGAACCACTTATTTTTTTGGACCTAACTAAATTGACTGAACTTTCATACAAAAGTTAATCAGATAAAACATCAATTAAATGTATCAAATATCGAAATAATCAAACTTTCAATTAAATGAGAACTTGGAAGGAAAATGAATCATAGATTACGGAATTTGAAATTTTAAATTTTGATTTTGATTCGTGCATAGCCGAATTTAGTTTAACTGGTTTAATCAAATTCAAAATTTTCAAATCAAAATTGAACTAATTTGATCAAAATAATTATAATCATTTTAAGAAAACAAATTTTTTAAATCTATTTAGTAGATTAATTCAATTTAACTAATATAAATTAATTAACTAAAAGTAATGTGAATGATCAATTTAACTTTGAATCATCTGATTAGAAAAATAAAATAGAATAAATTAATATTTTCGTATGCCGTGTGTGACTCTTAGTTGCGTACGCTGACAAAACATTACAAAGACGTCAATTAGACAATAATAAAACAAACTCAATTAAGTCAACCTTAATATTCATAAAAAATAAGTAGTTTAGTTCACCTTGGATCCAAATGAATGGATAAGGATATCTTAACGTAGTTTGGTTCACTTGTCGATTCAATCTTAGAGATATTGATTTATAGATCATCACAACTAGTGAACATTGGCATACATTTGATGCTTTCATCCCTTTACGGTATAGTAAAAAAGCGTCAAATTATTATCCATACATCCTAGATTTGATCCACGACTATATTATATTTGTAAGATTTTTTTTTTTTTTTTTTTTTCAAATAGGATGCGTAACCAGGAGATGTTGGACTTCTAGGTAGTCCATCGCGAATACTTCCTGATTTATCCCAGTGGTAGGTGGGAATTTCTATAGGAACAGGCCAGTCGCCCTAGGTTCGGTGTTACCTGATTTATCATTTTTTTTTTTTTTTGCATAAGAGAGTCACCTTAGCCTCGGGGTTATGGAACAATGAAAAAGCGTAAGTTGTCACCCAGACACTTGCAGTTTAATCCCCATTTATGACTCATATGAAAGAATTTTTCTCCAAATGAGCATATAATCATAAGATGTTAGGCTTCTGGGCCATCCACCATTAGCGCTATCCAAATTACTTTAGCGGCTGGCGGAAAATTTCTGTAGGATTAGATCGATAGCCCCAGTTTTGGTGTTACCTAGTTCAACAATTTTTTTTTGGCATAAGCAAGTCATCTTTTGTCGTATGAGATGGTCATTCATACTTGTCCCCTAGGGCTACGTTGTAATGGTTGAGCCTCCAAATGTGAAACTCAATTGCAGTGAATTGCAGAGGATTTTACCTCTAATAGGTAGTGGGTCTGAGAAAGCAAGTCGTTTGGATAGACTATCACGAGTATTTTCCGATTTACCCTAATGGATGGTGGAAAATTTTGTGGGGTCAACTTGTCGTTTCCAAGATTAGTCGATTCAAAGAACTTGACACTTGATGCTAACTAAAAAATAATAATTTTTCACGCTCCCACGGGCATAGCCAAGTTAACACTTGGGTGGTAGATTATCAATGAGAGTAGTGATCAAATTCTTAGAGGAACAATTTCTTAGGGAATAAAATATCTCCGATCTAAAGGGATCGATCGGTCATTGTGATTTACTCCTTTTATCTTGTTGTAGGGACAGGAGTGAAGGGGGCTTAGAGTGTGCCAGTCACCTTTTGTCACATGAGATGGTTATTTCATGATTACTTGATGGGCCAACTATGAGATCGAATCATCTATTCCATAATTACCCAAGTCGTAAAATCTTGATGCATGTATAAAAAAGAGATGGTTAAGAATATTTAGCCCTAGATGCGGTGGCAAGAAACATTATGCATTTCCCAAGCAATCATTGAACTATTGGTGAAGTTGGAGCGCTACGTCAAAAATCGTCGCACTTCCGGAATTTACTTGGTGGATAGAATATGAGGTCAAACCCTCTATCCTCTTTCTATATATATATAATGACATGGTAAGTTGTGGGACAGACTCCCTAGATAATAAGGATTCGAATTTCAAATATCACTTATGATCCATTTGAGTTTCCAAATTAACAATATGTGAACTATAGTGTGATAATAAGTGATAGGACGGACTCCCTCAGCAATAAGGGCTCAAATGTCACTCAGGATCGATTTGGACTTCTCGATGTATCATCATGACCGATGAAAAATTTTAATAGGGACAAGACAGTCACCATGATCATAAAAATTAGATATTTAGACTAAAAAACAAATAAAAAAAAAGAGATGGTTATCAGTATTGGTCCCTAGGCACGGCACAGCACAGCACAGCGGCAAAGCACTAAAGAGAATAGCTAAGGTTTGAATTGCAGGTGTACCCGATTATGGTATACCGTAGTACATTTTCCTTAAGGGTAAGGGGCTACTGATGTTTTTAGATTTATCTAATAACACGACCTAAGGTAAGACCGCCGATCTCCAAAATTAGTTGAGCCAAATCTAAATACGTAGATTAAAAAAAATGGTTAACAATATCAATTGGTCCAATCCATCACCGCCATTTTAGTGGTCAATAAACATCAAATTCCATTTCAACTGACACCTTATCCTTATCTAATTTGATATAAAATGTTGAACTCCCACTTTTATGGAAGTTTTCTACCGTTAATAGGATAAATTAAAATGTATTATATCCCATAAGTTGTGCATCAGTTTAAAAGAAAAATCCCTATCAATATAAATTAATCCTGTGGTTGAGTTTTTTTTTTTACATATAGAAAGTATGGCATATTAATTGTGATATAATTCATCACTGCAATCATTGATGGTATATAAGTGCACACCTTACGAGTATAATGTTTATTTATTTATTTATAATTTCTATAGCTTCCTGCACCTAAATTTTAAATTATAAATTCTAATATAAAATACACTGCGTGTTCATAGAAATGTACATTATATATATATATATGAAAATCGAGTCGACATATTCAGTGAATTATAGAGGATTTTATCTCTAATAGGTAGTGAGTCTGAGAAAGCAAGTCGTTTGGATAGACTATCACGAGTACTTTTCGATTTATCCTAATGAACAGCGAAAAATTTTAAGGAGTCGACTAGTCATTTTCAGGATTAGTCGATTTAAAGAATTGGACACTTGGTGCTGTAGTATTAGCCCTAGTGCCAATTATGAGATGATTGTAAAGGGTTCATTTTGTATCATATATCATTCTAATAATAGACAGAGTTGGTTATTATATTTATTTCAGTTCAGTACCAATTGAATAAGTATAATAATGTCCTTAGGTAGTAGGTTCTTGTCTACAGTATATCAATTAGTTGAATTGATAGTGAGATATTGTAGAGAACACTACTCTTAACTATTCCTAGTCGAGCATTAATATACAAGGACAATATTAATTCATTGAGACTAACATGTAGGTCAGCGGATGACTTGATCTCATAAGTCATGGATATGAGATATCAGGTTGACACATGAATATATATTAGAGAATATATACTGAATAACCCACCATGAGAATGTTTCATGAATCGTCGTATGAGTGTCATAAACATTCTCATGTAACTATTGGTATGAATAGTCATTAGACCTGAAGTCACTATAGTTCCTTACATAAGGAGTTGTATACTTTGGTATTGTCAATCGTCACCTATAATAGGGTAGACTATAAAGTCGATCACTGGGTATGCAATAAATTATGCGGAGGGATGTGAATGATGTAGATGAGATCTATTCTTTCATATGACGGAAGCGATACTGTGGGCCCCTTGATTAGTAGGACACAAGAAAACATGACCATGCGTAAATGAGTCAATATGAGATATTGAGTTCATTTGTTTGAGTGTGTCTACTTGGAAATCAAGAAACACAAAGATTGATAAGAGGATGATACGGTCTATGCCTCATTGATCAATTTAGATATCAAAGACAGAGAGACTAAGTCATACAAGATAATAGCCATGGACAGGTTAGGTCGGATTTCGACTTTCTCGTCACTTGGGTAGTAATGATGCCTTGCTAGATGCCACTCATTGTTTATGTATCGCAAATGCTGATTTGGGTACATTGCCAACGTTACGAGAGCCTATAGGATCACACACAAAGAACAAGTAGATTTGGAGATGAGTTCATATGATGAATCATTTGGATTAAGTGTAATCCGAATTGAACTTATTGAGTTAGACTCAAATAGATCCAATTGTTGGATTGAGTTCAATTGCATGAGAATTAATGGGTTAGACTCATTGGGTGAACTTGAGTTCATAAAGAAAGTTAAATGGTCAAAATTGAACCATTAGATTGAATGGTTGATTTTGAGCCATTGGATTAGAAGGTGAAAGGATGGAGACTCTTGGTACACCATGGGATGGTTATAAATATCATTTTGGATGATATTTTTCATGTGAGTTTTAAGAGAGTTTTCATGTGTTGAGACCTTTGACATTTTTCTTCTTCCTCCTTCCCCCTCTTGGCCGAACACACCATTAAGGTTGCTAGCACAACCTTGTGTATTTTCCTCTTCAATCTTGTTGAGTTTGTGAGACAAACGAAGGCAAGACTTGTTCGTGTGGATACCATAGAGGCGCGGACGTGTGATCGTGCTGAAATCCGAGCTGTCGGGAGATCGTGTGCACGCATCAAGGGTATAATCCTATCATGTTGCTTAGTATAGATTATTTTCAGAAAATGTTTCTTCCCTTCGCATGGATCTGCTGGATAGAGGATCTAGTAATTTTTCACTGCGCTTCCGCGTGTTTAGTGCGCTAGATCCCAACAGGTGCTAACTAAAAAAAATAATTTTTCACGCTCCCACGGGCATAGCCAAGTTAATACTTGGGTGGTAGATTGCCAATGAGAGCAGTGATCGAATCCTCAGAGGAACAATCTCTCTGAGAATAAAATATCTCCGATCTAAAGGGACCGATCAATCATTATGATTTACTCCCTTTATCTCGTTGTAGGGCCAGGAGTGAGAGGGGGGGGGGGCTTAGAGTGTGTGGATCACTTTTTTGTCACATGAGATGGTTAAGAATATTTAGCCCTAGATGCGGTGGTAAGAAACATTATGCATTTCCCAAGCAATCATTGAACTATTGGTGAAGTTGGAGCACCACGTCAGAAATCGTCGCACTTCCTGAATTTACTTGGTGGATAGAATATGAGGTCAAACCCTCTATCCTCTCTCTCTATATATATATGTTGCAAAAGGCGGGTCCCGCCGCCCAGCGGCCCCCTCACCCCTGCCCCACGAGTATGAGAGGGAGTAAATCACGGTGAATACGGGCCCGGCGATGACATGGCGGTCGAAGGTGTTTAGCACGGACAGATATTGATGTTATCGCAATTGCTGCCGCAGACCTTCGACCTCCCGACCCATGTTGCAAGAATACCATGTCATAACCGGTTGATCCCGCCCGTGGGGGCTCTCTCTATATATATAATGACATGGTAAGTTGTGGGACAGACTCCCTAGATAATAAGGATTCGAATTTCAAATATCACTCATGATCCATTTGAGTTTCCAAATTAACAATATGTGAACTATAGTGCAATAATAAGTGATAGGACGGACTCCCTCAGCAATAAGGGCTCAAATGTCACTAAGGATCGATTTGAACTTCTCGATGTATCATAATGACCGATGAAAAATTTTAATAGGGACAAGACAGTCACCTTGATCATAAAAATTAGATATTTAGATAAAAAACAAATAAAAAAAAAGAGAGATGGTTATCAATACTGGTCCCTAGGCACAGCAGAACACAACGACAAAGCACTCAAGAGAATAGCCAAGGTTTGAATTGCAGGTGTACCCGATTATGGTACACCGTAGTACATTTCCCTTAAGGGTAAGGAGCTACTGATGCTTTTAGATTTATCTAATAACACGACCTAAGGTAAGATCGCCGATCTCCAAAATTAGTTGAGCCAAATCTAAATACGTAGATTAAAAAAAATGGCTACCAATATTAATGGGTCCAATCCATCACCGCCATTTTAGTGGTCAATAAATATCAAAATCCATTTCAACTGACACCTTATCCTTATCTAATTTGATATAAAATGTTCAACTCCCACTTTTATGGAAGTTTTCTACCGTTAATAGGATAAATTAAAATGTATTATATCCCATAAGTTGTGCATCCAGTTTAAAAGAAAAATCCCTATAAATATAAATTAATCCTATGGTTGAGTTTTTCTTTACATATAGAAAATATGGCATATTAATTGTGATATAATTCATCACTGCAATCATTGATGGTATATAAGTGCACACCTTACGAGTATAATGTTTATTTATTTATTTATAATTTCTATAGCTTCCTGCACCTAAATTCTAAATTCTAATATAAAATACACTGCGTGTTCATAGAAATGTGCATCATGATGGATAAGGTAAGAATCTCTCTCGCTCACTCTCAATAATCTTCTGATGCTACCCCACTCCCATAGGCGACTCTTATATGTGACTCTCATGCACATTCGGGCGTTTGAATCATTTACGGGTGGTCCGCACACTTAGTCAGATACAAGAGTTGAGCACGAGAGTAAGATAACATATCAATCTTGTATAAAAAAAATGATGTCACGAGAATCGAGTCGATAAGTTCGGTACATTTGAAGGATGAAGTATTACGGAAGAGTACATTGACAGATGAGAAGGGCACATGCATTACTTCAGAGGGACAAGAAGCCGGAGCAGAAGACTGCTCAAAGAGAAGGTTGAAGTTCCTCATTGCCGCCTTAAGCTATGAGATGGTGAACGCCACCAGCTCCGACCCGGCCTGCAGCGTTAGTGACAGGCCTTCCTCGAGCGACTTCGGATCTGTTGACGGGTGACTCATATTTGGATGAAGGTTAATATGAGGGATGTTATGAAAGAAAAATCTGTTAAGATTTTTCGTAATAAAATTCTGTTAAAATTTTATATAACAGAATTTTGTTGTGATTTTTCATAACAAAATTCTGTTACGATTTTATCGGATCTAGGGTTTAGCATTATTTATAAGGATCGTTGTAAACCTATTGTACAAAAATAAATATAAGAATCATTAGATGTGATTCTCTTGTGTAGAGACAATTCTAATAAAGTTTCGGCCATTTTGTGGAGTAGGCACGTCGCCGAACCACGATAACTCTTCTTCTTTTTCTTCTTCTTCTCCTTCCTCGTGTTCACTCTCCTTTTGTGCGCCTTTGTCTTGTTGCTCAGCGCGATCTCTTTTCTCTCTTCCTCTTCTCCCGCGTTTTAGAGGTTGAGAGGTGTTGTCCTCTCTTTTACGCAACAATTGGTATCAGAGCTACAAATTTTTGGCGTATTTCTTCAACATGTCGGGGATGACTTCTGTGAAGTTTGATATGGTGAAGTTTGATGGAACTGGAAACTTTGGATTATGGCAGAGAAGGGTCAAGGACTTATTGGTGCAACAAGGCATGGTGAAGGCGTTCGGAGAAAGAAAATCAGAAAGCATGAAGAGATCGGATTGGGGAGAACTTCAGGCGAAAGCAGTAGCAACAATTAGGCTTTGTCTTACGGATGATGTGATGTACCATATCATGGACGAGGAGTCACCGGTGGTAGTTTGGCAAAAATCGGTATATGTCAAAGTCATTGACAAACAAGCTGTATCTCAAGCAGAAATTATTCAGGCTGAAGATGACAGAAGGAACCGATCTGAGCCAGCACATCAACGTATTCAACCAGATTATAAGTGATCTAAAGCGGGTTGTTGTGAAGATCGAAGATGAAGACAAGGCGCTAATGTTATTGAATTCTCTACCTTCATCTACTACGTACGAGAATTTGATTACTACTTTGATGTGGGATAAGGAAACTCTCAAATTGGAGGAGATCACAGGTGCGTTGCTAGGTTTTCACCAAAGGAAGAAAACAAGCAATGAAGTTTCTCAGGGAAAATGACTTGTGGTAAATAGCAACCAAGAGCGTGGTAGGAGTAAATCTCGACATGGAACGAATGACAACAACAAGGCTTGATCTAAATCGAGAAGGAAGAAGGTGATCACGCACTACAAATGTGGAGGCAAAGGTCATATCAAGAGAGATTGTCCAGAGATAAAGAAATATGTTGCAGAGAACAAACGTAGTTCGACAAAGTCTGCAACCATAGTTGAAGAAGAAAATTCAGAGAGCGATGATGGAGATATACTATCAGTTATGTCGAGTTCGGAGCAGCTAACAGATGCATGAATCTTAGACTTTACATGTTCATATCATATGACTCTAAACAAGGATTGATTTGACACCTATAGGGTAGTGGATTCAGGTTCAGTGTTGATGGAAAATGATGCGTCATGCAAAGTTATCGACATAGGGAACGTCAGAATCAAGATGTTTGATGGTGTGATCAAAACTTTGTGTGATGTCAGATATATACCAGAGCTAAAGAAGAACTTGATCTCACTAGGTACACTGGATGATATTGGTTGCAATTACAAATCAGTGAACGAGGTGATGAAGTTTAGCAAGGGAGCTCTGACGGTAATGAAAGGACAAAAGATAGCAAGAAACATCGACAAGTTGATAGAGACTACAGTTGTACGTGGAGCCGCCTCAGTAAAGTCTGAATCAGACAGTACTATCTTGTGGCATATGTGGCTAGGGCATATGGGTGAACGTGGGATGATGAAACTTCACAAGAGAGATTTGTTGAAGGGTGTCAAAACGTGTAAGCTTGAATTCTGCAAATTCTGTGTTCTTGGGTAACAGAGTAAAGTGCAATTCAAGACGACAGCAAACAAGATGAAGGGGATTCTGGACTACGTATATACAGATCTCTAGGGACCAGCTAGTGTAGCATCACGTGGAGGACACATGTATTTTGTGAGTTTTACTGATGATTTCTCACGAAAGGTTTGGGTATACTTTATACGCCACAAGTTGGAAACTTTTGCAAAGTTTAAATTGTGAAAAACTGAAGTAGAGAACCAGACCGGAAGAAAGATCAAATGCCTTATGTAAGACAATGGGACTGTGTACACGGATTCAAAGTTTCAAGAATTTTGTGAGCATCATGGGATAATGAGGCATTTCTCGGTTCGCAAGGCACCTCAGCAGAACGTGGTAGTAGAAAGGTTGAACATGACAATTATTGAGAAGGCAAGATGTCTCAGGCTGAATGTAGGGCTTGCAAATAATTTCTGGGCGGAAGCAATTAACATGTCATGTTATCTTATTAATAGATCATTAAGGGCAGCACTAGAAGGCAAAATATCAGAGAAAGTATGGACAGGGAATCAAGTAGATTACTTTCATCTTTGTGTTTTTGGATGTCCAGCCTATGCACATATCTAGTGAGGAAAGATCAAAGCTGGATGCGAAGTCAAAGCAGTGCATATTTCTGGGGTATCAGAAAGGAGTTAAAGTCTTCAAGCTTTGGGATCCTAAGGCAAACAAGGTGGTGATCAACAGAGATGTGGTGTTTGACGAGAAAGCTATGTTACAGTGTACTCAGGAAGAAATAAAGAAAATACCACAGAGCAACATGGAGAAAGATATTGTACAGGTGGAGCTAGAGACTCATGACTCTAATGATTCTAGCTTAGAGCACATGGAGCATCGCACTATAGCTGGTGGTAGAACGAGACGAGTCATAAAACCACCCACCAGATACGGATTCGAAGACTTGGTATCTTATGCACTTAACACTAGTAATGGAGACCCTACATCTTTTTAGGAGGTGATACACAGCTCTGAGAAGGACAGGTGGACGGATGCTATGGCAGAGGAGATGGAGTCGTTGCATAAGAACTAAACTTGGGATCTAGTGGAACTTCCTAAATGAGAGAAAGCTATAGGGTGCAAGTGGATATTCAAGAAGAAAGAAACAATGTCAGAGGGAGAAGAAATGAAGTTCAAGGCTCGATTGGTAGCAAAGGGATATTCACAGAGAAAGGGGATTGACTATGAAGAAATTTTCTTTCCGATGGTAAGACATATGTCAATTAGAGCAGTGTTGACTTTAGTGGCACATCATGATTTGCAGCTTGAGCAAATGGATGTGAAGACAACATTTCTTCATGGAAATTTGGAGGAGCAAATTTTTATGTCACAACCCGAGAGATTTAGTCAGCCTGGACAAAAGCGGTTGGTTTGTAAGTTGAAGAAATCACTCTATGGATTGAAACAATCTCCTAGGCAATGGTACAAACGTTTTGATTCATACATGATTCAAAACGGATATAGGAGATGTGAGTATGACTGCTGCATATATATGAAGAGTCTTGAAGATAAATCACTAGTTTTCTTACTACTATACGTAGATGACATGCTCATTGTTGCGAAGAAGATGAAAGAGGTTGACAAATTGAAGATGCTACTGAGCAAGGAATTTGACATGAAAGATTTGGGAGAGGCCAAGAAGATTCTTGCGATGGAGATTCACAGGGATAGAGCTGCAGGGAGATTATGGTTCTCAACGTAGCTATGTGGAGAATGTGCTGGATATATTCAATATGAAGAATGCAAAGTTGGTGAGCACACCCCTGACGCATCGCTTCAAGTTATCCAGTACACAGTGTCCAAAGACGGATGACGAGATCCAAGAGATGTCAAAGATTCCTTATGCCAGTGCAGTTGATTGCCTGATGTATGCCATGGTTTGCACGAGCCAGACTTGGTGTAAGCAGTTAGTATGGTAAACAAGTTTCTCTCAAATCCTGGTCAACCACATTACGATGCAGTGAAATGGATTTTCAGATACTTGAGAAATACAACTGATTATGACATCATGTTCAGTAGACGACCCGAAGATCCTTTAGCTACTGGGTACGTAGATGTGGACTATACAGGAGATTTAGATAACAGGAGGTCTACTACAGGATATGTGTTCACTGTGGCAGGAGGACCTATTTGTTGGAAATATATGATTCAATCTATTGTTGCATTGTCTGCTACCGAGTCCGAATACATGGCAGTAGCTAAAGTAGCGAAGGAAGCTTTATGACTTACAGGGTTGATCAGAGAACTGGGTGTTCGGTAAGACGGAGTCAAGTTATTATGCGATAGTTAGAGTGCTATCTATTTGACGAAAAATCAAGTGTATCATGCGAGAACCAAGTACATTGATGTGAGATTTCACAAGATCAGAGAGTTGATTGCTTCTGGAGAAATTCAACTTGAGAAGGTTCATACTGCAGACAATGCTGCAGAGATGTTGACAAAGCTATACCACAGAGAAGTTTAAGCATTGCTTGAACTTGATCCATATCTTTAGATGCTAGAGGAAGGAAGCCCAGATCCAGAGATCCAGATGGAGTTTTGTTCAGATACTCGTGTTCTTCGAAGGGGTGAATATCCGCCAATGTGGAGATTATTGACGGGTGGTTCATATTTGGATGAAGGTTAATATGAGGGATGTTATGAAAGAAAAATCTGTTAAAATTTTTCGTAATAAAATTCTGTTAAAATTTTATATTGCAGAATTTTGTTATGATTTTTCATAACAAAATTCTATTCCGATTTTATCGGGTCCGGGGTTTAGCATTATTTATAAGGATCATTGTAAACCTATTGTACAAAAAAAAACACAAGAATCATTAGATGTGATTATCTTGTGTAGAGAGAATTCTAATAACGCTTCGACCGTTTTGTGGAGTAGACACGTCATTGAACCATGGTAACTCTTTTTCTTTTTCTTCTTCTTCTCCTTCCTCGTGTTTGCTCTCATTTTGTGCGTCTTTATCTTGTTGCTCTGCACGATCTCTTTTCTCTCTTCCTCTTTTTCCGCGTTTTAGAAGTTGAAAGGTGTTGCCCTCTCTTTTGCACAACAGGATCTGAATCCGACACCCTTTGCCCCGAATCCGAACTACTCTCGTCTGCAGTGCCCGTCGCTCCTCCTTCTCCTCCTCCCCAACAACTCATCAGCCAAGAGGACGACCGCCTTCGACTCTGCTCCGCCATGAAGCGATCTGATTGAATAGAGTCTGTAACATAGTGGGCGAGGGTGGGCGTGATATGTATAGATCGAGAGAAGGAGACTGGGAGCAATGAGGAAGAAGGGAGGAAGGTGGAAGGTGGAAGGTACAAGAAAGGACGGGTCAAGTACATGCACTCCGTCGGCATGCTCTCGGCTTCCTCTTATTTTTTTTTAAAATGAATTATTTATTAAGTTAAACTTAATTTTAATAGAGTTAAGATTATTTTATATTATATAACTTAAAAAATATGTCTAAATAATTATAGAGAATCTAAGATTGTTTTTAAAACTAAACAATAAAATTTAAATTATTTCGTTAGTTACTAATATTGATTCAAATGGTCAGCTGCAAAGTTAGTAACATTTTATTTTATTTTTATTATTATTTTTTTTAATGGTAGAAATGAAGCATGTTGGTGATAAAATTAAATTCTAAAAGGACATCCTAATTATTAGAAATAAAGGAAATAAAGAGGTCTGAAGAAACTGCTACAGTTCTACAGAAGTTGACATCGTAACCGAAGTATTTTTATGTTATTTTTGGTTAGTTTAATTTTAAATATTGAATTTACATTAAATTTGATCTTATAAAAATACTCCAAATCTGCTGCTAGTGCACAAATAATCTCTCTTGACTTTTGAATCTCATGTGAGAACATTTTAAGAACTCATTAAAGAAACATTTGATTGCCTTAATTCCATGCCTTCTACATTTAACACATGCGTGTTTATTGTCCCATATATTGATCATTAAATTGCTGCATACTTTCCTCTAACTTAATTCATTCAACACATGGGAAACATTTCATTCAATTTGGATTTCATCATGAGTTGGACCTCACTTACTCTGATTGTTTCATTGTGATGGATTAGGGAAGGTTAATCTCATTTAGAATCGTAATAAGATAGGTTTAAGAAAATAGATTAGTCTACAAAGCGAGTGCTTATGTGAATGAGATTTCCATTTGTGTTAAATGTGTTGATTAATAGTTAACAATAAAAGTTAATGTGAACAAGTAAGCATGACAAACGTGTCGGGTCAACTAATGTTTATGATAAAAGCTCAAGTGATATGGACATTGAATTTGAGACGTGGATGAGCTCTTGGTGTGTTTAGGGTTAGCAATAGGTTAATCACTAAACCCACTGAATCATTTAAATTGACATCGAACACTAATTTTTTAATTGGATCTAACTAAATTGACTGAACTTCCATACAAAAATCAATCAGATAAAACATCGATTAAATCTATTAAAAATCAAAATAATTAAACTTTCGATTAAATGAGGACTCGAAAGGAAAAGAAATCACAGATTACGGAATTTGAAATTTTAAACTTTGATTCTGATTCGCGCATAGCAAAATTTAGTTTAACTGATTTAAACGGTTTAATCAAATTCAAATTTTTTAAATCAAAATCAAACTAATTTGATTAAAATAATTATAACTATTTTAAGAAAAAAAATAAAATTCTGAATGAACGTATTTTTTTTTAATCTATTTAGTCGATTAATTCAATTTAACCAATATAAATTAATTTAATTAAAAGTCTAAAAGTAATGCGAATGATCAATTTAACTTTGAATCATTTAATTAGAAAAATAAAAGAGAATAAATTAATATTTTCGTATGCCGTGGTGTGGCGTGTGACTCTTAGTTGCGTACGCTGACAAAACATTCCAAATAAGTAATTTAGTTCACCTTGGATCCAAATGAATGGATAAGGATATCTTAACGTAGTTTGGTTCACTTGTCGATCCATCTTAGAGATATTGATTCATAGATCATCACAACTATTGAACATTGGCATACATTCGATGCTTTCATCCCTTTATGGTACTGTACTAGAAGAGCGTCAAATAATTATCCAGCATCTTAGATTTGATCCCCAATTATGATTTATTTGTAAGAATTTTTTATCCAAATAAAACGTGTAACTATGAGATATTGGATTTCTAGGCAGTTCGTCGCGAGTACTTCCTGATTTATCCTAGTGGCAAGTGAGAATTTCCATAGGAACAAACTAGCTGTCCCAGGTTCGGTGTTACCTGATTCATCATTTTTTTTATTCTGCATAAGAGAGTCACCTTAGCCTCGGGGCTTCGGTGCAATGGAAAAACGTAAGTTGTCACCCAGACACTTATGGTTTGCTCCCCATTTATGACTCATATGCAAGAATTTTTTTCCAAATAGAATATGTAATCATGGGATGTTAGGCTTCTGGGTTGTCCACCATTAGCGCTATCCAATTTACCTTAAAAGAAATAGAATATACATCCAAATACAGTTTAGAAACTGAAATTAAATTCTTTCTGAAACTGGGTACATAAAGACAATTTCTTAAAACTAAACTTCTATTCCTATCAAAAGATAAGTAGACGTCTTCCACTGCAATAGCCGCCACCTTAGTAGTATTGTCCATGTAGACGGTTATCTCTCTTCAAATAGTCGTCGGGTTTCCTGAAACCCCTACAAAGAATTGCAGACATGATCAGTGACTCCCGTATCTACACACCAGGTGCTGGTAGATAACACCGCTAAACATGTTTCAACTACTAAAGAATGAGATATACCATTATTGTTCTCTTTCCTACGAGGACAGTCTGCCTTCCAATGTCCTGATTGTTTGCAGATGAAGCACTTGCCCTTCGGCTTCTTCATTCCAGCTTTTGGTCCTGTACCTAGAGGTTTATTCACCTTCTTTGTTGAGACAACCCGTTTCTTCTTCTTCTTCTTGCCTTTCGACTTAGAAGTAGAACCATTTTCAGCATAGTGAATCTGAGAATTTTGACGAAATAACCCTTCTGCTGCCTGAAGTTCTGTCAGTAGTTCCACTAATGAATACATCATTTTATTCATATTATAGTTCAGGCGAAAATACTCAAAACTTCTGGGTAGCGTTTGGAGAATAATATCGATCTGGGTTTCCCCATCAATTTCATCTCCAAGGATTTGTATTTTGTTCAAATAAGCCATCATCTTTAGGATATGATCCCTTACGGGAGTCTCCTCTGACATGGTGGCTGTCATTAATTTTCTCATAGCTTCTTGCCTAGCAGCCCGATCCTGATGTCCGAAGAGATCCTTGAGATTGTTCATTATATCATAAGCAGTTGGTAAATCTTGATGCTGATGTTGTAGCACATTTGACATTGAAGCCAAAATGTAACACCGCGCCATCTCATCTGTCTTTACCCATTTCTTATGATACTCAATCTCCTCTTGGCTAGAATCACTATTAGGCACATTAGGGCAAACCTCTGACAGTACAAACTTATAGCCTTCTGCAGTTAGGATAATGTCCAGGTTTCTTTTCCATTCTATATAATTTGGGCCAGTAAGTTTGTTCTCTTTCAGTATAATAGTCAGTGGGTTGAAAGACATTCTAAGAATCACAAAACAAACTTTGGTCAAAACTCTAAATTTAGAATAATATTGATTCATCAAATAATACTATTTAAATTTACCAACACCTCAAATCACCGTGAATTTTGCATGCCACGATAGTGTGGACGTATACAAAATTAGACATTTGAAAAAGGAGGTTTTACCCGTTAATTTTATTATTGTCAGCCTAACTTTATGACAAATAAAATCAATAGTTGGTTTTCCTTCGGTCACACAAATAATAGCAGTGACTCCAATGGGGAGGATACTATTAAATGTGCCTAAGTGCATACCATTACTTGATACTTAGTCCATTAAATAAGATTGTGCCCCTTCCAATGGGGAAGATCACATGCTCCTACTTAATTTCCTATAACCATCCAAAATGGAAGTTTAATCTAGTGATCCGCAAACAAACTCATCCGATATGGAGGAAGGCACTCAGAGCCAACGCGCAAGTTTGTTTGCATCACTTACAAACCAGTAATGGAGACCGTGGAATTTATTTAAAAATCTCTCTCTCACTTAGTTATTTAAGGTGAGGAATTTTAACCTAGTAAGCACACATCACACACATCACAGTAAATAAAAGCAATAAATATGAAAATTAATTTTCCAACTATTATGACCTTTTCCATCACTGTCCTTCGCGTGCTGCCATCCCTAGGGTTCATGCCGTCGGGTCCATCGAGCTTCCTTTTCCGCTGCGCCTCTGGTCTTTCAATAGTACCACGCCATGCAAGGATACGATCCACGGCAGAAAAAAAATAAAATTTTACATATATCGATCCTATATTCCACAAGGGAATGTACATCAAGTCTAGATCGAATCATAAATATAAAATCCTAGGGCTAATACAGCTCCTGCTGTATTAGTTAAATACAATCATGCACACATAATAAAATGCCCTTGACATGTCCAAGGGTCCAATCACACACAATAACCATAAGTCATAATAGTTGGAGCCTGCAACCACAGAGTTAGCACATCCTACTATTATCCTGCCTAAATTATGTATGATATGTGCATAATTAAACTGAAAACCAAACACACAGAGGCAAACCCTAGCTCTAATACCAATTGTTGGTTGATCATAAGAAGATCGTACCGATTCCACTGTACAAAAATTTTGTACAAGTGTCAAACCTTTCCTAATAACCTATTATGTTCTTTAGAAATTAAATTCGAAATCGCAAACAAAACTTGACATTATTGATTTCAAATTTAACTTATCTGTTCTTAGTGGTTTAGACTTGGATCACAAACGATGCTTAACATTATTGATCCAAATCCACCCATGTTACAAATTCAATTAAATATTAATTTCAGAAATCGGCTTCTAGTTTAAACATGGTGAGACACTAGGCCTTCTTGGATATGGGAGCAACCACCACTTCCTAGACAAAGCCTTTTAATGAAATCTAATATTTAATTTCCTTATATAACCCTATCTTTAACCAAAAAGAACAATCGAATCATAAATTCGAAAAACAAAAAAAAAACACAAACTTGAATCACAAATTTGAAACCTAGAATTATATGCCTCTTGTGCTTGGAATTCATACAAAGAAAACTAGTATGATGCAGAAGACAATTACTAGTTATACTTTTCTTTGTAAGCAATAATTGTTAGTTAGAGCCCTAGAGCCAATCATTTGATGATTGTTGTATGGACTCATTGTATCATATTCTTGTATATTAATAAAGGCATTTGTTTTGGTTATTATACTTCCTTGTATTGGTGCCAAATAACTAAGTATAGTAGCGTCCTTGAGTAAAAGGTTCTTACCTATATCAATCGATTGGTTGAATCGATAGTGAGATGATATAAGGAACACTACTCTCAATCATTCATAGTCGAGTATTAACATTCAGGGACAATGTTAATGCAATAAGACTAGCATGTAGGTCAACTCGATGACTTGATCTCACAAGTCATGGATATAGAGATATCAAGTTGACACATGGGTATGCATTGGAGAATGTATACTGAATGACCCGCCATGAGAAAGTATCATGGATCGTTATATGAGTGTCATATACTTTCTCATGTGGTTATTAGTATGACTACTAGTCCTTGAACCTGAAGTCACCATGGATCCCTACATAAGGAGTTACGTACTTTGGTTTCGTCAAACGTCACCCGTAACTGGGTGGAATATAAAGGCGATTACTGGGTATGTAACGAATTATGGAGAGGGAAGTGAGTGATGTAGATGAGATCTATCCCTCTAAGCTTTTGTAAACATTTATAAAGAATCACATTTGGTCAAATGTCTACATTTGTTCAATTAATTTATATTGTAGATAACATAGTATGTGGTGTCACATACGGAAGATGATGTTATCAGTACCTGGAAAGGAACAAACCATTGGAAGGTCGTAGTGTAATTAGGAATTAGTTTATCTTAACTATATAATTACACTAGTACACTGGAGTGTATTGAGTAGGACCATTAGAGGTCGTTTCTTTTATATTGACTTTACAAAGACCTCGGTTATTATGGAAGTGTGTGCTCTTAATCCTAATATAATAACAAACACATATATTTGATATTTATTTCTTTAATTTATCAATGGGTGAGATTTAGTTCGATAAATCAATAAGCGATAAGTTGGAAATGATATCACTTATAGTGTGTGTTGATTATAGTAGGAAACGTGTCCTAGTGATCTAGGTTGATAATGTCCCCAAGAAGAGCTCATAAGGATTGTCATTAACCCTGCGGTGGACTCGGTCCGACATGACGATAAGGTTGAGTGGTACTATTCTTGGATTAAGATATTAATTAAATGAGTTGTCAGTAACTCACTTAATTAGTGGACATTCGACATCTTAAACACAGGGAGACTAAGACACTCATAATAAGAAGGAGCCCAAAAATGTAATTTGGGATTGGTGCGGTAGTTCAATAATAGTTTTCTAGTGGAATGAATTATTATTGATAAAATTAAGTTGTGTGTTCGGGGCGAACACGGGATGCTTAATTTTATCGGGAGACCAAAACCAATTCCTCCTCTTGGTCCCTATCGTAGCCTCTTATTTATAGAGTACTATACCCACCTATACCCACCTTCATACCCATGATGTAGGGGTCGACCAAGCTAGCTTGTGGATCAAGCTAGGGTCGGCCAAGCCTTGGTTCATGGGTGGCCGGCCAAGCCTTGGTTCATGGGTGGCCGGCCCTAGCTTGAACCCAAGCTTAGGTGGTCGGCCCCCATTAAATCAAAAAGAATTTTAATTTTAAAATTTTCTTATGTGAAAGATATAATTCATTAGAGAGATTAAAAATTAAAATATCTCTTTTAAAAGGATCTACAAAAGATTAAAGAAAGGGATTAGATCTCTTTCCTTATTTGTAGATTGGAAAGATATTTTATTTTTCTTCTTTGTAAATTATTCACATGTTGAAAAATTAAAATTATAGAAATTTCTATTTATCAACCATGAAGGATTTTAAAGGGATTTTTTTTAAAAATTTTCGAAGACAAATAAGGAATTTTAATTGTTGATTGAAATTGCCTTGTTTGCTCTTATTGATGTGGCCGACCATGACATGAAGGTTTAGGAAATTTTGTTTAATTTTTCTTAATTAATTCATGTCAAGGAAAGTTAAGGAAATTTTATTTTAATTAAATTTCCTTATTTGTCAAAGCTAAGGATTATAAAAGAGAGGGTTGGAGTGCCTTCATGACATACAACTTTTATTATTCTTCTCCCTCTTTTCTTCCTTGGTGTGGCCGGCCCCTTCAAGATCTCTCTTCTCCTTGTTGTGGCCGAATCTCCTCTTCCTCTAGGAGATCAAGTGGTGGCCGGTTTCTAGCTTGGAGAAGAAGGAGAGAAAGCTTTCATCCCTTGGAGCATGGTTGGTTGTTTCTCTTCTTCCTTGAAGGTGCACTTGATTTGGCCGAACCTTTCAAGGAGGAGAAGAAGGTGCTTTGGTGGTTTCTCATCTCGGAAGACCGTTGCCCACACAACGTCCGAGGTTAGAAGAGGAATACGGTAGAAGACCTAGAGGTTTTTGCTTGCAAAAGAAAAGGTATACTAGTATTTAATTTTCACATCATACTAGTTTTATCTTCATGTAAAAAATATCAAATACAAGAGGCATGCGATTCTAGTATTTTGAATTTATTTTCGATATTGTGTTCTTTGTTTTTATTTTCCTTGTGATTCGATTGTTCTTTTCGGTTGACCTAAAGTTATTTAAGGAAATTAAATATTAGCTTTCCTTAAAAGGCTTTGTCTATGTGATGGTGGTTGTTCCCATATCCAAGGAGGCCATGTGCCTCGCCATGCAGTCCTCGAAGCCAATTTTGGGAATTAATATTTAATGGAATTAATAACCTAGGTGATTTGGATCGAACGTGTTAAGTTCCGCAGGATATCCAAGTCTAAACCTAAAAGAACAAATAGATTAAACTTTGGATCAAACGTGTTAAGTTCCGCAGGTGATCCAAGTTTAATTTAAAAGAACACATGGTAGCTAGGAAAAGGTTCAGATCTTTGTACAAAATTTTTGTACAGTGGAACCATTAGGTTTTCCGAGTAGCAACCAACAATTAGTATCAGAGCTAGGGTTTTGCCTCTGTGTATTTGGTATTAGTTTAATTATACACATGTCATACATAATTTAGGCAGGTTAATAGTAGGATGTGCTAACTTTGTGGATGCAGGATCCAACTATTATGACTTATAGTTTTTATGTGTGTGATTGGACCCTTGGACATGTCAAGGGCATTTATTGTGTGTGCATGATTGTATTATAAAATACAGCAGGAATTGTATTTAGTTTTATTAGGATTTTATTTTTTGATCTAGTTACATGTACATTCCTTTTATGGAATATAGGATCGATGGATGTAAATTTTATTTTATGTTCGATCTAGTTTACATGTACATTCCTTCGAGGAATATAGGATCGAAAAATGTAAAATTCTATTTATGTCGCGGATCGAATCTTGCAAGGTGTGAATGTAACGTCCACCCTTCTTACTACTACTACTACTACTCTCTAAGAGTGACCGTTACTTATCTACTACTCTACTTAACCGGTTTATTAAAAATCACATGGAAAACCCTACCGAAAAATTTTGGCAGAGTCTCCCCTGTACCGGTGACCATTTTCCATAATACAAGCATAATATACTCAGCCACAGACGGCTGGAAATATATTCCAATCAACCACGCAGTTTAATAAAAATGAAAACTAACCACAACCACGCAGTTTAATAAATCAAAATATGCAGGTAATGAAAAGCGGAAACATAACTTCTTACTACAAAATTTTCTTATCAACTTAATAAGAAATTAAACTAAACAAATTCTTAAACTAAGTGAGTTCTTTAGCTAAGTCCAAAGGATCTCCATAGTCCACACATCACACACCGTCACAGCATCTCCTTGTCGCCTTCTTCCTTATACTTTAGCTTTTCCTTTATCTGCAGTAGGAGGAAAATAGTATCTATAAGCTAAAAGCTTAGTGAGCGCTATCCTACTCACAAAAACTCGATATGCATGTATATAAATAAAAAACATGCTAAAACTGAATGATAACATGTAAAGCTACTCATACTCATAAATAGCAAAGGAATCATGCTAACTGAAATACTAAACATGTATAGCTAATCATGCTCATAAATAGCAAAGGAATCATGCTAACTGAAATATTAAACATGTATAGCTAATCATAGAACTATCATGTGTACCAATAGGAAACTGAACTGATACATTAGCTGAACTAATTAATGCTAAACTGAGTCTAACTTATATTCACATAACTAATTTGTGGAGTTTTGAAAACTATTTACATAATAGATCAAAATGGCAACTGTACTTGCTGTGCGCGCATCCCTAACTAAACCCGGGATTGCAAGTTCCGAGTCCAGTAGGGTTTACTAGGTTATCTAAACGTAGGGACGACTGTGGGAGCCCAACCCAATGGATATCTAATCCAGTACAGTGCCACTGCTGAAAATAAAATACTGATTTCATAATTAATTTTCTTACCTTGCTTTAACTAGGTTATCTGAACCTAGAACTAGGTTATCTGAACCTAGAGGCGACTGTGGGAGCCCACCCATTGGACCGTAGTCCCATATAAGCTGAAGCAAGACTAAATAAGTTATTTTAAATGCTTCTACTGCATTAACTGAGCTATTAAAATGTCTACTGTAGCATTATATTGAGCTAAGCATTTTATCAAGCACTTGGTGTGCGCTAGAACACACCCTACGTACTGAAAATCTGTATACAAAGCTTAACATAAATCTGCATGCAAAGCTTAACAAAAATCTGCATATTAAGCCTATCAAAATTTGCATACTTTACTTATAAAAATCTGCATGCTATAAAAATAGAACAGCTCATGTTATTCCAATAGCAAATAGGAAACTAGAACAACTTAAACATGCTACAACAGATTTAAAACAAAGGAAACAATTCTGAGATCTTTAAGCATGCTAAAATGAATGCAAAAAAACTTAACTGGAATTACATAACACACTTCATCAGGAAATACTAAACAATAATGAAAACTAAAACTGCTCATGCTTGAAAACAGCAAAAGAAAAGAACCCGAAATCAATAGCAAATGGGAACTAAAAGATCTACTCATGTATATCTATATAAACTAAATTCACAATGCTGTTAACATCTAATCAACTTATTCATTTCCAAAAGATACGGAATTAATAGCTTGCTTTAGATACCCAGGAATTAAGTACAATCAATCCTGTACACTGCTCTAAATAAAGGCTAATCGCTCACACAGATTATCGAACCGATCTGGCAAAACCGATCTAATTTAAATTTTGCTAAACTATTAACCCGGACCGATCCACGCACGATCCGCGATCGATACGGTAGGAAACTCGGATCGTTCAACCGACCGATCCATAATTAGTGATGCATGCGCCGGATCGGTCGGCCGATCGGTAAACCCTGATCGGTCTCGACCGATCGGTGAACCGCGATCGGCTCACGATCGATCCACGGATCGATCGGGAGAGAATAGTTTCGTCGGCGAAACGATCGCCGATCGGTCACCGACCGATCGTAGGCTTCCAGACTCCGATCGATCCACGATCGATCGAATCTGACAGTTGTCTGTTAGAACAGTCCGATCGGTCTCACCGACCGATCGAGACTCTGATCGGTCTCTTGACCGATCGAGGGTTCGATTCGGTGAAACTCTGATTTCAGCAGATTTCGTGCCAAAATCAGTGAAACACTCTACAAATGCTAATAACTATTCTATCATGCATTGGGTAACATTCAAGACATAATATTAAGCATGTTCACTAGTTCATACCATTAACCATACCAGGATGCGAAGCATAAGGGAAAAGAGACAAGACTTTAATAACTATACTTGCTACAAGTTCTAATGCGTAGTAAAATAAAACTAGATCCCTAGGATCTTCATTCCAGTTCCTGCCACACACACCATCCTTTGCATTGTCCTCCAGCCTCCACTGCTAGTCCATCTTTCCTTTACCTTTATCTGCAGTATAAGGAAAAGTAGAATCAGTAAGCTTAAAGCTTAGTAAGAAACCATCTACCTCACTAAAACATGCAACGATGCAAATATGATTTTAAATCATGCTATTTGAAAAGAAACATACTGAATATGCAAGCATGGCATGGCATAACATAAGCTGAACATAAGCTATCATAAGGTATAAACAAGGAAGAGCTAAACCGAAGCTAAACTGATACTGAAATCAACCTCAACTAATATAACAAGTTTTGAGTTTTGAAAACTATTTCATAGTAAGTGAAAATACATAATCATGCTGTTTGGGCCCGACAACTGTACTGCTCTGCGCGCATCCCTAACTAGACCGGGTTTGCAAGGTTCCGAATTTAGTAGGGTTAACTAGGTTATCTAAACCTAGGGACGATCTGGGAGTCCAACCCAATGGATATCTCGATCCATACGGTGCCACTGAAAATAAAATACTAAAATAGCTAACTATTCTAACTTGTCGTTTCTAGGTTATCTGAACCTAGAGCTAGGTTATCACCTAGAGGCGACTATGGAGCCACCCATTGGACCGTAGTCCCATATAAGCTAAAATACACTGATTTACTGCTTTACTCAATGCATTTAATCGAGCTATTAAACATAACCGGGGTGGTATTTAGCTACACTAACATTTTACTGAACACTTGGTGTGCTCCAACTCTCTCCTCTAATAGGAGGTCACCTCTAGGCACCCGACAACGCCTGGAATCTCCAACTAAAGGAGAACAACGTGTCCGGCCCGTCCCAGAGGTGCTCAACTAGATCCCTAATCCTCGGGAGGTTTAAACACACCCTGTGGGAAAAACCTGCGTATAGCTAAAACTAATGCGTAGGAAATCAAACAGGCTATTATCTTGTGGGTGAGGGTTTCTTACCTCTGCTCGTAATTTCTTACTATTCTATTCGCTAGAATTCCGGTGAGTCGACTTCTCGACGATCCGCCACGTCTTCGCGCCTCTCGGAGAAGAATCTTTCGTGTTGAGTCGTCGAAGATGATCCGACGGTCCTTAGGCTTGGGCAGAGAGAGGAGGAGGAGGAGGTGTGGCGGCGGTGAAGTTTGGAAGAGGAATAGTCACGGTGAAAATAAAACCAAATAACTCTTCACCCTATTAATCTTCCTATTTAAATTAAGTGATTAATTCGAACCCAACTATAAATATACTTGATTCCCTTTTCTTTCAAAGACGCCCTGCTGGGTTCAATGATTACACCTTATCCCTAAACCATGTGTCTGGTTCGATTCACTTTAAGCTATTTTACTCAATTATTTTTGCTACTCATTTACTCCGGAAAATTCGGAAAATATCTAAAATTCCAGAAAAATCATAGAATATTTCAAAAATAATTTTGAGGTAAAACTCCCATACCTTATAAAAAGTTAGTCCTCGAACTTAGAATAGTTCTGGATACTTCTGTCTGTCTCCCCAAGTTGCCTCTTCTGCTGTGACTGTGCCAATGACTTTGACTAATGGTACTTCCTTGTTCATGATTTCTTAGCTTGGTCCTATTATCGAATAAACTATCATCCGAGGTCTTGGCGGATCTGCACTGACGGGGCTCAATCACGGGTGGCATCGGGTATGCTTCTTCAGATGTAGACATGAAATACGTTGTGGACAAGGTGACATTTCCTCGGGTAGCTCTAGCTCATATGCTACCTTGCCCACTCTTCTCGCTAATAAGGTATGGTCCCACATATCGGACTAAGCTTGCCCTTCTTCCCAAAACGCATCACTCCCTTCATTGGAGCTACTCTAAGGAACACATCCCTGTATCGAGAACTCAAGGGTCTCAGGTGTATCGGCATAGCTTTTCTCAAGGCCTCGAGCTCTCTATCCTCTGGCGGATCTGTTTGTATAATGCTGTGGTATCTGCGACTAGATCATCTGAAGCTCAGGTTCTTCATTCACCACTCTCATACAGTGATTGAGATCTACACCTCCCATGCGTAGAGCCTCGTAAGGTGCCATGCCGATAGTGGCACGATAGTGTTGTTGTGTCTTCTGCTGAACTCGGATATTTGCACCAACTTCCTTTGAAATCTAGGGCACATGCTCGGAGCATATCTTGGTACTGATTTACTCGCTCTGTCTGACCATTTAAATGATAAGACATATAGTCATGCTCAAATTAACTCATAAGGAAGCTGATGTAAACTGATACTGTATGCTTCAAATGACGATGCTGGACTTCTGTAGTCTGACGATCTCCTAGAGATACAACTGAGCTAGCTTCTCCATGGAGTAGGATATCTTGATAGCTAAAAGTGGGCTGATTTAGTCAACCTGTCGACTATTAACCCGGATGGCATCAAAACCATTCGTGGTTCGGGTAGTCCCACTATGAAATCCATGGAGATATCCTCCCACTTCCATTCTGGAATCTGATAGGCTGCAGAACTCCTCCTGGTCGCCGATGTTCGCCTTGACCCTCCGACAGGTGAGGCAAATGCTAACATATCTGGCGATGTCTCGCTCATCCGGACCACAACGGTTCTTGGTCTTGATACATTTGGTGGAACCTGATCATCGCGTAGAGTCTGTGAGCCTCATCTAAAATCATCTCCGTAGCTCCTCGATCGGAACCACGTGTCATCACCAAATACAACACCCCGCCATTATCGACACTCAATTCTCTACTCTCTGTTTCCGCTAGTCCTTGCTTGATTTTATCAATTTCGGGGTCCTGTTCCTGGGATGAATATCACCAAGCAAGGTAGACTCTAAGGTCGTAGTAGAGTGTCCCACGATGAACTCGAGATCGAAATCTACGATCTCCTCACGGCGTGCTAGAGATAATAAGGTAGCACTAGATTTTCTGCTAAGCGCATCTGCTACCTTATTTGCTTTTCCTGGATGGTAGAGGATGTCTATATCGTAGTCTTTGACCAGCTCTAACCATCTCGCTGTCGCATATTCGGATCCTTCCGAGTGAAGAAGTACTTGAGACTCGATGATCTAATCTTGACCGAGCTCCATATAAGTAATGTCTCCAATTTTGAGGGCGAACACAACTGCTGCCAGCTCGAGGTGATAATTCTTCTCATAATCCTTGAGTTATCTGGAGGCATAGGCGGTCACCTTGCCGTTTTGCATCAGTTCCTAGTCCCAACTTAGAGGCATCACTATAGATGTCAAAGCTGCTGGTGTTGTCTGGTAGAGCGAAAATGGGAGCAGTCAACCTCCTTTTAGCTCGTGAAGTTGTTCTCATGGTCCTCATCCGAATTTTCTTCTTTCGGTAAGAGCTATCGGTGGGAGGCTACCACGGAGAAGTCCTCTGAACTTCACCGTAATATCCTGCTAATCCCGTAAAGCTCCACGATCTCATTGGAGTTCTTAGGTCTCTTCCAGTTACTACGCTTCTATCTTACTGGGATCTACCATAATACCATCCTTTGAGATGATGTGACCCGGAAGGACACTGATCTAGCAAAATTCACACCGTGAACTTGGCATAAAGTCGGATTCTGTTGAAGGTCTGCGAATACTAGTTTCGGTGTTCGAGTGTTCTTCCCAGTTCTGAGTAGATAAGAATGTCATCAATAATAAACAGATAACAAACTTATCTAAATACTCCCCGAATACTCATTAGTGAGATCCATGAACGTATGGAGCATTTGTCGCATGAAGGCATGACTACGAACTCGTAATGTCGTGTCACGGTCACGAATCTTTCTTGGTATATCACCCTCCTTGACCTGACTTGGTGATATCACGATCGAGGTCAATCTTGAGAACTGCTGCCCTTTAGCGGTCGAGCAATCTATCACGGAAGAGGATACCGTTCTTGATCGTGACTGATTCGATGCTCGTAGTCATGTCATGCGCGTGCTTCCATCCTTCTTCTTCACGACGATGCAGGCGCTCCCGTGGTGAGTGACTGGGCGTATGAAACCCTCACAGCAACTCCTGTGGTTGCTCGTGATTCCTTGATTCTGCTGGAGCCGTGCGGTGGGCGCCTTGGAAATAGGATTGGTGTCGGGAAAAGCTCATCTCAAATTCATCCCTCACGGTGCTAGGCCGGTAACTCTTGGGGAAGATCACTGGATAGTCACATAACCTGACTCGGACCTCTGCTAGCTATCGCCCTTGTCTGGTGGTATCGACTATATGTCTTTAGGTACCCGTCATCCCGAATCCATCAACTTCGCCTTCTCTTGAGAGAAATTTTACGGCTTTTCTCTTTGGTTCTCCGTGGTATTATTTGTATTTGCTCGGTCGAATACGACTTTTACATTCTGACACTCTATGGAAGCAAGTGTGTCGATCGAAAGTCCATTCGAGATGACGTCGTAGTCGATCATTTCTAGCAGGATCGGATCGCAAAAGAGTTCGTCTGCTATAATGACGGCACTACTCAGCCGGTGCGTGGATGCCACGACCTCTCACGAAGGTAGTCTTGGTCGAACCGACCAGAGTACCTCGGGGATATTTCTAACTTTCGAGAACATCCCGGCTATATATGAATGGGTTGCCCCAAAGTCAAAGAAAGAAGCTATATCGAAAATGCTAATCGACCGTGACGATTGTCGAGGCGTTAGCTACGTCCTCTCCGTGAGTGAGTGGATCCTCGCGTTCGCCATGCCTTGGAGGGGCTTCTAATGCCCTGGCCGATAAGTGGACCTTACAGAGCGCCTACATCCGATATAGCCGGGTGGCTGCGTCTTGAATCTCGCCGTGCCGAGGAAGACCGGTCTTGTTCGCACCTTGCTAGCCACGTGTCCCTCTGTCCATTCAAAGCATCCTCGTGTGCCCTGCGACAAACCCACGGGTGGAATTTCCCCAGTGGCACACTTTGGATAACCGGGTCGCTTCTTGGATGGTCCTCCTTTGGTCACTCCCCGATTTGCGCTGTTGGTTCCTTTCCGTTAAGTGTGGCCTTCTTTGTTTCAGGTGAGAGTTTCCTTGGCCTTTGGACTCGAGGAGACTTGCGCTTTATGTTGTTCGTAATGCTCGTGGTCAAGGCACCGCCACCAACTCCTCCGTGGTTTGTAGGCCTATGTATGCCACCACCACGCGTCATCGCTTATCTCGGCCTCGGCATCTTGAGCATCAACCGGATCCGTTCTTCTGGTGACCACTCGGGCGTAAACAGCCAACTGTTGAATTTCTTGGCTTCCTCAGTGAAAGGTTGCCACGACGAAACTCTGCGAACTCGTCGTAGTGGCGGTTTGTAACCCGTATGGAAGAATTCCTCGAAGAACTCCTTCTCAAGTCGACCCATGTCATTCTGGTTCATTGGGCGCTCATTCTGATTCTTTCCACCACACGCGTGCGTCTCCTGTCAGGCGAAGGAGGCACACTTCACCTTCTCGTGTTCAAGCTCCATCGTGCTCTCCGATGTTTTGAACCAAGCCTGCGTCCCATGGTTCACTAGTGCCCGAAGTTCTCGGCTCGACTCACGCCACCGGATCGATAGGCTTCTTTTCTTGGCTCATCTTTGAAATTCTTGAGTCTGCTTGTCTTTAGGTCTGTAAATTTGGTGGTGGAACCTCGAGACTAGAGTAGTCAAGTCGGTTCGGGGTGTTGTGGGGTTACTCTGATTAGCCTTTAAGGTGGTTATTTCTTATCATTGCTCTGCCTTGTATGAATCGAGCCACTAGTCTGTAAGGTCGGGAGGAGCAGGCGCACTGCCTCTTCTTGGGCTCGAGTGGCTAGTGCCCTACAGGCCCTCGTGCCATTTCTAAAGACATAGAGGCATAACATAACTAAGGTAATTGCAGTTATATAACTACCGATATCATGTTAAAAGACTAGCGCAGACTAATTGGCAATAGGTATAAACATGAGCGTAACTAGAAAGCAAGAAACAATAAAGAGTAGAGGTATCCTTACTTAGAAGTTGCAGTACAATCTTGGTGTGTGTGTAGGAAGTATGGAATCTGCTCGATACCACTCAGTAACGACCGCCTTGCTACTAGGGTGTAAGGCGAATCGCTCTGATTATCTTGAGCGTCGCGGCCGATCTAATTAAAATTTTTGCTAAACTATTAACTTCGGACGATCCGAGACCGATCTCACTCGACATGCGGTAGGAAACTCGGATCGTTCAACCGACCGATCCATAACTAGTAATTGCATGCAGCTGCGGATCGGTCTGCCGCCGATCGGCCGGCCGATCGGTCTGGCGACCGATCGGTGAACGCGATCCGGCTCACGATCGATCCACGGATCGATCGAGAAACAGTTTACATTCGCGACGGTCGGCGATGATGCGGCCGTCGAGCTTCCGCTCCGATCGATCCACGGATCGATCGAACAGTTGCTGTCTTATGTATCACGATCGGTCTACCGACCGTCGAGACTCTGATCGGTCTCTTGGCGATCGTGGGTTTCGATTCAGTCGAAACTCGATTTCGGTGATTTCGTACAATCAGTGAAACACTCTACAAATGCTAATAACTATTCTATCATACATTGGATAACATTCAAGACATAATATTAAGCATGTTCACTAGTTCATACCATTAACCATACCAGGATGCGAAGCATAAGGGAAAAGAGACCAGACTTTAATAACTATACTTGCTACAAGTTCTAATGCGTAGTAAAATAAAACTAGATCCCTAGGATCTTCATTCCAGTTCCTGCCACACACACCATCCTTTGCATTGTCCTCCAGCCTCCACTGCTAGTCCATCTTTCCTTTACCTTTATCTGCAGTATAAGGAAAAGTAGAATCTGTAAGCTTAAAGCTTAGTAAGAAACCATCTACCTCACAAAAACATGCAACGATGCAAATATGATTTTAAATCATGCTATTTGAAAAGAACATACTGAATATGCAAGCATGGCATGGCATGATATCGTACAAAGCATGGCATAACATAAGCTGAACATAAGTTATCATAAGGTATAAACAAGGAAGAGCTAAACCGAAGCTAAACTGATACTGAAATCAACCTCAACTAATATAACAAGTTTTGAGTTTTGAAAACTATTTCATAGTAAGTGAAAATACATAATCATGCTGTTTGGGCCCGGCAACTGTACTTGCTATGCGCGCATCCCTAACTAGACCCGGGTTTGCAAGTCCCGAATTTAGTAGGGTTAACTAGGTTATCTAAACCTAGGGACGACTGTGGGAGTCCAACCCAATGGATATCTGATCCAGTACAGTGCCACTGAAAATAAAATACTGAAAATAGCTAACTATTCTAACTTGCTGTTTCTAGGTTATCTGAACCTAGAGCTAGGTTGTCTGAACCTAGAGGCGACTATGGGAGCCCACCCATTGGACCGTAGTCCCATATAAGCTAAAATACACTGATTTACTGTTTTAAACGCTTCTAATGCATTTAACTGAGCTATTAAAAATTGCGGTTTTAGCTACACTAACATTTTACCGAACACTTGGTGTGCTCCAACTCTCTCCTCTAATAGGGAGGTCACCTCTAGGCACCCGACAACGTCTAGAATCTCCAACTAAAGGAGAACAACGTGTCCGACCCGTCTAGAGGTGCTCAACTAGATCCCTAATCCTCGAGGAGGGTTTAAACACACCCCAAGCGCCGGAAAAACCTGCATATAGCTAAAACTAATGCGTAGGAAATCAAACAGAGCTATTATACTGCAGGCGAGGGGTTTCTTACCTCCTGTTCGTAATTTCTTATGATTCTATTCGCTAGAATTCCGGTGGAGTCGACTTCTCGACGATCCGCTCACGTCTTCGCATTCCTCTCGCGGAGAAGAACCTTTTTCGTGTTGGAGTCGTCGCCGGAAGATGATCCGATGGTCCTTGGGCTTGGGCGCCGAGAGAGGAGGAGGAGGAGGTGTGGGCGGCGGTGAAGTTTTGGAAGAGGAATAGGTCACGATGAAAATAAAACCAAATAACTCTTCACCCTATTAATCTTCCTATTTAAATTAAGTGATTAATTCGGCCAACCCAACTATAAATATACTTGATTCCCTTTTCTTTCAGCACGGCCCTGCTGGGTTCAACCGGTTACTAATCTTATCCCTAAACCATAGGTCTCGGGTTCGATTCCCGCCTAAGCTATTTTACGGCTCCAATTATTTTTGCTACTTCCGCTACTCGGAAAATTCCAGAAAAAATATCTAAAAATTCCAGAAAAATCATAGAATATTTCTAAAAATAATTTGAGAATTTTCGGGCGTTACACAATCAATCCTGTACACTGCTCTAAATAAATCCATTAATCTACCATTAAGGAAACCAACAGATTAAACTAACTCATAATACTCAATGTGCATATATATGTATATACATCAAAACTGAAACTTAAATGCTTAATAAACACATGCTGGTCCAGTAAGCTATAAAGGAAATCAAATTGGCATGTCTAATTAAGCTACAAATGAATAAGTCTACTAAGGAACATAAACAAATAAAACAATTTGTTCCAAAATCTGAAAGCATCACTAAGGAACATAAACCACCTTGAATCCGATCCAAAATTTGCTCACAAGATAATCTGCATACTACCAATGAATTTCTGCATATAGGCTTGCTAAAAATTGCCATTTACCAAAATAATTCTGCTGCTATCTAAAGTTGATACGTGGATATGATGATACACTAGAACCTACAAGGAACCAAAGCATGATTGTTCTTCTTGTTATGTGCCAAGGCAACAAACTAAACGGAGATCACTGCTGTACGGCATGCTTCAAATTCAAGGGAAACAAGATCCGAAACTTACTATGCTCACCAAAACCTCAACAAGACTTAAGCTGAATACCAAAGCTTTAGATCTGAAAACTAGGGTTCTATGGCTACTTCAACCTTTAGAGCAATAAGGAAGAAAATCATGAAAACAAGAATCCGAAAGCCATGAAAACGAATCAAAGCTCGGAACAACTCCTACTGCAGGTGAGTAGCAACTCACCTCGCTGTTCTTGGACTTACAACCGGAGAGAAAAAGGCTGCTAGGATTCGGAGAAGTTGTTTCCTCAAAGATCTCTTGGTATCTACTTGTTCTTCTTGACGAGGGGATCACGAAGGTGTGGAGATCTCGCCGGAAAAAGTCCTCGTCGGCCGCCGAAGATGAGCCCTAGATTCGGCTCTGTTTCCGCCCGAGAGCCGGCGCCGTCGCGAGGGAAGGGTGAGGAAAAGTTTTGGTTTCGGGAAAAACTTAAGCTGTTTTTTTTTATAACTAAGATTTTTATTAATTACTATACCTTAAATATTATTCACTCTTTCCTTATTTAACATCGACTGCCAGCACAGCTGGTCAGGCGGGTTTTGCTCGGGTCAAACGTCTCGACTTCGATCCCTCAGCCGCGCACTTTTAATTTCAATTTATTTTAAACGTCTCAACTATAGGTTAAATATTTATTGCTGCCTATCTATTTAGCAACGACCGCTAGCCCAGTTGGTTGACCGTGTTTTGCTTAAGGCGTGGCTCTCAGGTTCGAAACTCGGCTGCAACCATTTTTTCTTCTTATTTATTTTAAACGTTCCAACTACTGCATATATACATTTCACTCCATATAAAATTAATAAAAATCGTGTAGCTCAGCTGGTTGGGCTAGTTTTGCTCGAAGTCACAGATTGTAGGTTCAAATCCTGGCTTCAACATATTCCTTTTCTCTTTTTTTTTAACACTTCTTCCTCTTGGTAAAAATACCAAACGAACTCCAAAAATTACATAAAAATACTCTAAAAATTTCTAAAAATCTCTAGAATATTTTAAAAGTATTTCCAAATATTTTTATGGACTTTTAGAACTCTAAATCATGAAATTTGGGGTGTTACAGTGAAACCTTTTGAGAACCAGAGGCGCAGCGGAACAAGGAGCAAGATGGATGCGACATCTAGACCCAGTGGCGGTGGCCAAAGATGGCAGCAGCTAGGGTTGGTGACACACGGAGGACAACAATAGATAAAAACCATAATAGTTGAAAATTAGTTTTTCTATTTATTGTTTTTTATGCTGTGACTGTGTGTGCTTGTTAGTATGCATGTTAAGTAGGCTAGCATAGTCAAAATTCCTCATTTTTAAATAACTAAGTGGGAGAGGAATTTTTAAATAAATTCCACGGTCTCCATTACTAGTTTGTAAGTGATGTAGACAAGCTTGCGCGTTGGCTCTGAGTGCCTTCCTCCATATCGGATGAGCTTGTTTGTGGATCACTAGAACAAACTTCCATTTTGAATGACTATAGGAAGTTAATTAAGAGCGTGTGATCTTCCCCATCGGAAGGGGCACAATCTTATTAATGGACTTAGTGTCAAGTAATGGTATACACTTAGGCACGTCTAATAGTATCCTCCCCATCGGAGTCACTGCTATTATTCGTGTGACCAAAGGAAACCAACTATTAATTTTATTTGTCAAAAAGTTAGGTTGACAAGATAATAAAATTAATGGGTTAAACCCTCCTTTTACAAATGTTGAATTTGTATACGTCCACACTATCGTGGCATACAAAATTCTCAGTGTATTGAGGTGTTGGTTAATTTAAAATAGTATTGTTTGAGGAATCAATATTATTCTAAATTTAGAGTTCTGACCAAAAGTTATTTGTGATTCTTAGGATGACTTTCAATCCACTGGCCATCATACTAAAAGAGAGACTTTACTGGTCCTAACTACATAGATTGGAAAAAGAACCTGGACATTGTTCTTACTGTTGAAAGCTATAAGTTTGTACTTCCTTGCCCTGATACATCCAATGGTGAATCTACCCAAGAGGAGATTGAGTATCATAGGAAATGGGTAAAAGTAGATGAGATGGCGGTGTTACATTTTGGCTTCAATGTCAAATGTATTGCAACATCGAGATCAAGATTTACCAACAACCTATGATATTATGAACAATCTCGAACTCTTTGGTCACGGGATCGGGCCTCTAGCAAGAAGCCATGAGAAAGATAATAGTGACCACCATGCAGAGGGTACTCTCGTGAGGATCATATCCTAAAGATGATGACTTATCTAAATGAAATACAAATCCTTGGAGGAGAAATTGATGGGGAAACCCGGATCGATATGATCCTCTAAACGCTACCTAGAAGTTTTGAGCAATTTGAATTACAATATGAATAAAAGGGTATATTCATTGGTGGAACTACTGACAGAACTTAGGCAGCAGAAGGTTTGTTCGTCATAATTCTCATATTCACTACTTTGAAAATGGTTCTACTTCTAAACCGAAGAAAGAAGAAGAAACAAGTTAGCTCGTGAAAGAAGGTCGATAAATCTCAGATCAGGACCTAAATCTGGGTGAAGAAGCAGAAGGTAAGTGCTTCATCTATGACGGTCGAGCGTTGGGCGGACTGTCCTCGTAGGAATCAGAACAACAAAGGTATATCTCATGCTCTAGTTGTTGAAACATGTTTAGCGGTGTTATCTACCAGCACCTGGTGTGTAGATACGGGAGCCACTGATCATGTCTATAATTCCTTGCAGGGGTTCCAGGAAACCCGGCGACTAACTGAAGGAGAGATTACAGTCTACATGGATAATGCTACTAAGGTGGTGGCTGTTGCAGTGGGAGACGTCTACTTATTTTTTAATAGGAATAGAAATTTGGTTTTAAGAAATTGTCTTTATGTACCCAGTTTTAGAAAGAATTTAATTTCAGTTTCTAAACTATTTTTAGATGAATATTCATTTTCCTTTAGTAACGATGTAGTTATTAAGAGAAATAAAGTGATTATCTGTTCTAGTGCATTAGTTGGCAATTTATATACTTTAAATCCATTTTCTCCCACAAAGCAAAATATGAAAATTAATAACACATCTTCTAACTCAAATAAGAGAAAAGAACCTTCGGAAATGAACCAAACATATCTTTGGCATCTAAGGCTTGGTCATATTAACTTAAGTAGGATTCAAAGGCTTATAGCCGATGGAATTTTTGCTCTATACCCCTTTTAAGGCCAAGGGGTATAGAGCCAAAGAAGTGTTAGAATTGGTTCATTCTGATTTGTGTGGTCCTATGTCTGTCCAGGCAAGAGGTGGTTTTGAATATTTTGTCTCTTTTATAGACGATTATTCAAGATACAGATACATTTACCTAATGCACCGCAAGTCCGAGTGCTTTGATAAGTTTAAAGAGTACAAGGCTGATGTGGAGAAACGACTAGGTAAAAGTATCAAGATATTACGGTCTGATCGTGGTGGCAAATACCTCTTAGGAGAGTTTAGGGATTACTTATCAGAGGCCGGGATTCAATCCCAACTGTCCGCACCTAGTACACCCTAATAGAATGGTATGGCAGAACGAAGGAATAGGACTCTTATGGAAATGGTTAGATCGATGATGAGTTATTCAGACTCTTATCTATTGCTGCTCATATGGATTATGAGATTTGGCAAATGGATGTCGAGACATCTTTTCTTAATGAAAGTCTTGAAGAGAATATCCATATGAAGCAACCAGAAGGGTTCATTGAAAAAGGCAAAGAGCATCTAGTGTGCAAGCTCAATAGGTCCATTTATGGACTGAAGCAAGCTTCAAGGTCTTGGAACATCTGGTTTAATGAAGTAATCTAGTCATATGGATTTATTCAGTGTCCGGATGAGTCTTGTGTATACAAGAAGTGTAACGAAAACGTGGTGGTATTTCTTGTACTATACGTAGATGATATTTTGTTAATTGGCAACAATGTCAAGGTATTATCGGACGTAAGGGTATGGTTGTCCAAGCAATTTGATATGAAGGACTTAGGAGATTGTGCACACATTCTTGGGATCAAAGTTATAAGGGATCGCAAGAAAAGAATCTTGTGTCTTTCCCAAGCTTCATATATAGATACAATCCTTGCTCGTTTTAGCATGCAGGATTCCAAGAAAGGTTTCTTACCTTTTAGGCATGGAGTAACTCTATCTAAAGAGATGTCTCCGAAGACATCAAAAGAGATAGAGGACATGAAAGCAGTTCCTTATGCTTGGTGTTGGAAGCCTAATGTATGCAATCTATGTACGAGACCGGATATCCATTTCTGAGTGGGCATGGTTAGCGAGATATCGAGTAACCTGGACAAGGACATTGGTGCGGTAAAGCATATATTAAAGTACGAGAAGGACTAGAGATTATATGCTAGTTTACCAAGCAGACGATTTGCTCACTGTGGGTTACACGGATTTCCAATCAGATAGGGACAACAATAAGTCTACATCGGGCTATGTGTTTACTTTAGGAGGTGGAGCCATTGCATGGAGGTGTTAGCAATGCGTTTGGACTCAACCATGGAAAGGTGAGTATGTAGCGACCTCTGAGGCAACTAAAGAAGCAGTATGGCTCAGGAACTTTCTAATGGACTTAGATGTGATTCTGGTTTGCCCAAAATCATCACAATTTATTGTGATAATAATGATGCATGCAAACTCGAAGGAACCACGAGCCCATAAGGCAAGTAAACATATAGAGCGCAAGTACCACCTAATAGGAGATATCGTGAAGCGAGGAGAAGTTGTCATCGCCAAGATTGCATCAGCAGATAACCTGACAGATCCTTTCACTAAGGCCCTTCCGGCAAAAGCTTTCGATCGGCATGTGGAGGGAATGAGAATTAGATGTATGGCAGAAGATATGACAGCTTAGTCATTAGTATAAGTGGGAGATTGTTAGAGTGTATACTGAAAGCCTAAGCTTTTGTAAACATTTATTTTGAATAAAGAATCACATTTGGTCAAATTGTCTACATTTGTTCAATTAATTTATATTGTAGATAACATAGTATGTGGTGTCACATACAGAAGATGATGTTGTCAGTACCTTATAAATTATAAACAGTAGCTCACGACCAAAATGGAAAGGAACAAACCATTGGAAGGTCGTAGTGTAATTAGGAATTAGTTTATCTTAACTATATAATTACACTAGTACACTTGGAGTGTATTGAGTTGTAACTCCCGAAAATTCTCAAACTTGCATTAGAATTATTCTATGATTTTTCTGGAATTTTTAGATATTTTTCCGGAATTTTCCGAGTAGCGGAAGTAGCAAAAATAATTAGACGAATAAAAAGGCTTAAGCGGGAATCGAACCCGGAACCTCTCGGGTCCACTAAACCCTTAGTTAGCTTTAGTAACCGGTGAACCCAGCAGGGCCGTGCTGAAAGAAAGGAGAATCAAATAAATTTATGTTAGAGTTGGGTTCAATTGAACCACTTAATATAAATTAGAAATATAAGTTGGGTTGGTTTTATTGGTTCGGCAGCCCCTCCTCACAAAGAAAACCTCACGCAACTCTCCTTCTCCCGTTTCTTTCTCTCGGCGCAACCAACAAAGCAAAGGAGACCTAGGGTTCCTTCCCTAGGATCGTGTGTTCACTTTCCGGCGACAACACCAGCACGAAGTCGGTTCTTCTCTGCGAGAGGAACGCGAGGACGTAAGCGGTTCGTCGAACGGAGCAGTTTTCCGGAAAACCTAGCGGATAGAATCGTAAGAAAACCTTGCGATTGAGGTAAGAAACCCCTCACCTGCAGTATAATTACTCTCGCTTGTTAGTTTTGGCGTTAGTTCAGTAGTTCTACAGTTTTCAGTTTTAGGGTGTGCTTTTAGTGCACACCAAGCATTCGGTAGAATGCCCAGTTCAGAAGGATGCACCAGTAGGCGTCCTAACAGCATGTAAAATGTATTAGAAACATTTTATTCAGCTTATTATCAGTTATTACAGCTATATGGATCAGATATCCATTGGGTGGGCTCCCACAGTAGCCTCTAGGTTCAGATAACCTAGCTCTAGGTTCAGATAACCTAGAACAGCAAAGTAAAATAAAACAGTATTTAATATTTTACTTTTATTCAGTTGGCACTGTACTTGGATCAGATATCCATGGGCTGGACTCCCACAGTCGTCCCTAGGTACAGATAACCTAGTAACCTATGGATTCGAACTTGCAATCCGGGTCTCATAGGGATCTGCATGATAAATCTGATTGCGAGGCCCCGGCATGTCTAGTATTTTCATCTATTATTATATATAGTTTTCCAAATATGTAATCAGTGATGGAAACACTAACTTAGTTCAGTTTCAGTTAATTATCTCAGTTAAGTTTCATGATTTGAGTTCATGACCAGTTAGAGGTATATGCATGATCAGTTCAGTATTCATGCTTAGTTTCAGATATAGTATGCTATGCTCAGCTTGTTTGTATGCCATGAACAGTTCAGTACATGTTTGTATGCCATGCCATGTTGTCATGCTCAGTTCAATTTTCAAACAGCATGTTTTAAAAACATAATCGCATCGTTGCATGTTTTTGTGAGGTAGATGGTTTCTTACTAAGCTCTTTAGCTTACAGGTACTACTTTTCTTATACTGCAGATACAGGTAAAAGAAAAGTGGACTAGCGGAGGCTGGAGGACAATGCTATGGAGGTGTGTGCGCAAGGGGTTTGGAATAAAGATCTTAGGGGTCTAAACAGCTTAATTCCAGCATTTACGTTGTTAGTTTACTTATGGTTTAGTCCTTAGCTTGTTAAATGTTTTAATCCCGTAGAACTATGCACTATTCAGTTTGTCCAGTTTGGGACGCATGTAGGTTAATGTTAGAATGTTTTTCATGTATCTAGAACCTATGTCTGTGAGTTGTGGCACTTTCCAGTGCCTGAAAGTTCTGAAATCAGGAACTCTGATTTCATATCAGAGTTGGATCGGTCTGCCGACCGATCCGTTGCAGTATCAGGGTCCTGGATCGGTCAGCCGACCGATCCAGAGGCATACAGTATGCTACTGTATGCTATCTGATCGGTCATCCGACCGATCCAGCATCGAACAGAGGGCATCCCAGCGTCTCCAGGTGCCTGGATCGGTCTGCAGACCGATCCAGACACACCTGGATCGGTCATGCCGACCGATCCAGCCTCTGCTGTATCGGTCCGCAGACCGATCCAGCAGGGCACAGAATCGTAGCAAGTTTGATCGATCCGTGGATCGATCAATAGCTAGCTGGGAAGTTAGATTTGAGTTCCTAGCTCATATGGGAGGTCAAGTATCCTCCTTAGCACATGTACACCAACCGGAAAGGGCCCTGAATCCTTCCTTATAACAGCATGGGTGTACCAGTTGTCAGTTTAATAGAGTCAACTAGTAAAATTTTATTTTACCCAGTTTCCGCACAGTAGCATCAGTAGCTAGGGTAGCGATCCGGCTCACAGCTTAGTTCCCAGGAGTCGGGTTGTTACATGAGTAGGACCATTAGAGGTCGTTTCTTTTATACTGACTTTATAAAGGAACAAAGACCTCAGTTATTATGGAGTGTGTGCTCTTAATCCTAATATAATAACAAGCACATATATTTGATATTTATTTCTTTAATTTATCAATGGGTGAGATTTAGTTCGATAAATCAATAAGCCCGATAAGTTGGGAAATGATATCACTTATAGTGTGTGTTGTTGATTATAGAAGGAAACTGTGTCCTAGTGATCTAGGTTGATAATGTCCCCAAGAAGAGCTCATAAGGATTGTCATATTAAACCCTGTAGGTGGACTTAGTCCGACATGACGATAAGGTTGAGTTGTACTATTCTTGGATTAAGATATTAATTAAATGAGTTATCAGTAACTCACTTAATTAGTGGACATTCGACATCTTAAACACAGGGAGACTAAGACACTCATAATAAGAAGGAGCCCAAAAATGTAATTTGGGATTGGTGCGGTAGTTCAATAATAGTTCTCTAGTGGAATGAATTATTATTGATAAAATTAAGTTGTGTGTTCGGGGCGAACACGGGATGCTTAATTTTATCGGGAGACCAAAACCAATTCCTCCTCTCGGTCCCTATCATAGCCTCTTGTTTATAGAGTACTATACCCACATATACCCACCTTCATACCCATGATGTAGGGGTCAGCCAAGCTAGCTTGTGGATCATTGGTTCATGGGTGGCCGGCCCTAGCTTGAACCCAAGCTTAGGTGGCCGGCCCCCATTAAATTAAAAAGAATTTTAATTTTAAAATTTTCTTATATGAAAGATATAATTTATTGGAGAGATTAAAAATTAAAATATCTCTTTTAAAAGGATCTACAAAAGATTAAAGAAAGAGATTAGATCTCTTCCTTATTTGTAGATTGGAAAGATATTTTATTTTTCTTCTTTGAAAATTATTCATATGTTGAAAAATTAAAATTATAGAAATTTCTATTTATCAACCATGAAGGGATTTTTAAGGAAAATTTTATTTTTTTTAAAATTTCTGAAGACAAATAAGGAATTTTAATTGTTGATTGAAATTGCCTTGTTTGCTCTTATTGATGTGGCCGACCATGACATGAAGGTTTAGGAAATTTTGTTTAATTTTTCTTAATTAATTCATGTTAAGGAAAGTTAAGGAAATTTTATTGTAATTAAATTTCCTTATTTGCCAAAGCTAAGGATTATAAAAGAGGGGGTTGGAGTGCCTTCATGACATACAACTTTTATTATTCTTCTCCCTCTTTTCTTCCTTGGTGTGGCCGGCCCCTTCAAGATCTCTCTTCTCCTTGTTGTGGCTGAATCTCCTCTTCCTCTAGGAGATCAAGTGGTGGCCGGTTTCTAGCTTGGAGAAGAAGGAGAGAAAGCTTTCATCCCTTGGAGCTTGGTTGGTTGTTTCTCTTCTTCCTTGAAGGTGCACTTGATTTGGCCGAACCTTGCAAGGAGGAGAAGAAGGTGCTTTGGTGGTTTCTCATCTCGGAAGACCGTTGCCCACACAACGTCCGAGGTTAGAAGAGGAATACGGTAGAAGACCTAGAGGTTTTTGCTTGCAAAAGAAAAGGTATACTAGTATTTAATTTCCGCATCATACTAGTTTTATCTTCATGTAAAAAATACCAAATACAAGAGGCATGCGATTATAGTATTTTGAATTTATTTTCGATATTGTGTTCTTTGTTTTTTTTCCTTGTGATTAGATTGTTCTTTTCGGTTGACGTAAAGTTATTTAAGGAAATTAAATATTAGCTTTCCTTAAAAGGCTTTGTCTAGGCGGTGGTGGTTGTTCCCATATCCAAGAAGGCCATGTGCCTCACCATGCAGTCCTGGAAGTCAATTTTGGGAATTAATATTTAATGGAATTAATAACTTAGGTGATTTGGATCGAACGTGTTAAGTTCCGCAGGAGATCCAAGTCTAAACCTAAAAGAACAAATAGATTAAACTTTGGATCAAACGTGTTAAGTTCCGCAGGCGATCCAAGTTTAATTTAAAAGAACACATGGTAGCTAGGATAAGGTTCAGATCTTTGTACAAAATTTTTATACAGTGGAACCATTAGGTTTTCCGAGTAGCAACCAACAACCACGAAGTGCATGACCATGCCCAAATGAGTCAATATGAGATATTGAGCTCATTTGATTGAGTGAGTCTACTTGGAATTCAAGATTTAGATTGATTAGAGGATGACACGGTCTATGCCTCATATTGATCAATCTAGATGTCTAGGATAGAAGGACAATGTCATATATTGTGAGGAGTCACAATTAGTAGTCACAAGGTGATGTTGGATCTCAACATTCTTATAACTTGGGTAGTAATGATGTGTTGCTAGATACCACTCATTACTTATGCTTCTAAATGAGTTTAGGAGCATTACCAACGTTATAAGAACCTATAGGGTCACACAGAAAGGACAATTAGATGGAGATTAGGTTCATATGATAAACCAAGAAGATTAGATTCATGTGATGAATCAAATTGGATTAAGAGTAATCCTAATTGAACTAATTGAGTTGGACTCAATTTGATTCATGTGTTCAATAAGTCTAATTTAGATTATGACTCATTGAATCAATTTAATTAAATGAATTAGATTCATTATATTAAATTGGCTTGAATCAAATGGTTAGATTAGATCAACCAAGGGAGAGAAGTGGTTAAGTTTGACTTGACTTAAGAAGGAAGATGAAGAGTCAAGTTTTTGACTTGACTTTTACTTGACCAATGCCACATCATCAAGGCTTCTTCATTTGGTCAAGTTTGACTTGACCAAATGCTACCTCATGGAGGAGATCAAGAGACTTGGCTCTTGATATTCCATGGGAGTTTTAGAAGCAAAGTGGCCGACCACTTTTTGGGGGTTACATGTGTGTGAGTTACACTAGGTGTACTCATTCATTCTCATTCACTCCTTCCTCTTGCTCATTCTTGCTCTCCCTCTCCTCCTCCTTGGCCGAACTATCTAAGGTGCTAGCACACCTTTGTTTGATCTTCTCCACCTAGTTTGTTCGTGTGGATACTTCTAGTTTGTTCATGTGGATACACTTGACGATCTCGAGATCCGGCGAACCTTTGGACGAGCGGGATTGCGAAAGGCTTCGCATCAAGGGTAAAACTCTTAACCATGTAGTTCTAGTGTAGATCTAGATGTAAGAAACTTGTACTCGTAATATTTTTGTTTTATTTTACTTCCTACGGATCCGGTGGCATGGGAATCGGGGTTTTCGCAACGCGAAAAAGTGGTTTTTGTGGCCCGAAATTCCCAACAATAACCTCTTGGTCTTCTACCATATTCCTCTTCTTATCTGGGACGTTGTGTGGGCAATGATCTACCGAGATGAAAACCACCAACTCCTTCCTTCTTGCAAGTTTTGACCACCAACCTTCAAGCTCCAAGGGATACAAGAGCAAAGCCTCCTTTCTCTCATTCTTCTCCTAGCTAGAACCACCCACCAAGTACTCCTCTTGTGTTGATGCTGCCGACCACCAAGGAGGAAGAGAAAAGGAGAAGAGCAAGGAACTTATGGCCGGCCACCACCAAGGAAGAGAGGAGAGGAAAATAGAATAGAGCTGTGTCTCATGAAGGCACCCCTCCCTCTCTTTTATAATCCTTGGTCTTGGCAAATAAGGAAAATTTAAATAAAAACTTCCTTATTTTCTTTTCTATAAAAAAGAAATTTAATTGATTAAAAACAATTTCCTTTTCTTAAATCGTCATGGTCGGCCACCTCATAGCTCCAAGCAAGGAAAATTTTAATAACACAAGAATTAAAACTTCCTAATTTACTTCCGAAATTTTTAATAAAAATTTCTCTAATAATTTTTCCCTTCATGGTTGGTTATAAAAGGAAATTTTATAAATTAAAATCTCTCTATTCAAACATGTAGATGATTTACAAAAAGGAAAGTTTTCTCTAAAATTAAAATCTCATTTCAATCTACAAATAAAGAAAGATATCTAATCCTTCTCTTAATCTTTTGTAGAAAACTATAAAAGTAAAGATTTATAATTTTTAAAACTCTCTTTTAAATCATGAACATGGTTACAAAAAGGGAAGTTTTATCAAAAATTAAAATCTTCCTTTTAACTACAAATAAGGAAAGATATCAAACCTTTCACTCAATCTTTTATAGAAAGCTATTAAAGGAAAGATTTATAATTTTAAACTCTCTTTTAAAATCATGCTTCCACATAAGAAAATATTTTAAAATAAAAATCCTTTTAATTTGGTTAGGGCCGGCCACACCATGCTTGGGCTCCAAGCATTGGCCGACCACCTACTCGGCTCAACCTTTTGGTCTTGACCGGCCCTAGCTTGGGCTCCAAGCTAACTTGGCCGGCCACCTAAGGGTGAGTAGGAAGGTGGGTATAGGTGGGTATAATTTTCTATATACAAGAGACTACGATAGGGACCGAGAGGAGCAATTGGTTTTGGTCTCCCGATGAAATTAAGTTTCCCGTGTTCGCCCCGAACACCTAACTTAATTTCATCAATAATAATTCATACCACTAAAGAATTATTATTGAACTACCACACCAATCCCAAATTACATTTTGGGCTCCTTATTATGAGTGTGTTAATCTCCCTATGTTTAAGATGTTAAATGTCCACTAATTAAATAAGTTACTAACAACTCTCTTTAATTAATATCTTAGTCCAAGAGTAGTATCACTCAACCTTATCGTCATGTCGGACTAAGTCCACCTACAGGGTTTAACATGACAATCCTTATGAGCTCCTCTTGGGGACATTATCAACCTAGATTTCTAGGACACAGTTTCCTTCTATAATTAACAACACACACTATAAATAATATCATTTCCCAACTTATCGGGCATTTTGATTTATCGAGCTAAATCTCACCCTTTGATAAGTCAAAGAAATAAATACTAAATATATGTGCTTGTTATTATATTAGGATTAAGAGCGCACACTTCCATAATAACTAAGGTCTTGTTCTTTTATTAAGTCAGTATAAAAGGAACTTATCTTAAATGGTCATGCTCAATACACTCAGAGTGTACTAGTGTAATTTTATAGTCAAGATAAACTAATACCAAATTACCCTACGACTATTCCAATGGTTTGTTCCTATCCATCTTAGTCGTGAGCTACTGTTTATAATTTATAATAAACTGATAACATGATCTTCTGTGTGTGACACCACACACCATATTATTTACAATATAAATTAATTGAACAACTATACTTAGCATAAATATAGACATTTGATCAATGTGATTCTTTATTTCAAAATAAATGTTTACAAAAAGCTAGACTTTTAGTATACACTCTAACATGTTCCATATGTTATCAAGAAACCATGGGAATAAGCTTGTTCATCAGAGGGTCAGTTCCTCACATACCAACAAAAAAGTCAGGGTTGCAAGTGTTGGTTGGTCCTAGGAAGATCGTACCAGTTCCACTGTACAAAAATTTTGTACAAGTGTCGAACCTTTCTTAACAACCTATTTGTGTTCTTTAGAAATTCAATTCGGAATCGCAAACGGAACTTAACATTATTGATTCCAAATTTAACTTATCTGTTCTTAATGGTTTAGACTTGGATCGCAAGCGGAACTTAACAGTATTGATCCAAATCAACCTATGTTACAAATTCAATTAAATATCTATTTCGAAAATCAGCTCCCAGGTCAAACATGGCGAGGCACATGACCTTCTTGGGTATGGGAGCATCCACCACTGCCTCGACAAAGCCTTTTAACAAAATTAAATATTTAATTTCCTAAAATAACATTAGGTTTAACCAAAAAGAACAATCGAATCACAAGATCGAAAAAATAAAAAAAAAAGTTCGAATATCTAATCCGAAAATCTAGAATCATATGCCTCTTGTGTTTGGAATTCATACAAAGAAAAACTAGCATGATGTGGAAAATAATTACTAGTTATACCTTTCTTTGTATGCAACGTGTTGGATCGAGACGCGCTAGAGGGGGGGGGTGAATAGCGCTCGCGGCTATTTCTTTCGATTATCGGAATCGTTAAACAATCGAAGTAATTAAAACGCAGCGGAATAGAGTAAAGTAACATAAACAGAAGGACACAGAGAGTTTTTACTTCGTTCGGAGCCTTGATCGACTCCTACTCGAAGGCCCCCGATCCTTGATCGCTTTGCGTGGGCAACAACTATAATCTCGATAAAATGATTACAAAGTGAAGTACAAGTAAATGCAAAAACTAATTATACCGACGAATAGAATAGAATCTCGGAGCTTCGGGTCGTCGTAAACTTGTAGTAGCACTTTCGGGCGTATTTCAGAGCAGCACGTTGGAGACAGAAGACTTGGGAATTGTTGTAGTGAGCTGCTGGTCGAGACCCCTTATAAAGGCTGTTCAAGGTGCCTTATACTGTTCACCAAGGCGCCTTGAATGAGCCGAGTCAGTCGCGGAGATAAGTGCTGAACTGGTCGAACCTTATCAGGTTCAAGGCGCCTCCAACCACTCCAAGGCGCCTTCATGAAGCTGTCCAAGGCACCTTGGCTTCCTTCAAGGCGCCTCCAAGCTTTCTTCGCAGCCAGCTCAGGTTTCGGACACTGTTCATCCGAGGTTAATCTTTGCACTTTGGTCCCTGCAAGATACATTAATCCCAAATATACCCTGCAGCACAAAGTTAGCACATAAAACATAATAGAAATGATAATGACAGTCTCCGGACTGTCCGAGTCTGACTTCGGGTTTCCAACCGAAAACCCTAGGTCGACCCGACGCCTACTGTTCCCTCTGCGGGGAACGCGTCCTCACCTACTCCACTCAAGAGATTTACCTGATGCTAGTCCGGTCCTCCAGACCGACTGGACTTTCCGCCTAGGGTTACCACCCCCTAGGACCTAGGGTTACCGCCCCCTAGGGTTTTTCTCCACCTAGGGTTACCACCCCCTATGACTTAAGGTTGCCGCCCCTTAGGGTTTTCCTCCACCTAGTGTTACCGCCCCCTAGGACCTAAGGTTTCCGCCCCTTAGGGTTTTCCTCCACCTAGGGTTACCGCCCCCTAGGACCTAAGGTTGTCGTCCCTTAGGGTTTTCCTCCACCTAGGGTTACCGCCCCCTTGGACCTAAGGTTGCCGCCCCTTAGGGTTTTCCTCCACCTAGAGTTACCGCCCCTTAGGACCTAAGGTTGCCGCCCCTTAGGGTTTTCCTCCACCTAGGGTTACCGCCCCCTAGGACCTAAGGTTACCCCCCCTTAGGATTTTCCTTCACCTAGGGTTACCACCCCCTAGGACCTAAGGTTACCCCCATTAGGATTTTCCCCTGTCTAACCGCAGTTAGGACTTTCCTGAAACCTTATTTAACCACGTTAGATAACAAGGAACCTTAACTTTGAATCCCTTTGTCATTATCAAAATTGAGGTTCGATCGTCGGATGCTTACTGCACCAACAATCTCCCCCTTTTTGATTATGGCAACCGAAATTCAAAGTTAACTAAAAATGCAATAAAGATACGCATAAATAAGCACAGACATAAATAAAGCATAGGCACATTCACAACAAAATTTTCATTTTAATTTTCTTTCGTTTTAATTTTCTTAATTTTCTTTGAATTTCTTCCTACTCTCCCCCTTTGCCATATATCAAAAATACCCAAAAGAGTGAAGAAAATCTAGGCCTTAGCTTAACTTTCAAAGATAATTTTCAATCTTATCTTTCAAATAAAAAAATAGAGGGTTAAGTATACTTTTGATAAACACTTAGTTTTTCTTGTAAGACTTTTAGCTAGGTGAAATCATAATTTTGAAAGCAAAATTCTTCCTTTAGTTTGAGAGATACTTTTAGCTGAGATAAAGTTATTTTGTTTTTAAACAGTAACTTAGCAAATTTTTGTCATTTCAAAAAAATTTAGTTTTTCAAAAAAACTGTTTTGATGAAATTTTGAGAATGCTTTGGACAATACTTAACATTTTCAGCAGAACTTAGCATTTGAAAACAATTGCTTTGAGAGACACTTAGCTAATTTTTTTTAAACACTTTAAAAAGTACTTAGCTAAATGTTTTTGAAAGAAAATATTTAGCTAAATTTGAAAATACTTAGCTATGTTTTCAGCTTAAAAATGATTGCGTTGAGAAAATATCTCGCCAAGTAGCTAAGTTTAGAAAATAATTTAACTAAGTTTAGTTAGAGAAAACTTAATTAAGTACTTAGCTTTGAAAACATTTAGCTTATAGAGGAGTTATAATTTAAAAGTCAGGTCATAATAATTTCAATTTTAAAGCTAAGTTAAAAATAGCTTGAATTTTTCGAAGATATGCCAAAAATAGTCTTTTAATTTTGAGGTCAAAAATTTTTTTAAAGAAAAACTAATTTTAAAACCAACTCAAAATCACTCCCCCTTAATTAATGCCTTAATAAATTTTTCCGTTCAGGAGTTCAAGCATGAGAGGTTAAAAAATTATTTTCCTAATTTTCCATCTCACTCATTCTAGATTAACAAGCATGTTTAGCATATGAGTGAGTGTGAGATGGAGTTTACTTTAATTTACAACATTGAAAATATCAGTTAGAATTCCAAATAAGTGACCATTATTTTGAAGATTTAAAAATTAATTGAGTTTAGAATTTCAAAGAATTTAATAACTTCTGAAAAGAGTTTTGAAATTAATTTTTCAGAGGATATTTCAAATGATTTTTCAAATAATTTTTTTAAGTAGTTTTGAAATAATTTTGAAATTAATTTTTCAAGGGATTTTTCAAATGATTTTTAAAATAAAATTTGAAATTAAGTTTTAAAATATTTTTAAAATGATTTTGAAAATATTTTTCAAATAATTTTGAAATGAATTTTGAAATTAAGTTTTAAAGATTTTGAAATGATTTTTAAAAGATTCTTCAAATAATTAAGTTTTAAAAGATTTTTAAAATGATTTTGAAAATATTTTTCAAATAATTTTGAAATGAATTTTGAAATTAAGTTTTAAAGATTTTGAAAATATTTTTCAAATAAATTTTAAAAGAATTTTGAAATTAAGTTTTAAAGATTTTGAAATGATTTTAAAATTAAGTTTCGAAATTAAGTTTTGAAATAAAGTTTTAAAATAATTTTGAAATTAAGTTTTGAAATAATTTTGAAATTAAGTTTTGAAAAGATTTTGAAATTAAGTTTTGAAAAGAAGTTTTAAAATAATTTTGAAATTAAGTTTTGAAATAATTTTGAAATAAAGTTTTGAAAAGATTTTGAAATTAAGTTTTGAAAAGATTTTGAAATTAAGTTTTTAAATAGATTTTGAAATTAAGTTTTTAAAAAGATTTTGAAATTTAGTTTTAGATATTTTTTTTAAATAACTATCAGTTTGAATTTTTTAAATTCCTTTGTCATCTCACCCATCTAAATTTTCAATCAGGGAATCGTATAATTTTTGTGAGATGAATTGAGGTTCAATTTAAGGGTTTGGTTTAACTTTGTGTTATATTCAGGTTTAGCTTTGGGTTCAACAAGTAAGCATTCTTTGGATAAACTTCTGGGCTATGGTGAGTCATAAGGAACTCATTAAAGTAACCATGCCTTCGAGGTTTTCCAAATAGTCCTACCCATTGAACTTAATACTAAACTTTGGTCTAACTAGTTAGGATCCATTTAAGGGTAGCTTCGGTCAGTTCCACTTGGCCAAATGCACCAGGTCGAAGCCATATCTTCCTAGACATGCGATGCCCAAGCTTCCCTAACGTACTATCATCCAAATACTTCACCAGTACCGTGGGTCAAGTTAAACCTAACCCATTTTATCTAACCTTAATTACCCTACCGGGTAGCTGTTGGTTGCTACTCGGAAAACCTAGAGGTTCCACTGTACAAAAATTTTGTACAAAGGTCTGAACCTTTTCCTAGCTAATATGTGTTCTTTTAAATTAAATTTTGGATCACCTGCGGAACTTAACACGTTTGATCCAAAACTTAATCTATTCGTTCTTTTAAGTTTTGATTTGGGTCTCCTGCGGAACTTAACACGTTCGACCCAAATCACCTTAAGTTATTAATTCCATTAAATATTAATTTCCATAATTGGTTCCCAGTACTGACGTGGCGAGGCACATGACCTTCTTGGATATGGGAGCAACCACCACCGACTAGACAAAATATTTTATAGAAAGCTAATATTTAATTTCCTAAAATAAATACGCAAGCTTGTTTGCATCACTTACAAACCAGTAATGGAGACCATGGGATTTACTTAAAAATCTCTCTCCCACTTAGTTATTTATAAATGAGGAATTTTAACTATGCTAGCCTACTAAATATGTAAACTAACATGCACACACAGCACAATATAAAAGCAATAAATAGAAAATCTAATTTTCAACTATTATGACTTTTATCTCTAGTTGTCCTCCGGGTGTTGTCATCCCAAGCTGCTGCCATATTTGGCCACTGCCACCGGGTCTAGCTGTCGCATCCATCTTGCTCCTAGTTCTGCTGCGCCTCTGGTCCTTAGAAGGTTCCACGCTTTGCAAGATTCGATCCGCGACATAAATAGAATTTTACATTTTGATCCTATATTCCTCGAAGGAATGTTCATGTAAACTAGATCGAACATAAAATAAAATTTACATCCATCGATCCTATATTCCATAAAAGGAATGTACATGTAACTAGATCAAAAATAAAATCCTAATAAAACTAAATACAGCTCCTGCTATATTTTATAATACAATCATGCACACAGATAAAATGCCCTTGACATGTCCAAGGGTCCAATCACACATAATAACTATAAGTCATAATAGTTGGATCCTGCGTCCACAAAGTTAGCACATCCTACTATTAACTTGCCTAAATTATGACATGTGCATAATTAAACTAATACCAAATACAGGAGGCAAAACCCTAGCTCGATACCAATTGTTGGTTGCTACTCGGAAAACCTAGAGGTTCCACTTGTCAAAAATTTTGTACAAAGGTCGAACCTTTTCTAGCTACCATGTGTTCTTTTAAATTAAATTTTGGATCGCTGAACTTAACACGTTTGATCCAAAACTTAATCTATTCGTTCTTTTAAGTTTTGATTTGGGTCTCCTGCGGAACTTAACACGTTCGACCCAAATCACCTTAAGTTATTAATTCCATTAAATATTAATTTCCATAATTGGTTCCCAGTACTGACGTGGCGAGGCACATGGCCTTCTTGGATATGGGAGCAACCACCACCGACTAGACAAAATATTTTATAGAAAGCTAATATTTAATTTCCTAAAATAACTTTAGGTTAACCGAAAAGAACAATCAAATCACAAGAAAAAATAAAACAAAAGAACACAACATCGAAAAAACATATTCGAAATACTAGAATCGTAAGCCTCTTGTATTTGGTATTATTTCCATAAATAACTAGCATGATGCGGAAAGGAAAAATTACTAGTTATACCTTCTAGAAAGACCTCTTGATCTTCTACCGTATTCCTCTTCTAACCTCGGACGTTGTGTGGGCAACAATCTTCCGAGATGAGAAACCACCAACCACCTTCTTCTCCTCCTAGCTAGGTTCGGCCACAAAAAAGCTTTACCAAGGATGAAGAACAAAACACCAACCAAGCTCCAAGAGACGCAAACTTTCTCTCCTCCTTCTTCTTCTTCTCCAAGTAGTATCCGGCCGCCGCAAGAGCTCCAAGGGGAGAGAGAGGTTCGGCCACCACAAGAGGAAGAGAGGGAGAGGATGATGATGATGGCCGGCCACACCAAGGAACAAAAGAGGGAGAGAAATAATAGAGGTTGTATCTCATGAAGGCACTCTCACCCCTTCTTTTATATTCCTTGACCTAAGCAAATTAGGAAATTTAATTACAATAAAATTTCCTTAATTTCATTTACATGATTTAATTGAGAAAAATAAAATAAAATTTCCCAATTTAATCTATATTGGCTGGCCACATCAAGGGGAAACAATTTAGACAAGTTTTAATCAACAAATTAAAACTTCTTAATTTGTTTCCGGAAATTTTTAAAAAATAACATTTCTCTTCAAAAATCTTTTCATGGTTGATAAAAGGAAATTTCTATAATTTTAATTTTACAACATGTGAATAATTTTTAAAGAGAAAATAAAATATCTCACCAATCTACAAATAAAGAAAGAGATCTAATCTCTTTCTTTAATCTTTTGTAGATCTTTTACAAGAGAGATAATTTAATTTTAATCCTCTTTAATAAATTATATCTTCCACATAATAAAAATTAAAATTAAAATTCTTTTTTAATTTAATTTGGCCGGCCCCTCTAGCTTGGGTTCAAGCTAGGGTCGGCCACCCCAATTTATACCTAGGTCGGCCCTAGCTTGGTTCCCAAGCTAGCTTGACCGGCCCCCTTTAGGTGGGTATAGAAGGTGGGTATAGTACTCTATAAATAAGAGGCTACGATAGGGACCGAGAGGAGGAATTGGTTTTGGTCTCCCGATAAAATTAAGCATCCCGTGTTCGCCCCGAACACACAACTTAATTTTATCAATAATAATTCATTCCACTAGAGAACTATTATTGAACTACCGCACCAATCCCAAATTACATTTTTGGGCTCCTTCTTATTATGAGTGTGTTAGTCTCCCTGTGTTTAAGATATCGAATGTCCACTAATTAAGTGAGTTACTGACAACTCATTTAATTAATATCTTAGTCCAAGAGTAGTACCACTCAACCTTATCATCATGTCGGACTAGGTCCACCTGCAAGGTTTAACATGACAATCCTTATGAGCTCCTCTTGAGGACATTATCAACCTAGTATCTCTAGGACACATTTTCCTTCTATAATCAACAACACACACTATAAGTGATGCAATTTCCCAACTTATCGGGCTTATTGATTCATCGAACTAAATCTCACCCATTGATAAATTAAAGAAATAAATATCAAATATATGTGCTTGTTATTATAGTAGGATTAAGAGCACACACTTCCATAATAACCGAGGTCTTTGTTTCTTTATAAAGTCAGTATAAAAGAAACGACCTCAAATGGTCCTACTCAATACACTCTAAGTGTACTAGTGTAATTATACAGTCAAGATAAACTGATACCTAATTACACTACGACCTTCTAATGGTTTGTTCCTTTCCATTTTGGTCGTGAGCTACTATTTATAATTTATAAGGTACTGATAACATCATCTTCTGCATGTGGCACCACATACTATGTTATCTACAGTATAAATTAATTGAACAACTACATTTATCACAAATGTAGACATTTGACCAATGTGATTCTTATTTCTAGATAAATGTTTTATACCAAAAGCTAGGCTTTTAGTATACATTCTAACAGTAGCCTACTCTTGTTTTTACCCATTTCGGGTAGATTAGGTTCAGTTACCCTGTCGGGTAGTTCAGTTGGGGGTGCCAGCGAGTCTGGATCCTCCATCTATATTTTATTTGATTTGAATTCGAATTATTTGAATTTTGATTTAAGTTCGAATTTTGAGTTTTGTATTTTGAAATTTTAATTTAATTTCAAATTTTTAATTAAATTTTGAATTTTTTATTTTGAATTTTGAATTTGATTTTCAATTTTAAATTTTTAATTTAATTTTAAATTTAATTTGAATTTGAATTATGTTCTTAATATTGTTTTTCTATTAGCTCCCCCTGGATCATAGCTTCGATATGGTCTATCAAGGTAATAGACTTGATCCTTCGGGACCCAATAGTGACCAGTTCCAACTTGATTAACCAAGTTAGATTTTGGCACCCATGCTTGGACAAATTTTCTATTATTTCTATTAACTAGCGATACATATGATTTGTATTTTATTTTAGTTTTAAATCCAAGTCCAGTTTTGTTGTAAACGACTCGCTGTTTTCCAAGAATCAGATCCAGATTCTTGGAGCCCAAGGTGAACCGTTCCAGCGTGTCCTTGAGTTCTTTAATTTGAGCTTTCAAATTGGAATTTTCTTCCTCAAGTTGTTGGACTTGAGTTAAACTTCCAATTTGAACTGACTCAGTTAAAGAGCTAGAGTCAGTCACTTCCTTAAGGGCTGTTACCTCCTTTTGGAGCGACTTAACCTGGACGTTGGATTTAGCCAACTTTTTTACTAAGTAAGGTAATAATTCATGCAAGTTATCTAATTGAAATTCTACGAGTAGTGAACTTACAGTGGGTTTTGGTCCTTCGGAAACGAATACGGATTCGTGGCTTCGATCAGACTCAGTCTCGGATTCGCTCTCAGTTTCTGACTCATACTCGGACTCAGTTTCCACCACGGTTGCTAGTACTGGTAGAGCGAGGAAGCTCGTCAGTTCTTCTTCGTCGGACCCGAATTCATCTGAAGACTCGGACCATTTCTTTTCCTCTGTCTTACTTGTACCTGCAACCATCGTAATACCTTCCTCGGCCGAAGTAGTATTATTCTGCTCATCTAATTCAAATAAATCATTTATTAAATTATGCTTACTTACTTGTGAAGTGCCCTCGTGTAGTTCCATCAACTTTTGCCACAACTCTTTTGCACTTGCGAAGGGGCCGATGCGGTTCAGTTCTTCATTGGTTAGGCCACATTGTAGCATGCAGGTTGCTTTGGCATCGGCTTCAACTTTTTTCATTGTGCTAGAATCCCTGTTGATGCATGAGATAAGTTCTCCGGTGTCGTCACGTGGAAGTTCGAGTCCGGTCTGGATGATGATCCACATCTCGACTTGCCTCTTGAGGTGGTATTCCATCCAGTTCTTCCAGTATCCAAAGTCCTCGCCAGAAAAGAGCGGCGGTCAGACGGTGTAGAATCCTTCTTGGAATGCTATTTTTAAAAGAACCTTGCACACAAAAAATAGCAAAAAATGTACCAGGACTTGATCCTGGATTAGCAGTGCGGTATGGAAGGATAGAAATAGAAGTTCACGAATTTAAAAAAATAATAAAATATTTTTTAAAAAATATTATTTCAAATTTCTGAAATTGCGATATTTCGCTAATGCTGACTTATGGTGAAAAAATGAGAATGAGTTTTTCGAAAATAATTTTGGAGGGAAAAATGAAAGGCGTATACAAACGACAGCGGTGGTTGCACCAGTTCAAATGTTTGAATGGTGGTTGCACCAGTTCAAAGCGACCCCACTCTGATACCAATTGTTGGATCGAGACGCGCTAGAGGGGGTGAATAGCGCTCGCGGCTATTTCTTTTGATTATCGGAATCGTAAAACAATTGAAGTAATTAAAACGCAGCGGAATAGAGTAAAGTAACACAAACAGAAGGACACAGAGAGTTTTTACTTCGTTCGGAGCCTTGATCGACTCCTACTCGAAGGCCCGCGATCCTTGATCGCTTTGCGTGGGCAACAACTATAATCTCGATAAAATGATTACAAAGTGAAGTACAAGTAAATGCAAAAACTAATTATACCGACGACGAGAATAGAATCTCAGAGCTTTGGGTCATCGTAAACTTGTAGCAGCACTTTCGGGCGTCTTTCAGAGCAGCACGTTGGAGACAGAAGACTTGGGAATTGTTGTAGTGAGCTGCTGGTCGAGACCCCTTATAAAGGCTGTTCAAGACGCCTTCTACTGTTCACCAAGGCGCCTTGAATGAGCCGAGTCAGCCGCGGAGATAAGTGCTGAACTGGTCGAACCTTATCAGGTTCAAGGCGCCTCCAACCACTCCAAGGCGCCTTCATGAAGCTGTCCAAGGCGCCTTGGCTTCCTTCAAGGTGCCTCCAAGCTTGCTTCGCAGCCAGCTCAGGTTTTGCACCCGAGGCGCCTCCAAGCTCCATGGAGGCGCCTCGGACACTGTTCATCCGAGGTTAATCTTTGCACTTTGGTCCCTGTCTCCGGACTGTCCGAGTCTGACTTCGGGTTTCCAACCGGAAACCCTAGGTTGACCCGACGCCTACTGTTCCCTTTGCGGGGAACGCGCCCTCACCTACTCCACTTAGGAGATTTACCTGATGTCAGTCCGGTCCTCCAGACCGATTGGACTTTCCGCCTAGGGTTACCACCCCCTAGGACCTAGGGTTACCGCCCCCTAGGGTTTTTCTCCACCTAGGGTTACCACCCCTGTAACAGCCACCCTTCTTACTACTACTCTCTAAGGGCGACCGTTACCTAACTCCTACTCTACTTACTAGTGTCACTTATGCTATTATTAGCGACACTTAGATTTATCACGGTTCAGAGAAATTCCTACCGAAAAATTTCGGCAGAATCTTCCCTGTACCGGTGACCAAATCTATAATACACAAGATATATACACAGCCACATGCGGCTGGATCACAATTTATTCACCACCACGCAGTAATAAATCATATCATAATCAAAAACTAATCTAGCAACATGAACTAAACTCAAGCTCCCAGAATGAAGCATAATAAGCTACAATGCACATCAAACTCAATCATAAACTCATAATTTCATAACAGAAATAAGGAAAATAACTAGACATAAACTCTAAATAAATGAGTCTTGCTAGTCCCCTCTGGACCTCTCCATAATTCAGTCACCACACACATCCATCATCACCACCACCCTGTCGCCTCCCTTCATATCTTAGCTTTTCCTTTATGTAGGAGGAAAAAAAAAAGATCTATAAGCGAAAACGCTTAGTAAGTACTAATCTATCTCACAAAACTCGAAATGCATAAATGAAATGCATAAGTACTGAAACTGAAATACTAAAACTATCTGCATATGCTCATGGTATACAGAAAATGAACTAGATACAAATCATACTCAGTATCAAGCAGAATAACAAGAAACTAACTATGTAAACTTAGAATTAAAGAAAACTAACCATTCTTATTTATTCTAAGCTTGGAACTTATTTCATTTCTTGTATCCTTGTGTTAGAAATTAATCTTTTAATTTCTATCTTTTACTTTCTTCTTCTTTCTTTCTTCCTTCTTACTTAACTTTTCTTTTCTTTCTTCCTTCTTACTTAACTTTTCTTTTCTTAGGTTTTCTTTTCTTGGGCCCAGGCCTAGTACCAACTCATGCGCGTTCCCTAATAGGTTGGGGTTGCGAGCCACCAATCCTAAAAGAGCAGACCTCGGTCTACCAGGGCCAAGACCTCGGAAATGGTCACCTGGATTTGTTTAACGACAAGCTCTTGGATGTCGGGTACTAGCCTCTTACTTTAATTTACTTGTTATCTCTTTTTAATTAGACCTTGGTCTTTTTCTTTACTCATACTCCTCATAATCCTTTATTAGAGCTTATTAGAATCCTTTAGATATATATCTAACAAGTATAGGATTACAACTAACCAAGCATGCTGTATAAAAATAACACAAAGGAAAACAAATCTCAACTCCCTAAGCCTGTTATAAAATAGAGCAAAGGAAAGCAAATCTGGACTTTCTAAACATGCTGTAAAATAGGGCAAAAATGCTACTTTAGGGATTCTAATCATGTTATAAAACATAGACAAAGAATACTACTTTAGGGTTTCTTAAGCATGCTGTAAAATAGACAAAGGATGCTACCTTTAGTGATTCTAATCATGCTGTAAAAACAAACAGACATAGAATGCTACTCAACTTCTTAAACATGCTGTAAAAACAAACAGACATAGAATGCTACTCAACTTCTTGAACATGCTGTAAGATCGGGCAAAAATGCTACTTTAGTGATTCCAATCATGCTGTAAATAAAGCAAAAAGGAAGCTAATTCTAGACGTTTTAGCATGCTGCAATAAAAGTAAAAGAATGCAACTTTACGCCTCTTATCATGTTGTAAAAACTCTAAATCCATTTGCTGGAATTTATGGCAGCAATTAGGCCTACACGAATACTACATTTAAGGCTGTAGGCATGCTAAAGAGACAACTATAAGCTGAAATTAAGGCTGTCCAGTTTAACCAGGAGTTCGAAATAGAGTTTCTATGTAAGAAATGCTCCAAATCTACTTGGTATAAGGACCTCAATTCTGTAATAGCATAAACTTGAACTAATAGCATAAACAAATATCATAAACGAGGAGCTAATAGCACAAACAGAGAATGCTATATTCTTCAACAGAACACCTCTAAGCATGGAAAACTCTCGGCAGTTTTAAGCACAAGGAAACATCAAATCCGAAATCCTTAAACGAATGAACAAGGAATTTGTTCCCAGAACACTTCTATGCATAGGAAACTCACGGCAGTATTAAATGGCAGCAATCTTCACAGCAAGGTAAAACCACAACCAACTACTCTTAACCACTGAATCCAACTACAATAGAAGCAAAGGGAAGAACAAAAGAGATTCGGAGTTATCCTACATGCTCAATTAAACAAAACCAGTTCTTGGTCTCTCTTTGAAACCCACGGCAAAACACCCAAAGCCAAAAATCTTTATAACATGGTTCGGATTCAAGAAACTCGGGAAACAAGGAAACAAACTGAAAGATCGGAGCAACTCCTACCGCAGGTGAGTAGTACTTACCCCTTGTTCTTGCACTTACAACCGAGAAGGAGGAAGGGGCGATTAGGGTTCCGGGTGGAGCTCGAAATCTCGGTCTCCTCTTGTGCTCGCGGGCTCTCTTCGACGGGAGGAACTCGGGTCCGCAAGGTTCGCCGGAAGAAGCCTTCGCCGGCGGCCGGAAAGGAGCTCCAAAGTGGCTGCGTTTCCGCCCGAGCACAGCGCCGTCGCGTCGGGAGAGGAGGAAAGTTAGGTTTTGGGGAAAAGAAAACTTAAACCTTCTCTTATCATTCGGGTTTTTCCATTATAACTATACTTTATATCCAATTCTCTCCATATTAAATTGACAAAGTCCGTGTAGCTCAGCTGGTTTGGGCCGGTTTTGCTTAAAGCCCAGCTCTTGGGTTCGAATCCCAGCCGCGCACTTTTATTCCCCTTTTATTCAAAACGCTCTAACTATAGCTTAAATATATTCCACCTCCTATATAATTAACAAAGCTTTTGTAGCCCGGTTGGTTTTCTGCGCTTTGACTAAGTCAAGGCTCGCGGATTCGAGTCTCGGCTGCCACTATTTTCCTTCTTATTTATTCTTATTCCTAACTACTACTTATATACATATTGCTCCATATACAACTAACAAAAACTCGCTGGCTTAGTTGGTCAGGCCGGTTTTGGCTTGGGTCAGTCTGACCCGAGGTCCCGGGTTCAAACCTCACTTCCAACGCTTTTTGCCTAAACTTCTTTGGTTTTGTAAAAATGCTAAACGACCTCCAAAAATTACGCAAAAATACTCTAAAAATCTCTAGAATATTTTAAAAGCATTTTCAAATATCTTTATGGACATTTGAAACTCAGAATAGGGAAAATTGGGTCGTTACAATCCCCATACCTTATAAAAAGTTCGTCTGGATACTTCTGTCTCATACTGTCCTCCCGCTTCCAGGTGATTTCCTCGTGCTTCTGGTTCTGCCAGATGACCTTCACTAGTGGTACTTCTTTGTTTCTCAATCTCTTAATTGCTCTGTCCACTATCTGTGTAGGTCTACTCTCATAACTAAGATCTTCTTGGATCTGCACTAACTGAGGCTGAATCACTTGGGTCGGGTCGTGGAGACACTTCTTTAGCATGGAGACATGAAATACATTGTGTATTGCTGACATGTCTGGTGGCAAGTCCAACTTGTAAGCTACTTTCCCAATCCTCTCTATGATCGGGTAAGGTCCTACATAGCGAGGACTTAATTTGCCCTTCTTGCCAAATCTCATCACTCCCTTCATAGGAGCGACCTTGAGGAAAACCAAATCTCCTACTTGAAACTCCAATGGCCTACGACGTGTGTCAGCATAACTCTTCTGTCTGCTCTGGGCAGTCTCAATTCTCTGTCTGATTTTCTGGATCGCCTGAGTGGTCTCGTCTATCATCTCTGTCTGAATGCCCAGCTCCACTTCCATCTCTTTTCTCTCTCCTGCTTCTTGCCAGCATATGGGTGATCTGCATTTCCTGCCATACAGTGCCTCATAAGGTGCCATCTTGATGGTGGCCTGATAGCTATTGTTGTAGGCGAATTCAGCTAAGCACAAATACTTGCACCAACTTCCCTTGAAATCCAGCGCACAAGCTCTGCGCATATCTTCTAAAATCTAATTCACTCGCTCTGTCTGTCCATCAGTCTGTGGATGGAAAACTATGCTGAACTTGAATTTGGTGCCTAGTGCATTCTGAATGCACTCCCAAAAGTGTGAGGTGAAGCGCCCATCTCTATCAGAAATAATAGATTTAGGAACTCCATGAAGTCTGACTACCTCTTTAACATATAGCTGGCTAACTGCTCTATGGAGTGGTACACCTTGATGGCTAGGAAATGAGCAGACTTGGTCAATCGGTCTACTATTACCCATATCGCATCATATCCATTGGTGGTTCTTGGAAGACCTGTTATGAAGTCCATGGAAATGTCTTCCCATTTCCATTCTGGTATTGGAAGAGACTGAAGAACTCCTCCTGGTCTTTGGTGTTCTGCTTTTGACTCTCTGGCATGTCAAGGTACTGACATATTTAGCAACGTCTCTTTCCCGCCCAGAACCTCTGTTTCACATCTTGGTACATCTTAGAAGAACCAGGATGTATGGAATATGGTGTACTGTGAGCTTCCTCTAAGATCTTCTTTCTCAGTTCTTCATCATTGGGCACGTAAATGCGACTCCCCTGATAAAGAATTCCGCTATCTGTCACTCTAAACTCTGAGTTGTCTTCTTTCTGTATCCCTTGCTTGATCTTCTGGATGTCCGAATCTTCACTTTGCTTTCTCTGCATCTCCACAAGCAATGTAGACTCTAAGGTCAATGCAGAGAGTTGCCCTTCAATAATTTCAGGTCCAAAATCCGACAACTCCTTCTGCAGTGGCAGAGCTAATGATGACAAAGACATCAGGGATGCACTGGATTTTCTGCTGAGTGCATCTGCCACTTTATTAGCTTTGCTTGGGTGGTAGAGGATTTCACAGTCGTAATCTTTGACCAACTCCAGCCACCTGCGCTGTCTCATGTTTAAGTCCTTCTGAGTGAAGAAGTACTTAAGACTCTGATAATATGTGAAGATTCTACACTGAACTCCATACAAATAATGTCGCCAGAGTTTAAATGCAAAAACCACAGCTGCCAGCTCAAGATCATAAGTAGGGTAGTTCTTCTCATAATCTTTGAGTTATCTGGAAGCATAAGCTATGACTTTTCCTTCTTGCATGAGTACAGCTCCTAAGCCCATCTTGGAAGCATCACTGTAGATGTCGAAACTCTTGTCGCTCTGTGGAACGGTCAGAATGGGAGCGCTGATTAATCTCTTCTTTAGCTCTTGGAAACTCTGCTCACATTTATCTGACCATTCGAACCTCTTGTTCTTTCTAGTGAGGGCTGTTAGCGGAGAAGCTATCCTGGAAAAATCCTCCACGAACTTCCTGTAGTACCCTACTAGACCAAGGAAGCTTCTGATCTCTCTGACGTTCTTGGGTCTACTCCAGTTGTTGACCGCTTCCACTTTGGCCGGATCCACTTGAATACCTTCTTTAGAGATAATGTGACCTAAAAACGCCACCTTTAACCAGAACTCGCACTTTGAGAATTTAGCATAAAGCTGCTTTTGCTGAAGGGTCTACAATACTATTCTCAAATGCGTGTCATGCTCCTTTGGGGTCCTTGAATAGACTAGAATGTCGTCGATGAATCCGATGACAAATTTATCAAGGTATTCTCTGAACACTCTGTTCATTAAGTCCCTGAAGACTGCAGCTGCATTAGTCACTCCAAAAGGCATGACTACAAATTTTGTAGTGTCTAGATCTGGTCCTGGAAACTGTTCTGGATGTATCACTTTCTTTCACTTCTAACTAATGATACCCAGAGCGCAGGTGTATTTTTAAAAACACTATTGCCCTTTTTAGTTGATCATATAGATCATCTATTCTGGAATGAGGGTACTTGTCCTTAACTGTTACTTTGCTCAACGCTCTAAAATCTATGCACATTAGCATGGATCCGTCTTTCTTCTTAACGAACAACTCTGGAGCTTCCTGGGGTGAGTGACTAGGGCGAATGAAGCCTTTGTCAAATAACTCCTGTAGTTGTTCTTGTAACTCCTTCAGCTCTGCTGGAGACATGCGATACGGAACTTTTGAAATTGGACCGGTTCCAGGAACCAATTCAATCTCAAATCCACTCATTTATTGGGAGGTAGTCCAGGTAGATCTGCTGAGAACACTTCGGGATATTCGCAAACCACCCGAACCCCCCTCTGTCTTACCTTCTTTCTGTTCTTCTACACTTACTTGACTGGGGTCTCTGTTTTCCCACTGTCTTGCCTTCTATCTTGGCTGACTTGAACTCTATAAACTCCTCTTAGTGCTTGTTGGTGATAGAACTCTTCATAGAACTCTAACTGAAAATCTGCCCAGCTCATCTGATCGGCTGCTCTCTTGGTCTTTATCCTCTCCCACCACATACGAGCATCTCCGGACAGGCAGAAAGAGGTGCACTTGACCTTCTCGACTTCTGGCCAGTCAAGAAGCTCCATTGTGATCTCAAGTGTCTTGAACCAAGTCTGGGCATCCCAAGGCTCAGTCGTGCCTGAGAATCTTTCTGGTTTCAGCTTCAGCCACTGGATAAGGTATGTTTCTTGTCTTCTAGGTGTTGTGGCGACTGCCAGGGCAACCGATAAGACTTCAGTCACCACTGGGGTTTCCACATTAATGGTTGGGGGAGTGGGAGTAGCTGGCTTCTGATTGGCCATTAGATTGGCAATCACTTGCTGTTGTGCTCGCTACTTGTCTCTGAAGTTGAGTAACAATTTCAGAGAGAATAGGCCCAGGGGTTCTGGGCTCTTCGTTCTCCTGATCTTGGTTCTCAGTACGAACAGTACGAGAACATCCTTTTATGCAAGGTAAAGGCTTGATATCTTACTTTAACCCTTCTAATCATACTTAAATATGAATAAATAAAAGGGAAACTAAATCTTCTATCTTACTTTAGTAATAAAAAGGAAAGTACTCTATACTGCAGTAAAAATAAGGAAAGCAGAAATAAGAAAGGAATTTAAATACTTTCTTACTTGGAGACGGCAAGGATGATGCTGATGTGTGTGTGATGCTGGAGAATGGAACAGTGCTCTGATACCAACTGTAACAGCCACCCTTCTTACTACTACTCTCTAAGGGCGACCGTTACCTAACTCCTACTCTACTTACTAGTGTCACTTATGCTATTATTAGCGACACTTAGATTTATCACGGTTCAGAGAAATTCCTACCGAAAAATTTCGGCAGAATCTCCCCTGTACCAGTGACCAAATCTATAATACACAAGATATATACACAGCCACATGCGGCTGGATCACAATTTATTCACCACCACGCAGTAATAAATCATATCATAATCAAAAACTAATCTAGCAACATGAACTAAACTCAAGCTCCCAGAATGAAGCATAATAAGCTACAATGCACATCAAACTCAATCATAAACTCATAATTTCATAACAGAAATAAGGAAAATAACTAGACATAAACTCTAAATAAATGAGTCTTGCTAGTCCCCTCTGGACCTCTCCATAGTTCAGTCACCACACACATCCATCATCACCACCACCCTGTCGCCTCCCTTCATATCTTAGCTTTTCCTTTATCTGCGGTAGGAGGAAAAAACAAAAGATCTATAAGCGAAAACGCTTAGTAAGTACTAATCTATCTCACAAAACTCGAAATGCATAAATGAAATGCATAAGTACTGAAACTGAAATACTAAAACTATCTGCATATGCTCATGGTATACAGAAAATGAACTAGATACAAATCATACTCAGTATCAAGCAGAATAACAAGAAACTAACTATGTAAACTTAGAATTAAAGAAAACTAACCATTCTTATTTATTCTAAGCTTGGAACTTATTTCATTTCTTGTATCCTTGTGTTAGAAATTAATCTTTTAATTTCTATCTTTTACTTTCTTCTTCTTTCTTTCTTCCTTCTTACTTAACTTTTCTTTTCTTTCTTCCTTCTTACTTAACTTTTCTTTTCTTAGGTTTTCTTTTCTTGGGCCCAGGCCTAGTACCAACTCATGCGCGTTCCCTAATAGGTTGGGGTTGCGAGCCACCAATCCTAAAAGAGCAGACCTCGGTCTACCAGGGCCAAGACCTCGGAAATGGTCACCTGGATTTGTTTAACGACAAGCTCTTGGATGTCGGGTACTAGCCTCTTACTTTAATTTACTTGTTATCTCTTTTTAATTAGACCTTGGTCTTTTTCTTTACTCATACTCCTCATAATCCTTTATTAGAGCTTATTAGAATCCTTTAGATATATATCTAACAAGTATAGGATTACAACTAACCAAGCATGCTGTATAAAAATAACACAAAGGAAAACAAATCTCAACTCCCTAAGCCTGTTATAAAATAGAGCAAAGGAAAGCAAATCTGGACTTTCTAAACATGCTGTAAAATAGGGCAAAAATGCTACTTTAGGGATTCTAATCATGTTATAAAACATAGACAAAGAATACTACTTTAGGGTTTCTTAAGCATGCTGTAAAATAGACAAAGGATGCTACCTTTAGTGATTCTAATCATGCTGTAAAAACAAACAGACATAGAATGCTACTCAACTTCTTAAACATGCTGTAAAAACAAACAGACATAGAATGCTACTCAACTTCTTGAACATGCTGTAAGATCGGGCAAAAATGCTACTTTAGTGATTCCAATCATGCTGTAAATAAAGCAAAAAGGAAGCTAATTCTAGACGTTTTAGCATGCTGCAATAAAAGTAAAAGAATGCAACTTTACGCTTCTTATCATGTTGTAAAAACTCTAAATCCATTTGCTGGAATTTATGGCAGCAATTAGGCCTACACGAATACTACATTTAAGGCTGTAGGCATGCTAAAGAGACAACTATAAGCTGAAATTAAGGCTGTCCAGTTTAACCAGGAGTTCGAAATAGAGTTTCTATGTAAGAAATGCTCAAAATCTACTTGGTATAAGGACCTCAATTCTGTAATAGCATAAACTTGAACTAATAGCATAAACAAATATCATAAACGAGGAGCTAATAGCACAAACAGAGAATGCTATATTCTTCAACAGAACACCTCTAAGCATGGAAAACTCTCGGCAGTTTTAAGCACAAGGAAACATCAAATCCGAAATCCTTAAACGAATGAACAAGGAATTTGTTCCCAGAACACTTCTATGCATAGGAAACTCACGGCAGTATTAAATGGCAGCAATCTTCACAGCAAGGTAAAACCACAACCAACTACTCTTAACCACTGAATCCAACTACAATAGAAGCAAAGGGAAGAACAAAAGAGATTCGGAGTTATCCTACATGCTCAATTAAACAAAACCAGTTCTTGGTCTCTCTTTGAAACCCACGGCAAAACACCCAAAGCCAAAAATCTTTATAACATGGTTCGGATTCAAGAAACTCGGGAAACAAGGAAACAAACTGAAAGATCGGAGCAACTCCTACCGCAGGTGAGTAGTACTTACCCCTTGTTCTTGCACTTACAACCGAGAAGGAGGAAGGGGCGATTAGGGTTCCGGGTGGAGCTCGAAATCTCGGTCTCCTCTTGTGCTCGCGGGCTCTCTTCGACGGGAGTAACTCGGGTCCGCAAGGTTCGCCGGAAGAAGCCTTCGCCGGCCGCCGGAAAGGAGCTCCAAAGTGGCTGCGTTTCCGCCCGAGCACAGCGCCGTCGCGTCGGGAGAGGAGGAAAGTTAGGTTTTGGGGAAAAGAAAACTTAAACCTTCTCTTATCATTCGGGTTTTTCCATTATAACTATACTTTATATCCAATTCTCTCCATATTAGATTGACAAAGTCCGTGTAGCTCAGCTGGTTTGGGCCGGTTTTGCTTAAAGCCCAGCTCCTGGTTTCGAATCCCAGCCGCGCACTTTTATTCCCCTTTTATTCAAAACGCTCTAACTATAGCTTAAATATATTCCACCTCCTATATAATTAACAAAGCTTTTGTAGCCCGGTTGGTTTGCTGCGCTTTGACTAAGTCAAGGCTCGCGGATTCGAGTCTCGGCTGCCACTATTTTCCTTCTTATTTATTCTTATTCCTAACTACTACTTATATACATATTGCTCCATATACAACTAACAAAAACTCGCTGGCTTAGTTGGTCAGGCCGGTTTTGGCTTGGGTCAGTCTGACCCGAGGTCCCGGGTTCAAACCTCACTTCCAACGCTTTTTGCCTAAACTTCTTTGGTTTTGTAAAAATGCTAAACGACCTCCAAAAATTACGCAAAAATACTTTAAAAATTTCTAAAAATCTCTAGAATATTTTAAAAGCATTTTCAAATATCTTTATGGACATTTGAAACTCAGAATAGGGAAAATTGGGTCGTTACAACCCCCTAGGACCTAAGGTTGCCGCCCCTTAGGGTTTTCCTCCACCTAGGGTTACCACCCCCTAGGACCTAAGGTTGCCGCCCCTTAGGGTTTTCCTCCACCTAGGGTTACCGCCCCCTAGGACCTAAGGTTGCCGCCCCTTAGGGTTTTCCTTCACCTAGGGTTACCACCCCCTAGGACCTAAGGTTACCTCCCTCCCCCCTCCCCCCTTCTTAGGATTTTCCTTCACCTAGGGTTACCACCCCCTAAGACCTAAGGTTACCCCCCCTTAGGATTTTCCCCTGCCTAACCGCAGTTAGGACTTTCCTGAAACCTTATTTAACCACGTTAGATAATAAGGAACCTTAACTTTGAATCCCTTTGCCATTATCAAAACTGAGGTTCGATCGTCGGATGCTTACTGCACCAACACAACAACCTCTTGATCTTCTACCGTATTCCTCTTCTTATCTCGGACGTTGTGTGGGCAACGATCTACTGAGATGAGAACCACCCAAGCCCTTCTTCTTCCTCACCAAGTTTCGGCCACCAAGACTCCTCCAAGGATGCAGAGGTTCGGCTACCACCACCAAGCTCCAAGGGATGGTAGGAACAAAACCTCCTTCCTCTCCTTCTTCTCCTAGCTAGAACCGGCCACCAAAGACTCCTTGTGTTGATGCCGCCGGCCAAAAGGAGGAAGAGAAAGGGAGAAGAGCTTGCAACAATAGCCGACCACCAAGGAAGAGAGGGAGGGAGAAAATAATAGAGTATTACCCATGAAGGAACCCCTACCCTCTCTTTTATAATCCTTGGTCTTGGCAAATAAGGAAATTTAAATAAAAACTTCCTTAATTCCTTTTCCATGAAAAGGAAAATTTAATTGATTAAAAATCAATTTCCTTTTCTTTATCTATATGGTCGGCCACCTACAAACTTCAAACAAGGAAAGTTTTAATACAAGAATTAAAACTTTCTAATTTGTTTCCATAAATTTTAAAAATAAAATTTCTCTAATAATTTATCCCTTCATGGTTGGTTATAAAAGAAAATTTTTATAAATTAAAATCTTTCTTTTAAACATGTGGTTGATTTCCAAAAAGGAAAGTTTTCTCTAAAATTAAAATCTCCTTTCAATGTACAAATAAAGAAAGATATCGAATCTTTTCTTAATCTTTTGTAGAAACTTATAAAAGGAAATATTTTGTAACGACCACCCTTCTTACTACTACTACACTCTAAGGATGACCGTTACTTGACTACTAACTCTACTTAACCGGTATGATTAAAAAAAAAATCACATGGAAACCCTATCGAAAAATTTCGGCAGAGTCTCCCCTGTACCGGTGACCAAATCAACAATACAAATAATATATACTCAGCCACAGGTGGCTGGAACATATAATCACTCAACCACGCAGTATAATAACTCAATAAGAAGAATGAAACTACTCTAGCAATAGTAAACAGATAATACTCCAACAATAAAACATAACAAAGTGCGGAATAGACTCAATTACAATCTCAACTTCATCATAGCATTAAGGAGAAAAGAAAAGAAAACTCTAATCAGGTAAGTTTTAACAACTCCTTAGCAAACTCATGATCTCTCCATAGTCCAGCCATCACACACCTTCATCACCACCACCTTGTCGCCTTCCTTTCATACCTTAGCTTTTCCTTTATCTGCAGTAGGAGGAAATGCAGTCTATAAGCATAAAGCTTAGTGAGCGCTATCTACTCACAAAAACTCGATATGCATGTATACAAATAAAAACATGCTAAAACTGGATGCTAACATGTAAAGCTATTCATGCTCATAAATAGCAAATAAATCAACTAACAGAAAAGCTAACATGTATAACTACTCATGCTCATAAATAGCAAAGAAATCAACTAACTGAAAAGCTAAACATGTATAGCTACTCATGCTCATAAACCAATAAAGGAAGCATACTAACTGAAATACTAAACATGTAAAGCTACTAAACATGTAAAGCTAAACATGCTCATCAACTAGCAAATAAATAACATGTAAGAAACTAAACATGTAAAAGCTGCTTAGCATAAAAGAAAGCTAAACTGGCTGATCTTTAAAACAAAGTGAAACTTACTTCATTTACTCTAAATTTATTCTTTTATTTTACTTGTTTAAAATTTATACTTTAATACTTGAAAATAATAATCAACTTCTCTTGGGCCCGGCATTGTACCACTTTGCACGCATTCTTAATAAGAATCGAGGTAGCTAATCCCGAAACTACTAAGATACTTCTAGGCCTTGTGCCTAGGGGCAACTTGGAGCCCATCCCTTGGACCTTGTGTCCGGTACATGCCCTTTAAAAGTAAAATACTTATTATCTTATTTACTTCTTCTTTAAATGCCTTGGCATTTTAATAAGCACCTCGTGTGCCAAAATCCTTAAAGTCTTGACTTTGGGATCTACTTAAGGCCTTGACCTTTTTCTTTCTTTTCTTTATCTTTCTTATACTTGTTCAAGTAAAATACTTGTTCAAGTAAAATACTTGTTCTTATTAATAATTCCAATAAAGGAATGCTTCTACTAAACTAAAATGTTTAAGCAAATTCTAAATCTGATATGCTTAAACAATTCTAAACTCGAAAGGTTTAACTAAAAACAATCTGCATACAAGCTTAATCAAAATTCTGCATGCTATGCTAATAAAATGCTGCATATTATGCTAATCAAAAATTCTGTACTATAAGCTTAATAAAAATCTATTCTAAAACTGAAATTCTGCATGCAATACTTATCAAAATCTGCAAGCAATACTTATAAAAATCTACTTATTAAAGTCTGCATACTATACTTATCAAATCTGCATGCTATACTTATAAAAATCTACTTATTAAAGTCTGCATACTATACTTATTAAAGCTGCATACTAGTACTTAATGAAATCTGCACATGCTCACATTACAGCAATTAAAAAAAACTGCTCGTGCTTATAAAATAAACAAGAAAAACTAAATTTTTAATGCTACTAAACAGGGCTGTTCATGTTTATTAAATAGCAAGAAAGCCAACACTACGTTCTTGGATTAAGGTTGTTCGTGCCCACTAAATAGCACAATTCAAGCTAAAACCTGCTGGGATTCAAAAACTTATGTAAAACTTGTTACATTTCTTCAAGCTATAAAATTCTGCACATTAACTTAACAAAATCTACATATCAGCTTATGCTTAATTCTGCATACAAACTAAGTTGATTGCTCACAAAACTTACATTAAAAACTAAAACGATTGCTTACAAATCTACATTAAAACATGCATATCAAAATCTTCATGCCTACTATATTTCCAAAGGAAGTGCATTCTTAAGGAGATGCAACTGTATTGCTACATATTTCTCTCATGCCTACTGTATGTACCATGAAAGTAAAAGCTTAATAAAATCTGCATTGCTTTATTTGACGTGCACAAACCAAACCTCATGCAACATATCTTTATGCTTACTGTCCACAAATGAAAAAAAAAACCCGGATGCACAGCAACTCCAGAAAACTGTTCTTACCCTTCTCATTGTGCAACCGAACTGCCCATTAAGGTAACAACCAATAGAATTTTGAACATGAAACTCAATTAAAAGGGCTGAAGGGTCAACATGCTTCGAAATTAAAGAAGGAACAAGAATCCGAAAGCAAAGCAAAGAAGAAAGACAAAATCGCGGAACTACTCCTACTGCAGGTGAGTAGCAACTCACCTCTTGTTCTTGCACTTACAACCGTAAGAGACAGCTTCTAGGGATTTGGAGAAACTCATGATCTCGGCCTCTTCTTCGCGTCTTCGAGTTCTCCTCGTCGAGGTGATCACGCACGGTGAAGACCGGCCGGAAAAACCCTTAGCCGGCGCCGGAGGGAGGAAACCTAGCTCCGTCGCCCTTTCTTCCGCCGAGAGCAGAAAATCGCCTCGCCACGCCGCGCTTGCGTGAGAGGAGAAGAGGTGAGAAGGAATTAGGTCACGGGAAATAACTTAAGTCCTCTCCTTATAACTTGAGTTTTATTTCTGTTCTTTACTATAACTTAAATTAATTCCGCCCTTACTTTGATCACAAAATACCCGCGGAACAATTGGCTAGCCTGGACAGGTAAAGGTTTGGCTGAGTCAAAGGTCGTTAGTTCGAACCTTGCCTCAGCCCTTTATTTTGGTATTTTTTGTTCCCTTTTATGGCTTAAGGCTAACTCTAACTTAAGATCAATTGAGTTCCTATTTGCTCATGAAATATTTGTGGAACACTTGGTTATCTCGCTTCACTTAAGGCTTATGACTTGTCCGAGGTCTACGGGTCGAACCTCGGCTGGAGCTCTTTATTTTTTTTGAAACTTCTTCCTCTTGGTAAAAATACCAAACGAACTCCAAAAATTACATAAAAATACTCCAAAAATTCCTAAAAATCTCTAGAATATTTCTATAACATTTCTAAATTATTTTAAGGACTTTTGGAACTCGAAATAGGGAAAATTGGGTCGTTACATATTTAATTTTAAAACTTTCTTTTAAAATCATGAACATTGTTACAAAAAAAGGAAATTTTTATCAAAATTAAAATCTTCCTATCAATCTACAAATAAGGAAAGATATCAAATCTTTTCTTAATCTTTTGTAGAAAGTTATAAAAGGAAAGATTTACATTTTAAACTTTCTTTTTAAACCATGGAATCCACATAAGAAAAATTTAAAATATAAAATCCTTTTAAATTGATTAGGGCCGACCACTTATGCTTGGGCTCCAAGCATTGGTCGACCACCTACTTGGCTTATCCTATTGGCCTTGGCCAACCTTAGCTTGGGCTCCAAGCTAGCTTGGCCAGCTCCATTAGGATGGGTATAAAAGTGGGTATGAGTGGGTATAATTCTCTATATACAAGAGACTATGATAGGGACCAAGAGGAGGAATTGGTTTTGATCTCCCGATGAAATTAAACTTCCTGTATTAGCCCCGAACACTTAACTTAATTTCATCAATAATAATTCATACCACTAAAGAATTATTATTGAACTACCACACCAATCCCAAATTACATTTTGGGTTCTTTCTTATTATGAGTGTGTTAGTCTCCCTGTGTTTAAGATGTCGGATGCCCACTAATTAATTGAGTTACTAACAATTCATTTTAATTAATATCTCAGTCCAAGAGTAGTACCACTCAACCTTATCATCATGTCGGACTAAGTCCACTTGCAGGGTTCAACATGACAATCCTTATGAGCTCCTCTTGAGGACATTATCAACCTAGATTACTAGGACACAGTTTCCTTCTATAATCAACAACACACACTATAAGTAATATCATTTCCCAACTTATCGGGCCTTTTGATTTATCAAGCTAAATCTCACCCTTTGATAAGTCAAAGAAATAAATACTAAATATATGTGCTTGTTATTATATTAGGATTAAGAGCACACACTTCCATAATAACTAAGGTCTTGTTCTTTTATTAAGTTAGTATAAAAAGAACTTACCTTAAATGATCCTACTCAATACACTTAGAGTGTACTAGTGTAATTTATTAGTCAAGATAAACTAATACCTAATTACACTACGACTATTCCAACGGTTTGTTCCTTTCCATCTTAGTCGTGAGCAACTGTTTATAATTTATAAAGAACTGATAACATGATCTTCTGTGAGTGACAACACTCACCATGTTATCTACAATATAAATTAATTGAATAACTACACTAAGTAAATAAATGTAGACATTTAACCAATGTGATTATTCTATTTCAAAATAGATGTTTACAAAAAGCGAGACTTTTAGTATACACTCTAACAGCAAGTGTATCTTTCTCTACAGGTGAGGTTCATTGGAATGAAGAAAAATTGAAAAAAGATAATATAAATCACTCTATTGCAGATAATTATTGTTTACAATTATTATTCATTTTTTATCATTTACAATTATTGTTCAATTTTTATTGTTCACAATTACTATCCACTTTTTTTTATTGCTTACAATTACTTTTTATTTTTTACTATTCATAATTACTGCTATTTTTTACTATTTACAATTACTATTACTTTTTACTTTTTACTGTTCACAATTATGGATTCACTTTTACCATTGATCACAACTGAAGTTATTGTAAAAACAGGTCATTAAAATTTTCACAACCAAAATTACTGCAAAAATTGGTCCCTAAAAATTTGGTATCAAATCATTTTATAATAATTTTTTTTAGCTCTAACAAGAATATTTGGAAATTAATTATTGCAACCTTAAATTAGGGGAAAGAATGTTTAGTAAATTACCAGCGATTTAGATAAAGAAATCCATAAAACATTAGTAGACATGAAAATACCCCCCCTAATATGATAGCATAGGGATAAGAATACAATACATTATAGCAATACTAAAATAAAAATACACATACATACAAATTCAAGAACAACTTAAAACCAACATTATGATTTTTATAGCCAAATTTATATTCTACAACAATATGGAGCCAATCAACATAAACAATACAAAAGAAAAGGACGACAACCTCCTAGGCCTATTATACAACCATGATACAAGGGGAAGACTAAAGAAAACATATTTTATCGGAAAAAGTAAGGAAAGGAAGCTCTACTTTAACAAAGATAAACATATAAGGAAATAAAAACCTAAGAAAACGTATGTAAACACCATTACATGTTTCGCCTGCCATGAGTCATGACATCTTTCTTCAGCTTGTCCTACAAAGAAAAACCTTTACACAAGAAAAGCCCAGCTAATAAATAGTATAAACATGGATTTAGTAGAAATCTAACTTGATGTTTCAGACATATCCTCAATATACTCAATAGTATCCATTGATGACTTGGAAGAAGTCCCATCTTCCTTAGACTATACTTTAATAAATTCTTTTCTACAACCACCAAGACAAATTAACAAATATGGTTTCCCTACAGATATATTATAAGAAGATTTAAATGACTTAGAAGAACAATGGGAAAATATCTATCAACCAGTTGACATAATGCTCCGACAGGTATTATCACATACCTTGGATATATACATATGCCGAATGCCCACATCAGTGGACTTTAAAATTAGGAACTACTAATGTGCCTTGTTTTATCTGTGGTTTCTACCCTTCTATAAACAAACGAGGAAGGTGTACCTTATGTGGACAACAATGTTGCTCATTTTGCCTAAAACAAAGTTTAGGCATTTCCACACCAATGCCTATAACTTCCCAAGAAATCTACTTCTTGAAACAAGAGTTGTAGTTTTAGAAACTAGACTTAACAACTTAGAGTGTTGGTTACTCCTAGGAAGATCGTACCGGTTCCACTGTACAAAAATTTTGTACAAGTGTCGAACCTTTCCTAACAACCTATTGTGTTCTTTAGAAATTAAATTCGTAATCGCAAACGGAACTTAACATTATTGATTCCAAATTTAACTTATCTGTTCTTAATGGTTTAGACTTGGATCGCAAACGATGCTTAACATTATTGATCCAAATCCACCTATGTTATAAATTCAATTAAATATTAATTTCTAAAATTGGCTTCTAGGTTAAACATGGCGAGACACTAGGCCTTCTTGGATATGGGAGCAACCACCACTTTCTAGACAAAGCCTTTTAAAGAAATTTAATATTTAATTTCCTTATATAACTCTAGGTTTAACCAAAAGGAACAATCGAATCACAAGATCGAAAAACAAAACAAAAGAAACACAACATCGAATATCTAATCCGAAAATCTAGAATCACTAGCCTCTTGTGTTTGGAATTAATACAAAGAAAAACTAGTATGATGCGGAAAACAATTACTAGTTATACCTTTCTTTGCAAGTAAATGACCTCTTGATCTTCTATCGTATTCCTCTTCTTATCTCGGACGTTGTGTGAGCAACGATCAACCGAGATGAGAATCACCCAAGCCCTTCTTCTTCCTCACCAAGTTTCGGCCACCAAGACTCCTCCAAGGATGTAGAGGTTCGACCACCACCACCAAGCTCCAAGGGATACAAGAAACAAAGTCTCCTTTCTCTCCTTTTTCTCCTAGCTAGAACTGGCCACCAACAAGAGCTCTAAGAGAGAGATGAAACTAGCCACTAAAGAAGAAGAGAAGAGGAGAAGAAGAAACTCTAGGGCCGGCCACCACCAAAGAAGAGAGGGAGGAAAATAGAATAGAGTTCTCTCCCATGAAGGCACCCCTACCCCCTCTTTTATAATCCTTGGTCTTGGCAAATAAGGAAATAAAAACTTCCTTAATTTCTTTACCATGAAAAGGAAAATTTAATTAATTAAAATCAAATTCCTTTTCTTAAACCATATGGTCGGCCACCTTAAGAGCTTCCAAATTAGGAAAGTTTTAAACAAAATTAAAATTTCCTTATTTGTTTCCGGAAATTTTTTTAAATAAAATTTCTCTAATAATTTATCCCTTCATGGTTGGTTATAAAAGGAAATTTCTTTAAATTAAAATCTCTCTTTTAAAACATGTGGATGATTTCCAAAAAGGAAAGTTATCTCTAAAATTAAATCTCCTTTCAATCTACAAAAAAAGAAAGATATTTAATCTTTCTCTTAATCTTTTGTAGAAAACTATAAAAGGAAATATTTAATTTTTAAACTCTTTTTTTAAATCATTGCTTCCACATAAGGAAAGATTTTAAATAAATAAAAAATCCTTTTAATATGATGTGGCCGACCACACCAAGCTTGGGTTCAAGCTAGGGCCGGCCACACCATCTTACTCATCCTAATTGCTTTGTCCGACCCAAGCTTGGGTTCCAAGCTTGCTTGGCCGACCCCATTAGGATGGGTATAAAGGTGGGTAAGAAGTGGGTATAATTCTCTATATACAAGAGGCTATGACAAGGACCGAGAGGAGGAATTGATTTTGGTCTTCTGATGAAATTAAGTTTCCTGTGTTTGCCCCGAACACCCTGTTGGTTGGTCCTAGGAAGATCATACTAGTTCCACTGTACACAAATTTTGTATAAGTGTCAAACCTTTCCTAAACAACCTATTGTATTCTTTAGAAGTTAAATTAGGAATCACAAACGGAACTTAACATTATTGATTCCAAATTTAACTTATATATTCTTAATGATTTAGATTTGGATCGCAAGCGGAACTTAACACTATTGATCCAAATCCACCTATGTTATAAATTCAATTAAATATTAATTTCTAAAATTATCTTCCAGGTTAAACATGGAGAGGCACTAGGCCTTCTTCGATATGGGAGCAACCACCACTTCCTAGACAAAGTCTTTTAAGAAAAGCTAATATTTAATTTCCTTATATAACTCTGGGTTTAACCAACAAGAACAATCGAATCACAAATTCGAAAAACAAAAGAAAAACACAAACTCGAAAAACTAGAATCTAATGCCTCTTGTATTTGGAATTCTTACAAAGAAAATAACTAGCATGATGCGGAAGAAAATTACTAGTTATACCTCTTCTTTGTAAGCTAATAACCTCGAAATCTTCTGTCGTATTCCTTGCCTCGCATTGGACGTCGTGTGGGCGACGATCCTCCAAGATGAACACCGCCCAAAGCCTTCTTCTTTCTCTAAAATCCGGCCACCACCACCACCAAGGAAAAGAGAGCAAGGGGAAAGGAAGAGGGGAGAGGGCCGGCCACAAGAAGAGCTCCAACAAGAGAATAAGAATTGTTCTTCCATGAGGCCTCTTCTCCCCTTCTTTTATAATACTTGTACTACAAGAAAATAGGGCTTCAGAGACGAAAAATTTCGTTTCTGAAAGCCATTTTTTTGTCTCTAAATAATGTTTGAAACAAAATATTCCATCTCAAAATTTCGTTATTGAAAGCCCCGTAGCTAATTTTGAGATAGAATTATTCTGTCTCTAATTTCATAAACAGATTGAAAAATCGTTTATATATTTGTTTTTAATTTGACCAAATGAAATTAATTTCAAATATAAATCTCGTCTCTAATTTTGTTTTAAATCCGTTATTAGTCTGTTTCAAATTATATAATAAATATAACTTTAATCTGTTTATAATTCGTTTACAATCCTGTTTATAAATTCGTATATAAAATTTATTTATAATTTTGTTTTAACTCTTGCATTAGTCTGCACAAATTATATATTAAATATAATTTTAATCTATTTATAAATTTGTTTATAAACATATTTATAAATTCATATATATATTTCATTCCTAATTTTGTTTTAAATATGTTATTAACCTATCTCAAGTAATATATCAAAAATAATTTTAATTTGCTTATAAATCTATTTACAAAATTCATATTTAAATCTATCAATAATTTTTTATTATATTATATTTTAATATTTTTTCTTCTACATATTATTTTAGTATAGACAATCACACATTTTAAATAAATTAAAAATATTTAAAACAATTAATTTTTAATCCAAAAATATCACATCATCCAAATATGTATCCAAATATTCATAAAATAATCCCACCTCTTGAATCATCTTAAGAACCATCTCCTTGAGATTTTCTTCTCTTTCTCTACCTTCCTCCATAAGTTTTTCTTCCTTTTGTCTACCTTCCTCGATAAGTTTATCTTCCCTTTGCCTATTTTCTGTGATACGAGTTCCAATTTATTTTTGCTTTCAATAATTTCTTTCTCCATCCTCTTGCTAGTAGCATGCATATTTTCAATTTCTTGTGATAGTTCTTTGTTTTTTTCATTGGAGCACATTTCATTGAAACTTCCATTGTATGATCTTCTAAAGTATTGATTACATCCAAATCCATACACCCTTCCCTTATATTGGCCACCCACCACATCCCACTATTATTTGAGATTGAATGATGGATGTGTAGAGTGATCATCAACATTTTGTCGCTCTCTATATTGTTCCTGTATATATTATAATAACTTATATTAGTTTAATAAATATAAAAACAAATAAATGAGATGACAATATGATATTAATAACACTATGCAGTAAACACTAGTAGTAAACCTTACAATCAGCTATGCAATAACAATAAGCAATACATATTACAATACTAATCTGTAATGGCAGTAAACAACAGTACAGATTACAAGATGTAAACAGCAGCAACACTAATGTAAACAACAATAAACACTAGTAGTAAACGTGACAATAAGCCATGCAATAAACACTATGCAGTACATATTACAATACTAATATGTAATGGCAATAAACAGCAATACATATTACAAGATGTAAATAGCAGCAACACTAATGTAAATAGCAGTAAACACTAGTAGTAAATGTGACAATAAGCTATGCAATAAACACTATGCAGTACATATTACAATACTAATCTGTAATGGCAGTAAATATCAGTACATATTACAAGATGTAAATAGCAGCAACACCAATGTAAACAACAGTACATAATCTGTAATGACAATCAGCTATGCAATCTAGGTGACTAGATCATAGGGTTACCAACAAAGTGTAACAACACCAACACCAAAAAAAAAAAAGTAACACCAATAGAATAGAATCAATAGCAGTATTAGAAAAAATGCAGTACACCAATACTAATAGCAGGACACCAATAGAAGCAGTACATCAATACTAATAGCAGTAACACCAATGACAACAATAAAATGTGTAAGGACAAAAATTGAATCAATTTAACTTATATCATAAGATCAAAAATAGAATCAATTTAACTCTTTGTTGATAACTGCCAAAAACAATAGTACACTATGAACCAAGTCATCTTATTACACTTTGTTTCAAACGAAGATCAAAATCAACACAAGAAGATAGAAGCTACTAAGAATTAAATTCCTAGAAAGTGAGTTATCTTTGCAAGATAGAAATCTAGAAATTGATTTTCTTAAGAAGATAGAAGCTTTAAAAGAGGAATTATGTAAATCATTGGTGAACATAAATCATCTTAGGCATACAAAAGTTGGAGATGTTATTCTGGATTCTATGAAAGGAACAAAATTTCTTCTCTTTGTAAAGGCAACGGGAACCAAAGAATATCTTATGTTCTCTTCTTGTTCTTGACAAGTCATATCTTCTATTCTAGAGTAGAATTGAGAAAGAAATGCAAAAGGAGTGTCCGAGGTATCAAATCAAATATTAAAGCAGAATTTGTTGAAGCATGCCTCAAAATTTGTTAAAGCAACCAGCATTGCTCACAAATTATCCTATAAAGGATATCAATCTCACAAATTAGAAATTAATTTGTGAGACAATCTCACAAATTTGTGAGAAACAATGTAGGATAGCAATCGACATGCCTCTTTGCCTCATGCTTCTCTCTGCCGCTTTTCCCTAAACAACATCAATCTCACAAATTTCTGCGATGTAGTCGCTCGCACGTCTAACATGGTTGCCCCCTCAAGTAATTATCTGGTGGCGAACACATCTGCAGCAGTGGCCGCTGACAAAAGCAAGGACCTGCGGTGTGGCAGTCCACACAGCAAGAGGAAGAAAAAGAAATTAGGGGTTACCTTTTGAGAGAGAGCAACAGAGGCGAGATACACGAAGTCGGCGACGAGCAGCAGAGTCGGTGACGACGAGATACACGACGCTGGAAAGATATGCGTAGAAGAGTCGGCGAGATGCGAGAAATTAGTTGGCGAGAAAGTAAGAGTGGCGAGGGAGGTAATGTCGCGAGGGAGTCAGGTTAAACAGGATGTAGCATAGGGTTTATTAAAATAAAATAAAAATAATTTAATACATTTCTTTATGATTTATATAAAATAAAAACAGAATTTATTTCTGTTTAAAAATATATAAATAGATTTGTTGACAAATAAAATTTTGTATCAAATTCTGTTTAAAATTTATATTTATTTTTGTTTATAAATATTTATTTTATAAATTTGTTTTTAGTTCGTTTTAAATTCCGTCTTAAATATATTATATTTAATTTAAATATAATAGATTAGTAATTCCGTATTAAATTCATTTTTGATTTACTAAAATTTAAAATAAATTTTAATTCCGTTTTAAAAATCTGTTTCTGAAGCCCTATTTTCTTGTAGTGTTGCCCAAGGCAAATAAGGAATGATTTTTACAAAAAATTAAAATTTTCCTCTTGTTTTTCCTTTTCTCCTTTTAATTTTCCTTATCTCTTTTAATTGATTGATTGGTCGGCCCCTTGCTTGGCCACCAAGCAAGGGTGCCCGACCCCTTAAAAGAAGGAAAACAATCTTGTAAAAATTTTAAAAGTAAAGAAGGAATGCTCTTATAAAATTTTACAAGCTCTCTTTTAATTTCCTAAAGTGGATGTTAAAAAAGGAAAGTTTTAAAAAATTAAAACCATGTTTTAAAATTTAAAACTTCTCTTCTAAAATTTCCTTTTTTAACATGGTTACAAAAAAGGAAAGTTTTAAATTTAAAACTCGCTTTTTAAAAAACCATGAGGATGGTTAAATAAGGAAAGTTTTAAAACTTTTAAAACTCTCTTTTAAACCATGTGACCTAATTCAAATAAGGAAAATTTTATAATTTTAAAATATCTCTTTTACAACTTGTAGATTTCTACAAAGAGAAGATTTTAAAAATTCAAAACACCCCTCCTATTTGAAGTTATTATGGCCGACCCCTCTTTGCTTGGACACCAAGAAAAGGGTTGACCCCTTTGTGAAGGAGATTGGCCGACCCCTTTGGCTTGGTCACCAAGCCATGGGTCGGCCCCTTCTTGGATACCAAGAAGGGCTTTTATGAGTGGACTATGATGCACTAATGAGGCTACGACAGGGACCTAGAGGAGAAATTGGTTTTGACCTTTCGATGAGCTTGAGTATCTCGTGTTTGCCCCGAACACACAACTCAAGTTCATCAATAATAACTCATTCCACTAGAGAGTTATTATTGCACTACCGCACCAATCCCAAATTATATTATGGGCTCCTTCTTATCATGAGTGTGTTAGTCTTCCTGTGTTTAAGATATCGAATGTCCATTAATTTAATGAGTTACTGACAACTCATTTAATTAACATCTAGCTCCGAGAGTAGTACCACTCAACTTTATCATCATGTCGGACTAAGTCCACCTGCAGGGTTTAACATGACAATCCTTATGAGCTCCTCTTGGGGACATTCTCAACCTAGATTACTAGGACACAGTTTCCTTCTATAATCAACAACACACACTATAAGTAATATCATTTTCCAACTTATCAGGCCTATTGATTTATCGAGCTAAATCTCACCCTTTGATAAGTTAAAGAAATAAATACTAAATATATGTGTTTGTTATTATATTAGGATTAAGAGCACATACTTCCATAATAACTAAGGTCTCGTTCTTTTATTAAGTCAGTATAAAAAGAACTTGCCTTAAATGGTCCTACTCAATACACTTAGAGTGTACTAGTATAATTTATTAGTCAAGATAAACTAATACCTAATTACACTACGACTATTCCAACGGTTTGTTCCTTTCCATCTTAGTCGTGAGCAACTGTTTATAATTTATAAAGAACTGATAGCATGATCTTCTGTGTGTGACACCACACACCATGTTATCTACGATATAAATTAATTGAATAATCTACACTTAACATAAATGTAGATATTTTTGACCAAAAGTGATTCTTTATTTCAAAATAAATGTTTACAAAAACTAAGCTTTTAGTATACACTCCAACAGATGAAATAAAACTTCTCAAACCAATGGCCCATCCGCTTAAGCCTCATCAAGCTAATAAAGGAAAAGAGATAGTCATCTCTGAACCTCAACAAAACTTAGACATGCTCTTTATTAAAACACCTAGTGTTTGTACTACTGGTCGCACCATGGACATTCGTGTCCACTGCCTGGCTGATATCCATGGTCATGAATTCACTCTGTATGCCTTTTTGGATAGTAGAGCAACAAACTCCACAATAGATGAAAAGACCCTTTTAACAATTTTACCTCCTACATGTTGGATTTTGAAAGAGATGTCCTATGACAATAGCCTTATGCTTTTCACTATTTATTTGATAAATATAGATTCACTATTTGGGTGCACATTCTTTGTGTGTATGATTGGATCTTAAACTCATGTACTGAATGTTCACGATACAATTTATAGCATGAGAGAACTTGTGATTGGATCACAACTTGTAAGCATCTCTACATGTGCAATTATGAATGAATTGGAATATTCCCTAGTCGATAAATTGATGAGTTCGAACATTATCGATTCTGATAAACTAGCACGGGTTATACTCCTTGGTTTGGCCAAGCAGCTGTTTTCTCATTGGGTGGAGACATTGGGATGTCGAGAGTTAAACGTGGATGCCAGTTATGGTAACTAGTTTATTGAAGTGACCTACTATAAGACTTCATATGGTTCTCTTCATATATAGATATGTCAATGAAGCTCTTACCATAGCTCCAGTGCAAGTTTCCTTCGACTTGAGGTATACAAGTCACCTTGGTCATGGAGGCTTATACTTTGATATCTTAAGCAAACATCTCCTTGGAGAGGTGGACCCGAGATGATTGGGTATAAGTCAAAGTGTCTGAAAGTGTTTGGAAAGTTGACAGAGGATTCACCGCTCTTTGCGAGGAGACGTATACCCTATGACCACTCGTTAGGATTATTACTCAAAGTCTTTGGCCAAAGCATCACATGTTAAGAGTATAACTCTTAGACACATGTCCGAATAATTTGAATTCACAGAACGAGAAAGTATTACTTGGGCTAGGTATGACGTAGTCAGCCTAATGGGGGCTGACATATAGACCAAGTCCTAAACCAAGTGGGTATAAGATGAGTGAAAGGAACATGGTGTTGGGATATGCTTAATGCGGTGTGTGCTAAAACACATTTCGTAAACATGCGCAGCGGAAAATAAAGCAATAATAATTCCTAAATCATTACATCACACACATACAAGGATACAACATGTCAAACATGGTTGCATAATTAAATTTATACAGAAAGTAAATTTATGCTAAGTGTACATTATGGATGAACTGTAACGAGAAGGGAATCAACCGTAGTGACGTCGAACCTCGCCTCTATTCGTATCCATGCCGAGCTCCTCAAAACAATTCCTTGAGTACAAGTCTCTCCTTCGAAAGTTACTAGCCACGAGCGAAGAAGAGTGATCAAGAGGAAAAGGAAGAGAAGCACACAAGGAAGAGATTTCTTCCATGTGGTGGTCACGACAACAAGGAGAAGGGTTTCCCCTTGTTGGCGGCGGCAAAGAGAGAGGGGAGAGGGAGAGAAGAAGAGAAATTGAGTTAAGGTTTTCCAAAAACCTTACAAGCCAATTAATGATCTCATGTATTTAATTTTCTCTCAACCATATCAATATATAGCCATCATTAATGAGTTGGATTAGAAAGTCCAAATCCAATCCATTATTCCTTGACAAAAAATTAGCCCATTAACCCCTTGGTTTGGTTCACAACTAAATCAAGTTGGTTTATGACTAATTCATGATTAAACCAAATATGGTCCAACTCTTCCATAATAGATGTGGCCTATCCGTGCTTTTATTGTAACAAATATTTTCATATTTGTCTTATGTATGGTCCAACCAAACATTTATCTCTCGATCTAAGAATCTTATTCTTTAACTTGTTTTACGTCTTTTAGAGACTCGTTAGTGTGTGTGACCCAATAGGTTCCTGGTTTATCTTGGTCGTCTATAATTAACTACTTAATTATAGAACGATCATGAGTGGCATCTAGTAATGCATCATGATATCCAATTAGTCATAAAATTATAGTTGATCTTAGAATTAATTCTAAACCCTTCAGCAGCTACAGTGAGTCGTGCTTCGTTCCTTTCACTCGTCTTATACCCACTTAGTTCAGGATATGATTTATGTGTCTTATCCCCACTAGGCTAACTACGTCACACCTAGCCCAAGTAATACTTCCTCGTTCTGTGAATTCAAATTACTTATACATGTGTACAAGAGTCTCACACTTTTAACATGTGATGCTTTGACCAAAGACTTTGAGTAATAATCCTAACGAGTGGTTATAGGGTATACGTCTCCTCGCAAGAAACGATAAATCCTATATGGGCTATCCAAACACCTCTCACTTCAACTTATACCCAATCATCTCGGGTCCACACCTCAATGAGATGCTTGTTTACGATGTCAAAGTATAAGTCTCCATGACCAAGATAACTTGTATACCTCAAGTCGAAGGAAACTTGCACTCATGCTATAGCAAGAACTTCACAGACAAATCTATATATATGTAGAGAACCATATGAAGTCTTACAGCGAGTCACTCCAATGAACTAGTTACCATAACCAGCATCCACGTTTAGCTCTCGATATTTCAATGTCTCCAGCCAATGAGAAAATAGCTACTTGGACGAACCAAGGAGTATAACTCGTGCTAGTCTTACCGAATTGATGGTGTCCGAATACATCAATTCGACGACTAGGGAAATTTCAATATATTCATAATTGCACATGTAGAGATAATCACTAGTTGCAATCGAATCACAAATTCTCTCATGCTATGAAGTATATTACGGGCATTCAGTAAATGAGCTTAAGACAATCAACATATAATATGCATTCAAATAGTAAATCTATATTTATCAAATAAATCATAAAAATCGTAAGGCGATTGCCTTAGGATATCCCTCAAATTCTAACACATGGCACAACTTACTATAGCTGCTGAAAGGTTTAGAAGTGGTTCCGAGATCAACCTATGATTTTCTGATTAATTGGGGATCATGATGTACTACTAGGTGTCACTCATGATCGTTCCATAATTAATGGTTAATAATAGACAACCAATATAACCAGGAACCTATAAGATCACACGCACTACGAGTTTATCTAAGAGACATAAAATAAGTTTGAGAATTGGATTCTCAGATCGAGAGAGATTAAGTTTGGTTGGATCAGACAAATGGAAAATATAGAATCACAGTGATGCAACGGAAGCGTGGATGAGCCACGTCTTTTGAAGACGAGTTGGACTCCTTTTAGTTTAATTAATGAACTAAATTGGTTTAGTTCTTTAATTAAAAGAAGTTTGGTTATTGAACCATAAGATTTGGTTATTGAACCAATATTTTGACTTTGAGCCAAACTTAAGACTATTGGTATAAATTACGGGTTATAGGATATGAGTGTAGGTGCAGCGGAGGCCGGCAAGAGGGGGTGAATTGCAGAAAACAAAAATAAACTATACCCTCCTTGTTCTTTCAACTCAATTAGTGCAATAGTAAATAAAGCAATAAAGTAATTAAAGCAGTAAACAGAAAAGAAACAAGAATTTAACCTGGTTACAACCAAGGAGGTTGTTAATCCAGGGCAATGAGAAGCGCACTAAAAAGAATCTCCTTTACTGAAGGCGGAGAAGCCTTTTACACTTTGAGAGCTTAGAACTATTACTAGGAATGGCTACACAATTGATTGCTTGAGTTGTTGTTTAATTCCTAGCTCCAGGGGCCTTTAAATAGCCTATGGAAATTCTATCCCAAGGGTCCAAGGCGCCTCCAACAAGGTCCAAGGCGCCTCCAGCTCGGTGAGTGGATAGAATTCTATCCGGTGCTCGAACGGTCATTCTGACTTGGCTCAAGGCTCCTTCAACAAGCAATGAAGGCGCCTTCAATGTTGAAGGCGCCTTCAAGTTCCTTTTCTTCTTCGCTTTGGCTTCCAAAGCTCTGTTCTTTTGGGTGATTGCGGCCAACCGAAATAGGGCTCACCCGAACCCAATTCCCGACCTTCTCCTCGAGCAGGCTTCCGTTCGGCTTCTCGTCCCTCGAACGTCGCGCAAGTTTGTTGGATCGAGAAGCGCTAGAGGGGGGGTGAATAGCGCTCGTGGCTATTTCATTCGATTATCGAAATCGTAAAACACTCGAGTAAAAACGCAGCGAAAATGAAAGAAATACAAGCAGATGAACACAGTGGATTTACTTCGTTCAGAGCCTGTGACGACTCCTACTCGAAGGCCCGCGATCCTTGATCGCTTTCGGTGGGCAACAACTATAAGTTCGTTAAGAGTATTACAAACTAATTACAATTCAAAGCTGTAAAAAGATTATACCGACAACAAAAAGATTAAATCCGAAGCTCCGGGTTGTCGGGGTGTCATTGCAGCACTTCTGGATTGAGTCGTTAGCAGCTTGTCGCAAGGAGATTGCTTAGATAATCGTTGTTTTTTGAAGCTGCACCTCAACCCTCCTTTTATATGCGGTTCCGGGCGCTTGGATCCCTTCCGGGCGCCTGGATCCCTTCCGGGCGCCTGGAGTGTGACGTGGCCAACCAACCGGGATGCTCCACGTGGCGAAGTCGCGGCAGGGATAAAGTTTGGTCCCGGGCGCCCGGATCCATCCCGGGCGCCCGGACAGCCTTTTTCCAGCAGGCTCCTCACCTGCAAACAAAGGTTAGTCCGAGCAAAATACCCTGCAAGAAAGTGTTAGAATCTGATAAAACATAGTAAATAATAATTGACACTCTTCGGACTGTCCGAGTCTGACTTTGGATTTCCCACCGGAAGCCCTAGGTCGACCCGACGCCTACTGTTCCCTCTGCGGGGAACGCGTCCTCACCTACTCCACTCAGGAGATTTACCTGTTGCCAGTCGATCCTCCAGATCGACTGGACTTTTGCTCAGCACTCGATGCTTCCGGACTTTCTACTGGACATCCGCTTCCCCGGCTAGTCCAGTCTTTCACCTGGTTCGCGACACCAGGACTTTTCACCTAGGGTTACCACCCCCTAGGACTTTTGCCTGAAGCCATCGACCTGCCAAGACTTTCCGCATAGGGTTACCACCCCCTATGACCTAGGGTTACCGCCCCCTAGGGTTTTCCCTTTGCCTAACTGCAGCTAGGACTTTCCTGAAATCCTCAAGTAGACTTGTTAGACTAAAAAACATCTTAACTTTGAATTCTTTACCGTTATCAAAACACGAGTTCGATCGTCGGATGCTTCCCGCACCAACAATCTCCCCCTTTTTGATTATGGCAACACGAATTCGAAGTTAAGTAAACAAGCGAATAGATAGTCATTTTAAACACAGGTAAAATTTGCTAAGTATAGATGAACAAGGTAACTAAAGTAAATTTTGCCCTATGAACAAGGTAACTAAAGTAAATTTTGCCCTATATACTCCCCCTTAACTTTGGCTCCCCCTTAATTTTTGCTCCCCCTTAATTTGAAATTTTTATGTATGTTTACTTTTTTTTGCTACTCTCCCCCTTTGCCATAATTAAAAAAATGGGCAATGTGTAAAGATTTGTACATGATTAAAGTTAGCAATATTCAACAGAGTTTGGAAGTTCAAGGTTAATTGGAATTTAAGTTTTTAGAACAAGATTATTCTTTTTAGTTCAGTTGGTCCTTAAGTCCAAGCACAAGTCATGTTTATATATTAGGTATCAGAGCCATAGAGAACAAAACATTCTTTTAAAAGAAGAAATTGAGTATCCTTTGCCAACTGTCTAACCTTTAGCTACTTGCTGATTGTCTATAGGACAATAGCTTTTACCAGGTTAGTCAAGTTAAGTTATTTAGGTCCAGATAGACTTGACTAGAGCTGGAGAACTTTAACTTGATTAATGTTTATTGCATATTTAACGCCCAGACTCATATTGATGCACAGATATAAGCATTCTTGAGTCCAGGCTATACCCTATGCATCTCACGCCATTCTATGTTTTTCAACCATAATCAAGGTAAACCTAGGTGTTTTGTGAGATGCTCTGGCTTAATTCTAGGGGAACATGATATCTAGGGGGAAATCCTAGACTAAACCCAACTTTTGAAAGTCTAGTAAAATTGGAGTTTTGAAAAACTGTTTTGCCTAGCAGTTTAAAAAAAAATGTGACCAAAAGATTAATTAGATTAAGGTATAGTCAATCAAACCTGAAGTGAAACTGTCCATTAGACTAAAAAGTCTACATAGATAAAAGAGTCATAATAGAGCTGCTACAAGCTGTACTAGAGTCATGATAGAGCAACAGTAGGAGCTACAGAGATGATGAGGGAGGAGGTCCGGAACCCAGCGACCGGAGTAGTGTCAGGATCTCAGTGTGACGAGCCCGATCATCCTCTCGTAGATCTCGGCGCAAGTCAGAGAGCTCCTGTCGTACGTCTCGTCGTAAGTCGGAGACCTCTTGTCGAACCTCTCGTCGAAGATCGGAAACCTCTCGTCGCATGGACTGATGAAACTCGGAGTTCTCGTGCTGGAGACTCGACATAGCCCTCTCTAGTCCGGAAACTCGATCAGCGAGAGTGCGGGAAGCTGGATGTGGTGCTCGAGGTGGTGGTGGGGCGGGAGCAGCCTCCTCAGGAAATAGTGCCAACATGAACTCATCATGCTCTGCCTCCTCTGCCTGCTGGTGCTGTGCCCACCTACGCCAGGACATGGTACCCTCATCGTCTATATGGATATTTGCTAGGGAAAAGTTCCTAGCTCCTATGATGTCAAAGTCGGTCATGTAGCGGATGTCACCTCTGGTGACATCAATGTGTAATGAGGACATGTACGCTGTCAGAATATGACAATAAGGCATATGTACTCGTCTGCTGGTCACGTATCCAGCTGCATAAATAATAGTGGAAAAGATGTGAAGACTGATGTCTATATCTAACCTCTGACACAGGGCATAGAGCAGGAACGAGTGGAATGGACGCATCACCGCAATGTCATGAGTGGTTAGAGGTAGAATACAAAGTACTAGAACCCTATAAAGGGCGTAGTCCTGAATTCTAAGGTTAAGTGACCTAAACTGGGTCTCAGTGGGATCACGCTGGTCCTCAAAGAAGAACGAATAGATCGTATCGAGGGTAATATGTGAGTAGGGATCTCCAAAAGGTAGCTCCCTAGGAGGATAGCATAGAAAGGTGCACGGTGACTCTCGTAATCCTAGAAATTCACGAATGGTGGTGGGAGATAATGTGATATCCGTGCCAGCTGCCCTAGTGGTGTAGGAGTAGTCGTCTACTTTCACTAGGTTGTTGTAAAATTCGGCACATAAACTTATGTTTACTGCGCTGGTGCACTCAACTAGGTTTCGCAACCTATAGTGGTTTATAGTCTCGGAGACTGGAATACAAGAGCGTAAAAAGAACGATCTATCTATACATTTGGTTCTAATGGCCATGTAATTTGTTGACATAAACTTAATCCTAAGTTCGTCGGTGGGAAACCTAGGGTCAATGCTAGGGGTAGAGGGCCCAGCACCAGATTTAGTACGCTTCCTAAATTTGAAACTAATATTATACTAAGGAGGAAGAAAAAAAATGAATTTTAGGAGGGGATAGAAATTTTACCGAGGAGCCATTGTTAGAAATTTTAGAACTGACGACCTCGGTTGAGTCACGACTTCGTATCAACCACGGAAGAAAAATTTTAATTTTGTCAGTCTTCGCAGAGAAGCTAAGAAGAAGCTTAAGGAAGACTTAGGTGCAAGTGTAGGGGGCGCCTCCTGCCCCCTATATGTAAGGGAGTCCGGGCGCCCGGGTGTGTTCCGGGCGCCCGGGGTCGTGTGAGGCGGGGCGCCCGGGATCACTACAGGCGCCCGGGGTCTTAATACCGGGGGCGCCTGCCCCTGGTTTTTAACCTTGGTATATATATATTATTATTTTTATTAATGTTTTAATTTTCAATTTTTATGTTAATTTCGAGTTTTAAATTTTGAAATTTAAGATTTTAAAATAATTTCGAAATTTAAGTTTTTTTTTTTAAAAAAAATAATTTTGAAATTTAAGTTTTTAAAATAATTTTGAAATTTAAGTTGTTTAAAATAATTTTGAAATTTAAGTTTTTAAAATAGTTTTGAAATTTAAGTTTTTAAAATAATTTTGAAATTTAAGTTGTTTAAAATAATTTTGAAATTTAAGTTTTTAAAATAGTTTTGAAATTTAAGTTTTTAAAATAATTTTGAAATTTAAGTTTAAAATAATTTTGAAATTTAAGTTTTTAAAATAATTTTGAAATTTAAGTTTTTAAAATAATTTTGAAATTTAAGTTTTTAAAATAATTTTGAAATTTAAGTTTTTTTTTTAAATAATTTTGAAATTTAAGTTTTTAAAATAATTTTGAAATTTAAGTTTTTAAAATAATTTTGAAATTTAAGTTTAAAAAATAATTTTGAAATTTAAGTTTTTAAAATAATTTTGAAATTTAAGTTTTAAAAAATTTTAAATATTTAATTTGTTTAAAAAATTAAAATTTAAGAAAAATTTTCTAAATTCTTTTAAATTAAAAAAAATTGTAATTTTAGAAATTTCTCAAAAATATTTTTTTTTGCAAAATTATCTCACTTAAATTTACTAACTTAATAAAGTTTTTTACTTAGAAAATACAGTATTTGAATTATTTCCGTTAAAATATTTTTTTTTGCCTTAGATTTTTTTTAAAAAATTTGTGCTTCAACAATTTTGAATTTTTTTTTAATTTTGAAATATGTTTTAAATTTTGAAATTTATTTTTAAAATAATTATTAAGTTTTAAAAAATTTTTAAGTTAGAAATTTTTTATTTTGAAAGTTTTTTTATTCTTTAATTTAAGTTTTTTTAAAATAATTTTGAAGTTTAAGTTTTTAAAATAGTTTTGAAATTTAAGTTTTTTAAAATAATTTTGAAATTTAAGTTTTTAAAATAATTTTGAAATTTAAGTTTTTTAAAATAATTTTGAAATTTAAGTTTTTTAAAATAATTTTGAAATTTAAGTTTAAAATAATTTTGAAATTTAAGTTTTTTAAAATAATTTTGAAATTTAAGTTTTTAAAAATAATTTTGAAATTTAAGTTTTTAAAATAATTTTGAAATTTAAGTTTTTTAAAATAATTTTGAAATTTAAGTTTTTAAAATAATTTTGAAGTTTAAGTTTGAAAAAACTTAGTCATCTCACTCGATCTAATTTCTCAATCAGGGAATCCTATAATTTTTGTGAGATGAATTGAGTTTCAATTTAAGGGTTTTGTTTAGTCTTGTGTTAGATTCAGGTTTAGCTTTGGATTCAACAAGTAAGCATTCTTTGGATAAACTTCTGGGCTATGGTGAGTCACAAGGAGCTCATTAAAGTAACCATGCCTTTGAGGTTTTCCAAATAGTCCTACCCATTGAACTTAATACTAAAACTTGGTCTAACTAGTTAGGATCCATTTAAGGGTAGCTTCGGTCAGTTCCACTTGGCCAAATGCACAAGGTCGAAGCCATATCTTCCTAGACATGCGATGCCCAAGTTTCCCTAACGTACTATCATCCAAAAACTTCACCAGTACTGTGGTTCAAGTTAAACTTATCCCGTTTTAATCTAACCTTAAATACCCTACCGGGTAATCCATTCTTGTCTTACCCATTCCGGGTAAATTAGGTTCAGTTACCTGTCGGGTAGTTCAGTTGGAGGTGCCAGCTAGTTTGGACCCTCCTTCTATTTTTCATTTATAATTTTGATTTTTAATTTTGAATTTTGAATTTAGAATTTGATTTTAGATTTTAAATTTAATTTCGAATTTTGAATTTGATTTTAGATTTTTAATTTCGAATTTTGAATTTGATTTTAGATTTTCAATTTCGAATTTTGAATTTTGATCTTAGATTTTTAATTTAATTTCGAATTTTGAATTTTGATCGTTTTCATTTTAGCTTTCCCTGGATCACTGCCTCGATATGGTCTGTCGAGGAAGTATATTTGATCTTTCGGAACCCAGTATTGGCCAAGTCCACTTTGATTTATCAATTTGGACTTGGGGACCCATGCTTGGACTGATTTACTACTTTGTTTGTTTATTAAGGATAAATACGATTTATATTTCTTTTTACTTTTATATCCTAGCCCAGTCTTATTGTAGACGGCTCTTTGTGTCCCAAGAATTAGATCCAAATTCTTGGAGCTCAGAGAGAACTTTTCTAAAGTAATTTTTAAATCATTTAACTGATTTTTCAGATTTGAATTTTCTTTCTCAAGTTGTTGTACTTGAGTTGAGTCTTCAGTTAAAGATTTTGAGTTAGTTACTCCTTTAAGAATGGTTACTTCTTTTAAAAGTGACTTAATTTTCAAATTTGACTTGGCTAATTTGTGAAGTAAATAATTGACTAAATTATTAAGCCTAGGAATACTTACAGCGGAGTCTGGCCCTTCGGAAACGGATGCGGATCCGGCTTTCGCGAGTCGGCTCTGACTCGCTTTTGGATTCGATGATCTGGTCCCGGGCCATCAATGCGAGTAAACTCGTTTGGTCGAGTTCGTCGTCTTCGTCCTCCGAAGAAGATTCGTCCCAGGTTGCCTTTAGGGCCTTCTTTCTTCTTTGCTTTTTGGCCTCCTTTTGGTTGGGACAGTTGGCCTTGATATGCCCTTTCTGGTTACACCCGTAACATGTGACTTCGAACTTCACCTTGGAGTTTTGTTGGGCCTCCCTGGATTGGACTGCCTTCTTTAGATCTTTCTTGTTGAAGCCCTTCTTCTTCTTGTAGAGCTTCTTTACAAGATTCACAAGTTCGCTGGTCAGTTCATCTTCTGAATCTTCTGAGTCAGGTTCATCTTCTGATTCTGATTCAATTTTTCGCCGTCCTCTTGATTCCCGTGTTCGATTCGTTCCTGCAACCAAAGCAATCCCTTTCTCGGATGGCTGTGCATTAGTTTGTTCATGGAGTTCGAATTCGCTAAATAATTCGTCTAATTTCAAGGAGGACAAATCCTTAGAGACTTTATAGGCATCTACCATTGATGCCCATAGTGTACTCCTAGGGAATGAGTTAGGGCATACCTTATTATATCTCTGTTTTCTACCTTCGTCCGATTCCATGTAGAGAATTCGGGATATCTTGAATTCGGGCGTGCAAAGAGTCTCGCCTTCCTGCATTTTCAAATTATATAGTTTATTTAGTAACAAATCACGTTTACTCACCTTGGTTTACGAGGTGCCCTCGTGTAGTTCGATCAGTTTCTCCCATATGTAGGAGAATGAACACAATTGACTTCTTTGTTAGCTCCTTATCTGCCTCTAATTGCTCCCTTTGTTCCTTGGTCCAATTCCAAGGTCAGAGGCTTCCCATTCTTGTCCATTAGAGATTTGCAATGATCTTCCAATCGATCCAATGGTTCGATCTTTAGAAAATTTCCATTCGCCTTCCAATATCCAAGTCTTCTCAAATAATGGAGATGAACGGTGCTAAATCCCTCTTGTTGGGCCATTTAGATCTACAAAAAATAGAAACAACAAGATCTATTCCAAGACTAAGTCTTGGATTAGTAGTGCGGGAGGAAGGAAAAAAAAATGACCGGCTCAAGTGGTATTGACCAGCTTTGAGCAGAAAATCGATTCGAAAAAAAAATTAGAATATAGCTATGAGGCTGGATTCTAATCGACTCCGAACAAAACCACGGAAAAGAAAATTGTCTCGAATAGTGGTTGCACTGATTGAAGACGACCCCGCTCTGATACCAATTGTTGGATCGAGACGCGCTAGAGGGGGGGGGGTGAATAGCACTCGTGGCTATTTCGTTCGGTTATCGAAATCGTAAAACACTCGAGTAAAAACGCAGCGGAAATGAAAGAAATACAAGCGGATGAACACGGTGGATTTACTTCGTTCGGAGCCTAAGTCGACTCCTACTCGAAGGCCCGCGATCCTTGATCGCTTTCGGTGGGCAACAACTATAAGTTCGTCAAAAGTATTACAAACTAATTATACTTCAAAGCTGTAAAAAGATTATACCGACAACAAAAAGATTAAATCTGAAGCTTCGGGTCGTCGGGCACTTGTAGTAGCGCTTCAGAGCGTCTTTTGGAGTAGCGTGTTGATGAAGGATCACTTAGAATTCGTTGTACCTTGAAGTTGCACCTCAACCCTCCTTTTATATGCGGTTCCAGGCGCCTGGAGAGTGACGTGGCCAACCAACCAGGATGCTCCACGTGGCGAAGTCGCGGCAGGGATAAAGTTTGGTCCCGGGCGCCCGGACAGCCTTTTTCCAGCAGGCTCCTCACCTGCAAACAAAGGTTAGTCCGAGCAAAATACCCTGCAAGACAGTGTTAGAATCTGATAAAACATAGTAAATAATAATTGACAATCTTCGGACTGTCCGAGTCTGACTTTGGATTTCCCGCCGGAAGCCCTAGGTCGACCCGACGCCTACTGTTCCCTCTGCGGGGAACGCGTCCTCACCTACTCCACTCAGGAGATTTACCTGTTGCCAGTCGATCCTCCAGATCGACTGGACTTTTGCTCAGCACTCGATGCTTCCGGACTTTCTGCTGGACATCCGCTTCCCCGGCTAGTCCAGTCTTTCACCTGGTTCGCGACACCAGGACTTTTCACCTAGGGTTACCACCCCCTAGGACTTTTGCCTGAAGCCATCGACCTGCCAAGACTTTCCGCATAGGGTTACCACCCCCTATGACCTAGGGTTACCGCCCCCTAGGGTTTTCCCTTTGCCTAACTGCAGCTAGGACTTTCCTGAAATCCTCAAGTAGACTTGTTAGACTAAAAAACATCTTAACTTTGAATTCTTTGCCGTTATCAAAACACGAGTTCGATCGTCGGATGCTTCCCGCACCAACAAAGTTCTTCTCGCTCCACCAGAGTACTCTTCCGCAGCTCTCTCGTCCTTCGGATGCATCGAGCCCGTCGGCTCCCTTCCCGTGTCGTCCTTCTCGCTAGCTACGTTTTCCGCTTGACTTCCTGTGCTCCTAAGCTCCTGCACACTCAGACACAGGGATCAAATACAAAGCAGGACCTAACCAACTTGATTGATCACATCAAAACACCACGGGGTCCAACAATCTCCCCCTTTTTGATGTGCATCAACCCAAGTTCAAGTTAGGAAAAAAAATAGACATAAAAAGTAATTTTAAAGAAAAATTACTAAACTAACCAGTTAAGCATAACTTTTGCAATAAATAAAATTGCAACACATTTTCAAAAAAAATAGTTCAAATTTTAATTTTCCTAACTCCTCCTAAACTTGTACCTTTCTCTCCCCCTTTGATCACAACAAAAATGGGGTAACACAAATGATTTTTGTATTTTTCAGAAAAAAAAAATTCTAAGGATTTAAAAAGAATTTCTAAGTAAACTGAATTTTTGAAATTTTCAAAAGAAAATTTGCAAGTCAAAAAGCAAATTAAGTTTTTAGAATTTTTCAGGAAAAAATTTATAAGTTGGAATTTTCAAGAAAAAGTTTCTAAGTAAAAGTAATTTTTTTTGTTTATTTTATAATTTTAAAAAAATGTTTGATAACCTTTCAAAGTATTATTTAATTATAGTTTAAATGCTTTTTCAGAAAGTTTAATTAAACCTTTTATTTCTAAATTTGGCTTCCAGTTGGTGGCGAGGCACTAGGCCTTCTTGGTTATTGGAGCAACAACCACCTTCTAGTCAAAGCCGCATAAGGAAAATCAATGTTTAATTTTCTTTCTTGAAGCTTTTAATTTTGAAAGATTAATTTAGCACAGATTTTGGAACCCAATAAAGGTTCCTTCCTACAGGGTTATTAAAAAATCTAGGGGGTACATAGTTTCTTGGTACTTTTCTAAGTTGACCCTGATGGTTTCTAATGTACCAATTTAATTTTTCATAAATTCTAATTTTTGATTTCGAAAATTTCTTTAATCATGCATCATTTTTCAATTTTTCAATTTTATTTTTTAATTTTGTATTTTCTAATTTCAAATTTTCATTTTCCTTTTCAAATTTATCTAACTCTTTATAAAGTGCTTTAATAAATTTAAAAGACTGAGTCGGGGTTAGATTGCGTATCTTACTTACCTGACTCGATGATGCTCCCCCTTTACGGCTGCTTTCTTCTTCTGATGTTCCTCCCCCTTCATCGATGCTCATCTCTGAGCTAGACGTTTCTTCTAGCTGATGGTTAGCCATCAGTGCTAGTCTCGAGAATTCTTCGACTTCTGATTCGGAGGACGACGAATCATCCCACGTGGCCTTTAGGTTGTGTTTGGGTCGAGCTGGCTTCTTGCTCCTTTCCTTATCCTTCTGCTTGCTCTTCAATTTTGGGCAGTCCTCCTTGATGTGCCCTTCTTCGTTGCAATTGTAGCAACAAACTATTCTTCTCTTTTGATGACGTTTACTTGTCTGCGATCTAAATTTGTTAGATTTAAAAAACTTATTAAAACGTCTTACCATTAATGCAGCTTCGTTTTCATCGATCGTCGCTTCGGAGTCAGGATCGTCCTTTTCAGCTCGTAGGGCAATGTTGAGGTTCGACTTCTCTACTAGAGTTTCTGCAAGTCGAGATTCGTGAAGTTCGAAGGTTGAAAACAATTGTTCTAATGTACTTACCTCGAAGTCCTTAGAGATGTAGTAAGCATCTACTAAGGAGGCCCACTCGGGAGTTCTCGGGAAGGCATTGAGCGCGTATCGGATTGAGTCTCTGTTCGTTACTTCTTCTCCAAGGTTGTTGAGTTGAGTCATCAGCTCTTTGATCCTCGCTTGGAGTTGCGCTACCTTCTTGCCTTGGTTCATCCGGAGGTTCGTCAATTGGGTTTGGAGGATGTCGCGCCTTGCTTGCTTTGCTTCGGAGGTACCTTCGTGAAGCTCCAGGAATTTTTCCCAGAGATCTTTCATGGAGTCATAGCTTCCGATCTGATTTACCTCCTGAGGTGGCAGAACACTGAGTAGGTGGAACTCAGCCTTTCCGTTGGCGACGAAATCTGCTTGCTCCTTTTTCGTCCAGGTGTTTTCCTCCTTATCTTTCAGAACTGCATAACCATATTTCATTATTAAAAGAATGTCAAATTCAGTTTTAAAAAATACCTCCATTTTGCGCTTCTATGTGGCGAAGTCTCCGTTGAACTTCGGGGGATAGATGTTCGCTCCGGCCATCATCTTGATCTTCGTGCTTCAGTCGGCGGTTAGTCCTTCTGAGGCGGTCAGGCTCTGATACCAATTGTAGGTACAGCGGAGGCCGACAAAAGGGGGGTGAATTGCTGAAAACAAAAATAAACTATACCCTCCTCGGATTTCAACTCAATAAATAGCAACTATACAAATAAAAAAGGAAAGTAAAGTAAAACAGAATTTAACCTGGTTACAACCAAGGAGGTTGTTAATCCAGGGTGATGAAAAGCTCCACTAGCAGAATCTCCTTTACTGTAGGCGGAGAAGCCTTTTTACACTTAGAACGCTCACTTAGTTGCTAGGAATTGATTACAAGTTGGATGCTTGAGTTGTTGTTTAATTCCTAGCTCCAGGGGCCTTTAAATAGCCTATGAAAATTCTATCCCAAGGGTCCAAGGCGCCTCCAACAAGGTCCAAGGCGCCTCCAGCTCGGTGAGTGGATAGAATTCTATCCGGTGCTCGAACGGTCATTCTGACTTGGCTCAAGGCGCCTTCAACAAGCAATGAAGGCACCTTCAATGTTGAAGGCGCCTTCAATGCATGTTTAAGGCGCCTTCAAGTTCCTGCTACAGTAACTTCCAGCCTCTTTTGACTCCTTTTCTTCTTCGTTTTGGCTTCCGAAGCTCCGTTCTTTTGGGTGATTGCGGCCAACCGAAATAGGGCTCACCCGAACCCAATTCCCGGCCTTCTCCTCGAGCAGGCTTCCGTCCGGCTTCTCGTCCCTCGAACGTCGCGCACGTTCTTCTCGCTCCACCGGAGTACTCTTCCGCAGCTCTCTCGTCCTTCAGACGCACCGAGCCCGTCGGCTCCCTTCCCGTGTCGTCCTTCTCGCTAGCTGCGTTTTCCGCTCGACTTCCTGTGCTCCTAAGCTCCTGCACACTCAGACACAGGGATCAAATACAAAGCAAGACCTAACCAACTTGGTTGATCACATCAAAACACCACGGGGTCCAACAAAGAGTTTGGATTTGATCCAAATTCAATAAGAAGATTATATATATATAACGTGAGTTGGTTATGCAAAAAATGTAAAAAGGCTTTTTTCGTTTTTGCTCTCTCTCTCCTATGTGTTTTGCTCCTCTCCGTTTTCTGCCGCCGTCGAACACAAGGAAAAAGGTTCATTTTTGTATGCCGCCATTGACGAAGAGGAGGCTAGCCCTGCCGACAAGTATTCGACGTTAGTTGAAGTCACAAGCGCTGCCCAAACACAAGAGGCGTTGCCTCTTTGCTTATCCCCGCCGCATGCTGACGTGCAGCACTTGCTACTACTTTTCTGGGGACTTCCGTCGCCATTGGTAAGTAGATATGACCGATAGATGTCTGACGCCTGCCGATCAACCACCATCCGGCGTGAACAACAACAAAAGTCCGGGTCACCACCGCTGTGTCACCAGTCAACATCGATGGAGACCATCTATTTCCTCTCGGTGATCACCTATTGACCCCGGAGACTCTTGCCGTCGGCTACCACCACCGGCAGTGACTTTGTCACTGTCTGACAACAACTTTGTGATAGTTGCTTGCCGGTTGATTTATATTGTCGGATTGCTTTGGCCCCGAATATAAATCTGACCATGATCCTTCTTTCGGATCGAATTGTCTCCCACATTCAGCTAGTACCAAAGCGGAGACATGACTTGAACTTATTGAAGTCGTCTCAAAGATAACTCGACGTGGATACAAGTAGAGGCGAGGCTTTCGAGTGTTGCTTGGTTGATCTCCTTCTCACTATGGATCATCTGATGGAATCTTCTACGCATCATCTGTTAGGTATACCTAGCGTAAATTTATTTTTCATAAAATTTTAATTATATGATCATGTCTGACATGATGTATCCTTATATGATTGTAGTGTGTGTGATATAATAATTATAAATTATTATTGATTTATTTTTTGTTGTGCATGCTTACGAAACGTGTTTTAGCACACACCCACATCGGGTTACCCAACACTACATTCATCAAAACTACTACTCATCCAATGGTGAAACTCCAACTTCTCTCTAAGATTTCCAGTCATCTTCCACACGATGAGGTGTAACGACCCGCCTTCTACTGGCTAGGCTGTAAGGTCGGACTGTCACATTATGTTGTGCTAACTATTCCATGACCATCATTAAATCTAAGTGCGGAAGCTGTACTAATTAAAATTTTGCTAAACTATTATCCTTTCTTGGTTCTACATGTGCTAAGGGGTGTAATCTAAACTATTCATGACATATATTTCATCCCCCAATGGTCAAGGAACTGAACTAAGAGTTTCTTGTTGATATCAGGCCTCCCAATCGATCCACGGATCGATTGGAATGGCCGGATCGATCCAGGTGGCTACTGTATACGGAACTTAGGTTGGATCGATCCAATGATTGATTCAGCACGCTACTGTGCTCTGGGCAATATTCTGGATCAATCGGCTGATCGATCCAGACTGGCCAATCGATCCAGTGATCGATCCCAGGGCTTTCTGTTCATGACAGAAGGCATCCGGATCGATCGGCTGATCGACCCAGGAGCTTACTATTCGCGGTGCAAACTTCTCGATCGATCGGTTGATCGATTGAGAAGCCCCAATCAATCGGCCGATCGATTGGGGTTTCTGATTTCACACAGAAGCCTGATTTCAGCATTGTTTCGTGCCAAAATCACTCATATCAATTCCAAACTAAATAAAACGCCTCCTAACATCAATTATCTAGCATTCTACACATGTCATGGTGCATAATCCACTAATTCATAACATTTAAGCAAACTGAACGGCAAAAACTAAAATAACATAGTTCTGATAGTTAAACTTGCTAAAATTCCTAAGATCTTTGTTCCAAGTTCCATTCACACACATCTTCATCACATTGCCCTCCAGCCTCCACTAGTCCATCTTTCCTTTACATTTATCTGCAGTATAAGGAAAAAGTATCTGTAAGCTTTCGCTTAGTAAGAAACCATCTACCTCACAAAACATGCAATCGGTGCAATATGCTTTTCAAACATGCTATTTGAATATGTACTAATTAAACTAAAACATGGCATGCTATCATACAATACATGAAAACCAAAAACTAGTCATGGCATACTATCATCTAAAGCATGTGTAATAAAACTGAACATAGAGCTATCATACATAATCATAAGAGTTAGCTGAACTGAAGCATAAACTGAGCTAATTCTAGCAAATGCTAAGGCTATACTGATTTCACCTAACTATTTTGTGAGAGTTTAAAACTACATATATAATATATGAAAATACTAATCATGCTGCTGTTTGGGCCCGGCAACTGTACGTGCTGTGCGCGCATCCCTAACTAGACCCGGGTTTGCAAGTCCCGAATTTAGTAGGGTTACTAGGTTATCTGAACCTAGGGACAACTATGGGAGCCCAACCCAATGGATATCTAATCCAGTACAGTGACACTGAGAAAGTAAAATACTTAACATAAGCTAATAAATTCCTGTCTTGCTTTTACTAGTTTGTCTCAACCCAGAACTAGGTTATCTAAACCTAGAGGCGACTGTGGGAGCCCACCCATTGGACATCTAGTCCTGCAAAAGCTGTAGCAAGACTATATGAGCTGTGAAATGCTTCTATTGCATTTAACTAAGCTATTAAAATGCCTAAGTTGCATTTTAACTGTGCTAGTAATTTAATCGAACACTTGGTATGCGCTAATTCGCATCCTTTGTGCCGAAAAGCTATATACTACTAACTAAAACATGGAATTCACACGGAAGCTATTTATACTGCAGGTGAGGGGTTTCTTACCTCCTGTTCGGATTTTCTTACGATTCTAATCACTAGATTTCCGGAGGAGACGATCTACTTGACGATCTTCTCACGTCTATGCGTTCTTCTCGCGAAGAGGAGCGTCCTCGTATCCTTTGTGTTGCCGGGAGGTGCTCCTAGAACCCTTGGCTTGGTGCGCCGAGAGAAGGAGAGGAGAAGGGAGAGGGGTCGGCGGAAACTAGGGTGAGGAGGAGAAGAGTCACGATCAAAATAACTCTTCACTAAATTATTTCTCTATTTATATTAAGTGGCTAATCCGGCCAACTTAATTATAAATATAATTTATTCCCTCTTCTTTCAGCATGACCCTGCTGGATTCACTTGGTTACTAAGGTTCACCATAAGTCATAGGACCCATAGGTAGGTCTCGGGTTCAATTCTTATATAAGCTATTTTCGTTTCCTATTTATTTTTGCTACCTCCACTACTCTAAAAATTCCATAAAAATATTCTAAAATTCCAGAAAAATCATAGAATATTTCTAATAATTATTTTGAGAAATTTCGGGCGTTACATGAGGTGAGTGATTTCTAGGTTCTTTCTCTGGCGACATTGGAAGGACTCTTCTCGGTTTTTCTCTTCCTCTTGGTGGTGATCGTCCACTTGTGGTGGACCACATCTCTCTAGAGGTTCTTGGGTGAAATTGGAGGGTGCAGAGAGGATATCTAGTTGGATCAAAAAGAACGCTAAAGCGAGGGGGAGGGGGAGGGAGGGGAGGGGGTGAATAGAGATCGTTGAAAAATCATTATTGAGTCAAAGTATATAGTGAAAAATAATAATGAAAATAACGCTAACACACCAAGTTTTACTTGGTTTGGAGCCTCCGTCGACTCCTACTCCAAGGCTCGCACGTGAGAGTGCTTTCGTTGGGCAATCCACTAATAGTTCGCAAAAGAATTACACAATAAGTACAAGAACTATAAAATAAAGTTACCGACAATAAGGAAATAAAAACTAAGTCGCAGGTTGTTGGAGAAGATTCACAGAGTCGCAGGTGTTGGACTGTGTTGGCCGACTAGAAGGGGGGTTGAATAGCTTGCAAGAACAAAAACAAAAACACCCTTCTTGGACTTTAAGTTAACCAAACACTTGCATAAAATAATTAAATAAACAAAAGCAGAAAGGAAGAGGCACACAGGGATTTACTTAGTTACAACCAGGGAGGTTATTAATCCAAGGAAGTTGAAGCGCACTAACTATCTCCTTCAGGTGGAGAAGCCTCTTACAGCATTTAAGCACAGAAAAGAAAGAAGTTAAAACAACAGTGAAGTGTACAAGTGTTGGAATACACAATTTCTGAATTGTTGAAAAGCTTCTGGACCAAGGCTGTATTTATAGCCTTGGTCGGGGCGCCTAGAAGGGTTCCGGGCGTGCTAGGGGAGATAAAACTTTATCCCCTTCGCACGGATCTCGGTATGATTGAGATCTGGATATAATTTCGGTCCGGGCGCCCGAAAGCGTTCTGAGCACTCGGACCCCAAAGTCAACTTCGATTGACTTTTTCGTTCGGGACCTCTGCTTCGGTTCAGCTCGCCTCGGTCCGAGTCTTCCACTCCGGCTCTGCTAGCTTGGGTGATCTCGTCCATCCGGAAAAGGACTCACCCGAACCCAAGTTCCGGCCTTCTCCTTGAGCAGCCTTCCTTCTCGGTTTCTCATCCCTCGAACGTCGCGTACGTTCTTCTCATCCACCGGTGTACTCTTCCGCGGTCACCTCATCCTTCGGACACACAGAGCCCGTCGACTCTCTCCCCATGCCGTCCTTCTCGCTAGCCACGTCTTCCGCTCGACTTCTTGTGTTCCTAAGCTCCTGCACACTTAGACACAAGGGTTAAAACACCACAGGACCTAACTTAACTTAACCTTGGGGTTCCAACAATCTCCCCCTTTTTGATGTGAGCAACCCAAGTTAAGATAGAGTAAATAGACATAAAATTGAAATAACTAATTTTGTAATAAAATGTAAAAAGATGAAAAATTTTGGTCTACCTCTCCCTAGACTTACACTTTTCCTTCTCCCCTTTGATCACATAAAAAAATGGGGTTCTAAGAAAATTCTAAGAGTAAAATTTTTTGAAACTCTGAGAAATTATTTTGATTTTACTAAAAAAAATATGTAATATTTTTCAAAAGAATTTGTAAGTTTTTTTTAAAAAAAATCTAAGTAAGATAAAATTCTAACTTAAAAACCAAAAAAAACTTGCAAGAAAAAAAATGGGGTTCTAAGAGACATTTTAAAAAAAATATTTGAAGAACTTTCTAAAGCATTATTTAATATTAACTTTAATGCTTTATCAGAAAGTTAATTAAACATTTCATTTCTATATTTGGTTTCCAGGCAGTGGCGAGGCACTAGGCCTTCTTGGTTATTGGAGCAACAACCACTTTCTAGTCAAAGCCTCATAAGGAAATTTAACATTTAATGCTCTCATTGAAAGTGCTAAGTCTAAAGTTTTAATTTAGATCAAATTCTAAATTTTACATTGTGATATTAAAATTTTCATTTTAGTTTATCATAATTTCTCAAATCTAAAGCAGGAAATTTTGAACATGTAAAAAATTGCATAATCTGTATTTGTTCCTCTAATATGTCATTTTCTATTTTTAGTTTGTCTAAATCCTTTAATCGATAAGCTATTGCTAGAGATTCTTTTAATTCACTATTCGGTGTTTTATTTTTAATTTCTAACACACAAAAATGTTTTGATAATATAATTTCTGATTTGTAAAAATCTTTTGACAATATATTTTCTAATTTGAAAAAATCTTTTGATAATATAACTTCTATTTTGAAAAAATCTTTCGATAATGTCTTGATTGAATTAATCAGCTGGTCAGGAGGTAGAGGTCATACCTGACTAACCTTTTTGACTGTTGATTCTCCCCCTGTTGATTTATTTTCTTCCGAAGACACTCCCCCTTTATCGGTGATCATCTCAGATGAGCTTTCTTCATCTTTAGGTGGGTCTTCAGCTATGATTGCTATTTTGGCAATTTCCTCGGTCTCGGATTCTTTTAATGACGACTCAGTGTCCATCGAAGAGTCGGCTTCTAAAGGTTCTTCGTAGAGCTTCAAGAACTTTTCCCAAAGTTCTTTTGCACTTTGGTAGTCGCCAACTCTATTGAGATTTTCATCAGGTATTACGCTTAGAAGGTGAAATTCAGCCTGAGCGTTTGCCATAGACTCGTTACGTTGCTTATTAGTCCAGAGGTGTGTCTCGAGTTCTTCTTTATTCGTTGTCTTTGGTACTTCATAACCAAATTTCATTATTAATAAAATATCAAAATCAGTGTTAAGATATACCTCCATTTGTTGCTTCCAAAAATCAAACTCCCCCTCGAATGCTGGTGGGTAGACGTTAGCTCCGACCATCGTTTTGTTGCTTCAGTCGGCGGTTAATCCTTCTGAGGTGTCCTTGCTCTGATACCACTTGTTGGACCGCGTTGGCCGACTAGAAGGGGGGTTGAATAGCCTGCAAAAACAAAAATAAAAACACCCTTCTTGGACTTTAAAGTTAACCAAACGCTTGCATAAAATAATTAAATAAACAAAAGCAGAAAGGAAGAGGCACACATGGATTTACTTGGTTACAACCGGAGAGGTTGTTAATCCAAGGAAGTTGAAGCGCACTAACTATCTCCTTCAGGCGGAGAAGCCTCTTACAGCATTTAAGCACAGAAAAGAAAGAAGCTAAAACAACAGTGAATCACACAAGTGTTGGAATACACAATTTCTGAATTGTTGAAAAGCTTCTAGACCAAGGTTGTATTTATAGCCTTGGTCGGGGTGCCTAGAAGGGTTTCGGGCGCCCTGTGGGGATAAAACTTTATCCCCTTCGTATGGATCTTAGTATGACCGAGATCTGGATATAATTTCGGTATGGGCACCCGGAATAGTTCCGGGCTCCCGGACCCCAAAGTCAACTCTGATTGACTTTTTCGTCAGGGACCTCTACTCCGGTTTAGCTCGCCTCGGTCTGGGTCTTCCGCTCCGGCTCTGCTAGCTTGGGTGATCTCGTCCATCCAAAAAAGGGCTCACCCGAACCCAAGTTCCGGCCTTCTCCTCGAGTAGCCTTCCTTCCCGATTTCTCATCCCTCGAACGTCGCATACGCTCTTCTCGTCCACCGGTGTACTCTTCCGCAGTCATCTCATCTCTCAGACGCACCGAGCCTGTCGGCTCTCTCCCTATGTCATTCTTCTCGCTCGCCGCGTCTTCTGCTCAACTTCCTGTGTTCCTAAGCTCCTGCACACTTATACACAAGGGTTAAAACACCACAGGACCTAACTTAACTTGTTGATCACACCAAAATAACCTTGGGGTTAACACAGTAGGAGAGTCTTTGGAGCAACGCGCAAGAAAGCAGTTGCAGAGAGAAGTTGTGTTTTGTGCTCCTGGTGGATGGCTGCTTATATAGGTAGTTCTGGGCACTTGAATCCCTTTCGGGCGCCTGGACCGTGACATCATCCATCCAATCAACGTGCTCTAAGCTGGCGACAAGATTGATTTTGGGCATTCTGAGTGCCTGGATCACTTCCGGACGCCCAGATCAACTTTTCCAATAGTCTTTATTTCCTGCAAAATGAAGTTAATTTGAGACAATAAAACTTATATTACCCTGTAAAACAAGTGTTAGCACAATTATAGTTAAGAGTAGTAATTAGATTCTGTCTCCTCGAGACCATAATCTAGTCAAGATCTCAACTTAGATTTCTCAAATGGATCTAAGTTGGATCGACGCCTATTCTTCCCTCAAACGGGGAACGTGTCCTCACCAAGTCACTATCCTCTAGTGACTTACCTTAACTTACCACTTTACCAGACATCCGGTCAGCTCGTCGACCTATCTAGACTTCATGTCATCTATCCGGTCGACCCGTTGACCAAGCTGGATCGTGCTAAATATCCGGTCAGCTTGTCAACCTATTTGGACTTCATACTAACTATCCAGTCAGCCTGTCGACCTAGTTAGATTTCTTGTCAGATATTCGGTCAGCCCGTCGACCTATTTCGACTTCTCCTGCACACTTAATTAAATCGTTAGATCATATTAAATCTAACTTAACTTACTTTGTCATTCATCAAAACCTGAGTTAGACAGTTAGTGCAACCTGCACCAACATATCCTACTGGCTATATCAGAGTATTCTTCTCCGGCATAGGGGTTATCGTCTCAATGATTTATCGTCCAACTTCTCGGTAAACCTGTTCCTATCCCCTCCTCTTCTCCTTCAGTTTTCTTTTGGTTTTCTTCCTCTTTCCTTTTCCCTCCGCTATCCTGGTGTCTGACGGAAGGTTGTGATTGGTCAAATTCATAGTGCTTCACACATCGTCGAAGGGTCGCCAGCGTTTTCAAAATCAGTGCATTTTTCGGCCGGCAAACTCCGAAGAAGGAATATCTTGGACTAATTATTCAATATTAATGGACAATAATTTCAACAGATATTGGCTTTAGTTGGAGTTCTTCTCATTTGGAAATATTTGGTGGCAGTTGACTAATTTAGTCTCGGCGTAGATTGATTGGGTTTCTTTTGATTTGGAAGTCACCGGTGGCATTTTGTATTTGATTTTGCTTTCAGCGTGGACCACTGATTGTTTGGACGTTGTTTCCAATTTGTTGGATGCCTGCATGTTGTGTTGGATCGAGAAGCGCTAGAGGGGGGTGAATAGCGCTCGTGACTTTCACTATTTTTGAATTCGTAAATCGCACGAGTTTAAGCAGCGGAATAAAGAAAAAGGAACAACACAAACACACAAGGACACGAAGAGTTACTTGGTTCGGAGCCTGTGGCGACTCCTACTCCAAGGCCCGCGGTCGTTGACCGCTTTCGGTGGGCAACAACTATAAGCTCGAAAGATTGTTACAAGATTATTACAATTAGAATTATAAAAGGAAACGATACCGACAGTAAGAATATCAAAATCTGGATTTCCGAGTCGTCGGTATGTTGTCGCAGCACTTCGAGATGAACTCGTTAGCAGTTGAACGCAGAAGGATCGCTTGTATTTTGTTGTCCCAAGATGTTGCTCGAAGTCCCCTTTTAAACAGTGTTGGAGGTGCCTCCAAGCCTATCCGAGGCACCTCCAGGCCGCCGAGTCGCACGCGTGGATCAACTCTAATCTGGTCGCGCCTTATCCCACTGAAGGCGCCTCCAAGATGCTCCAAGGCGCCTCCAACGCTTGGTCCAAGGCGCCTCCAGTGACCTCCGAGGCGCCTCCAGCTTCTCTGGACAGCTGGCTTCGGCTAGCACCCGAGGCGCCTCCAAGCCCCATGGAGGCGCCTCGGACACTGTTCATCCGAGGTCTAAGTTGCTCCTTTGTTCCTGTAAAATGTGTTAGTCTCAAACACAAAACTTGCAAAATAAAGTTAGCACAGAAACAATATGATAGACATACTTGACAGTCGTCGGACTGTCCGGGTCTGACTTTGGATTTCCAACCGGAAACCCTAGGTCGACCCAACGCCTACTGTACGGATCCTCACCTACTCCACTCAGATTTACATTGCTCGGTGCTCGAAGCTTCCGGACTTTCTGCCAGACTTCCGCTTCCCGGCTGGTCCAATCTTTCACCTGGTTCGCGACACCAGGACTTTCCACCTAGGGTTACCCCCCTAGGACTTTTGCCTGAAGCTCTCGACCCGCCAAGACTTTCCGCATAGGGTTACCACCCCCTATGACCTAGGGTTACCACCCCCTAGAGTTTTCTACCTGCCTAACCGCAGCTAGGACTTTCCTGAAACACTCAATTAAGTACGTTAGATCACCAAACAACTTAACTTTGAATTCCTTTGCCATTATCAAAACAACGGTCGATCGTCGGATGCTTCCTGCACCAACAATCTCCCCTTTTTTTTATTATGGCAACTAAAATTCAAAGCTAAGTAAAATCGATGCATAAAGTTTAAGTAAGCAAGCTTAATAAATTTTGAATGTCAGCATGGTTAAGCTAAAACTTAAACTTTGTCAGGCTCCCCCTTAATAAAGGCTTTCTTTATAAAATTAACCTTTCTTTTAAATTTCCCTACTCTCCCCCTTTGCTATTCATCAAAAAATAAGCACGTTTGAAACTTTATCAATTAATTTTGCTAGAGAAAGATTTTTCTTTTGTAGCATAGCAAAAGCAGTTTTAGTTTTAAACGTCTTAGTTAAAATTTTGAAACCTTAGGCTTTTAAGGAGGAAAAGATATTTTGGTAGTACTTAGCTTTTTATGATTAATATCTTTAGCTAAGTGAAATCAAGGTCTAAAGAGCAATTTTTTCTTTTCAACTGAGTTTAAAAGGCTAATAAAAAGTTGACTTGAAATGTAGCTTTTAGCCAGTTTTGAAGCTAGTTGAATTCTTTGGAAGACATGTTTTTGAAGGTTGTAGCTAAATTTTTTGAATCTGTTAGAAAATACTTAGCTAAATTTTCAAAATACTTAGTTAAGGGAAAGTGTGTTTTGAAGAGATTTGAAAAACTTAGATAAATTTGAAAAGCTTTGTTAATAGTTATTTCAAAAAGAATTTTGAAAGCTTCGTGTTAAAAAAAACTTTTGAAAATTAAAGTTTTGAAAACTTAGCTAAGTTTGAAAGGATTTTTCTTTTAGACAAATAATCAATTTAAAGCTTTTGAGGGCAAGGGAGGAGCTTAAATCCTTAATGTCCAAGCATGAGTTGAATTAGATTGATTGTAAATTGGCTAATTTCTCTTTAAGTAAGGTATCAGAGCCCTAATTTTCATGCCTGAGTAAAAATTAAAAGTCAATCAATTAGGTTTCTTGCCACATGTCTAACCATCTTGCTACTAGCTGATTACCTAAAGGGCAACAACTTTCACTTGATTTGTCAAGTTAAGTCAATAGATTCAGTTAGATTTGACTCGGTCTAGATGACTTAACTTGATTATTGTTAATTAAGTGTTTAATGCCCAGACTCATATTGATACACAGATATAAGCATTCTTGAGTCCAGGCTATACTCTATGCATCTCACGTCGTTCTATGTTTTTCAAACACAAGCAAGGTAAGCCTAGGTGTTTGTGAGATGTTCTAGCTGAATTCTAGGGGAGCATGATTTCTAAGGTAGAGCCTAAGCTAATTCCATATTTTGAAAATCTAGTAAAATGGAATTTTGAAAAAAATATTTTCCTAGAATTTAGAAATATAATTAAGCAGATTTTGAAAACAAGTAAAAAAAATGTAGGAAACTGATTTGAAAGCCAAAAACTATTCTACCCAACACATTCCTATTTGTGCAGATTAAAAACAGGTTAGGGTTAACTTGAATCATAAACAACTAAAACTAGTAAACATAAATAAGTAGAGGTCAACCACATACTAGTACAATCAGAGAAGACAAATAGGTGTCTGTCTAAGATACATCAAGTGATAGTCTCAAAAGGCAGGGTCATCGAAGGAAGGATCATCAACTGGAGGGTCGTCAGCTGGAGGTGGTGCAAGAGGCTGCTCGGGTGCAGGCTGAGGCTGTCCCTGGCGCCATATCTCGCCTCGGAGAGACGCGAACCCTGCAGCTATCTCGGATTAGAGAGATCAGAGGAAGCGATGGCTATCTAGCACAGCCCGTCGCGTCTGAATGGACTAGATCTTGAGCCGAGCGAGTTTGTCCTCGACGGAAGGAGGTACCGAAGTCGAAGGCCCGGCTGATGTGGAGAGCCCGATAGAGGTGGAAGGATTTGGGGAAAACTCCTCGGCTAAGAAGTCTGGCCACTCCTCACCCTCGTTTGGTACGTCCTCGGCCTCTGGAGCACCAGGAGCAGCGACTGGCGGTGGCCGACCCTTCCAGGCCAGAATCTCCCCCTTTTTGATTATGGCATCTGAATTTCAAAGCTAAGTATAATCAATGCATAAAGTTTAAGTAAGCAAGCTTAATAAATTTTGAATGTCAGCATGGTTAAGCTAAAACTTAAACTTTGTCAGACTTCCCCTTAATAAAGGCTTTCTTTATAAAATTAACCTTTCTTTTGAATTTCCCTACTCTCCCCCTTTGCCATTCATCAAAAAATAAGCACGTTTGAAAAAAAATCTTAACTTTTTATGAAGATTTTTAGGAAAAAAGGTAAGAGAAAAAAAAATCTTAACTTTCCTGTAAAAAATCTCTAAGTAAAACTTTATCAATTAATTTTGCTAGAGAAAGATTTTTCTTTTGTAGCATAGCAAAAGCAGTTTTAGTTTTAAACGTCTTAGTTAAAATTTTGAAACCTTAGGCTTTCAAGGAGGAAAAGATCTTTTGGTAACACTTAGCTTTTTATGATTAATATCTTTAGCTAAGTGAAATCAAGGTCTAAAGAGCAATTTTTTCTTTTCAACTGAGTTTAAAAGGCTAATAAAAAGTTGACTTGAAATGTAGCTTTTAGCCAGTTTTGAAACCTAGTTGAATTCTTTGAAAGACATGTTTTTTGAATCAATGTGCTACATGTTTTTGTGGTGTTCTGAGTTCAACATAGGTTTCAAGATAGAACTGGGCACACAAGTCTTGATTTACTGTGGTGTTGCAGTCAACCAGTTTTCTTAGATGATAGTAGTCTATCATCTGGACTGCAGGGAGATAAAATTGGGCAAAATATGCCCTACCTATATACCTAGGTTTAATGGACTCAAAAGTAAACCTAGCAAATCTATCCAATGTTGCTCCGAGGGGAATCTAGGGTCCGTAGAAGGGGCCCTAACCGGTGTAGGATCAACAATGCGACGTTTCCTATTATTGACAATATAAAAAAAATGCAGAATAACTACACATAAGGATAATAGGGAGGTGTAAGATATACCTAAGAGGCATTGAGGGAGTTGGAAATGGTTGAAGGCGCCTTAGGGGAAGGAATCACACGATTTGGAGAGGGAATCGCGGAGAGAAATGGATCGTGAACGAACAGAAAAGCTTCTGTTCGTTTCTGAAATCTCGGATTGGATGCGCCTTATGCGGTTCTTAAGGCGCCTCCAGGAGGAAGTTAGAGGCGCCTCGGAGACCATCCGAGGCGCCTTTGGTTAAGGCGGCGGGAAATTTCCCGCCGTGGTTAAGGGCGCCTACGTGTCCCCCCTTAGGTTTATTTTTTTTAACAGTTATGTTTAATTAAAAAAACAAGATAATTAATTTTAAGATAATTAAAAATTTAAAAAACTAATTTTAGGTTAAATTTTTGAAAAATAATTTTAAGTTAATTAATTTTAAAAATAATTTTAAGTTAATTAATTTAAAAAATAATTTTAAGTTAATTAAATTTTTAAAATAATTTTAAGTTAATTAAATTTTAAAAATAATTTTAAGTTAAATTTGAAAAATAATTTTAAGTTAATTAAATTTGAAAGATAATTTTACGTTAAATTTGAAAAAATAATTTTAAGTTAATGAAATTTGAAAAATAATTTTAAGTTAAATTTTAAAAAATAATTTTAAGTTAATTAATTTAAAAATAATTTTAAGTTAAATATAAAAAATAATTTTAAGTTAATTAAATTTGAATAATAATTTTAAGTTACATTTGAAAAATAATTTTAAGTTAATTAAATTTGAAAAATAATTTTAAGTTAATTAAATTTGAAAAATAATTTAAAGTTAAATAAATTTTGTAATTTTAACTTAATTAAATTTGAAAAATAATTTTAAGTTAATTAAATTTGAAAAATAATTTAAAGTTAAATAAATTTTGAAAAAAAAAATATTTTGAGTTAATTAAGTTTTTGAAAAGTAATTTTAAGTTAATGAAATTTTAAAAATAATTTTAAGTTAATGAAATTTTAAAAATAATTTTAAGTTAATGAAATTTTAAAAATAATTTTAAGTTAATTAAATTTTAAAAATAATTTTAAGTTAATTAAATTTTTTAAAAATAATTTTAAGTTAATTAAATTTGAGAAATAATTTTAAGTTAATAAAATTTGAAAAATAATTTTAAGTTAATTAAATTTTTAAAAATAGTTTTAAGTTAATTAAATTTTAAAAAAAATTTTAAGTTAAGAAAATTTTAAAAATAAGTTTAAGTTAATTAAATTTTAAAATAATTTTAAGTTAATTAAATTTTAAAAATAATTTTAGGTTAATTAAATTTTAAAAATAATTTTAAGTTAATTAAATTTTAAAAATCATTTTAAGTTAATTAAAATTTTAAAAATAATTTTAAGCTAATTAAAATTTTTTAAAATAATTTTAAGTTAATTAAATTTTAAAAAGAATTTTAAGTTAATTAAATTTTAAAAATCATTTTAAGTTAATTAAATTTTTAAAAATAATTTTAAGCTAATTAAATTTTTTAAAAATAATTTTAAGTTAATTAAATTTTTAAAAAATAATTTTAGGTTGAGTAAATTTTATAAATAATTTTAAGTTAATTAAATTTGAAAAATAATTTTAAGTTAATTAAATTTTAAAAATAATTTTAAGTTAATTAAATTTGAAAGATAATTTTACGTTAAATTTGAAAAAATAATTTTAAGTTAATTAAATTTGAAAAATAATTTTAAGTTAATTAATTTAAAAATAATTTTATGTTAAATATGGAAAATAATTTTAAATTAATTAAATTTGAAGAAAAATTTTAAGTTAAATTTGAAAGATAATTTTAAGTTAATTAAATTTGAAAAATAATTTTAAGTTTAATAAATTTTGAAAAAAAAATTTAAGTTAAATTTGAAAAAATAATTTTAAGTTAATTAAATTTGAAAAATAATTTTAAGTTTAATAAATTTTGAAAAAATATTTTAAGTTAAATTTGAAAAAATAATTTTAAGTTAATTAAATTTGAAAGATAATTTTACGTTAAATTTGAAAAAATAATTTTAAGTTAATTAAATTTGAAAAATAATTTTAATTACGAATTTAATTTGAATTTGAATTAATTTTAATTATGAATTTAATTTCAAATTTAATTATAATTACGAATTTTAATTTCGAATTTAATAATAATAATGAATTTTAATTTAGAATTTAATAATAATTACGAATTTTAATTCCGAATTTTGAATTTTAATTTGAATTTGAATTTCAAATTTGATTCTCTTTTAAAGTTCTATTTCTTAGTCATCTCACCCGATCTAAATTTTTAATCAGGTAATTCTACAATTTTTGTGAGATGAGTTAGGTTCAATTTTAGGGTTTGGTTTAACTTTGTGTTAGATTCAGGTTTAGCTTTAGGTTCAACAAGTAGGCGTTCTTTGGATAAACTTCTGGGCTATGGTGAGTCACAAGGACATCATTAAAGTAACCATGCCTTCGAGGTTTTCCAAATAGTCCTACCCATTGAACTTAGTGTAAAACCTTGGTCTAACTGGTTAGGATTCATAAAGGGTAGCTTCGGTCAGTTCCACTTAGCCAAATGCACCAGGTCGAAGTCATATCTTCCTAGATATGCGATAACTAAGCTTCCCCAACGTACTATCATCCAATACTTCACCAGTATCTTGAGTCAAGTTAAACCTAGCCCATTTTAATCTAACCTTAATTACCCTGTCGGATAGTCTACTCTTGGTTACCCTTATCGGGTGAATTAAGTTCGGAGGTGCCAGCTATCCTGGAGCCTTCCTTTGGATTTTAATTTGATTTAATTTAAATTTAATTTGATTTTAATTTAATTTAATTTGATTTGATTTTAAATTAATTTAATTTGATTTTAATTTAATTTGAATTTTAAGTTTATTTAATTTAGTTTTATTTTTATTATTTTTCTTCTAGCTCCCCCTGGATCATAGCCTCGATATGGTCTATCGAGGTAATGTATTTGATCCTTAGGGACCCAATATTGACCAAGTCCAACTCAACTTGATTAACCATGTTGGACTTAGGTACCCATGCTTGGACTGATTTATTATTTTGTCTATTTACTAAGGACAGGTAAGATTTATATTTTCTTTTAGATTTATAACCTAGCCCAGTTTTGTTGTAAACGACTCTTTATGTCCCAAGAATTAGGTCAAGCTTCTTCGAGCCCAAAGAGAACCATTCTAAAGTGTTTTTCAAGTCCTTGACCTGAGTTTTCAGACTAGAATTTTCTTCATCAAGTTTTTGAACTCGAGTTGAACTTCCAGTTTGAACTGGGTCAGGTAAGGTCTTGGGGTTGGTCACTTCTTTAAGTAGTGCTACTTCCTTTAGAAGTGACTTGACCTTTAGGTTTGACTTAGCTAATTTGCGTAGTAAGTAATTAACTAAATTGTTAAGTCGAGAAACACTTACAGCGGAGTCAGACCCTTTGGAAACGGATACAGATCCGTGGCTTTGCTCGGACTCAGCTTCTGACTCGCTCTCGCTCTCGGACAGTTCAATCTGGTCCCGGTCCATCAGCGCAAGTAGACTCGTCTGATCGAGTTCATCGTCGGTGTCTTCTTCTGAGGATTCTTCCCAAGCCGCTTTCAGTACCTTCCTTTTCCTCTGCTTCTTTGCATCCTTTTGGTTTGGGCAGTTGGCCTTGATGTGCCCTTTCTGGTTGCATCCATAGCAGATCACCTCGAACTTGACTCTTGAGATGGGTTGACCCTCCTTGGATTGTACTGCTTTCTTTAGGTCTCTCTTGTTGAAGCCCTTCTTCTTCTTATAGAGTTTCTTTACAAGATTTACCAATTCGGTTGTCAATTCATTGTCTTCATCGTCAGAGTCAGGTTCGACTTCCGATTCCGGTTCAGTTTTTCGCCGTGATTTTGGTTCTTGTGTTCGACTGGTACCTGCAACCAAAGCAACTCCCTTCTCGGTTGGCTGTGTATTAGTCTATTCATGCAATTCAAACTCATAAAATAGCTCATCTAATTTTATAGAAGATAGATCCTTGGAGATTTTGTAGACATCTACCATTGATGCCCACAATGTACTCCTTGGAAACGAATTTAGTGCGTACCTTATGATGTCTCGGTTCTCGACTTTCTGCCCGATTGCATGGAGGGCGTTGAGAACGTCTTGTATGCGCGCGTGGAGTTGACTTGTCGTCTCTCCTTCCTGCATTTTTAGATTATATAGTTACTAACCTTGGTGTCGGAGGTGCCCTCGTGGAGTTCGATCAGCTTCTCCCAAAGTTCTTTTGCGCTGGATAATGGTCCGACTCTGTTGAATTCCTCCTTTGTCAGTCCGCACTGGAGGGTGCAGGTCGCTCTGGCATCAGCTTCCACCTTCTTGATTAGGGTCGGTTCCCATTTTTCGCAGGGTGTCGGCTTGCCGTCTTCGTCGGTTGGCAGTTGTATTCCGGTCTTGATAATCATCTAGGTATCAAACTGGATCTTCAGATAAGTTTCCATTCATCCCTTCCAGTACCCGAAGTATTCTCCGGAGAAGAGTGGGGGACGAACGGTGTTGAAACCCTCTTGTTGGGCCATTTGTTAAATATGCAAAACAAAGAAATAACAAAAATGTCCCAAGACTATGTCTTGGATTAGAAGTGCGGGAAATAAAGTTAAGAAATAACGAACTCGAGTGGTGTTGCACCAGCCTCGAGCAAAAACCGATTCGAAAAAATAATTAGAATATATCTATTAAGCTACTTCTAATTGACTCCGTAAAATTGAAAATACCACGAAAAATTGCGTGATTGGTGGTTGCACCAGATCAACGCGACCCCGCTCTGATACCAATTGTTGGATCGAAAGCGCAAGAGGGGGGTGAATAGCACTCGTGGCTTTCACTATTTTTGAATTCGTAAATCGCACGAGTTTAAGCAGCGGAATAAAGAAAAAGGAACAACACAAACACACAAGGACACGAAGAGTTACTTGGTTCGGAGCCTGTGGCCGCTTTCACTACTCCAAGGCCCGCAGTCGTTGGCCGCTTTCGGTGGGCAACAACTATAAGTTCGAAAGATTGTTACAAGATTATTACAATTAGAACTATAAAAGGAAACAATACCGACAGTAAGAATATCAAAATTTTGAGTTCCGAGTCGTCGGTATGTCATCGCAACACTTCGGGATGAACTCATTTGCAGTTGAACGCAGAAGGATTGCTTGTATTTCGTTGTCCCAAGCTGCTGCTCGAAGTCCCCTTTTAAACAGTGCTGGAGGCGCCTCCAAGCCTATCCAAGGCGCCTCCAAGCCGCCGAATCACACGCGTGGATCAACTCTGATCTGGTCGCGCCTTATCCCACTGAAGGCGCCTCCAAGCTGCTCCAAGGCGCCTCCAACGCCTGGTCCAAGGCACCTCCAGTGACCTCCGAGGCGCCTCCAGCTTGTCTGGACAACTGGCTTCGGCTAGCACCCGAGGCGCCTCCAAGCCCCATGGAGGCACCTCGGACACTGTTCATCTGAGGTCTAAGTTGCTCCTTTGTTCCTGCAAAATGTATTAGTCCCAAACACAAAACCTGCAAAATAAAGTTAGCACAGAAACAATATGATAGACATACTTGACAGTCGTCGGACTGTCCGGGTCTGACTTCGGATTTCCAACCGGAAACCCTAGGTTCCTCACCTACTCCACTCAGAAGATTTACCCGTTGCCAATGCGATCCTCTAGATCGACTGGACTTTTGCTCAGCGTTCGAAGCTTCCCGACTTTCTGCTGGACTTCCGCTTCCCGGCTGGTCCAGTCTTTCACCTGGTTTGCGACACCAGGACTTCCACCTAGGGTTACCCCCCTAGGACTTTTGCCTGAAGCTCTCGACCTGCCAAGACTTTCCACATAGGGTTACCACCCCCTATGACCTAGGGTTACCACCTCCTAGGGTTTTCTACTTGCCTAACCGCAGCTAGGACTTTCCTGAAACACTCGATTAAGTGCATTAGATCACAAAACAACTTAACTTTGAATTCCTTTGCTATTATCAAAACAACGATCGATCGTCGGATGCTTCCCACACCAACATGTTGCTTCTCCACTTTTACATGATGATTAGTTGGAAATTTGGGCATTTGGAAGGATTGATTTCAACTTTTGAATTTTGACTTTTGATTGCACGTGGACAATTGATAATAGGTAAAAAGAAAAAAGGTTTCAAATATTCTCCCTTGAGTGAAATTCATGCAAAGGTCTCATTTGAAGAATCAAGGTTTGTCAATATGGAAACTTCGACAATTAACTTGTTAGCTGACTTCATCATGGAGTGTGGTATGGAAAGAGATGATGACGTGGCTCTAGATGTGGGCATTTCATCTCAGATGGTTGGTTTGGCTGATGCCAAGACTGATGACATGGTAGCTCATGGGTCCTATGTGGCAGACATGGTGAACTATCAAGTTGATGTGGATCATGCAGCTGATGTGGCTAACTTGCCACATGGGACGTCGGAGTGCCTTCCATAGGACAGACTCAAGGAGTGCCAAGGTCGCCATCACCATCGCCGGGTGTGGTGGAGGAGACCCCGCCTGAACTGCAACCTCTGGTAGCAAACAGTGTAACGGAAGAATGCAACAAGACTACGGGAAATGGAGGGGACAAGCAACCTCAGCAAAAGAAGTCTTGGGCTAATCTTTTCAAGGATAATCAGAAGATGAAGTTCACCATGTCGCTGGACCAATATGAGGCTAAGGGAGAAAGACTTACTTTCGACTATGATGACATAGATGGTGTTGAGGATGCATTGGGGTTCTGTCTTGTCGGTTGCTTCATAGGCTGGTACCCTGGGACATATGGCATTAAAATTATTGGTGCTCGTTGGAAGATAAAACACACATATTTATTGCACAGAAATGGGTGGGTGGTCTATCGCTTTGACACAAAAGAATATCATGAAAAGGTTTTGCAGGGAGGACCATATTTTGTCTTTGGTATTCCTATTTTCTTGAAGATCATGCCAAGGTGCCAAGGTGCCAAGGTGTTTTCTTTTTAATGAAGACTGTCGCTTTGTTCCTGTTTGGATCCGAATACATGGGCTATCGCCAGATTGTTGGACGCAAAAGGTGCTAAGCATGATTGGATCGAAGGTTGGGAAAACGTTGTACACTGATAACTTGATGTGTTTGGAGTATGCTAGACTCTTGGTAGAAATTTCGGCCATTGGAGAGAGAGTGTATGAGGTTCCCATCACTTTGCCTATTGAAGTTCAAGTTGACCTCCGTATCATTTATGAAAGCTTATCAGATTTCTGTGAAGTGTGTAAAAGATTGGGCCATCATTTGGACACTTGTCTTCGAAGTGATGGCATGGCAGGGTAGCAAGCAACTCGATTCGGAGATAATGTGCAATGACAATGGAGGCCAAGGTCACAATCAGCAAAGGGTCGGGGGAGAACAGGATTACGGTAGCAATGGAGGCTGACACAGCAATGACAAAATGTGGAAGCACCGATTGAGCGTAACAACTTGGAGAACATCGTGACAAATCCTACTCTGGTATCTATTGAACCTCTTATTGCTCATACCGATGGGGGAAACGAAGTTGCTGTTGAAGTTCAAGGTGTTGGAGTCAAAAGAGTTATCGACCAAAATTGTGTTGTTGACCACACTGCTGAAATCCAAAATGTGGAAATCCATGATGTTGTTGCTCAAATGGAAGTCCAAGATGTTGACCAAAATGGCATCCATGATGTTGACCAAAATGGGATACAAGATGTTGGAATGTATACTAAAAACCTAGCTTTTGTATAAACATTTACTTAGAAATAAGAATCATATTGGTCAAATGTCTACATTTATATGCTAAGTGTAGTTGTTCAATTAATTTATATTGTAGATAACATGGTGTGTGGTGTTACACACAGAAGATCATGTTATCAGTTCTTTATAAATTATAAACAATTGCTCACGACTAAGATGGATAGGAACAAACCATTGGAATAGTCATAATGTAATTTAGTATTAGTTTATCTTTACTATAAAATTACACTAGTACACTCAGAGTGTATTGAGCTGGACCATTTAAGGTAAGTTCTTTTTATACTGACTGAATAAAAGAACAAGACCTTTGTTATTATGGAAGTGTGTACTCTTAATCCTGATATAATAACAAGCACATATATCTAGTATTTATTTCTTTGACTTATCAAAGGGTGCAATTTAGTTCGATAAATCAATAGACCCGATAAGTTGGGAAATGATATTATTTATAGTGTGTGTTGTTGATTATAGAAGGAAACTGTGTCCTAGTAATCTAGGTTGATGATGCCCCCAAGAGGAGCTCATAAGGATTGTCATGTAAACCCTGCAGGTGGACTTAGTCCAACATGACGATAACATTAAGTGGTACTACTCTTGGACTAAGATATTAATTAAAGTGAGTTGTCAGTAACTCATTTAATTAGTGGACATTCGACATCTTAAACACAGGGAGATTAACACACTCATAATAAGAAGGAACCCAAAATGTAATTTGGGATTGGTGCGGTAGTTCAATAATAATTCTTTAGTGGTATGAATTATTATTGATGAAATTAAGTTGGGTGTTCGGGGTGAACATGGGAAGCTTAATTTCATCGGGAGACCAAAACCAATTCCTCCTCTCTGTCCCTATCGTAGCCTCTTATTTATAAAGTATTATACCCACCTATACCCACCTTAAGGTGGTCGGCCAAGCCTAGCTTGGGGCCCAAGCTAGGGCCAGCCAAACCAAGGTGAGTTGGATCCAAGGTGTGGTCGGCCCTAGCTTGAACCCAAGCTTGGTGTGGCTGACCACATTAAATTAAAAAGGATTTTATTTTTTTAAATCTTTCTTATGCGGAAGTCATGGTTTTAAAAGAGAGTTTAAAATTTAAATCTTTCCTTTTATACCTTTCTACAAAGGATTAAGAGAAAAGTTTGATATCTTTCCTTATTTGTAATTAAAAGGAAGATTTTAATTTTTGATAAAACTTTTCTTTTTTGTAACCATTCTCATGGTTTTAAAAAGAGAGTTTTAAAATTATAAATCTTTCCTTTTATAGCTTTCTACAAAAGATTAAAAGAAAGATTTGATATTTTTCCTTATTTGTAGTTAAAAGGAAGATTTTAATTTTTGATAAAACTTTTCTTTTTTGTAACCATTCTCATGGTTTTAAAAAGAGAGTTTTAAAATTATAAATCTTTCCTTTTATAGCTTTCTACAAAAGATTAAGAGAAAGGTTTGATATCTTTCCTTATTTGTAGTTAAAAGGAAGATTTTAATTTTTGATAAAACTTTCCTTTTATGAAACCATCCTCATGATTTTAAAAGAGAGTTTTAAAATTAAATCTTTGCTTTTATAGTTTCTACAAAAGATTAAGAAAAGATTTGATATCTTTCCTTATTTGTATATTGAAAGGAAGATTTTAATTTTAGAGAAAACTTTTCTTTTTGTAAATCATCCACATGTTTTAATAGAGAAATTTTAATTTATAAAAGTTTCCTTTTATGACCAACCATGAAGGGAATTTTTAAAAGAGAAATTTTTATTTAAAAATTTTCGGAAACAAATTAGAAAGTTTTAATTTTGTGTTTAAAACTTTCCTTCCTTGAAAGATTAGACATGGCCGGCCACATTGATAGAGAAAAGGAAATTGTTTTAATCAATTAAAATTTTCTTTCTATGGCAAAGAAAATAAAGAAGTTTTTATTAAAACTTTCCTTATTTGCCAAGACCAAGGAATATAAAAGAGAGGGTAGAGGTGTCTTACCTCATAACACATAATCTAGTATTCCTCTCTTCTATTCCATGTGGTGGCCACCCCTCATCTTCTTCCTCTCCTCCTTTTCTTCTTCATTGGTGGCCGGTGGCATTAACTCTCAAGGAGCTTGTTGGTGGTCGGATTTTTCTTGGAGAAAGGAGACTTTGTTTCTAGCATCCCTTGGAGCTTGGTGATGGTGGCTAAACCTCATCTTTTCTTGGAGATTTTGTGATGGCCGAAACTTGCTTGGAGAAGAAGGAAGCTTGGGTGGTTCTCGTCTCGGTAGATCATCGCACACACGACGCCCGAGATAAGAAGAGGAATACGATTGAAGATCAAGAGGTTGTTGCTTACAAAGAAAGGTATAACTAGTAATTCTATTCCGCATCATACTAGTTTTCTTTGTATAGATTTTAAAATACTAAACACAAGAGGCATATGATTCTAGGTTTCGGATTTGTGATTCGAAGTTGTGTTTTTTTTTTGTTTTTTCGATCTTGTGATTCGATTGTTCTTTTTGGTTAAACCAAGGGTTACTATAAGGAGATTAAATATTGAATTTCTTTGAAAGGCTTTGTCGAGGCAGTGGTGGATGTTCTCATACCCAAGAAGGCCAAGTACCTCGCCATGTTTGACCTAGGAGCTAATCTCTGAAATAGATATTTAATCAAATTTGTAACATGGGTGGGTTTGGATCAATAATGTTAAGTATCGTTTGTGATCCAAGTCTAAACCTCTAAGAACAGATAAGTTAAATTTGGAATCAATAATGTTAAGTTCTGTTTGCGATTCCAAATTTAATTTCTAAAGAACACAATAGGTTGTTAGGAATGGTTCAAGACTTGTACAAAATTTTTGTGCAGGGGAACCAGTACGATATTCTGAGTATCAACCAACACAAGATGTGGATCACGTTGGTATGGAGGTAATACGTGTTGGTGCGGGTAGCACTAACGGTCTAACCTAGGTTTTGATGAATGACAAATGGGTTAAGTTAGTTTTGTTGTTGTCTGACACTTTGATCGAGTGTGCAGGGGAAGTCCAGACAGGTCGACGGGCACGAAGTCCGGCTAGGTCGACGGGCCGACTGAAGACGAAGTCCAAGCGGGTTGACGGGCCGGACGCTTGGCGAGAAGTCGGCTAGGTCGACGGCTGACTAGATAGTGGCGAGAGTCCGGACGGTCGACGGGCCGACGGACATCCGGTAAGTGAGGTAAGTCACGGAGGAGAGTATGAGGACGCGTTCCCGGGAAGGGAACATTAGGCGTCGATCCGGCTTAGATCCATTTCGGATATCTAAGTCGAGATCGTGACTAGATTCCGGTCTCGGAAAGACGGAATCTAAGTCATATTTTTACTGTTAATTCTATTTCATAAATTGTGCTAACAATATGTGTTGCAGAATACATATGTGCCTCGGACTAACTCTGTTTTGCAGGAAAGGAAGTTTCTGGAAACAGGAGGTCCGGGCGCCCGGAAGGGATCCGGGCGCCCGGAGGTCCAGGCGCCCAGAAGGGATCCGGGTGCCCAGAGGTGAATTTTATCTAGGCCGAGTCGTCGCCACGTGGAGTTTGCTGATTAGACCTGCCACGTCGCACCAGGGCGCCCGGAAGGGATCCAGGCGCCCGGAGCAGCATATAAAAGAAGCCCCAGGGATGGAGCTTCTTCAACAATCAATCTGAGAACTCTTCTACTGCTGGTCCTGCTGCTCTACGTTCCTGCGACGCCAACAACGCTCCGACAAAGTGCTCCTTCGGTTTTTATTTTCCTTGTCGGTATTGCTTTATTTTCACTAGCATTTCCTGTATTCATTCTGTAATCATATTTCGACTTGTTAGTGATTGCCCAACGAAAGTGGTCAAGGACCACGAGCCTTCGAGTAGGAGTCGTCACAGGCTCCGAACGAAGTAAAAAACATTTGTGTCTATTTTACTTTTCCGCTGCGTAGTTTTACTCTACTTTTTGAATCGATATTCACTCCCCCCCCCCCCTCCCTCTATCGAATCTAACGGTCCTACAATACGAACGGTAGAGGAGGAGCAACCTCAGTAAGCTACTCATTCAGCACGTTCCAGTTCTAGTTTGGGAAGTTCATCCTCATCGGCTGAACAAAGCAATATAGCACCAAGTGAGACAATACATACCACATCTAAGGTGTCAACTTCATACTTACCATCAACCACATCTTTGAGCACAAGTGGGACTGCTGGAGTTAGCATGTTGGCACCAAGTTGTGGGAGACAGCTTCGGGCGCGAGCAACCCATCGAGATGGTCAATGAAGGTTGTCGCTTGGAATATTATGGGCTTTCATAAGCCCCTTAAACAAGGGGAGTGCAGCATCTCCTTAGGCATAAAGACATCCAAGTAATTCCTCTATTGGAGACAAAGCTGAACGAGGAATCTCTAGCTCCAATTCTGCAAAGACATTTTGTAGGTCTAACAATGGTGGTATTTTGCTTCTTTGAGATTTACAAAAGGTAGACATGGAGGTTCTTAAGACAACGGACGTCACAATGGGAGACACTTGAGGAGCTTGGTGCCGCTATTTCTGAACCGATGGTAATGGGGGATTTCAATTCTATATTATCTATACATGACAAGCAAGGAGGCTCACTGGTCACCAATCATGAAATGCGAGATTTCCAAAACTTTGTGCAAGCGTGTAAACTAGTGAACCTTCACTCCATTGGATGTCGGCTTACTTGGACAAATGGTACGGTCTCCTCCAAATTGGATAGAGTTTTGGTTAATGACAGACTTTGATGCGCATGCAGAGTTTACGGCTCTCAGATGTCTCTCGGATCACTCTTGTGGCATAGTGCACACAATGACAAAAGATCGACCTCCAAACCGGCCTTTCAAATTCCTAAACATGTGGGGTCTTCATGAGGATTTTGAAAGGATTGTGAGGGACACTTGGGCAGCCCCGGCCGAAGGACATGCTCAATTTGTGCTCAAGTTAAAATTGAATCAGTTAAAGGGTTGATTGCAAGAATTGAACAAGGAAAAGTTTGGGCACATCTCGGAGAAGACAAGAAGAGCAAATGCAGAATTGGAAAGGATGTAAAGAGATATATTAGATGGAGGGACTGCCCCTGCAGAGTATATACATGCCCGAAGGTGAGCTACTCTTCTTGCGGAGGCGAAAAAGTAATTTTACCAACAAAGGGCAAACAATACATATCTAAAGAGCTCTGACAAATGCACTAAATTCTTTCATGATGTGGTAAAGAGGAACAACAAGAGAAATACTATTATTACACTCACCAAAAGGGATGGGGAGTAAACATCAAGCCTTGGTGAAGTGGCGGAGGAATTGGTAAGCTTCTTGCATGACTTGCTTGGCAAAAATGAAATATGCAGCCCTATGGACAACAATGATATCCCCAGAAGGAAGCTAAATGGAACCCAATCAGAAGGGTTGACAAGCCCGGTGGGTGAGGATGAGATCAAAGAAGCCCTACATGACATTGGATGTGACAAGGCACCGGGTCCGGATGGCTATGGGGCGAAGTTTTTCACTTCATCATGGGAGATAGTAGGTTCAAATTTTGTGGTAGCAGTTTAAGAGTTCTTTCAAGAAGAGAAATTGCTTAAACAGTGGAATCATACATTGACCACCTTGGTACCAAAGGCAGATCATGCCTGGGGGGTGTCAGATTCTCGGCCTATCTCATGCTGCAATGTTTGCTATAAGGTACTAGCCAAGATCTTGGCAAGTCGATTAGCTTCGTTTTTGGACTTCTTGTTGGATTCGGCTCAAGTGACATTCGTGCAAGGAAGATCAATAGAAGACAACATTAATTTAACCCAAGAACTGTTAAGGAAGTATGCGCGAAAAAGAATATCACCATGGTGCATGATTAAGATTGATCTGAAGAAGGCATTTGACATGGTGGATTGGGAATTTCTCATGCAGGCACTCGTTGGTTTTGGTTTTCCCCAACGGTATTGCGGGTGGATTAGAAAATGTGTAAATATGGCCTCTTATTCAATCTCCCTCAATGGCAGCATCTATGGATATTTTAGCGGACAACGCGGTTTGAGGCAAGGTGATCTTTTATCTCCTCTCTTATTTGGTTTATGTATAGAAGTACTCTCAAGAAGGTTGCAGGTTTCTTGTTCGTCACCCTCATTTCATCATCATCCTATGTGAAAAGAGGTTGGAATCACCCATCTAGTTTACGTCGATGATTTGATGTTGTTTGCCCGTGCCGATAAAACCTCCATCAATGTTTTAGCGGGCTGTTTGGAACAATTTGGTTGTGAGGCGGGGCTAAAGGCCAATCCGTTGAAATCTCACATATATATGATTAGGGTTGATGTGGGGATGAAGGGTCAGCTCCTACAGATAACTAGATTTCAAGAAGGAACTTTTCCATTCTGGTATTTGGGTATTCCAATTGCGACAGAGAAATTACAGATTGCCAACTATGACCCCCCTACTTGAGGCTATTACAAAAAAGATTAACTCTTGGGCAAAACATACATTATCATACGCGGGCCAACTTGAATTGGTGTGAACGGTACTACAAGGTATGGAGTGCTATTGGTTTTTTTTTTTTTTTTTGCTTCCTATACCTGAAGGGGTTATTGAAAAAATTAGAACAATATGTCAGATGTTTGTATGGTCTACTAAGTTCCCTCCAATTGCATGGGACACTTTTTGTCTCCCTAAACAAGGTGGTGGCTATAACCTCCGTGATCTAAGTGCATGGAATGAAGCTCTTTTAAGCAAAACCCTTTGAGAAATCCAATCAAAGTCGGACTCGCTTTGGGTAAGATGCACTACAAGAAAATCCTCATTCAACAACACTCAAACGACAACGGTTTTATGCCAAATTGTTGTCTTTTTACCTTTTAACAACGGTTGTAACAAAAACTGTTGTCTTTTAGCAATTTTTTGGCTTACGACAACGGTTTTTAAAAACCGTTGTCTATTTATGTTTTTTTGGGCTACGACAATGGTTTTTAAAGGCTATGACAATAGTTTTTGAAAACTGTTGTCTATGTGCGTTTTTTTGGATTACGACAACGGTTTTTGAAAATCGTTGTTTATTAAGTGTTGTTGAATACCGTTATTTTTTTCCTTCGTTTTTTCCCTTCGCCATTTTTTGCCGCCGCATTTTTTGTTTCCCTCTCCCCGAAATTTTTTGCCGCCGCATTCCCCCCTTTACCTTCTCGATCCTTAAGCATTTTCGTCCAACCTATGATCTCTTCGCCTACTTCACATTTTTTCTCCTTTCCTCTCCAAGCCCTAAACCTGCTGCCTCTTCTCCTTTCCTCTCCAAGCCCTAAACCCATCACCCCTTCACGACTCGTAGCGAACCAGTCGCGGGGAGGGAGAGAGATGGCCAACAGAGGTCACAAGCGTAGGAGCAACCAAGGGGGACACTGCCATGGTCATAATGAACAGCATCACCCTAGTGGATGCCTTCCTTGACGTCGTGAGTTGATCAAATCGAACGATTTCACATCATTTAACATCATTAATTATTTTTTATTCAAAAGCAATTACAATGGCATCATATTCATATTCATATTCATATTCATATTCATATTCAGAACAAGTGGATGGAGATTTTCCCTTCGATTGTGTCGAAATCAAGAACTGTTGTCTTTTAGCAGTTTTTTTGACTTACGACAACGATTTTTAAAAACCGTTGTCTATTTATGTTTTTTTGGGCTACGACAATAGTTTTTGAAAACTGTTGTCTATGTGCGTTTTTTTGGATTATGACAACGGTTTTTGAAAACCGTTGTCTATTAAGTGTTGTTGAATACCGTTATTTTTTTCCTTCGCCGTTTTTTCCCTTCGCCATTTTTTGCCGCCGCATTTTTTGTTTCCCTCTCCCCGAAATTTTTTGCCGCCGCATTCCCCCCTTTACCTTCTCGATCCTTAAGCATTTTCGTCCAACCTATGATCTCTTCGCCTACTTCACGTTTTTTTCTCCTTTCCTCTCCAAGCCCTAAACCTGTTGCCTCTTCTCCTTTCCTCTCCAAGCCCTAAACCCATCACCCCTTCACGACTCGTAGCGAACCAGTCGCGAGGAGGGAGAGAGATGGCCAACAGAGGCCACAAGCGTAGGAGCAACCAAGGGGGACACTGCCATGGTCATAATGAACAGCATCACCCTAGTGGATGCCTTCCTCGACGTCGTGAGTTGATCAAATCGAACGATTTCACATCATTTAACATCATTAATTATTTTTTCTTCAAAAGCAATTACAATTGCATCGTATTCGTATTCATATTCATATTCATATTCATATTCATATTCAGAACAAGTGGATGGAGCTTTTCCCTTCGATTGTGTCGAAATCAAGAACAGTTCAGGTGCTGAGTTTCGGAGTCGCTGGTGGAAATGGCTGCTTGCAACTGGTAATTCGATCTACAACGCGATTGCTATCACATTCTCTGAAAATTTATATAATTCTAACACAATTAATTATCTTCCAGATGCACGGAGAGTTGCAGTTTTTGTCGCCTTTGGTGGCGGCGAGAGAAGCATATTTCTTCAGGTACTGCCAACAGAACTCGGAAGAATTAGGCAGTTGGATAGTGGTGGACTTTCCAGTCGATGGATTTGTGGAAGGGGTTCAAACATGCTTCCCTTGGTATAGAAGGAGGACTTCAGGCTGCATCATTCAAGATATGCCCAATGGTTATTCAAGGGTAACAATTAATATGTTCACTACTTAAATTTGTGCACGCAATATTCTTCATTATTTCTTGTCAATGCCATAATATATCTTTCATTTTGAATCTTTTGTTCGATCGTTTGTAATTAATTAAACTGGACATGCAGGTGATGTGGGTAGAGCATGCAGAGGTGGATGATAAGCCAGTGCATCAAGTTTTCATCCAATTTGTCACTAGTGGCATGGCTTTTGGTGCAACTCGCTGGGTTTCTACTCTTCAAAGGCAATGCGAGCACCTCGCGAGTCTCATATCACCCTTTTCTTATTATTGCTCAGGTTTCAGATGTTATATAATGCAAGAATGTTGTAACCTTAAATGATTTCAAATTATATCAAAATTTTTGAATTAGATATTCACATTCCTCTTCCAATATAGATTTTAAACATGCAATGGGTTTTACTAATTTTCCTGCATATGATTAAACAAGAACTAGGTACTGCTTTTAGGAATAAATTGGAACTCAATCTTCATTACATTATTTGGTTGTCAAACCGCTATGCAAATATTCTCGAATAGCACTTACCTTCAGACTAAAAACATTGCAGCCTTACATGTTCAGTATAGTTCTTGTTATTTAGTTGGAAAGTAGTACATTGTTTGCAATTCTTTAGATGTAAATGTGTGATTAATAGGAAAGAGGATCAATACTATGATAAACAACAATTGAAAGGGTTCTCCTCTGTTTTCCCCCCTTTTCTTGTTCAAACCACAAGAGGATAAAATCCTATCGGCTTTGCAGATTTTGTCATGCATTCCTTGCTTTAATTCTGTGGAGTCATGCTAGTTCTCTCGATCTCATGAGCAAAGCTGCAATAACATCTTTCTACATGTTTATTTGGAAGGTAAATTATCATCTGTTTGAATTATTTCATGAACAAGTAAATCCTTGATCGTGGATCACACAGAAATTAATTGTCGAATTTGCTTTTGCTGTTTGCAGCTCTTCTATGCAGAATACTTGCTCATTCCACTAGTGAGATGATTCATGCAAACAAGTTGAAAGTGTAGAAGGAAGCTACTCCAATCTTCAAGATGGATTATCTACATATGAAAGTGTAGATGAAATCTACAGATGGTTTCAACCAGAACCTGCAGCCAGGTAGAACTCTAACTCATATGCTGACTTTGGTTGTTTAGGTTCTTTATGGTTCTTTATGGTGCTAATTTCGACCAGAAATAAGCTGGCTCAGCAAAGAAGGTGAGTAAACCTCTAGGTACAGGACTAAGAGCAGGAATGAAGAAGTCGAAGAGTAACTGCTTCATTTGCAAGCAATCGGGACATTGGAAGGCAGACTGTCCTCGTAAGAACCAGAACAATAAAGGTATATCTCATTCTCTAGTAGTTGAAACATGTTTAGCGGTGTTATCTACCAGCACCTGGTGTGTAGATATGGGAGCCACTGAATATGTCTATAACTCTTTGCAAGGGTTCCAGGAAACCCGACGACTGTATGAAGGAGAGATAACCGTCTACATGGGCAATGCTACGAAAGTGGCAGCTATTACAGTGGGAGACGTCTACTTATCTTTTGATAGGAATAGAAGTATGATTTTAAGAAATTGTCTTTATGTACCCAGTTTCAGAAAGAATTTAATTTCAGTTTCTAAACTATATTTGGATGGATATTCTGTTTCTTTCAATAACAATGTGGTTATAAAGAGAAATAGGGTTATTATCTGTTCTGATGCATTGGTTGGCAATTTGTATACTCTAAATTCAATTTCTCCTACAAAGTAACAAATAGAAATTAATAACACATCTTCTAACTCTAAAAGAGAAAAGAACCTTCGGAAATGAACCAAAATATCTATGGCATCTAAGGCTTGGTCATATTAACTTAAGTAGGATTCAAAGGCTAATAGCTGATGGACTCTTTGGTTTATTAGTGTTGGAAAACTTTCCAACGTGTGAATCCTACTTGAAAGGTAAAATGACCAAGAGACCTTTTAAGGCCAAAGGGTATAGAGCCAAAGATGTGTTAGAACTGGTTCATTCTGATTTATGTGGTCCTATGTCTATCCAGGCAAGAGGTGGTTATGAATATTTTATCTCTTTCATAGACGATTATTCAAGATATGGATACATTTACTTGATGCACCGCAAGTCTGAATGCTTTGATAAGTTCAAAGAATATAGGGTTGATGTGGAAAAACGTCTTGGTAAAAGTATCAAGACACTAAGATCTGCCCGTGGTGGCGAATACCTCTTTGAAGAGTTTAGGAATTACTTATCAGAAGCCGGGATTCAATCTCAATTGTCTGCACCTAGTACACCCCAACAGAATGGTATGGCAGAAAGAAGGAATAGGACTCTTATGGAAATGGTTAGATCAATGATGAGTTATTCAGAATTACCAAATTCATTTTGGGGATATGCTTTGGAAACAGCAGTGTACATTCTGAATATAGTACATTCTAAAACAGTTCCTTCTACTCTCATGGAATTGTGAAATGAGCGTAACCCTAGTCTGAGTCATATCCGGATATGGGGTAATCCAGCACATGTGCTGAATGGAGATACTGACAAGTTGGAATCACGTACAGAAGTTTGTCTATTTGTGGGATATCCTAAAGGAACGAAAGGAGGTTTGTTTTATAATCATAAAAATCAGAAGATCATTGTTAGCACCAATGCTCGATTTTTAGAAGAAGATTATGTAATGAACCATAAGCCCATAAGTGAAATTGTTCTAAAAGAAATAAGAGAGGACACGTCTACTTTAGTACCAACAGTACAAGATGAAGTACCACAAGAAACTGCAACACGTGTTACAAATGATACACAACCGCAGACAGTGCCTCGTCGTAGTGGGAGGGTTGTGAAGCAACCTGAGAAATTCATGTTTTTGGGAGAGTCTTCGAACTTGATCCCGGGTAAACATGAACCTGATCTCCGGACATATGACGAATCACTCCAAGATAAAGATGCAGTATCTTAGCAAAAAATAATGAATTCTGAAATAGAATCTATGTATTCTAATAAAGTTTGGGAGCTTGTAGAACCACCAAATGGTGTAAAAGATGTTGGATGCAAGTGCATCTACAAAAGAAAAAGAGGGACAGACGGGAAGGTAGAAACCTTCAAAGCAAGGTTTGTTGCGAAAGGGTATACTCAGAAAGAGGGAATCGATTATGAGGAGACTTTTTCACCAGTAGCTATGCTTAAGTCTATCCAAATACTCTTATCCATTGCTGCTCATATGGATTATGAGGTTTGGCAAATGGATGTCAAGACAGCTTTCCTTAATGGAAGTCTTGAAGAAAACATCCATATGAAACAACCAGAGGAGTTCATCGAAAAAGGCAAAGAGCATCTAGTATGCAAGCTCAATCGATCCATTTATGGACTGAAGCAAGCTTCAAGATCTTGGAACATCCGGTTTAATGAAGTAATCTAGTCATATGTATTTATTCAGTGTCCAGATGAGTCTTGTGTATTTAAGAAGTGTAACGGAAACGTGGTGGTATTTCTTGTACTATACGTAGATGATATTTTGTTAATTGGCAACAATGTCAAAGTGTTATCAGACGTAAGGGTATGGTTGTCCAAACAATTTGATATGAAGGACTTATGAGAATGTTCGCACATTCTTAGGATCAAAGTCATAAGGGATCGCAAGAAAAAGATGTTGTGCCTATCTCAAGCTTCATATATAGATACAATCCTTGCTCGTTTTAGCATGCAAAACTCCAAGAAAGGTTTCTTACCTTTTAGGCATGGAGTAGCTTTATCTAAAGAGATGTCTTCGAAGACATCAAAGGAGATAGAGGACATGAAGGCAGTTCCTTATGCTTCGACTGTGGGAAGCCTAATGTATGCAATGCTTTGTACGAGACCGGATATCTGTTTTTCCGTAGGCATGGTTAGCAGATATCAAAGTAACCCTGGACAAGGACATTGGACTGTGGTAAAGTATATATTAAAGTACCTGAGAAGAACTAGAGATTATATGCTAGTATACCAAGTAGATGATTTGCTCCCTGTAGGTTACATGGATTCAGACTTTCAATCAGATAGGGACAATAGTAAGTCTACATCAGGCTATGTGTTTACTTTAGGAGGTGGAGTCATTGCATGGAGGAGTGTTAAACAGAAATGCGTTTCTGACCCAACCATGGAAGCTGAGTATGTGGCAGCCTCTGAGGCAGCCAAGGAAGCTGTTGTTGGTTGGTCCTAGGAAGATCGTACCGGTTCCACTGTACAAAAATTTTTTACAAGTGTCGAACCGTTCCTAACAACCTATTGTGTTCTTTAGAAATTAAATTCGGAATCACAAACGGAACTTAACATTATTGATTCCAAATTTAACTTATCTGTTCTTAATGGTTTAGACTTGGATCGCAAGCGGAATGTAACACTATTGATCCAAATCTACCTATGTTACAAATTCAATTAAATATTTATTTCAGAAATCGACTCCCAGGCCAAACATGGCGAGGCGCATGGCCTTCTTGGGTATGGGAGCATCCACCACTGCCTCAACAAAGTCTCTTAATGAAATTCAATATTTAATTTCCTATAATAACATTAGATTTAACCAAAAGGAATAATCGAATCACAAATTCGAAAAAACAAAAAAACACAAACTCGAATCACAAATTTGAAACCTAGAATTATATGCCTCTTGTGTTTGGGATTCATGCAAAGAAAAACTAGTATGATGCGGAAAACAATTACTAGTTATACCTTTCTTTGTAAGCAACAACCTCTTAATCTTCTACCGTATTTCTCTTCTTATCTCGGACGTCGTGTGGGCGACGATCTACCGAGACGAGAACCACCCAAGCTCCTTCTTCTCCAAGCTAGTTTCGGCCACCACCAAAAACTCCAAGAGTGTGAGGTTCGGCCACCACCACCAAGCTCTAAGGGATGCTAGAAACAAAGTCTCCTTTCTCTCCTTCTTCACCAAGCAAGATCCGGCCACCTTCCAAGCTCCCAAGGATGAAGAGGTTCGGCCAAGGAGAAGAAAGAAAAGGAAGAAGAGAGAATAAGAAGGGTCGACCACACCAAGGAAGAGAGGAGGAGAATAGAATAGAGTTGTCTATCATGAAGGCACCCATATCCCCTCTTTTATAATCCTTGGTCTTAACAAATAAGGAAAATTTAAATAAAACCTTCCTTAATTTCTTTGCCATGAAAAGGAAAATTTAATTGATTAAAACAATTTCCTTTTCTTAAATTAACATGGTCGGCCACCTCCTAGCTCCAAACAAGGAAAGTTTTAATTATACAAGAATTAAAACTTCCTAATTTGTTTCCGGACATTTTTAATAAAAAATTTCTCTAATAATTTTTCCCTTCATGGTTAGTTATAAAAGAAAATTTTATAAATTAAAATCTTTCTTTAAAACATGTGGTTGATTTCTAAAAGGGAAAGTTTTTTCTAAAATTAAAATTTCCTTTCAATCTACAAATAAAGAAAGATATCTAATCTTTCTCTTAATCTTTTGTAGAAAACTATAAAAGAAAATATTTAATTTTAAAACTCTTCTTTTAAATCATTGCTTCCACATAAGGAAAGATTTTAAACAAAATAAAAAATCCTTTTAACATAATGTGGCCGACCACACCAAGCTTGGGTTCAAGCTAGGGCCGGCCACACCAAGTTTTAACCCTTAGATTTTTCTTAGAACTCCATTTTTTATATGATCAAAGGGGGAGAACGAACAGAATAAGTCTAGGGGGAGGTAGACCTATAATTTTTTATATCTTTTTGCACTTTATTGCAATATTAGTTATTTTATTTTTTATGTCTATTTACCCTAGCTTAACTTGGGTTGCTCACATAAAAAAGGAGGAGATTGTTGGAACCCCAAGATTATTTTGGTATGATCAACAAGTTAAGTTAGATCCTGTGGTATTTCAACCTTGTGTCTAAGTGTGCAGGAGCTTAGGAGCACAGGGAGTCGAGCTGAAGACGCAGCTAGCGAGAAGGACGGCACGGGAGAGTACATCTGAGGGACGAGGCGCTGCAGAAGAGTACACCGACGGACGAGAAGGAAGCGTACGGTGTTTCCGAGGGACGAGAAGCCGAAGCGGAAGATTGCTCGGGGAGCAAGAGACGCAGCTAGCAAGAAGATCGGCACGGGGTGCGACCGAGGGACGAAGAGTTGCAGATGAGTACGCTGGCGGACGAGAAGGAAGCACGCGATAATTTCGAGGGACGAGAAGCCGGAGCGGAAGCCTGCTTGAGAAGGCCGAAAGTTGGGTTCGGGTGAGCCCTATTCCGGATGGCTGAGATCATAGTTTGCAAAATCACGATCCGGATCGTACGATCCTACGATCCGGAAACCCAAAATCGATCTAGGATCGTGCAGAATCGCTTTTTATAGTAGGATCGCAACAGGATCGGTAGAATTGGAACAAAATCGATAGGATCAGAACAGGATCGGAACAGGATCGGAGCAAAATCGGAGCAGGATTGGTGGAGAGGTCATAACTTTTGACTCGGATTGAACCATGAAGCCTATAATATATCAAATCAAAGCTTTCTCAGAGATCTTTAATAAATTTCAAAGTTTATCCTTAGCCACCCTATTTCAAACCCAAAAAATATCATTTAAATCCTTTTCGGATGTCTAGAAGATTATATATTTTTTTTATTATCTTCTTTTCATCTTATTAGGGTTTTAAATTATTTAAATATATGTTTAATTATTTTTTAGTTAGTTTTTTATCAATAATATTCTGTCATTTCTTTTCTCCAAAATAATGAATTTTTGGATGCATATTGTCTAGTATTGTGTGACATCAACCAGTCTTTAGAAGATTATTTCTAGCGTTTCAATAGCTTATGTTATATACGTTAGGTGTTTTGTTGGCCTTTAAATTGAATTATCTTATAAACCAAGGAAATATTTTTGACATTAATGTGTTATTATTATTGTGTTAATAGAAATTTTATATTCTTTCATTTTATGATATGAAAATATAAATATTATTACTATACAAAAATGATAGTTGAATTATAAGTTAATTTAAATTTGTACATATAGTAATATAATTTGAGGTGTTGAGTGTAAATGATTGCATATATATACAAAATTAGTTATTTATTTATATGTAAATGAGTTTTTAATGTATTTTTTCTAATTATTAATCATGTACGATAAGATTTTAAGGGTTTTTGGTAGGATCGTATGATTCTACGATCCGATCCTGACCGATCCGATCTTGACCCTAAATCAATTCTGCGTAGGATCGCGATTCTACAAACTATGGCTGAGATCACTTAAGCGAGCGGAAGACCCGAACTGAGGCGAACGGAGCCGAAGCAGAAGACCCGGGCTGAAAAAGTCAACGGGGTTGACTTTCCCCACCTAGGGCGCCCGGAACAGTCTGGGGCGCCCGAAACTGTCCGGGGCGCCCGGAGTTGGCTTTTTGACCAGAATCATGTCAAACGCGATCCATTGCGAAGGGATAAAATTTTATCCCCTCCCAGGCGCCTGGAACCCTTCCAAGCGCCCCGATCAAGGTTATAAATAAACCTTGGTCCAGAAGCTCAATAACGAACAAGAAACTGTATATTCAACACTTGTGCGCTTCCCTGTTAGTGTAGCTTCTTTATTTGTGCGCTTCATTACTGTAAGAGGTTTCTCCGCCTGAAGGAGACATTCTAGTGCATTCCACTCCTTGGATTAACAACCTCTCCAGTTATAACCAAGTAAGCATCTTGTGCCTCTTCTTTTCTGTTTTAATTTATTGCTTTTCTATTTTATGTAAGTGTTATTTTAATAAGTCCGAGAAGGGTTGGTCTTTATTTTTACAGGGCTATTCAACCCCCTCTTCTAGCTGGCCACCACAATCCAACATATACAACCACATATTACTACCAAAATCTAAAATTTTCCTAATAAGATGGAGGATATGAAAATTCTTAGATCTTTTCTAGGGCTTTTAAATTATGCTAGACAATATCTAAAGGGTATAGGAAAAATCAGTAGATCTTTATACAATAAAACATCACAAAGAGGAAAAAAAAACTTTAACCAACAAGATTTGGAACTGGTTAGACAAATAAAAGAGATGGTAAAAAAAAACCTACCTGAATCAATACTATCACTTGATTCAAATTATTTGATTATAGAAACAAATGACTATAAAATAGGATGGGGAGGAATTCTCTATAGAAAATCTAATAAATATGATCCTAAAAGTATGTAAGCACTATATAGGTATGCTTCAAGCCAATACAAAGAAAAAAATCAGCTAACTTCTTTAGACTATGAAATTTTAGTTGTAATCTACTGTCTTGATGTTTTCAGACTTTTTATTTGCAATAAACAAAAGATCACAATCTGAACATATTGTGAGGCTATAGTAAAATATAGCCAACTTTACTATAGCCAACAAACAAAGGGCCTTAGAAAAGGGTTTAGTACAAAAAGATAGCTCAAATTTACAGATACCATTATTAACAAAGGTTTAACCATCCAATGAGAACACATTAAGGGAAGTAACAATTCCTTAGTAGATACATTATCTTGATTATTACATTAATCTTGGACATACTTCTTGTAGACATGGATAAACAAAAGAAAGTCAACACTTTTATAATGAAAACCATGAGATTCAGGAAATCAAGAACTTCGACAATTCATTCATTATGAAGAACAATTTCATTTTACAGCAAGAGAAAAATTAGATCACATATAGTAACAATACTAAAACTACTGGAAAGAAGTTCTCTTGTTATGTAGTCTACTCAGGTTCTCAAGTAGAAGTATACTATGACTAGGAAGAAGTTACCATAACTATTCAAGTTGTGCAACTCCTTCATTTTGAGGCTTCTACTCACTAGAAGATGCCTTTGCTTCAACCAAATTAGTCATTGGGCCTAATCTTTTTATTAATATCCTACTAAAAATAGGAAGAAAAGCATCTATGGAAACAGAACAACCAAAGAAAGCCCAAGAAACAACTGAAAATACATATGCACAGGCAATAACAACTTCTCCAAACAATACAAAACGTCGAGTACATAGACCCAATTATTTAACATTGGGGCAATTAAGAACCAATGTTGTAGTCACATCCACACAAAGACATTTAGAAATAGTTTTGTTGGTCTTCCCAATACTATTCTAGATAAAATTTCTATATATGTGAGATGTGTGGCAGAAGACTCCACTTTTTAAACTTTTGTTGAATTATGCGAAGCTTTAAATATTTTACACCAACAAAAGGTCCCAAAGGGGATGACAATCATTATGAAGGAGAAAGCAATCTCAAGATTAAATTAAATGTCACAAACGTACCAAAACTTGTGAAACTTCAGAAAATATGGATATCAATGCAACCTCTTATACGCCTTCTGAAAAGTACATATAAATATGGATACATATGAACCACCAACAATTAAAGGAAGAGTAATTATTCCCTTCCTTTTAATGAACTATGGTTTGCTCTACAAACTATGGGTACATGATCTAGACTCCCTTTAGGACTTTCTAAAGAAACTTGGACAAATAATCTCTACAGATCTAGAAGAAGAAGAAACATTTTTCATATGTACTTTCGAAAGTTCACCTCCAGAATGGGTCAACTTAAAAATAGAGTCTGCTCGGCACCTCATTAAGATAGATATTGACTAACTCAATGGTTGCCAATTAGAGTTTTATGACTATACTTCTGATTTTGACATAGATTGGGAAGCTTTCTCACCTTTACCTGACCAACTAAAACATTGGAGAGCTTCAGTTTAAGAGGCTAAGTGGTCATGGGATAAGCTAGAAGACCAAAATTAGTATCTTCTAACAGGAGAGGTGTACACAGAGAAAATATACTGGCCAAGAGACATGAGTACTAGATTCTTTCCTTTCTCTTTTATAACACAACATTCAACTTTACTCCAATACTACCAAAGGAAGGCTAATAGATGGGCCACGAAATGGCTGGCGAGTTCTGCTCTATCCTCTAGAGACTACCGAGCATCTTTAGCTCGGTCGCAACAATATACAACCCAAGAACAATATGCAAATGTTGCTAAAGTAGGACATGAGGCCCAAAGTCCTGCCCCAAGATCTCCAACCCACTTCCAAGACGCCCAAGGAACAAATTCTACTCCCTCATTGGATTCTGTCAGCGAGCAAAATCTCACCAACATGATGGAACATAGGGACCCCACCCTATTGTCCTTATCAAACTCCACTACTCTTAGTGGAATCATCTTTCTCCATTTACAGCTACTCCTCATCCACTACTCTCAATGGAATCGTCCTTCTCCACTTTATAGCTATTCCTTCTCTACTTTACAACTCTTTTTCTCCTTTAACCAGGCCACGCCATGCACTCACAAGAAAGAAAAATAGTTCCTTCTCCACTAAAGGAGCATCCTCCTCCCTCTTCTATAAAATCCCTTCCAACCCTTGCTCAGCAGGCTACTCGCTCCCTTCAAGCAAGCGCTAAGCGTCAAGCAAGCCTCTAGTTTTTCAGTTTAATCTATAAGTATGAGTCGTTCCTTTCATGTCTTCATGTAAGAAATCTCAGTTTGTGAATATTTCTGTCAGTCTTGTTCGTCATATATGTGTTCTATGTTTAAAATTTGTCTATAAGCTTTATGCTTAAAGTGTTTATGTGTCAATTTGTATCTATAGTTGCTATGAAAGCTTAAATAGAGTGGCACATTTCTTCGTCTTTTATTATTTTTCCTTAGTCCTTATCTAAGTACCCTAGGGTGAACAGTAACTGTATGAGAATTCTTATGTAAAACCTGTATAGACTATCTAAAGTCAGAGGGTCAGTCCCTCACATACCAATAAAAAAGTCAGGGTTGTAAGTATATTTTTCTCTATAGGTGAGGCTCACTGGAAGAAAGAAAAATTGAAAAAGGATAATATAAATCACTCTAGTGAAGATAATTACAGTTTATAATTAGTATTCACTTTTTAATATTTATAAATATTGTTTATAATTATTATTTACTTTTTATTATTTACAATTATTGTTCATTTTTTTACTATTCAAAATTACTATTAATGTTCACATTTTATTATTCACAATTACAAATTCACTTTTACCACTTCTCACAACCGAAATTACTGTAAAAACTAGTCACTAAAATTTCCACAACCAAAATTATTGCAAAAACTGGTCACTAAAAATTGCTTTTATGGTTAAGTTCAGGTTTATTATTGATAATTGATAGTATATATTATCTCTATCCCAATATTTAGTGGGGTTTTTTTCTGTAATTTCTAGTTTTTCTAGTCTAAAAATTATATCATCTAAATTTTCTTATTTTGAGATAAGTTGGAGTAATGTTGTTGGTACTAAAAAAATCTTTTGATATTTCTAAAGAATTAAAAAGATCTTTGTTATGTACTTCATCTAATAAGTCATCAAAAAGGCTATTTTCTTGAAATTCTTGAAGAGCTAAGTTATTAAAAATGAGTTGTCTGTGTTGGGATGTATACTATAAGCCTAGCTTTTGTATAGACATCTGTTTTGAAATATTTTGAAATGAGAATCACTTTGGTCAAATGTTTACATTTTATATTTATATATATGTCAATGCAATTGTCCATTTAATTTATATTGTAGATAACATGGTGTGTGATGTCACACAGAAGATCATGTTATCGGTTCCTTATAAATTATAAATAGTAGCTCACAACCAAGATGGATTGGGACAAACCATTGGAACGATTGTAGTGTAATTTGGTATTAGTCTGTCTTGACTATAAAATTACACTAGTACACTATGTGTGTATTGAGCAGAACCGTTTGAGGTTGTTCGATTTGTACTGACTACATAAAAGAACAGGACCTCTGTTATTATGGATGTGCGTCCTCTTAATCCCTATATAATAACAAGCACGTGTACTTATTATTTATTTCTTTAACTTATTAATGAGTAAGATTTATTCGTTAAATCAATAGGTTTGATGAGTTGGGAAATAGTACTATTTATATGGTGTGTTGTTGATTATAGAAGTAATCTGTGTCCTAATTATTTAGGTTGATGATGTCCCCTTGAGGAGCTCATAAGGATTATCATGTAAATCTTGCAGGTGGACTTAGTCCGGAAAGATAATAAAGTTGAGTGGTATTACTCTTGGAATCATATGTTAATTAATTGAGTTGTCAGTAATTCATTTAATTAACAGACATACGATATCTTAAACACATGGAGATTAACACACTTATGATAAGAAGAAACACATATTGTAATATGAGATTGGTGCGGTAGTTCAATAATAACCCTTTAGTGGTATGAGTTATTATTGATGGACTTGAGTTGAGTGTTCGGACCGAACATAGGAAACCCAAGCTCATTAGGAGGCCTAAACTAATTCCTCCTCTAGGTCCCTGTTGTAACCTCTATATAAAGTCTCACATCCACCCGTCCATAACTTGGTTTGGTTTAACTTGGTTTGGTTTAACTTGGTTTTGGCTTGGTTTTCTCCATCCTCCTAGGGTCGGCGGCAAGGTTATAGAAAGGGAGATTTTTTCTAAACAGAATTCTGTTATTTTTCTTTCTTTGTAACCGACGACAAAGGTTATAAAAGGAGTAGGTGATGACCCCTAAAACATAATTGTCCCACAAGCCTCCTCTTCTTCTTACCTAGGGCTGGCGGCATCCCACCTCTTCCTTGGTGGTCGACGTCCCCCCTCTTCCTTGGTGGTCGGCGCCCCTTCTCTTCCTTGGTGGTCGGCGCCCCCCTCCTCCTTGGTGGCCGGCGAATTGGAGAAGAAGAAGAAGAAGAAGAGTAGGAAGAAGATTAGAAGGTGTCCCATCCTAGAACCTCCTTTTGTAACCTGTGGTTTGGAGAAACGAGAGGAAGGGTGGTTGTTGTCTTGACTCACACGACGTCCAAGAAGAGAAGAGGAATACAGCAGAGATCAAGAGGTCTTTAGCTACAAAGAAAATGTACAACTAGTTCTTTAATTCCGCTGCGTAATTAGTTTTGTTTTTTTTTTGTATCGATTTTGAATTCCAACACAAGAGGCCGATGATCTTGTACTTCGATCAAGGTGTACTTTGATCCGTCAAAAACTTGCTTGACTGATCAAACACATATTTGATTGAATATGCAAGTTGTTAGGAAAAGTTCTGTACTTGTATAATTTTTATATAGGAAAATTTAAACAGAACGAAATTCCAATACCTTCAGTATGTGTATTAGGCAAGAACCTCTATAGGTAGTTTGGTTTTTGTAGTAACATTTTGTTTCCTGAGCTAGAGGGGTACTATGCATTTTGGGCGGTACTTTATACGGAGATAGTACTAATGGAGCCGGAATATGGGAGCAAGAGCCTCTAATTTGCCTTTAATAATTGATTACAAATAAATAAATCATAAGATCCTTTTTAAGATAAAAAGACAATAAAATTCATTTTTGGTTTGTCGAAGAAAGATGGGAGAAAGATTCTTGAGCTTGCTATTTGGACCAGGCCCATTTCTTTAGGCTTTCAGAATTTCTTGTTGGGCTCCCAGTTTGTCCAAATCAAGTAAAACACTTAGAATTCCTGCTTGTGTCGTATCGCACTCTATCTGCGGGCACATGGTGCCCGTAGAGAATTCGGAGACGAGGCGTGTCGTACGGAGGCGTACCGTTTTAAATACCGTCAACATGTCACTGTCTGTTACGCATTACATGCATTTACTTAATTATTTTATTATTTTATAATTTTGATAAATTTCAAAACAAATTTATGTTAATATTTTTTCTTTTCATATTAAAAAATAATTTTAAATTTTATTAATAACTTTTTTCTGATTATTTTTTATATAAACAATAGGTAGATTCATTTTAAATTGCTTGAAGAAATGGTAAATTTTGAGAACTGTGTTCAAATTTAAACTTTATTCGATAAAAACTTAAATAGCGATACATAATATTTTTATTGTGTGTTTAATTTTAACAAATGCTTTTAATTTAATTGATTAATTGATATAAAATGATGTTACAAACATCATAAATGTTAAATCGAACTATACATCATAAATGTTAAATCGAAATAGTCTAAACTCAAGAATTTGTATGGTCAGACATAATTAATATAGTATTCTTAATTTTTATATCTACTCTAAATCATCTCATTGAATAACACAAAGGATCCAGCTCTTCCCATACATATTCTCTGAATAGATTGAATCGTAAGTTTAAATCAAAGTTGAATAAATTATTTTTTAATATCCAACCAAACTAAACTGACCAAACTATTATAAAAAACCAATAAATCAGACCAATGAAACATTGATTAAATCAGTCGATAATCGAAATAATTAAATTTTTTATTAAATCATAATTTCAAGACGGAAGAAGCGTCACGAATTATAGAATGAGGGATTTTAAATTCTTGGTTTCAAGTTAGGCATAGCTGAATTCAAAATTTTAAAATCGAGACTAAATTGATTTAAAAATATAACCAAACTGATAAAAAAAATTGAATCTTCGAATTAACTGAATAAAAATTTTAAGTTCAGCTTATTTGGTCGGTTAATTCGATTTAATCGACATTTTACTCACCTCTACTCGGGCTAAGCTATACCCAACCCTTTTTGGGTTCTTCCTTGATTGCTTCCATTGAGCGATCACCTGTCAAGACAGGGGTGAATACGGAGGGGAAAGAAGAAAAAGTAATAAGAGCTTCGTCTAAGCTGAAGTTTCTGTTGGTTTTGATTTGCGAGGAAGAAGATGAAAGGGAAAGAAGAAAAGCAACAAGTGTTTTTGTTGGTTTGCATCACGAAGGAGAAAACAGAGAAAGAAGACAAGTTTAATTAAATAGGAGTATGGATTAATTTATGTTTGTTTGATAGAAAAAAAGAGAGATTGTTGGACCCCGTGATTGTTTTGATGTAATCAACCGAGTTAAATTATGTTTGGTTTGGTTTTGATCCCTGTGTGTAAGGAGCTTAGGAGCGCAGGAAATCGAGTGGAAGACGCAGCTAGCGAGAAGGACAGCACGGGAAGGAAGCCGACGGGCTCGGTGCATCCGAAGGATGAGAGAGCTGCGGAAGAGTACACCAGTGGACGAAAAGGACGTTCTCGATGTTCGAGGGATGAGAAGCCGGGGCGGAAGCCTGCTCGAGGAGAAGGCCGAAAATTAGGTTCAGGTGAGATCTATTTCGGTTGGCTGCAATCACCCAAGCAATCGGGACTTCGGAAGCTGAAAAGGAGAAAAAGAGAAGCTGGAGCTATTTATACCTGCAGCATTGAGGGCGCCCTCATGGTGTTGAGGGCACCCCCCATGGCGTTGAGGGCACCCTCCACATTGAGGGCGCTCTCCATGGCATTGATAGCACCCTCAATCTAGTCTTTGTAGCCGTTGGCATGTGGATAAAGCTTTATCCGCTTTATCCCCTTGGAGGCACCCTCAACCCCTTTGGAGGCGCCCTCAAAACTCGAGATAGGATTTCCATGAGCTATATAAAGGCCCATGGAGTTAGGAAATAATCAATCAACTCTTGTACTTGTTAGAGTGTATACTAAAAGCCTAGTTTTTGTAAACATTTATTTTTGAAATAAAAAAATCATATTGGTCAAATATCTACATTTTATTTGTTAAGTGTAGTTGTTCAATTAATTTATATTGTAGATAACATGGTGTGTGGTGTCACACACAGAAGATTCATGTTATCAGTTCTTTATAAATTATAAACAATTGCTCACGACTAAGATAGAAATGAACAAACCATGCATTAGAATAGTCGTAGTGTAATTAGGTATTAGTTTATCTTGACTAATAAATTACACTAGTATACTTTAAGTATATTAAGTGGGAATATTTTTAGGTAAGTTCTTTTTATACTGACTTAATAAAAGAACTAGACCTTAGTTATTATAGAAGTATCTGCTCTTAATCCTAATATAATAATAAGCACATATATTTAGTATTTATTTCTTTAACTATCAAAGTGTGAGATTTAGTTCGATAAATCAATAGGCTCGATAAGTTGGGAAATGATATTACTTATAGTGTGTGTTGTTGATTATAGAAGGAATCTGTGTCTTAGTAATCTAGGTTAAGAATGTCCCCAAGAGGAGCTCATAAGGATTGTCATGTTAAACCCTGCAGGTGGACTTAGTCCGACATGACAATAAGGTTGAGTGGTACTACTCTTGGACTAAAACATTAATTATAGTAAGTTGTCAGTAACTCAATTAAACTAATGGACATTCGTTATCTTAAATACAGGGAGACTAACACACTCATGATATTAAGGAATCCATAATGTAATTTGGGATTGGTGCGGTAGTACAATAATAACTCTCTAGTGGAATGAGTTATTGTTGATGAACTTGAGTTGTATGTTCGGGGTGAATACGGGATACTCAAGTTCATCGGAAGGTCAAAACCAATTTCTCCTCTAGGTCCCTGTCGTAGCCTCATTAATGTCTCAAGTCCATCCAAATAAAAACCCTTCTTGGTGTCTGATCCTGTCTGAGAAGCTAGGCAGGACGGAGATCCAGAAGAAGGAAACCCACCGCGCCGATGAAGAATAATATCCGCAAAATACCGATTCGAGAAACCCAAAGCGGATCGGGAAGGATAGAATCACCGAGAGTCCTCCTCGCACGAAGACCCGATGACGAAGAAGAAATCCAAATCTGAAGAGAAGAAACCCAGATTCGAAGCTTCCAAGACTTCCTACACACAAAAGACAAACCAACACTATCGTCAGTGACCTAAGACCGAGGTGGGAATCCCTGGCTAGGCCCTCCGACGCTCAAGTCAGTGATCTTTCTCCGTGTGGAAGAAGGAAGAAGAAGATGAACAGTAGTTGAGAAAATTAGGGTTATGAGTGTGCGCGATGATGTGAACTTACCTAGCCAACGGAGAGGATTCCCCTTTTTATACCACTTCATATAACCTCCGTAGTCATGAAGTGGACCCCGGTTTGTCAGAGTTTGTTATGAGATGACGTCAGCTGCATACTTGTGGTAAGTGATTTTTAAGGAATCTTTCTTGTACCCCAGATATACCTCCTTTGTCGTTTAGCACCTGCAAAATGATCTAAAAACATATTTTCCGCCGAAATATATAACACCTGTCATGTGGTTGCATATTGCAGATATCCTCATTAATTAACCTATTTGAAATATTTATCTCTATTCTTCCTCATGAGGCTTCTGTCGATATAGACTTACCGGTCGATATTAGCCTATCTCTTTGAGGTATATATATCTTCCTCCTGGGAAACATATTTCGGTCGATATAGACTTCCCTCTTATTGAGGTATCTCCTGGCCGATATTAGCTTACTTCCTTTGAGGTATATAGATCTTCCTCCTGGGAAGCATATTTCGGTCGATATAGGCTTACTTCTTATTGAGGTATGTTCCGACCGATATTAGCCTACCTCCTTTGAGGTATATAGATCTTCCTCCTGGAAAGCATATTTCGGTCGATATAGACTTACCTCTTATTGAGGTATCTCCCGGCCGATATTAGCCTACCTCCTTTGAGGTATATAGATCTTCCTCCTGGAAAGCATATTTCGGTCGATATAGACTTACCTCTTATTGAAGTATGTCCCGGCCGATATTAGCCTACCTCCTTTGAGGTATATAGATCTTCCTCCTGGGAAGCATATTTCGGTCGATATAGACTTACCTCTTATTGAGGTATCTCCTGGCCGATATTAGCCTACCTCCTTTGAGGTATATAGATCTTCCTCCTGGGAAGCATATTTTGGTCGATATAGACTTACCTCTTATTGAGGTATGTACCGACCGATATTAGCCTATCTCCTTTGAGGTATATAGATCTTCCTCCTGTGAAGCATATTTCGGTCGATATAGGCTTACTTCTTATTGAGATATATTCCGGCCGATATTAGCCTACCTCCTTTGAGGTATAAAGATCTTCCTCCTGGGAAGCATATTTCGGTCGATATAGACTTACCTCTTATTGAGGTATGTACCGGCCGATATTAGCATATCTCCTTTGAGGTATATAGATCTTCCTCCTGGGAAGCATATTTCGGCCGATATAGACTTACCTCTTATTGAGATATGTCCCGGCCGATATTAGCCTACCTCTTTTGAGGTATATAGATCTTCCTCCTGGGAAGCATATTTCGGTCGATATAGGCTTACTTCTTATTGAGGTATATCCCGGCCGATATTAGCCTACCTCCTTTGAGGTATATTCCGGCCGAGATTAGCATACCTCCTTCGAGGTATATCCCCGCCGATATTAGCCTATCTCCTTGGTTCTATTACCTCCTTTCCTTTCCCTATCGGGGACCCACAAAATCTAACTCATATCACTAGCCTTCCTTTCAAGTCTAGTCGAAGGAGGTGTAGGCGACTGAGTAGACATAAGTATGATTTTGTCTTTTCCTACCCGTGACTCTGCTCTAGATATTGAAATGACCTCACAGATTTTGTGTATAATTATCTGATGCAACCAATGTACAGTGATTCCTTGAGTCCCTTGATCCTTTAAATAGGGTTACAACCCTCTCTTTGTTCACCACCCACCTTAGTTCTTTTCCTTCCTTGTTAATTTTCATTGCTCTTTTTTTTCTGGTTAAGAGTATGGCTTTGGTTTCTCCTCTTCGGGGGCGACTTTTGTTGGACAAGGCGAGATCTATATGTGAGTTTATTCAAATCTTTGCTTCGGCTAACTCTAGGGTTCAAGGGATTGTCTTAAGAGATGAAGCTTCGCAGTCCAGACTTTTCATCCAAAGGTGTCCAGTTTCTGAAGGCTCGAGGGACTTCAGAGGGATTCTCACTACTTATGGAGAGTCGGCTCAATAACCCATGGATGTTGTGAGAAGAGCACAGCACATGTTACCCCTGGGTTGAGCTTGGTTGCTTCACTTGCAGAGCTCTAGGGCTTGAGAGGGGAAGTGGTTTTTACATTTACTTTTCCATCATGGTCTGAATAGACCCATCCCCTTCCCCTTGCCCTTGAGTCTTTCTGCTTCATTGTTTCCTTCGTCCAGGGCAAAATATTGCCACTTATGTGCCTTGACAAGCCTGGATGAGGTACAATGTTTCCATCTCTGCTCCATGGTAAGTTTGAATCCAGTAGGACTGAGATATTCCAAGTGTCTCAAGAGCTTATGTTTGTAATTTTGTTATCCGTCTGAGGCTTACTATTTTGAAGGGAAATGTAATATTGTATGAAAACAACCTCTTGTACTGAATTAAGTGATTCTATTGAATCCTCTTGACGAATAAATGTGATGTTGTGCTTATTACCTCTTCTGTTTTATATGTCATTTGTCATGGCCAAGGCTATCTTAACTGTTGGAATACTTCTATATTATAGCTAATATTATGCCAGCCAATATTGTTTCGCTGATTGAAGTCAATATTATACTTACCTAGTATAACCAAAGTTATACCGGCTAATATGAAATTATTTTGATCAATATTAGTTTGCATTTCATAAGGGAGTTAATTCAAAATCTGTTATTCACCTAAATCTCCATCCTTAAAAGTTTTTGTCCTTAGCTTGGACTTAGTCAAGAAAGTCAGTCTTTTCTACTTTATTATATCCATCTAATTACGTCTTCTTTCGAAGCTTCCTAGCTGGTGATTGGCCCTTCTTCAGGTGAGAGAATGTTAGAGGCGTACCCCGAGGCGTTACCAACCCCAGCGTGATCCGATCCGTCACATCCAATATAAATGTTTTTATGATGGTATTACACATATTTTTTATGACCGCCACGTCATGTGGGCCTCTCGCCTTTCTCTTGTGATTCTCAGCGTCTGCTGAGATAAAAAAAGGTTTTGATCTGACGATGGTTATGTGCTTTTCAAACCCTAAACCCTTCGTCTCCTTTTAAACTTTGTCCCTTCTTTTCTCTTCTCTAGAGTTCTTTTCTTGTTGCAGTCTTCAACCAAACTCCGTGCTCACCGTTTCTCGGCGATCTTCTTTCTTGTCTTCAGTAAGTAGTCTATTGTTTCACTAGCCTATACTTTTGTCCATGGCTAAGGAAGCAATTGCCCCGTGGTATGTCCATATGTCTTCTTCCTTTGATAAAATTGCTAGGTTGACTATCCGTCGTCAGTATGAGATTCCTCGAGAGTACGACATCATAATCCCAAACCCTGATGATCGCCCTCATCGTCCTCCTGCTGATTGTGTAACCTTTTTCAGGGATCAGTTGATAGGAGGTTTAAGGTTTCCTATTCCTCCTTTCTTGATTGAAATAAGCTAGTATTTTGATATTCCTTTACAACAATTTGCCCCCAACGCATTTCGTTACATATGCGGTACTTACATGTTGTTTCGTTTGCGGGATATTCCTCCTACTCCTCAAAATTTCTTCCTGTTTTCTTATCCCAAATGTTCAGAACCGGGTGTTTTCTTGTTTCATTCACGGACTAAAATGGTTCTTTTTGAGGATATGCCCTCATCTCTCAAATATTGGAAATCTCGTTTTTTCTTCTTAAAGTTTCCAGGACTCATTCCTTGGTCTCATGCTTGGAAATCTTTCTTGCCCCCCTTGCCCGACGTCAAGGAGTTTCATCTTCATCATTCTTTCCCTGTTTATTATGAGAAATTGTTAAGTCATAGACTTTCTATCCTTAAGTGGCTACGGGTTGATCTACTATACCTGTTTGGCTTAAGCCCTGTCAAACCTGATACTCGAGTTCCTTTAGGTAACGCTTTATTTCTTTCTTCTTATTTTTAACTAACTAAACTATTTTTCTTCTCTATGTAATGGATAGCTTCTATGATGCTTTGATTGGCGAAGAACTACGTCTGGAAGAGGATGTCATTCGCGCCAAAGAAGCCGAACTTCTGGCTGCTATTGTTCTTCCCCCTCCAATCGAAGAACCAACTCCTTTAGCTGAAGTACCTAGTTCTTTGGGCGCTCTTGAAGCTCTTGAAGCTCCTGGAGATCCTTCTGCAGAGATTCTTGCCAATCCTTTACCCGCTGTTACTTCACCAGCGGCTGCTGCTGTCTCCTCATCTGCCCCTCTTCCCCTCATTGAGCTCACGTCTCCTGATAGCTCTGGTAAATCGATAACTGAATTTTCTAAGGGTAAATGCCCAGGGCGCAAACTTACCAGAACTCCTCCATCAAAAAGGAGGCTCATCCTCCCTGCTAACGAGCTAATTTCAGAAGGTTTTGCTTCGGCTGACCTTCCTTCTGATGAGCCGACGTTGGTGGAACTCTATCCTTCCCTGAGTTTTCCTGCCTCACCCTTCGCTAATGCCAGTGCTTCTGGTAATGTATCTTTCACTTTTCCCCTATCTATTCCAACTTCTGGGTCTCTACCTTCCTCACCTTCTTCTTATTTAGTCTTTGTCCCCCCCCCCATCCATTCCTACTTCCTCTTTCTCTGCTGGCTCTTCCACCATTCCTGTCCTTCCCATATTACTAGGGGGTTATTTTGTTAGCGATTGGGATGAAGTTCATCCCCTTTTTTAGGAGCTCTCTATTCCTGAGGCAGTTGATCGCTTCTCTTATAAGGAAAATCAGGTGTGCTTACTAACGCCTGCTTTCTATTTCTCAACTATTATCTTATGGCTTTTTATTATACTTCCAGCGATGGATAGAAAATATGGGTTTTTCTCGACTGATGCACAACTTATATACTGAGAACAAGAGGTTGAAGTCTGAAAATGACAAGCTAAGGCAAGAGGTTGCTGAGTTATCTTCTGCTGCATTTTCTGCTGCTGCCAAGAAACAACTCGAATTGAAAATTGAAAACCTTCAAGCACAATTTAAATCGGTTACGGACCTTAACCAAGAATTGACTTCCAAACTTGGCGAACTCAAAGATAATTATGAGGCAGAATTGACTGAAAAATTCAAATCCTTGCAGCTGAAGGAAGATGAAATATCTTCTTTGAATACCTCCCTTAACTCAGTTAAGGCCGAGGTTTCTGCCAAAGAAGATGAATTGAAGACTTCCCAAATGGCTTTGGTGGTTTACCGGGATAACGAAGATACTCATTACAGGGAGTGGGCCACGGCCATGATTGAATCTCCCGAATTCAACAAGCCGATCGTGAAGTCCATCTTGTCAGCCTTTACTACAGGAGCGAAAGAGGCGGTTCACCAGTTACAAGAGGAGAGCTACTTAGCTCGTGTCCCTCCTCCTAATTTCCTAAACCGTCGCAAACTTATTAAAAACAAATCCCCTGATCTGTACCCTAAGCTGACTTTAACTTAAATTCAAATTCTTGTAAAGAGGAGGGCTGAAACTCTGTAATGACGGTCTCACGTAACGCTAATTATTCCCTTTTTGTTGTTAATCTTACTCTTTCTCATGATAATTATCTGTTCTACATAAATGCGTCCAGTGTTGCTTGGTTTGTCACCATACAACCTTTCCCAACAGATTGTCACGTCTTAGATCGTTTCCTCATGACCGGACGGTATATATCAAGATTGATAAATATCGCCCGATATTTCGTAGCTTAGTTATGTCTCGCCCGATTTAACACAGTTCTATCATGATGTCCCTAATATTGGTCGATTTATTTTACTTGATCAGTTTACCTCTATGTCTTCATATGTCCTTTTCACATATTAATCGAGTCTCATATGATTTTATCATAGTGCATATTATTTGATTCATTATGATAAGCCTTTTGGTCGACATACTAGGGTGCTCTTTGTCTCGGCCGATCCATCAAAACCGCCCGCTTCGTATTTACGAACCATATCCAGTAATCTTTAACTAAGTCCTGCCTGCTACCTCGCGCTTAACTTCTCCTTATTTTATTACACCTATAACATAAACCTATAATTACTAGATTAATTTTTCTTTATATCCTCCAAGCTTTCTCAAGAATTATTTCTAGGAAAACTTTGCACATTTTTCGAGGAAGATTACTTAACCTTACCTCTTTCTTTTGATTTTATCACTCATTTATGACGGTTGGAATTTCTAAATATCTTTTCTTCTTCTCTCCTACTGTTTCTATTTGGGGGTTTTAGCGCAGGGCCGAAAGAAAAACACAGGTTTTACGAAGTTTTCTTTTGCTTTCCTCCATCTCTCGTCCTCTTCCTTGATTCCTCTTTCTTTGATCGTCTCTCCATATAGCGGCTTCTCCTCCTGCGTGGCTTCTCTCATGCTCTTCCAACCTCATAGATATAGAAGAAGTGGACTTACAGGCGACCTATGGTTTTCCTTCTTATATAATCCGTCCCACTCCTCATGAGGGTCCGCATCTTCCTCCTTTAGGGTGTATATCTATCTTCCAAGACCAAGTCCTATAAGGTTTTTGCTTTCCTCTTCACCCTTTTTTCTGTAGTATCAGTCGTTATTTTAATATTCCACTCAACCAGTTTGTCCCTCAATCATTTTCCATTCTTATGGGTTTTATTGAGGTATCTAAACTGTTAGATTTCCCCTTGTCTCTACGTCTTTTTCATCACTTCTTTATCCCTCGTCGAGTGGATGTTGGTGTTTTTAAATTTCAATCTCGTCCCAAGGCTATTTTGTTCAACCGCATTCCTCCCCAGGGGGAATGGTACCATAAATTTTTCTATATGTGTCTCCCTTCTACCCCTCCATTTCCTATCCAATGGATACATGATTTATTGATTAATGCATCTTTTTATAACGGTGTTTAATTCCTATGTTTCAGCTGATGCTCTTCTTCCAGCTTTCATGTACAAGAATCCTGCCATGACTAAGTCTTTTGTAAATAATCTTAGAGAAGAATGGTTACGCGACCACCGATCGAATCCTAATTTTTCTACCTTGGGTTTACTATCTGAAGAAGAACGATGGGCAGAGGATGCCGCACTCATGGAAGAGGAAGAAGAAGAGCCTTTTGTTACCTTAGTTAAAAAGCCAAATCTTACTGAGGCTTCTCCCTTTAGTGATTTCTTTGGTACTTTTGTGCAAGCTCCTCTTGTCCCGGCGCCCATTTCTCTTGAGAGAGGTAAGACACCGATAACTCCAACCCATATTATCTCTAATCTTGCTCTTAGGATGATGAGACCCGGTCTACTTATCCCTTCTTCTTCTATTATTTCAGCTCCCCCTGCTTCTGCTTCTGAGGTGGCCGTTATCCCTTCTGTGTCCTCCGCATCTTTGGCATTGGTCTTGCCTCCCTTAGCTTCTAGGCCTCGAGCAAAACGAACACCTTGCCGGAGATCTTCTCCAAGTGTCAATCCTTGAGCTATCAGCGTTCCCATAACCGAATCAGCTTTTCCTGCATTGTTACCTTCTATTCCATCTAGTTCTTCCTCTACTTCTCTTGTTTCTACTATTTCCTTTTCTTCCATTGCATCTTCTTCTTTTTTGCCTCCTTCTTCCTCCCCTCCTCATCCTTTATTTAAACAGGCTGCGGGTTTACCTTCTCAATTGGGGCAATCCTCTGATCCACCTAGCTATGGCTCTTTGCAACTACAAAGTCTATTAGCCGAATCTTAGCTACAAGGTTACGAACAACTAAGAGGTCTTAGTCTTCCACATCGAGCTGATCGCCATAGTCGTCAGGCAGTGGCTGTAAGTATTTCTAGTTATATGTTATCAACTTTGTACCTTCATCTTTAACTTACATCATCCTTTTGTTTAGTTTCTTGCCTCAAGTCTACATATCGACCAGCTGCTTATAGCTAAGGACCATGAGAACAATAAATTAAAAGCTCAATTGGAGACGTTGAAGGCTACTTCACCTTCTTCTAACAACGATATGGCTCAGTTGCAAGAGAAAGTGACCTTACAAAATCAACAGTTGGGACCTTGAAACAAGAATTGGAGGAGTGTCAGCAATTATTGAAAGATAAAGAGCTCACCAGAAGAACTTTAGAATTACAGGTGGATCGGCTACCTTCTGGTCTTAGACTAGAGATTGCTTTAAAAGAGAAAGCTCTCTCAGATGGTTCTTATAAAAGTAGAGAAGCTTCATAATATCTGTCTTTATGACCAAGCTCAAGACCTAGCCTCTCATGATTTCACTATCCTACAGGAACAAGAACAAAGGAAAGCTCAAGATGTCGAATTGTCACTGCTCCAGAAGGAATTGGAATAGCTTAAATCAGAGAAGGATGTTTTGAAAGATCAAAACACAAAGGTGCAAGCTGATTTCCAGAGTTATAAGGAGCAAGAGAAGAGTCGATGGGAGGAGTGGCGACTGATTTACTTAAAGTCTCCATCATTTGCCTGAGAATTCGTTCGTAGGATAGTAGGTGCTCTAAATCATTTTTGTATTGGGAGTTCTTCAACAGTTACGAGAGGGTGGCTATTTACCCAAGCAACCCCCCTTTCTTTTATAAATTGTCGTAGACTTAACGAAGAGCTACCCGTAGATATAAAAGGTCCTTTTCTAGATGTTTAAAGAGATTATTCAGAAAAGGCTTGTAAATGCAGAACTAGTAAAGAAGTATAACCAAAGTTTGGCAATTAATTGATCGTGTTGTATAGGAAATTTTTAATACTTATCTGTTTCTCTATTGTGCTGATTTGAGAATGCCTCTCTTGAAATGCTCCTGAACATTAAATATAAGTTTTATTCTAGAACTCCTTGTTCATCTTTTGAAGTTAAGCCTTGTCTTGATGAATCCTTCCGCGGATAACATCCAGTGTGCTCCGTATTCCCAAAAGAATAAATAATCCCAAGTGATCTTAGATAAGGAATCTGTATAAAACTCCTGAGTTCCGAGCTGAGTCTACTACTCCAAGCGATTATTTTAAGTAAAGACCTCCAGATGGATGGGCTTCCAAATGAATAATGTATCATATGCATAGAATCCCCTTTTGAATCCTGGTTTCATGTCCGTATAACCCCGGTCGATTAGGCTTTGAAATTATGAGATTTCTCGATCAATTGTGTCCTGTGATGGTTTAAAGTCTCCGGTTCCTCCCATGAAGACTCGTCCGAGTTACTTCATGGGATTTCCCGATCGACTATATTCTGTGATGGTTTAAAGTCTCCGATTCCTCCCATGAAGACCCGTCCGAGTTACTTCATGAGATTTCCCGATCGACTATGTTCTGTGATGGTTTAAAGTCTCCGGTTCCTCCCATGAAGACTCGTCCGAGTTACTTCATGAGATTTCCCGATCGACTATGTTCTATGATGGTTTAAAGTCTCCGGTTCCTCCCATGAAGATCCGTCCGAGTTACTTCATGAGATTTCCCGATCGACTATGTTTTATGATGGTTTAAAGTCTCCGGTTCCTCCCATGAAGACCCGTCCGAGTTACTTCATGAGATTTCCCGATCGACTATGTTCTGTGATGGTTTAAAGTCTCCGGTTCCTCCCATGAAGACCCGTCTGAGTTACTTCATGAGATTTCCCGATCGACTATGTTCTATGATGGTTTAAAGTCTCCAGTTCCTCCCATGAAGATCCGTCCGAGTTACTTCATGAGATTTCCCGTTCAACTATGTTCTATGATGGATTAAAGTCTCTGGTTCCTCCCATGAAGACCCGTCCGAGTTACTTCATGAGATTTCCTGATCGACTATGTTCTATGATGGTTTAAAGTCTCCGGTTCCTCCCATGAAGACCCGTCTGAGTTACTTCATGAGATTTTCCGATTGACTATGTTCTATGATGGTTTAAAGTCTCCGGTTCCTCCCATGAAGACCCGTCCGAGTTACTTCATGAGATTTCCCGATCGACTATGTTCTGTGATGGTTTAAAGTCTCTGGTTCCTCCCATGAAGACCCGTCCGAGTTACTTCATGAGATTTCTCGATCGACTATGTTCTATGATGGTTTAAAGTCTCCGGTTCCTCCCTTGAAGACTCGTCCGAGTTACTACATGAGATTTCCCGATCGACTATGTTCTGTGATGGTTTAAAGACTCCGGTTCCTCCCATGAAGACTCGTCCGAGTTACTTCATGAGATTTCCCAATCGACTATATTCTATGTAAAAATATGATGTTTGTACTAACCTTGTGGCAGTTTTTTAAAGTTTCTGGGTTCTTGAGGGGAGCTGAATAGGCCTTTAGGGTTCCTCCCCTGTAAATTGCTCGAAATATATAATGAAAGTCCTCTCGACATTTATCAATCTGTATGAATCATACTTATTTCTGTGGCAGTATTTGTCTTGCTTGGCTTTTATTAAAAGAAGTAAAGTACATAAACTGTAGGTATACTTGTCCTCAGTCACCGGGGACTTCAAATAATTGTGATTTGTTTTTCCAGAGTATGATGTAGTTAGGTTCGATAAGGCTGTAAGTGATTTGCACTCCAGGGACGCTCTAAAATTCTTCCTTCAGTATCTTGGAGATAATATGAACCTGATGTGAGTTTTTCTATCACTTTGTAAGGTCCTCCCCATTGTGGTGCTAACTTACTGATATCTCCGACAAGTTTAATTCGCTTCCATACCAAATCTCCTACTTGGAAAAATCTGGGGATGACTCTTTTGTTATAGTTTTGTCTCATCCGTTGTCGATATGATGTCAGACGAGCAGCAGCTTTATCTCTAATCTCCTCTATCAAGTCTAGCTCCATGAGTCGTCGACCTTCATTGTCCCCATCATATAATTGTCTTCTGTCCGATTCTACCTCCACCTCGATGGGAATTATGGCTTCTCCTCCATAAACTAATTGAAAGGGAGTGATTCCTGTAGCCTCTCGAGGCATAGTACGATATGCCCAAAGGACGCTGGGTAATTCATCTACCCAGCTACCTCCGACATGATCCAGTTTGGTCTTTAAACCTCTTATGATTTTCCTATTGGTTACTTCTGCTTGACCATTACTTTGCGGATAAGCTACAGAGGTGAAGGCCTGAGTAATCTCGTAACTGTTGCACCAGTCTAAGATCCTATCCCCTTGGAATTGCCTTCCGTTATCAGAGACTAATTTATGAGGAATGCCAAATCTGTAGATTATATTTTTCCATAAAAATTTAATAACTGCATCTTCAGTAATTTGAGCAAGTAGTTCTGCCTCCACCCATTTAGAAAAATAATCCACCGCTACCAATAAGAACCTTCTCTGTGCAGCTGCCATAGGGAATGGACCTACTATGTCCATGCCCCATTGATCAAAGGGACATGCAACTATAGAGGTTCTCAATAACTGCGTAGGATGATGTAAGATATTTTGATGTTTTTGACAAGAAATACAAGTTCTTACCAACTTGTTGGCATCTTCATGTAGAGTAGGCCAGAAATATCCTGCTAGCAGAATTTTGCGAGTCAAAGATCTCCCCCCTATATGACTACCACATGAACCTTGCTGGACTTCTCGTAAAATAAACTGTATATCTTCTGTGCCAATACACTTGAGCAAAGGTCTAGAAAAAACTCTTTTATATAACTGTTCTCCTACCATAGTGTATTGAGCAACTCTCTTCTTAAATACCCTTGCCTGTTCTGTATCACTGGGAAGAATACCTTGCTGCAAATATAATATGATTTGAGCCCTCCAATCACTTTGAATTTCTGCTTCAACCTGTCTTTCAATACAAGATATTAACAGAATTTGTTCTATGGGCCGATCTAGACTCCATGACACTATAACAGAGGCCAACTTAGCCAATTCATTTGCCACTTGATTTTCAGATCTAGGAACCTTTTGTATATTTACTTCTTGAAACTGGAACTTCAACTTATCAAATGTTTCAGCATATAACTTAAGTCTATCATTATTAATTTCAAAATTACCTGATAGTTGTTGAGCTGCTAACTGAGAATCAGAATAGATAAGGACTCGAGCTGCCCCTATATGCCGAGCAGCTTGCAATCCTGCTATCAGGGCTTCATATTCTGCTTCATTGTTGGTAGCTCTGTAATTTAGTCTGATGGAGAGTTGAAGTCTGTCTTCCCTTGGAGATATAAGAAGAACACCAATTCCGCTGCCTTGTCTAGTCGAAGATCCATCTACATAAACTTTCCAAATGTTTTCTTCCTCAAGGCCATGAACTTCTATGATGAAGTCTGCTAGAGCTTATGCCTTGATGGCCGAGCGAGGTTGATATTGAATGTCATATTCCCCAAGTTCAGTTGTCCATTTAATCAGCCGACCTGATGCCTCTGGGTTGCGTAACACCCGTCCAAGAGTACTGTTGGTTAATACAATGATCTCATGTGCTAAGAAATATGGGCACAACCTCCGAGCAGTCAATACTAGGGCAAAAGCTAATTTTTCTAGTGTAGTGTATCTACACTCAGCTCCTTTTAATAAATGTCTAGAAAAATATACAGGTTGTTGTTCCTTTCCTTCTTGTCTGACTAATACAGAACCTACAGCGTTTTCATTAGTCGACAAATATACCCAAAGAGTCTCTCCTACTATCGGTTTAGCCAATACAAGGAGAGTAGACAAATAATCTTTCAATTCTTGAAAAGTCTTATCACATTCTTCATTCCACTGAAATTTATTGGCCTTTCTAAGTATTTTAAATAAATGGAAGCTACGATCGGGCGACCTAGAAATGAATCTAGACAAGGCTGTAATTCGGCTTGTCAGTCTCTGAGCTTCTCTCATGTTGCGTGGTGACTCCATGTTCTGCAGTGCCTTGACCTTGCTCGGGTTGGCCTCTATCCCTCGTTCAGACACCATATATCCCAGGAACTTCCCCCCTTTCGCGCCGAATAAACATTTGCTTGGATTTAATTTGAGCCCATATTGCCTCAATGTCTTACAGGTCTCTTCTACATCCCTTTTCTTGATCTTCTTTAGCTAAGGGAACCTGATGATAGCCCTGATAAGCGTCTAGCATAGAGATGTATTCGCATCCCGCAGTGGAGTCTACCAATTGATCGATCCAGGGTAATAGATAATAGTCTTTTGGGCAAGCTTTGTTGAGATCTCGGAAATCAATGCATACTCGCCATTTGTTTCCAGGCTTAGAGACTAACACCACATTAGTTAGCCAGCTTGGAAATTGTACTTCCCTGATGTAACCGGCTTCCATGAGTTTAGTTATTTCTTCTTTGATGATCTGATTTTGTTCCGCGCTAAAACTCCTTTTTCTTTGCATGACCGAGCGGGCATCTGGGAAGACATGCAAGGAATGCTCCATGACTGTAGGAGAAATGCCCGAGACTTCTTTGGGAGTCCAGGCAAATACATCATTATTCTTCTTCAGGCATTGCACCAATTTGGCTTTCAGAGCAGGATCAAGATCAGCCGCAATATATGTAGTAGCTTCAGGTCGACCGACCTGGATCTGAACTTCTTCCTTCTCTTCATAAACCAGGACGGGCTGCTTCTCTCGAATGGCATTAACCTCCATTCTTTGAATCTTTCGGGCGGTGTTAGCTTTAGTTCGAAGTATTTCTACATAACATTTTCGGGTTGTCTTCTGATCACCTCGCACCTCCCCGACTTGGTCATCTACCGGAAATTTAATCTTCTGACAAAAAGTAGAAACGACCGCCCTAAACTCGTTTAAGGCGGGTCGACCCAGTATCACGTTATAAGAGGATGGAGCATCTACTACCATGAAATAAGATCTTCTTGTTCACATCAGAGGCTCTTCTCCCAGAGATATGGCCAACTTTATTTGGCCTAACGGTTGTACTTCGTTGCCTGTGAATCCATATAGAAGAGTAACGATCTATTGAAGTTCACTCGGATCAATTTGCAGTTGATCGAAAGCCTTCTTGAATATAATATTGACAGAACTGCCCGTGCCTATGAAGGTACGAGCAATGACATAGTTGGCTATCACAGCTTTGATGATTAAGGCATCATCATGGGGTATTTCTACCCCCTCGAGATCTCTGGGCCCAAAACTTATTTCGGGACCGGCCGCTCGTTCCATACTATATCCCACGGCATGAATTTCCAGTCTTCGGGCATGTGCTTTTCTAGCTCTATTAGAATCCCCATCAGTAGATCCACCTGCAATTATATTGATATTGCCCCGAGCAGCATTGCTCTTGTTTTCTTCCTGCCGGGTAGTCATAGCTTCAGAAGGTGCTTTCTCTGACACTTGGCTGGTATCGGCCGGGACTGGTATTGCCTCCTGTCGAGGCTCGATAGGGCGATATTCCAGTTTGAGTGGACTTTGCTGCCTGGGGTACTGCTGTCGATAATAGTTCTGCCTCTGATAACGCTCCCTATTAGCTCGTTTATTTCTTAAAACAAAACAGTCTTCAGTATGATGACTGCTAGTTTTATGATAAGTGCACAATCTCCTTGGTGCCTCTGGCTGTATCTCCACATGTTGTACAGCTTGTGGATGATACTCTAGTTGTCGATGGAGTGGATGAGTTATTCTAGGCCCTCTTGGTGGAGGCACAGGGGCCGGAGCTTTCTCTTTAACTTGGGTAGGAGAAGAGGTAACACCCTCCTTTCTACGAGCAGCTTGAGCTTCTTCCACATTAATGAACTCGGTGGCACGCTCAATCAAGGAATCAAAATTAACAGGAGGATTCCTTACTAAATCTTTAAAGAAATCATTATCATTCAAACCTTGAGAGAAAGCGCTAACTAATATTTCAGTGGTAGCATTAGGTACATCAATAGCTACCTGATTGAACCTTTTGATGTATGCTCGGATAGACTCTTTAGATGCTTGCTTAATTGAAAACAGGCTCCAAGGAGTCTTATGATACCTTTTGTTGCTGGAGAAATGGTGTAGAAAGACTTTTTTGAAGTCTTTAAATTTCCGAATAGACTTCTTTGGCAATCTCTTGAACCAGTGCTGTGCAACTCCTCCGAGGGTAGTGAGAAACATTCGACACTTCACCTCGTCAGAGAATTGTTGTAATAATGCTACGTTCTCGAATTTCAACAGATGATCTTCTGGATCTGTTGTTCCAGTGTATTCCCCGATCTGAAGATTTTGATACCACTTAGGAAGCGGATCATCTAGTACACTTTGAGAGAATGAGGAGATGACCTTCTCTGGTGAGCTATCACTAGTTATCATTTTGATCTTACGCTTTTCTCTGTCTGGTGCTTCACCAGAGGACTCTTGGAACACGGGCCTCTTGCCCCCTTGATCCATGGAAGTGCGAAGAAAGGCTTGTGGACGCCTTGTTGGAGAAGCAGCAGCTGGAGGAAAATACGCATGTTCTTCTTCTTCCAGCTCCTTTCCTTTCCGATGCTCGGTTGTCGATATTGTTGGATGATGAGCTGTTAGTAGAGTAGCTCCGGTGTGGGCTTGAAGTTATTGTTGCTGCTGTTGTAAGGCTTTCTGAACGTGAGAATAGATGAGGAAATCCAAATCCTCACGACTGATAGTGAGTAGGTTTGATTTTCCGGCTTCTTCCATCCTGTAGTCTTATGATCTCGGTTGATCCTGTCTGAGAAGCTGGGCAGGACGGAGATCCAGAAGAAGGAAACCCACCGCGCCGATGAAGAATAATGTCCGAAGAATACCGATCCGAGAAACCCAAAGCGGATCGGGAAGGATAGAATCACCGAGAGTCCTCCTCGCATGAAGACCCGATGACGAAGAAGAAATCCAAATCTGAAGAGAAGAAACCCAGATTTGAAGCTTCCAAGACTTTCTACACACAAAAGACCAACCAACACTATCGTCAGTGACCTAAGACCGGGGTGGGAATCCCTGGCTAGGCCCTCCGACGCTCAAGTCAGTGATCTTTCTCCGTGTGGAAGAAGGAAGAAGAAGATGAACAGTAGTTGAGAAAATTAGGGTTATGAGTGTGCGCGATGATGTGAACTTACCTAGCCAACGGAGAGGATTCCCCTTTTTATACTGCTTCATATAACCTCCGTAGTCATGAAGTGGACCTCGATTTGTTAGAGTTTGTTATAAGATGACGTCAGCTGCATACTTGTGGTAAGTGATTTTTAAGGAATCTTTCTTCTACCCCAGATATACCTCCTTTGTCGTTTAGCACCTGCAAAATGATCTAAAAACATATTTCCCGCCGAAATATATAACACCTATCATGTGGTTGCATATTGCAGATATCCTCATTAATTATCCTATTTGAAATATTTATCTCTATTCTTCCTCATGAGGCTTCTGTCGATATAGACTTACCGGCCGATATTAGCCTATCTCTTTGAGGTATATAGATCTTCCTCCTGGGAAGCATATTTCGGTTGATATAGACTTACCTCTTATTGAGGTATCTCCCGGCCGATATTAGCCTACTTCCTTTGAGGTATATAGATCTTCCTCCTGGGAAGCATATTTTGGTCGATATAGGCTTACTTCTTATTGAGGTATGTTCCAGCCAATATTATCCTACCTCTTTTGAGGTATATAGATCTTCCTCCTGGAAAGCATATTTCGGTCGATATAGACTTACCTCTTATTGAGGTATCTTCCGGCCGATATTAGCCTACCTCCTTTGAGGTATATAGATCTTCCTCCTGGGAAGTATATTTCGGTTGATATAAAATTACCTCTTATTGAGGTATGTCTCGGCCGATATTAGCCTACCTCCTTTGAGATATATAGATCTTCCTCCTAGGAAGCATATTTCGGTCGATATAGACTTATCTCTTATTGAGGTATCTCCCGGCCGATATTAGCCTACCTCCTTTGAGGTATATAGATCTTCCTCCTGGGAAGCATATTTCGGTCGATATAGACTTACCTCTTATTGAGGTATGTACCGGTCGATATTAGCCTATCTCCTTTGAGGTATATAGATCTTCCTCCTGGGAAGCATATTTCGGTCGATATAGGCTTACTTCTTATTGAGGTATATTCCGGCCGATATTAGCCTACCTCTTTTGAGGTATATAGATTTTCCTCCTGGGAAGCATATTTCGGTCGATATAGACTTACCTCTTATTGAGGTATGTACCGGCCGATATTAACCTATCTCCTTTGAGGTATATAGATCTTCCTCCTGGGAAGCATATTTCGGTCGATATAGACTTACCTCTTATTGAGGTATGTCCCGGCCGATATTAGCCTACCTCCTTTGAGGTATGTAGATCTTCCTCCTGGGAAACATATTTCGGTCGATATAGGCTTACTTCTTATTGAGGTATATCCCGGCCGATATTAGCCTACCTCCTTTGAGGTATATTCCGGTCGAGATTAGCATACCTCCTTCGAGGTATATCCCGGCCGATATCAGCTTATCTCCTTGGTTCTATTACCTCCTTTCCTTTCATTATCAGGGACCCACAAAACCTAACCCATATCAGTGTACAAGAGAGGCCGACCCAAGGCTTGGTGACCAAGCCAAGGGCCGACCACCATCTTCTCTTAAGGGGTCGGCCCCTTGCTTGGTGCCCAAGCAAGAAGGGGTCGGCCATATTAATTCAAAAGTGAAGGGGTGTTTTGAATTTTTTAAAAATCTTCTCTTTGTAGAAAACTAGAAGTTTTAAAAGTGAAATTTTAAAATGAAAAACTTCCCTTATTTGAATTAGGTCACATGGTTTAATAGAGAGTTTTAAAAGTTTTAAAACTTTCCTTTTTTAACCATCCTCATGGTTTTAGAAAAAAAGAAGAAAAGTTTTAAAATTAAATTTTTCTATTTTTGTAACCATGTTAAAAAAAGGAAATTTTTAGAAGAGAAGTTTTAAATTTTAAAACTTGCACTCCGTCGACGCCAATGCTAAATTTGACGTCGACACCGACACTAACATTGACTTCGACACCGACGCTGACTTCAACACCTACGTCGACTTCAACGCTAATACTGACTTCGACACTGACACCGATTTTGACTTCGACACTGACTTTGACACCGATGTTGATTTCGACATTGACGCTCGTTTCGGCACCAACGTCAATAATAATTTTAATAAATCAGTTATAATTACTTGAATGTATAAATCTTAATTAATAAATTTATGTAAAATACATTAAATTTTTGAACACATAAATCTTTAATAAAAGTAAAAATAATTTTAAAAATATATAACTTCGTAACACAGAAGTAAATATGACTTACAAATGGCTGAAGTCAGATCCCTCTCCCCGGTCGGAGCATACTTCGCCCAACCAGCCGATGCCCTGTATGCGTTGACCGCCTTGACTTTGACCTCCGTCGTGGCAGCGAGGTGGGACCCTTCATTATCACCGTATTAGTCATTATGAGGGATTAGAGATGTTCATATTGATGTAAATGAAGATTATTTAATCTGGGTAAATAGCAAGACATGAATATCTCCAAGATAATGGCTCTGTGACACTAAGAGATTGGATGCTTCCTAGATAATGGATATGTACCCTCAGGAAAGAGGCTATGTGTTATCATAAGAGTGTCTCTGATTCATTTGAAAGAGTGACTAAGTAAAGTGTAACAATTTTATTAGCATTGATCACTCTAAAAGTGGCTATGTAAAGTATGACAATCTTTTTAGCAACTATCGTTCAATGTGCTTGCTATGACATGAACCATTTTCTCTAAGTATGGATTGGATGTTCTGATATAACCTTTGTAACTAAACTCTTATATAGTTTATGTGACTTATTTAGTCTTTGTGACTAACTAATCTTAGTAACTTACCTTGGACGAGTGGGAGATGTAAAAAATAGTAATGTGGGCATGCCCACGTTGCCTACTTTCTTTTGGAGAAAATGTCCCTTTTACCCTTAGGATAATTCCCATTATAAAGGATGCTTCCAAGGGTGGTTCATGGGGTCAAGAAGTTGTGAACGTGAGAATTCATTTTCACGTAGAAGAGGAACATCCGAGGCTACGGGATTTAGTTTGTGAAATTATGAAGAGCTTTATGATTCAATGATCGCTCTTCCGATAGCAAAAGGCGTCTTTCTCCATCCAACATTTTCTCCTCTATGAATATCGTCACAATGAGATATGATTTTTTGTTACGTATAATAAATTTCTATTATAATTCTGACAGTTTGACTATATATAGGTCAGCCTATTTAATTTTTGCTATCATTCAATTCAAATAGGCTATATAATTTTCTTTGAAACGGAAAACAGGGACTCTAGTTATCTTTTCTTTTATGTTTTTAAAGAGTTTCCACGACATAGTTGAGACGGTGAAGAATAGGAAAATTTATCGATTGAGATCGAGGGTTAAATCTTAGAATTGGTAGAGTATAAATTTTTGTACTCGTATAATTCATTCCCCGTCCATTTACCTCCTCATCGTAATTTACTTTATCTGTACTAATCTTAAGATGTACTAATAGAAACGTTGGACGAACACTTCAACTTTTGTTACTTTTAGGTTGCAAAGCTATTGAAGTTTTGAATATCTAATGCACTGTTTAGGAGGAGGGGAGGAAAATGGAGAGAAGGCTAAAAGAAGAGAAGGGAAATTTGAAGTTCTATTTGGGAGGAAGTGAGCTATAGAAAGAAAAAATAAGAAGGATAATCTTTAATCTTTTTTACCCATGAAATAAAATTTTTTTTTACACCTGGGGTTTAAAGAATGGTAAGAGGAATAAAAAAAATTTATATATAATTTTATCCATATTTTATTATATTAATCTTAAAAATCATTATTTGAGGTATTCTTTGCATTGTGATGAAAAACACTCGCAATATCTGACTCGCACTGCTCGACGCTTGCACTCCGTCGACGTTGATGTCGAATTTGACGTCGATGCCGACGCTAACATTGACTTCAACGCCGACACCGATGCCGACTTCAACGCTAATGCCGACTTCGACACTAACATCGACTCTGACTTCGACATTGATTTTGATATCGACGCTGACTTCGACACCGATGCCAATAATGATTTTAATAAATCAGTTACAATTATTTGTATGTATAAATCTTAACTACTAAATATATGTAAAATGTATTAGATTTGGAATACATAAATCTTTAATAAAAGTATAAATAATGTTAAAAATATATAACTTTATATATTTAATTTTTATTATCTTCACTTTAAACACATAATTATAGGACTTACAAATGGCTGAAATCAGTTAAAACGATATGGATTTCCGCTCCAAATTGTTGCAACCGGTGCCGTTTTAGGTGAAGTGAGTAACAGTTGCTATCGAAAGTTGGCGTACGGATTGATCAGGCACGCGTTAATTACGTGGTGGCCCGTGGCTTTTGGGAAGGCGGAGACGACAGTGTGATTACGCAACGCCGTCCACGTGCTCGGAGTCGTACCGTTTTAAATACCGTATGTCACTTCTCCTTCTGTTACTGTTACGCTTTACTTTCGTTGAAAAATACATCTCTCCCTAATTATTTTATTATTATTATATTCTTCAAATAAACGAGCAGCCGGCGTAGCTGGGAAGAAGACTTTTCCCAAGACATTTTGATTTTAAATTTATCGAAGAAATGGTCAATTTTGAGAATCGTGTTCAAATTAGAATTTTATTCGATAAAGACTAAAATGGCGATACAAAATATTTTTAATTTCTGTTCAATTTTAATAAATGATTTTAATTTAATTGGTTAGTTTATAAAATCTTAAATGATTTTCCATTAATTGGTGTGTAGCAAACTGTGTACAATGAATTAAGTCGTGCTTTGATTTTATGTTTGTTTATTTTTTTTAATCGTGTTTGCTTAAGTTTAAAAACTCAAAAAATTATGCTTACAATTTGGTTAAAATATTTATTTAATAAATGAAATTTATATTTTGTTTTCATATATCATAAATAATTTTAAAATATAATTTTTTATAAATTATTATAGTATATGTATTTGAATAAAAATTTAACAAATAAATTTATAATTAAGTTTTAAAAAAATTAATAAATAAGTTTATTAATAAAATATTTATGAAATTTGTTCTCAATATTAACAAATCAAATTTATTAGTGTTCAAGTTTGTATAATTCTAGAAGTAGATGATTTGACATCAAATTATTGAGTACCACGGTGTAATAGAAGAGCATCAAATTATCATATAAGTATTCATAGTTTAATTTTTAGTTATAATATATTTATAGAGATTTTTTCAATTGTAGTATATTTATAAAGATTTTTTATTTAAATGAGACCCACAATTATATGATGCTAGACTTTTAGATTGCCCATCATAAATACATCTAATTTATCATAAAATATTTTCATAGAAACTAATTGATCATCTTAAATTCAATGTTATCTTCTTCTTCATTTTCTTTTTATTTTTTACTTTTTTATATATAGAAGTAGATGACTTTTCTATTCATCTATCAAATAAATTTAAAGTTAAATTTATAATTTCAACCTTTCATATATATATATATATATATTATTATTGTTCACTACCATAAGTTTTAAATTTATATCAAATGAATGTTGTCATTCTGAATTTATGTTTTTTCTATGAATTTACATGTAATAAGGTATCTAACGTTACCATTCGACTCATCGTAAATATAATATAGAAATTATTCATCGGATTTTAATAGATGACTCAATGTCATAAGTTTTCAAATTTCTCAAGGCTAATATGTCTTGGATAAAATTTGAACTCTCTTTACCTGAGCGGATGAAGTTTAAATCCTCTTTACTTAAGAAACTCATCTCACTTATGGTATTATCACTCAAAAGGAGCTATCAATTTATTAGTTTACGAAATGTCATAAGTTGATCTTGGTCATCCCATATTGTCGACCCCATAACAATTTATAGAAAGATAAATTAGGAAATTGAGTCCGAGGTTATAAGGTTACAAACAAAATCTCATATTAAAAATATATTAAGAAAAATTATGAACTTATAAGAAAAAAAATATGATCATTGATATGAAACTTTTTAGATAAACGGTGAAAATAAAACAATAAAAGTTTAAATTCTAAAGGGGCAATATCATATATTTATATAGATATCTTAAGTTTTTTTATATCCTAACACTAAGCAAGCAAAAAATATTTCTCTAATTAGAATTATATGTTTGAGCTGTAATGAACAAAAATTAGTTAGGTAGATGGATATTTTGGTACTAACGAATCATCTTTTATCAGTGTCCTTTGATGAATGTTAAATTTTATTAATAAAGCGTTGAAAATAAAAAATCTGATTTGTTATTATAAAAAAATATTTTAATTGTTTTTTAAAATGTAAATTCAAATGCCTGATCAAGTATTTTAATTGTTTTTTAAAATGTAAATTCAAATGCATGATCCTGGCCTGTCGCATTCTTCTCGATGATTAATTTATACAATTAAAAAACTTAAATATTATCTCTTTCATTAAATAGCATTAAAGTATGATTTGGTAAACATCAAAATTGCTGTCACGACTAAGTTTGACTAGTTCAAGTATTATATATACATCACTTGTATTATATTCAATTGAATTTGTCAATTTAATCAAGAAAAAAAATATTTTCGCCTTCAAAATCACCAAAAAAAAATCTTAAATTTATTCAAGATTATATAGTAAAAATTTATTCATTTAATAAGATATTTCAACTTGTTCAATTAATTGACTTTAAACATATTTTATTATTAAAATATAAATATATAATAATTTATAGAATATATTTTTTAGACTAAATCATTTCCGTTTGAGTAATAATAGGTAGTTACACACATATAGAATGTGAGCATATTCACCCCATTATATTTATGTTTCAATGGTTATAATTTGATTATTCAATTCATATAAAATATTTTATAAAAAATAAAATTTATGATTAAAGAAAAAAAAGTGATTAATATTTTTGACATTTTTAATTGTAATTTTGTAATTTTAAGAGGCATTTTAAAAAGTAACTATATCCTAAAGGGTAAAATGAACATTTCCTTTCAATTAAACAGCCTGTAAGTAACTACCAAACTAATCATATTCATAATCCTAAATTAGTAATCAAGGTCAATTTTGGTATTTCAACGACGTTCTTTTTTGTTCTTCGCCAGGGCAAGAAACCAATCGATCTGTCGCTTTCCAACGAACCAGAATTCGCACCTTCCTCCTCCAATCTACAGACTATATCTAGGGTTCCAATTCCGATTCCTACCAGATTCCCCCATCCCTTCCATTCTCCAGATCACGATCTCTCGGATAAGGATTTCCGAGTGCCGAGGTAGGTCGCGGAGAGTAAAAGTTCGATTTTTTCACCCGGAAGCCCCATGTCCGTGCCGGCGATCGCTCTCTACCCGATCCCGCCGGCTGGATCAGCTATCTATGGATTCCAGGACCTCGACATAAACTCCCGCGCCGGTGCCACTGCCCATGCTTCTTCCTCCGCTCCGAAGCCCATAGTCGGCGGCCTGTCCCGCATCTTCTCCTCCACGGCCGCCGCGCGCCACTCCGGCGCCGATGATTTTAGATACGACAGATCGGACGAGCTCGGGAGCTCGTACTCTTCATCTCTCTTCAAGTGCCGGGAGCACAGCCCCATGTCGGTGTTCCATGGCCCGTGCAGCGGCAGCGGTAGTGGATCTTCCAGAAGCCCGCCTCGGGCAGGGAATCCGCGAGAGTGGACCGGGGGAGATTGGAGAACGGGAAAAGATGGGTTCTTTAAGCGTTTCGTTCGGGACGCCGCCAATCCTAGCCTGGATTTTGATTCCCCCAGCTTCTATAGCAGCGATTTCTGCGAGGAAGAGTTGCCCTTTGGTTTCGATGACAGTCCGATGGATACGATGCCTGCTGCAGCGCCGTCTGCCAATGATTTTCTTGCAGAAGCTCAGTCAAGGCACGAGATTTTTCGTGAGGAGATCGTTGTCAAGGCTTTCCACGAAGCAGAGAAAGCTCACAGGGGGCAGGTCAAACATCTTTCTCTTATCAGAATAAATAATCCTAACATGTATAATGTGCTAAGAAGGTGAATTTCTCGTCGTTAATCATAGATGAGGGCAAGCGGAGATCCTTACCTACAACACTGTGTTGAAACAGCTTTGTTGTTGGCGAAGATTGGGGCTAATGCTACAGTAGTTACTGCAGGTCTTTTACATGATACGCTAGATGATTCTATGATGGTCTATGACCATATTTTAAAGTTGTTTGGAGCTGAAGTAGCTGATTTAGTGGAAGGGGTATGCTTATTCTCTCAAAATGTTCTTTTAAGTTATTACATCTGTTATATTTGTTGCTTATGAATTGATTACTTTTTGTGGAGATAAATTTGTTTTAGTTTCCTTTCTATCATATAGTATTGTCAATGTTTATTATAAAGCTTTGTGTTGTTGATTGTTGGTTTGCTTATAGTAAAATCCTCTATATCAAAGGCTAAATAAAGATTTGTATCTTGTACTATTTTATTATAATTTTAAAATAACAGTTTTGAATTCTTTGGTAATTGGATAGTGCTCTGAGTACAGAAATGTTGTTACTCATCCTTATAGTTCACTTATACAAATTTCATGTATCTCTAAAGAATTGTTAAATCAGAACTGCTCCATTCTTTGGTAATTTGATTCTCGTTTTGAATTCAGAACTGTTTCATTTTCACATTTATGATGTTTCTAACATTAATTTTCACTGCAATTGCATGTCGTTGGATGAAACCGATAGACTTATGAATTTGAGGAGGATATAAGGGCAATATATGATCATTTTAATCACAAAGGTGAACCCTGCTTTTTTCTTCCACCATGCCAGTACAAAACTTTGCAAAGAACGATTTAGTGAACTCTATAATTGTAAATGTAGAATAACAATGAAACAAGAAGCTAAATTTGTATCTCTTCTTGAGTGCTTCTAGTCTTTTTTTTTTTTTTTTGTGAGAATAAAATTGATGTAGATGATATCCATGAATATCTTTTTATTAAAGGTATCAATGCCGTTTATATCCATGACAGTAATGATCAAGAAGAAAGAGAATATGTGATATCATCTTTTAAATCTGACAAGAAAGATGTTTTGGTGACCACTAATGTTGCTTCCAAAAGGTTGAACTTTCTAGATATTTGACACGTGATCAACTTTGACATGCCAACTGAAATTTAGAACTATGCATATCGAATTGGACGAACTAGGAAGTATGAGAAAACAAGCATATTGACAACGTTCATAAATAAGAGCTACACAGAGAAGACACTCTTTGACTTGAAGCACCTACTGCAAGAGACAAAGCAAAGAATTCCATCAGTATTGACAGAGTTAAATGACCTAATGGCAGACGATGATGCTCTCATTGCTAGTGGATTCAAGGGTTGTGCATACTGTGGTGGCATTGGTCATCGAATCGGTGATTATCCCAAGCTACAACACTAGAAATCTATGACTATCACTGGTAAAAGAAGAGACTACTTCGGTTCTAGAGATTAAGCGCAAAATGTGACTTGAAACATCTACTGCAAGAGACAAAACACGATCAGTTTAATGTGCAAGTGATAAGAGCTAAACGTAATACCAAAGTCAAATATACTTTGTTAAGGATAACAAAATATCACATCTCGCCCTTATAGCTTCTAGAACCAAAGTAGTTTCTTCTTGCACCAGCGATGGCCATAGATTTCTAGTGCTCTAGCTTGGGACAATCACAAATTCGATGACTAAGGCCACCATAGAATGCACAACCCTTGACTCCACTAGCAATGAGAGCATCACCGTCTTTCATTGGCGGCTCATTTAGCTCTGCCAATACCAGTGGAATCCTTTGCTTTGCCTCTTCCAGTAGGTGCTTCAAGTTAAGGAGCGTCATCTTTGTTTGGTTCTTGTTTATGAACGTTGTCACTATGTTTGTTTTCCCACATATTTCCCAGTTCGTCCAATTTGATGCACATAGTTCTCAATTTCAACTAACATGTCAAAGTTGATCACATGGTGAATGTCAGTTAAGCCTCTTGGAAGCAAGATCACGTGGTGAAATCAGTGATTGAACATCCTAGATTCTATCCAGACTAAAACAACCTAAATAGGTGATACAAATGGGAAAGGAACAAATACCATGGAGGGGTATACGATCTGAGACGATGACAATGGTGTGGGCAATAGCAACATAGGCAACCATTTAGAGTCCTCGATTGATCCTCTCCTGACCAATTCTCCAACAGAAGGTGATGATAGGCCACAACACAAGGGGTAGTGGCGGCAGTACGGCGATGGCAGCAATGGCAACTTGCTGCTTTTTTTTGTTAATTTTTGTTGTTGTTGGTGAGCTTTCAGCGAAGAAGGGCGATGGTGTCGGGCAGCCAACGATGTGTAGCAGCGGCATCATGCAATGCGATCAGCGGCATAGGAGATTTGGAGGGAGGAATTTAGGGTTTAGGGTGGAGAGAAGAGGAGAGGGAGACGATGACAGGTTCACGGGATTGGGAGAAGAAGATTAGGGTTGTGGGAAAACGAGGCTGACCTTTTTTAATAGCACTTTTGCAAAAGTCCTCCACTTTTATTTTTAATATAACAGGTAGCTTGTTTGATGAGGGTATATAGTCCTCCACTTTTATTTTCTCCTATAATCATAATTTGAGTTTAGTGGGAAAGATTAACATAACAATTTTGCTGTTAGTTGTCATGATGAACATGTGTTTGTTGTCATGATGAACATGTGATTGTTGTCATGATGATCATATGATTTTGGGCTGATGGGTTGTCTGCTTCTATACCTTGTGCGAACTAAAAAAATGATAAACCTATGATTGTTGTCATGATGTGATTATCCCTTTGTTCAGTTTGTTCACATTGAATCAAAGTAATTCATAGTTTACTAGACATTCCTCTATACAGATCATGTGCTTCTACAACAAAGGGAATGAATTTTCACAAGAATTCCACTATGCAGTTTGCATCCTTATACACTTGGACAACCGCAATGAAAACTTTCTTGTGTTTCTCCAACTGTTTAATTTGGTGCATAGCAGTTGTATGACTAGAAACATTTTCCATAGTAGTGCAGAAGTATGCTAATAAATGGTTTCTATTGCAGGTTTCTAAGCTAAGCCACTTGAGTCAGCTTGCTCGGGATAATAACACTGCTAGTAGAAATGTCGAGGCAGACCGCTTGCACACAATGTTTCTTGCAATGGCAGATGCACGAGCAGTGTTAATAAAGCTAGCAGACAGGATTCATAACATGATGACGCTTGAAGCTTTGCCGATGTGCAAACAACAGAGATTTGCCAAGGAGACTCTTCTAATCTTTGCTCCCCTGGCAAGCAGATTGGGAATCTCAACTTGGAAAGAGCTATTGGAGAATTTATGCTTTAGACATTTGCATCCAGTGCAGCACAAAGACTTGTCCGAGAAGCTTCTGAATTCCTTTGATGAAGAACTGGTTGCCTCTGCAGTACTGAAACTAGGAAAAGCTCTGAGAAATGAAGGCATTGCTTACCATGCTCTCTTGGGGAGGCACAAAAGCTTGTATAGTATTTATTCGAAGATGATCAAGTACGTTCCCTAGATATCCACCTGCCATCCTTTATAAGTGGATGTAGCTATCAGTTTATTATGAATCTAACAATGGCTTCATAACAGGAAAAAACTGAGCATGAATCAAATCCATGACATACATGGTTTGCGGTTAATAGTTGAGAATGAGGATGATTGTTACAAAGCGCTTGAGATTGTTCATCAATTGTGGCCCAAAGTCATGGGAAGATTCAAGGATTATATAGTTCATCCGAAATTTAATGGGTAAGTTACCGGTGATCATCAAACTATATTAGCAATATTTTTTAAAATCTTCATTCACCTTGAGCATTACTTGAAGATATCGATCTCTGCACACGGTTGTCCTAAGCGAAGAGATGCTTCCTTTTGAAGTTCAGATTCGAACAAAAGAGATGCATTTGCAGGCTGAATATGGGTTTGCGGCACATTGGAGGTACAAAGAAGGAAACAACAGGCACTCATCTTATGTGCTTCAAATGGTGGAATGGGCAAGATGGGTCTTGAGTTGGCAATGCGCAACGATGAAAGTAGAAGGACCATACGAAGAAACAAACCTGATCAAACCGCCGTGCCCATTCCCCTCTCACTCCGAACACTGCCCTTATTCCTCCTACACTCGTCAGTGTGCCCATGATGGCCCTATCTATGTCATAATGCTGGAGAATGAGAAAGTGAGCTTTCCTATACTGTTCGATCAATTCGAATTAGCCAACCAACCATAACATAACGATGGATGTGATTGCAGATGTCTGTGCTAGAGTTTCCAGCAGACTCCACTCTGCTCGACCTGATGGTGAGAATTGGAGATGGTGGCTCAAGAGGATCCCCTTGCAGCTTCCCTATGAAGTTCGATCTGAGGCCACGAGTGAACCATGAGCCGATGAGTTACCTGACTCAGAAGCTCAAAATGGGGGACGTGGTGGAGCTCAGACCAACTCTTCCCAACAAGTCTTTGTCAAAGTACAGGGAAGAGATCCAACGCATGTATGAACAAGAACCCACTCACTCTAGTAGACGTGGATAGGTTTTATCTAACACTGATGTAATCTCCGATTTTCATTGTTAATCTTTTCAATTTGTTGATATAAGAATTAAGGATTTTTTTCTTGTAAAAAATGTGTTACGTGCAGTAATTGAATGCAAGATTTATATTGGCTTGGATGAATTTTAAGTTCTTGCTTGAATCTTATTGTACTGTTATGGAGCTTGTCAAAATAGAGATTCTAATCGAACTGTTCCGATTATCTATCACATCTTTGCTGAGTCGAACAAAAAGAATTAACGATCCTCATTAGTCATTTATATATCTTTGATTATATATCTGCTTTAAAATTTATGAAACTTTTATTATAATAATTCATACAAGAAAGAACATATTAAGCGAGGAGAAGGAACAGAGTACAGCATACATATCACAAAGATTGATCATTCGTAAGGAGGCGTTGAGTCCTTCATCATCTCAATCTAATTAATTAAGTGCGTTTCACCGGATCAAAGTTGGACACGGCGATGACGGCGCCTCCTATTGCCGCGAGGACGACGCCGCCGGAGACGATGCTGAGCAGGAAGTTCTTCAGCGAGGGGGAGAACCCAGGCTGCGCCGCCTCCGCCACCTCCGGAAGAGCCACCACCAGAGCGGCAGCTGCCACCGCCAGGGCCTTCTCCTTCCACGAGGCGCGCACCACGGCGACGGCCGCGCCGGCTCTGCGCGGGCGCACTGCGGCCACAGCCTTGGTGGGGCCGAAGAAGGCGGCGGAGGAGGAAAGCTTGACCGGGGCGAGGGAAGGGGAAGAGGGGATGAGCATGGTGAGCGCCGTCGCCATGGGAAAGTGGGCTGGTGGTGTTGCGAGGCGGTGGAGTGGAAGGGATAAGAAATCGGATGAGGCAGAGGAGTCGAGCCGAGAGGTGGGAAATAGATACGCTACGGTCAGCAAATTTGTGTCGGACGTGGCAGCTTTTGGTTGGTTCGAATGTGAGGTAGCCTTATCCGTCAGATATGCATACGTCAGCAGCATTTTTGAAACACGTGTCGACGTACATGTATCTACGCGACAGTCGTAGCCAATAATAAGATGACACGCAAGGTGAACGAACTCCACATCCTCTTCTTCCTCCTCTTTCTTAGAGCATCCACAGTGATTAAACCTCACTGTGAGCTCCTTCGTTACCACGTCTGCGCCACATCAAAAGTTAAAAATCTCACATCTCTTTCCACTATCAAAAAACCTCTCAACAACTCCTTCATGAGTCCCACATTTTTTATTATATATAATTTTCATTTATCCTTCATATTTTACATTATACACCATTAAATTTTTATAAAATTTAAATTTACCACTTGCTAACATGAAATAACATTAATAATTAAAAAAAACATAAATATTACATTGCATCAAATGAAAAGACATACATTATAATAATATATAAAAATAAACGTAAACTCATCTACACCAGGCCATGTCTCTGTTTAATTTTTTCCACCATTTTCTCATGTAAATAAAGTTGTCCTGGTATCATCTCACTGGTATCCTTCATAAGAATTTCATAATCCTTATGAAAGATCTCGGTTTCCCGCAAAGTCATTTTTTGCATTTGATATTCTTTAATATCTTGCCATTCTTTGTCGATGTTATGTTCCATTGTGTCGCCCTCTCTGGCTTTAGATTTGCCCTTCATCTTCGCTGCCTTTTGCCCTATCGGACGAATGCGGACTTCAGAGTCATCTAAATCAACACTTGTATCTGGATTTGATGTTGAAGTGTTTCCTCCTGACTCGGATGTCCTTACCTTCTTGTTAGAGTAATGAGCAACTGATTGTGGAGTATATTTCTCGTAGTCTTTGAGAACCCTCCACACATGCATATACTTAAAATCCTTGTTATTGTTGTTGGCTTTCCACATATTCAGTGCATTCTCCAACACATTTTCGTCACTCCAACCGCTTTGCCGATGAGTATAAAAATTATTATAAGTTGCAGAAAATTCATTTACCATCGGTGCAAACCTGTAATAATGTGATTTCAGAGGCTGATAACTTCTCATCATAGATCCAGTGGGGCGATGTTTGTTGTAGTAATCACCAATACGTTTCCAAAAAGCTTGATCCTTCTGGTCATTACCAATGATTGCATCAGTGCTTATAGTTGCCCATGACTTCGCAAGGACCACATCTTCATCGGGAGACCAGAATCTTCTTTTCGATTCATTTTCCTCCAGCTCAACTTCACGCTCTTCTTGTGATGAGTGTGGTGGCACCTGAGTTGCTGGAACAGATGATGGCGTTAGAGATTCTTTGTCGCTGATAGATGGATCAATAGTCGCCCTTCTAGATTCATTCGAAAGTATGACAGGTGGTTGATTAGGAGAAACCCCGTAAGGATAAGACATCCCAAGTTGGCTACCCATTGCTGACCAGTCTTGGGATGGATACATACCAAATGGAGCTGAGGCGGTGTTACTTTGATTCCACGGTTGAAAAAAATTTTGAGAACTTTGGGAATTTGGAAAATTTGGAGAATATTGTGGAACATATGAAATATTTTGAAAATTTAGATGATATTGTGGTTGAGAGAAAAATTGAGGATATTGGATATTTGGAGGAATGCGAGTATTTTGAGAAGATGTATTTCCTTCCATATTTGAAGAATTCAAAAGATTTGTAAAGGAAGTATTGAGATTTTCATCCATCTCGAATACAAATAGGGAATGAAAGGAAGAATTGAATTGAGAGCAAAGATAGCAATGGAATGAATGGAATGAATGAAATAAATCTCATATTTATAGATTTTTTATATATTAAAAAATTAAATTATAACCGTTGAACAACGGCTACAAATTAGCCGTTGCTCAACGGCGCTGTGCTCACTGAAATGAGAAGTAATGCTCATATTTATAGATTTTTATCCAGATTTTTTGATTTTTTTTAATTATTAAAAAAATAAAAAAAAAAAATTAAAAGAACGATATATTAAAAAAATTAAATTATAACCGTTGAACAACGGCTACAAATTAGCCGTTGCTCAACGGCGCTGTGCTCACTGAAATGAGAAGTAATGCTCATATTTATAGATTTTCATCCAGATTTTTTGATTTTTTTTAATTATTAAAAAAATAAAAAAAAAATTAAAAGAACGATATATTAAAAAATTAAATTATAACCGTTGAACAACGGCTACAAATTAGCCGTTGCTCAACGGCGCTGTACTCACTGAAATGAGAAGTAATGCTCATATTTATAGATTTTCATCTAGATTTTTTGATTTTTTTTAATTATTAAAAAAATAAAAAAAAATTAAAAGAACGAAGAAGCGGCTCTGCAGCGACAGAGCCGCTTCTTCATTTTAATCAAAAAACCTCCCTCCCACTATGAGAGGGAGGTTTTTCACTCATTCCACGTCACAGTGGGAGCTCGGAAAGAGTTCACACTGTGGTTGCTCTAACCCCTGCAATTTGCATCGCATTCTTCTCAAAAATAGCATTTTTTAAATAATTTAATTTTAAAATTAAAATAATTAAAGAAATCCGGAATAAAAACCTTTATTTAGTCCGATATAAATCAGAGCGAACGAATTTAATATAAATAAATAAATTCGATCAGATTCCGACGAATCCCGTCGGTGGAGTTGATCGAAAGTCGAAACCCCTCATTGAATCATCGGATTCATTCGATCGCACTCCCAATGCATTGATTTCCAGTTCCGTTACTAGTTCTCCCCCTCCCGTTTTCCTTTTAGGGCTGTTTGATCTCTGCAATCCTCGCATTTCCGATGGCTGCAGCGGCTTCGGATTCCGGTGAGGATGGCGACCTGCAAGAAATCCACGAGCCGGATTTCTTAGGCGAGCTCTTCAACATTAACTTAGTTCCCTCCGATCTGTTCCTCAAGTTCCGCAAGCAAACCGAGGGCTTCCGCGTTGGGCTTAATTTCAAGGTTCCCTGCTTGCTTCATCTAGTTTTTTATTCAATTATCATGATTTGATTATGATATAACCTTTTAAGCCTATGTTTGGTTATTGCAAATCCTGGACATAGAAATTAATAGCAGATCTTTTCTTACAAGGAATGTTATTCTTTGCCGCTCTGTTATTGCCAAAAATTTGATATTGTCGATAAGTCAATATTCGTCAAATTAGGATGTCTCAATTGGATTCGTTCGATGTGCAAGATGCATAGAATAGTTCCAGACTAACATATGAACATTTTGAGGATACAGCAGCGATTGGAATGGTTTAATGTTTACATTGTGAATAATATCTAAAGGTTCTTGCAGCAAGACTTTCAAAGAGATATTCGTGGCATCAAAGGTTTTTTGCTATATGATATGGTAGAAATTTTGCACAAATGAACCAATGGAAGTAAAGTGATGTTATTATAATCTCTTTTATGGTTATACAATGTTAACCATCAGACAACTTCTGAAACCATTGCTAGCTTTTTATAGCTTTTTCGAATGAAGTAGATCATTTGTCTCTCAACTATCTAAGAATAACAAAATAAAGCACCAGTGGAGCAATATTAAACCTTTATATTGTTTGGTAAACCCCATACTCGTCATCTAGAATTTTGTTCACAAAATTATATTTATTTGCTTAGTTTTCTCCCCCCAAATAAGACGTTATTGCGATTCAATTTGTAAAATGTTTTTTCTTTTCCTTTCTTCCTCTCTAGTTTTAGTTAAATTATATGATTTTTTTTCTTAAACAACTCAAATTCTATAACGTTCTATTTTCCTTTTAAGTATTACCTTATTTGAGTTGTTATTAGCCTTCTCGAGTGTTCAATTCGCATCGATGAAACCTTTCCAGAAGAATTTAATCTGTTTACTTGTGATTGTTGCACTTTTGTGTTTCGCCTTGTTGTTTGAAAGTATTTTCCCCCAAGTAGCTGATCACTGCCTCTTTTCTTGATTCAGTTTTGCAATGTTCCTACTAATGAATATCAAGCAGCGGTTGTTCTAAAACCCATGGCTTCTAATAAGAGGTGGAAGTTTGTATATGAGCCCTTGCATGGGGATATTCAGTTGCTCTCAAAGAAGATACCTCTTACTAAATATCTGAACATCCAGGTACCTGTTGTCTTTGACTGAAATGTTTTCTACCTTTGAAACTGCATATGAATGCATATTACTGCAGTTTTACATGCCCATAACTAAAAACTTTGAAGTTCATCTTGGATGTGCATACATTTGATTAGAATACATTTGATTGGATGGGCTAATTCTTTTAGGATCCCATTATCTATATTGTATCTTTTAGGGTGCCATCTTGAATCATGTGGCTCAATGAATGGGTTGATTCATTTAATAAACTGGTTAGATGAGCCATAAACAGCTTATGTGACGTGACTCGTATAATTGAATGTGTTATAAATACTCAAATGACATGACCCATTTAACAAACTCAAATAAATTTTAATGCAAACTTTTATTTATTCAGAAACTTAAAATATAATGCATTGCAGGTCGAGTTGTGTTGTATAAACAGGTTGTGTCAACTTTTGAGCTGCAATATTGGTAATTGAAGTGTCAATACCAGAACTGAAATGGAAATGCAACATTTATGGGGATTCAATGATTCTTTTGCACGATAACACATTCTTTAGAACGAAAATGCCTAATGCTAATTCTATTGATGTCTAGTTGAAAGTCAATTGGTCACATTCCTTTTCAGTACAGTATTGGCTATGGAAGTGTCGCTACTAGAACTAAAGTGAAAATCTCTAGTTAAAAGTAGATAGGTCACATTTTTTAAGTTGTCATATGGACAAGTAGTTCAAGAGTGAATTTGCTTGAAAGGGTTTCTAAGAAGTGTTTTCATGTGAGTTTGAAAACAAACAAACAAACAAACCAAAAAACATATCTCCGACAGTGCTCAGTGAACCAATTTTTATTTATAAGGTTTATTGAACTGTAACTTGACATTGGCTCCTTTGATGCTGAACCAATTTTTATGTGTTATGTAGACAATGACACTACTCAGTTCTGCTGGTCTAAGATATGACATAGACGAGGACTTTTGAGTAATCCTTTCGCTCCACATACAATTGAATAATTTATGCTTACTCGAACAGATCGGACTTTGTCATAGTTTCCATTCGAATGCAACTGGATGGAAGTGGAATCTATCTACATGCTTGGGTGGAGATGGTGTTTCCCATATCAGAAACAAATCATCTCTTGGTCTATGCCGGGGGGTTGATCTGAGGATTGGTTGGAGGGCAGATTATATACCCCCTGAGATCGAAGGGTAAGATTCTTGCTGCCTCAATGCTTCTACACTTTCACAACAATAATTTGTGAGCTGTGTTGTTTACACTCGATGTCGGTTAATTCTTGACAGGGAGGTTAGCACCGCGGAATCTGTATTAAACATGAAGCATGGCCACTTGCACGCATCAATAGATAGATTCGAAGCAATTTTCACCAGCACAAATTAATTTTTGCATTTAATTTTTTTACTTAATTGAAGTATCAAAGCTAAAAAAATAAATATCATTCATACACATAACATATGTTATGCCGGAGTGCATCTAGAGTAGCTGCTATGGATGGATACAATGTAGATATATATATATATCATCTTTCCGATATTATAGTAACACACGCAGTGGATAATTAGCACGATTCTTGCACTCAATGCTTGGAAAGTAAGTGTTGAACTGATTCTCTTTGTTCGATATCCTTATTCTTCGTTTGTCAAGGCTTGTTCATGTCGAATTGTGTGAATTCTTGTTAGCTGAGGTAAATTGCACTACCATAGCCAAATTCCAACAAGTGAATTTGATCTCATGTGACAAACAGTCTACACGAAGGAGGGGGGAGACCACACTGTCTATCGGGATGGAATTCGATCCATTCTGTCTCAACAAAGGGTGAGATTGCTCAAGTTTTTGCCCTGTGTACATTTCTCTACAAACCCAATGTGAGGCAGAAGAGCCAATCTCGATCAATAGTATATTCATACAAAACCTACAGATCATGTTTAGTGACATCATTTCGAAAAGAACAGAAATATATATAAAAATTTCTTCCATTGTAGTTTGGATAATGTGATTTGGACACCTTCATATTGCTATTGATCTCTTAACTTATGTAAGCTAAGTTGGGTTATCTAATTGATTTTAGTGATTTGTTAATTAATCAAGTAATTAGTGTTTCTTGGCACACCAACACAACATAATTATCCCCTAAATAAAGCCAGCAGTGTTCTTCTTGCATTAATTTATGTAAAAATAAAAACAAAAATAAATCATGGCCCATAAAGCCATCCGCTTTGATAATGTGACACCACTCCATGCCACTAATTGGCCCGCAAACCGGTGCGCAGTTCGTGACTCGCGAAAACGACGCAGCTTCCGTTAAACCCGATAGGCCGACCGGTAACCTCACCGTACAGTGACCCGACTCGGCCTACATACCACACTAACGTTCATCATGCCCACGCCGCAAAAGATCCCATCCGCAGCGCACTGGAAAAAACAAAACCTGCAGACGAATACGCAGCCCGCCACGTGCGCACCCGCCATAGCGTTCGCTCCTGGTCCACGCGTGTTCCACTACGTGGCGTGGTCTCATGGCCCGGTAAAGGCGTCCGGTGGTCGCTGTATCTTGTTGAAACCCTTTTGATACTTTGGTTAATCCCTTTATAGTCTGCAATTAGATTGCTCGCGATTTATTGAGGATAGAGGGAGAGAGAGAGAGAGGGAGAGACCACGGCGGCCGGCGAAGTCTGTCTGCTCTTGATCCATCGAGGTAATCAATTCTGATCTTCTTCGGTGATTCCACCGTGTCAGTTTCGTTGTGTGTTTTCTGTTAAGTTCCGGTCATGTTTGACGAATTGCATCCGCGAAGCTAAACTCTAAGCTACTGCTGAATCACGAGGAGGGTTTCCTGTGGGAGTCGTATTGGAACGTTTGGTTGGTTTTTTTGCTGATCTTAGCAGTCCTCACCTTTTTCTTCTCCGTTTGATGCTTTTTTACAGTAAAAAAGGTTATATTTCCTTAGTTTTCGTTCTTAGTTGTGTACGCCGTGTAGATGCAAAACCAGTTCACTAGTTTGTCATGGAAATTTAGCTTTTTTTATTGGGTTCTGAAAGGATTGGATCCTTGCACGGACAGATTGTTTAAGATTTGCAATATGTTTCTTGAGGATTAAACTTGTATGTATCGATGTCTATATTGATCCTTACCGATGTTTTAACCCATGCTCCAAATCTCTTGAGACTATTTCATGGTATTTAAGTTGGGTCAGTAGTGAAGACTCAATTTTCCTTAGCTTAGTCGCTTGAGCATCTCTTACTTAAAGGTATGCCCAAATAGTGAAAATAATTGCTACTCTTCTAGGGCATCTCTTATTTGATGTATACCCAACTAGTGAGCATAATTGCTAGGCCTGACCATCTAGGTAACTATATGTTTTTTTATGAAGATAATTTATTTGGTAATTTACCTTGGGTAGAAATATTATATTTTTTTCTTTGCTCTATGTTTTATTTTTGAAGCTCTCTCACTCAAAAAGAGTCCTCGTAAATTATCAAGATACATTTTCTATACAAGTTGCAGGTGACCTATTATTTTACATAGGCTTAAATGAATAAGAGTGAAGATTCTGGTAGCCCAGGATGGGGCGCTTCACTATTCATGCAAACTGAAGATGTCGCTAGAACGTTCTTTTCTGTTGCTTCAGCTGCAACTGCTGGGTCACCACGCCCTTCTGCAGTTTTCTCATCTGGAGACATGAATGTTGACAGTCACTTTCAGAAATTGCAACGCCGTGCTTCAAGATTGTTGAAGGGGTTTTCATCTTCTCCAGAACAGAAGGGATCTTACAATCCTGAAGTCCTTACAAGTCAGAAACGTCAATGGGCTGGATTTCAGTTACGATCTTCGGTAATAGTTTGTTGTTACTCTTTTGCTTTTTATGTCAAGTTTTGGCAAAGATGATAATTTGATGGATTAAAGCACATGTTTGCTATGCTTCTAAAATTCTTTCAATAATTTGGATTTGATGAGAACACCAAGAAGTTCTTTTCAATTTTATATTGGGTAAGCATGCTTGAAAGAGGAGGTGGTGGAAGCAAGGAGGTAGACATGGTGTTCAAAGTGTAATTGGCAATTTGACATGATAATTTAAGACTTCTCTCACAGTGATAATATCTCAGTAAATGCCTTTGTTTATTCCAATCATTTGTTTATTTTGATAATATGTCTTATGTTTTATTAAGCAGGATCAACGAGCTGTGAAGGAGCCATCAAAATTATTTGAGAGCATGGTTGTTGTTGGACTTCATCCTAATGCTGATGTTCAAGCCCTTCGAAAGATTGTTTTAGATAGAAATAATAGTGATCCAAAGAGAAGAAGCTTACTAAACTACCACCATCAAGTTCACTCTGAATCAGTTATTGCACCACAGGTTCTTTTCATGCCATATTATGTATCATCAATGCTATATATTCTAATTAACTACACATTTAGAATTGTATTTCTATTGATATTTTCTTTTCCAAGTAGTATCATCCATGGATTAAAGTGCCATTTCATACTGTGTAGGGTGTCAGGATATGCTCAGTGCATGCAATAAAATTATGATCTAAATTATTTTTTTCTTTTTTAATTATGGGTATGATACTGTCTTTTTTGTGATTTTATATGCTGGTAATACCCTGAAGTTAATCAATTACTGGATTTTGTAACTTTATGGCTCCTGCTGCTTCTATAGTAATATCTCTTGTTTCCCTAGCATCATCTAAATAATCAAGTTTCATGCAGCTAAAATTTTTACAATTTGTTTCTGCTAGGTTCTGTTTGTCTATCCTCCAGATAAACAAGTGCCTTTAAAGTATAAGGATCTTCTTTCATTCTGCTTTCCTGGAGGTGTCGAGGTCTAACACTCTTATCCTTGTCTTTAGTTATTTTACTTGAATATCTCAATCTTTTATCTTCTATTTGATGATTCATCTTCATTGTTGTCATGCATGCTACAACATAATCTATGCCCTTGTACAAGAAAAACTTCTAAAGCAATAAAACTAACTGTTTGGTGCTGATTCCTACAAAAGAAGGAAACAATTAGGGAAAGAAAGATAGTAGATGCAAAAAATGTGAAAAGGCTTGTAAAATAATTTTCATTGGACTCTCCTAGCTCTTTCAAAACTTTATTTGTTTAAAACATTAAAGAAAACGTCAATAAAAATAGATTTGAAAAATTCTAATTTTTTAAGGTCAAATTTGAATTTCATTGTATGCAAAAGTGAGTTTTCTGCCAAATCAGGCGAAAGTGATATAGAGAAAAATTTTCTTAGGCTTTTCGTTCCCTTTCTATTGTCCCGCCAATGAAATCCGAAGGAAAGTGCCATTGGCAAAATATATATTTCCTTGCAAGTTTTCTTCCCTTGTAGAAACACACAATGAAAACATAATGTATACTCAACTATAGGAGGCAAGTTCTTATTGATCAAATTGAAGGACATGATAGTAAAATAAATAAGCCTTTTGTTCTATCTGCAACCTGCTTCTCCATTTTTCAAGGTCCTCAATGAGTTAAGATACTAACTTCTATTCTAGGTGCATGCTGTGGAAAGAACTCCTTCGATGAGTGAGCTGAATGAAATAATGCTGGGGCAGGTAAGCTTCTTAAAGTAGGTTACCTGCTTTAAAAATTTTCCTGTACGTCAGAACTTCCAATCACCTTTAAATGTTCTCCTTAAGCTTGGTTCTTACTATTCTAATCATCACAGACTGTCATGTTTTGCAGGAACAACTTAAGCAAAGTAACCAGTCATTTGTTTTCCGTTTAAAGGTAATAAAACTTGTCATGTATTCTATCTGTTGCTTGCCTACATTGCTAGTTTTACAGTCAATTGGTGCGTTTCCAACTATGGAATAGTAAGTTATATATGACCTTCCTATTTGACCAATTGTTTGTTTTACAGCCAAATCCTATTAGAGTTCCTCTTTTTTAAGTTATGCCGGTTAAGCATGACCGGTAAATACCATACTAGCGAGTCATAAACTTTTTGTTGCTGCCATTTTAAGTATTTTGTATATCACAGGCTGCTGATAATTCAACATTATATGGATGTTGCGTTTTGGTTGAAGAACTTCTACAAAGCCCTTCAAGTTTGGTTTCGTTGCTTATAGGGGACAAACCATGTTCATCACCATTAAGCCGTCATATATTGACTACATCACGCTGTTACTGCATCTTATCAAGGCTTCCATTTTTTGATCTGCATTTTGGTATACTGAGAAGGTAACAAAATAATCTAACTTTCTCCACCATTAGTCTTATTGTGCCTTTTCGTGTCCAATGTTTAATTTGAGTGTATAAAGGCATTTAAGCTTATCCAAATTAAATATGGCCACAATCGAAAATTTAACTTGATGGTCATAGCTTAGATCATTAAACCTCATGTTAGTTGA